>NC_086103.1:37901526-38520526 GCF_963921235.1 Mobula hypostoma
GGTCAGTGCAGAGCTGATGGGCAGAAGGGCCTGCTTATAACTAATATATAACAATATACACTCAGTGACTACTTTATTATGTAACATATCTGTAGACCTACCTGTTAGTGCAAGAGTCTAATCAGCCAATTACGTGGCACCAACTCAATGTAGTTGTTGTTCAGAATGCAGAAGAAATGTGATCTAACCAACTTTGACTAAGAATACTGTGAAAAACAAAAAGCATCCAGTAAGCAGCAGTTCTGTGGACAAAAATGCCTTGTTAACGAGAGAGGTCAGAAGAGAATGGCCAGACTTGTTCAAGTTGACAGGAAAGTGACAGTAACGCAAATAATACATTACAACTGTGGTGCGCAGAAGAGCATCTCTTAATGCTTAACACTTCAAACCTTGAAGTGATGGATTATTTCAGCAGAAAACAATGAGCGTACATTCAGTGGCCACTATTTCACATGGCAGGTACTTAATAAAGTGGCCACTGAAAGCATTTATAGATGTGTAGTATAAATTCACTCAGTAGCCACTTTATTGGGTGCACCTGTTCACTGCTTGTTTGTTAATGCAAGTATCTAATTAGCCAATCATGTGGTAGCAACTCAGTGAACAAAAGCACGTAGACATGATCAAGAGATTCAGCTGTTTTTCAAATAAACATCAGAATGAGAAAGTAATGTGATCTAAATACCCCTGACTGTGGATGGATTGTTGGTGCCAGTTAGGGTGGTTTCAGTATCTCAGAAACTGCTGATCTCCTGGGATTTTCACACACAACAGTCACTATCATTTTCAGAAAATGGTGTGAAAGGCAAATAAAACATCCAAAGGGCAGCACTTCCATTGGCGAAAATGCCTTGTTAATGAGAGTGGTTGGAGTGGAATGGCCAGACGTGTTCAAGTTGACAGGAAGGCAACAGTAACTAAAATAACAATGCGTTACAAGGGTTGTATGCAGAAGAGTATAGCTGCATGCACAAATGTCAAACTTTGAAGTGGATGGGCTACAGCAGCAGAATATCACAAACATACACTGAGTGGCCACTTTATTAGTTACAGAAGGAACCTAATAAAGTGGCCACTGGGTACATATATTCGTATATCTCTCTGGGACGATAACTACTGGCCACAAGAGATTATATGAGAATTATATGAGAAAAAGGCTTGACCTGCATGAATTGAATTATGACCACAGCAAACCCTTTTAAAGCAGGGTAAAGCACTTCTTTCGCTGATGGGGAAAAGTTGCTTTGGCTGTATGTCAGCACTGTTAATGTAAATGGTTCAGCTCCAACTTTCATGAAACCCTAGTTCATTTCTACTCTAGTAGTTTGTGAATCATAAAAATATTACTGTGGTAGTGCTTCACCAACAAGTGGTGACATTCAATTGAAGAAAACATCATGGCACATCAAGATTTCCCAATGAATACTTCAGTGTTTTAAATAGGACCAGAGGAGCTACTTTACTATTAAGCTGCAATAAAATGCATTGATTTTCTAATTGAACCACTGACCATGCCCTAATTAATAATCCATTATCAGCATCCACTTGATCTTACCTGATTTTATTCAAACACCTTCTTTTGCAGAAAGAATTGCAGCCACTTAAAGAAAAGAAACAGACATTTCAGTTTTTTTTCGTGAAAAACATATCAGATAATAAAAAAAGGTTTTCATTAAGAAGTCTGAAATGAAATATAAAATGTCGAAAGTACTCACCTGGTCAAGCAGCATCCATGGAGGGAGAAACAGAATTTGAACATCTTAAAATAAGATTTAAGAGACAGAAAAGGTAGATAGACAGACAAAACCAAAAGGGACATCTGTGAATGGGTGGAAGGAAGGAGAACAAGTCTGACTCTGTGTCTCCATAGGGAAGAGGGGAGAAGTAGAGTGTGGCAGTAATGGGGATTCCATAGTTAGAGGAGCAGACAAGAGATTCTCTGTACATGAAAGAGAAACGTGTTGCCTCCCAGGTGCAGGGTTAGGGATGTCTCAGATCGGGTCCACAGCATTCCTAAGTGGGAGGGTGAAAAGCCGGAAGTCATGGTTCACGTTGGTACAAATGTCTAAGGTAGAAAAGTGAAAAAGTCCTGAAGAGAGAATTTAGGGGGTTAGGTAGAAAGCTGAAAAGTAGGACCTCAAGGGTAGTAATCTCAGGATTGCTCCAGTGAGAATAAGAATAGGATGATTTGGCAGATGAGTGTGTGGCTGAGGAATTGGTTCAGGGGTCAGTGTTTCAGATTTCTGGTCCATTGGGAACTCCTCTGTGAAAAAGGTATGACCTGTACAAAAAGGACTAGTTACACCTGAATTTAAGGGGCACCAATATCCTTGTGGGCGGTTTTCAAGAACTGTTGAGAAGGGTTTAAACCAAGGGTTCTCAACCTTTTTCATGCCATGGACCCCTACTATTAATCGAGGGGTCCATGGACCACAAGTTGGGAACCCCTGTTTTAAACTAATTTGGCAGAGGGATGGGGCCGGAGTGATAGGGCTAAGGATGGGTCAGTTGTTATATGGTAGTTGCAGTGTGTGGTGAAACTGTGGAGAAAGACAGGCAGATGATAGAATAGAATAAAATAGAATAGATAGAATAAAAATGGTAGGTATGACATTGTGACATTGTGGGAATCACTGACCTGTGTTCTTCTTTCAGCCACAACTCAGTGATCCCTACAACATCATGCCTGCCAATTTCTAACTGTGCTACAGTATCATCTACCTTATTCCATGTACTGTGTGCATGGAATATATCACCTTTCGTCCTGTTTTCATCAGCCTTTTGAATGCTGCCCCTATGTTACTCTTTAATTCATTGCACTGACTGAAATTTTATTCTATCATCTGCCTGTCCTTCTTCACAGTTTCACCACACACTGCAACTATTTCCAAGTGGGGAGAAAATTCAAAAATCAGAAGTGCAAAGGGACTTGGAAGTTCTTGTGCAGGATTCCCTAAAAGTTAGCTTGCAGGTTGAGATGGCGGTAAGGAAGGCAAATGCTACTTTAACATTCATTTTGAGAAGACTGGAATGCAGGAGCAAGGATGCAATGTTGAGGCTTACTAGTTAGTGTATTTGTTAGACTGCAAATGGAGTGTTGTGAGCAGTTTTGGGCCCCTTATCTAAAAAAAGTTGTAATGGCATTGGAGAGGGTCCGGATACCTTCACGAGAATTATTCCAGGAATAAAGGGGTTAATATATGGGAAGTACTTGATGGGCCTGGCCTATACTCACTGGAAATTAGAAGAATGAGAGGGGATCTCACTTAAACCTATTGAATATCGAAAGATCAAGATAAAGTGGATGTGCAGAGGATGTTTCCTGTAGCAGGGTAGTTTAGGACCAGGGAGCACACCCTCAGAATAGAGGGATGTCCATTTAGAATGGAGTTGAGGAGGAACTTCTTTAGCTAGAGGGTGGTGAATCTGCAAAATTTATTGCCATGGACAGCTGTAGAGTCCAAGTCATTGAGAATTCTTAAAGCAGAAGTTTATAGGTTCTTGATCAGTCGGGGCATCAAAGGTAATGGGGAGACGGCAGGTGAATATGTTTGAGAGGGTAATAAATCAGCAAAGATGGAATGGCAGAGCAGACTTGTTGGGCCTAATGGCCTAATTCTGCTCCTATGTTTTATGTTCTTCTGGTCTAACAATGACAAAGGAAGTGATAGAGCCAACAGCAGGCAAATGGAGGAGGTATTGTTCGAAGTGGAGAACCTTGTGGTATACAAGTTGATTGTTGCACATTGTTACCTCTGATCCATTGATCCTCCTTTTAAAGATGTGTTTGTGCTGGAGAGAGTACAGAGAAGATTCTCCAAGATGTTTCCTGGTTTGGAGGACTAAGAGACTGAATAAGCTGGGCTTATTTCTCATGAGTGAAGCAGACTGAACAGCAACCTGACCAAGATGTGTAAAATTATGAGAGACATAAATTGACAGGGTTGATTTTCAGAATCTTTTTCCTATTGTAGGGGTATCAGAAACAAGAGAGGATGTGTAGTGTTCTCGTGCAGTGTGTTGAAACTCTGACTGAACACCAAGTTAAACCGGAGCCAATGCAGACAGAGTCGTAGTAAGGTTAACCATTTACTGTTCACTCTTCCACATTAACATCGTATGGTGAAAACTGTTGATAAAAAATACAAACATATACAGTATCAGTTTCATTCTGGAGACCACCCGTGCTCTTTTCTTGTAGCGAGTGTCTCCAGCCGCCCCGAGTAGCAGGCGAGGGGGTCGCGTCAAACCGCCGCCGGGCTCGAGCCCACCCCACGTTTGAAATTGAAAAGCCGCCATGCGCGCCGCTCCAACGGCCGCTTCCTTTAACAGAATCTGCATTAATATTTTTACTTCAAATACTGTCATACGAACTTAAGGCGTTGCTTCTATAATGTTTCTTTGAGGGTAGACACGCACAGCCTCACATTTTCACCTTCTCCAAACCAGAGAGTTACTTCTAAAGCGTGGCAAAACCGGAGGTGACGTCATCACATGCCGCGATATACCATAGACAATGAATTTTATCTTTAACTTTAACTAGAAAATAGTTACAAACAAACTATTTAAAACAGAAATTTAACAAAGTCAAACAAATGCCTTAAGGGCAACACAGGATGGGTTTAATGTGAGAGGAAAGAGTTTTGATGGGGGGTTGATGGGAAAATGCTTTTACGCAGAGTGATTGATATCACGAATATTCTGTCAGAGGATGTGGTGCAATCAGATACTGTCACAATGTTCAAGAGACATTTAGACAGGCACTTAAATAGGTAAGGCAGAAAATAATACAACCATAACATGGGCAAATGAGAATGTTGTAGACAAACAAAGGCCAGCATTGGTATGATATGTCGACGGACCTATTTCTGTGCTTTACAACTCTATGACTAATATACTCATCTGGTTTCTTCCCCTTACTATCACTTCCCCAAATTTTTCACTAAGCAGTCGTGGAAACAGCCATACAAGCATTGCCTACTTTTCTCTGATCTACAAAGGCAACTCATCCGTCACTAACCCAACCATTTTTCAGATGATCAAGTGGAATCCTCATTTGCCCAAAGAGTTGAAACTTAGCACTGAACATCATGTAAAAAAAAATAAGCGTATTATTGTGCAACTAAAAATGTCCACCTTCCTAAAGTTCTCATAGAATGCAACCCTTGTTGCTTCTGCAGAGATAGAAGTCAGCAGAATTTCTGTTCTGGGGGCATTCCTTTAACTGGTATTCCGTGTTTTGGTGACTGTAAGACCTTGTCATGGATTTTTCCACCTGCAGCCCACGCAGGAGCAGACCCAGCTTCAAGACACCATGTTAGAGAGTGGTCGTGATAAGACAGAAGTGAAAAGTTTCAATTACTGACTTTCTTCCCACATTATCTCACAAGGTTAGACAACACTAGATGGGATTGTTTGCATGAAGAAGGATGTAAAAAAAAGTTAATGTGGATAACGACAAGTGACTAACCGTTGGTGGGCGCAAGATTATTTGAAAAAATGTTCAAGGTGATCTTTGGTACACGGAACAAGAATGCAGGATATTCTTTAAATGGTGAGGAATTGGGTAATTTTGATTTAGAAAGAGATCTAAGTGGTCTTGTCAAGTTACAGAAAGCCAACATGTTAGTTCAACAAGGAATTAGGAGGCAACTGCTATGTTTTTTGATTGTAGATTGAGGGGTGATCTCATTGAAACGTATAAAGTCCTAAAGGGATTGGACAGGCTAGATGCAGGAAGATTGTTCCCGATGTTGGGGAAGTCCAGAACGAGGGGTCAACTGCTATGTTGGTCTTTTTACGAGAGACTTTGTAAAGATGTCTTACTGTAATTATATTACAGTACACACCTAGAGAATTATCTGTAGTTTTAGACTTCTTACTTCAGAAAGGATACACTTGACACTGAGGTAATGCTGTGACGATTCTCTGGATGGGCTAGGGGTATGGCTGATCTGCCAAATGTGGAGAGAGTCTGTAGACGAGGCGTGTATTGTTTCAAATTTAGAAGACTGAGAGGACATTTTACAGAATGAGGAGCAGATGGAACCAGACTGAGGAGGTGGGTGTGGGGTTGGGAGAAGGACACAGATGAGCGGTAGGTGGAAGCAGACAGGGGAACGGGCAGGGCGAACCAGGTGTGGTTGGAGTGTGTTACTCGGCTCAACAGGCTGAAAGCACTGTGAGGGGTGTGGAACCCCAGGTCACTGTCTCTGAACGTAACGCAGTTTAGGAGTGAAGTAAGCAGAAACTTCTTCGCTTTGAGGTTGGCGATTATTTGAAATCGTTTTTCCCTGATGTCCGTGGTAAGTCAGTCATAGAATTCAAACAAAACAGAGATTGATAGATTTCACCATATTAAGGGAATCGAGGAATACAAGGACTATGCAGGAAAAGTTGCACCGAGGAAAAAGAGGAGACATGTTCTTAATGATAGGCAGACCAGGCCTGAGGGGCAGAATGACCAGCATCTGTTCCTCTATATTATGTTTATGTTTTCATCATCAGTCCTCATGGGATTATTAGTTGAACAGTGAACCTCTTTCACTTATTCATGTGAAATCTGAAAAGCAACTGACCAGATGTTACAAACACAAGAGATTCTGCAGATGCTGGAAATCCAAAGCAACACACACAAAATACCAAGGGGACTCAGTAGGTCAGGCAGCATCTATGGAAGTGAAGAAGCAGTCAATGTTTCGGCCTGAGACCCTTCATCGGGACTGGAAAGGAAGGGGGGAAGCCAGAATAAGAAGGTAAGGGAGGCGAAGGATACAAGTTAAAAGGTGAAAGGTGAAGCCAGGTGAGTGTGGTGTGGGACGGGGAACGCAGTAAGAAGGTGAAAAATGTAAATGGTGGAGGAGGAATCTAATAGGAAGGGAGAGTGGATCATGGGAGAAAGGGAAGGAAGAGGGGCATCAGTAGGAGGTGATAGGCAGGTGAGGAGAAGAGAAGAGATAGGGGGGAGCATTGAAGAAAGGGGAAGGAGGAAGGGGAGAAATCAATCGGACTGGAGGCTACCCAGCTGGAATATGAGATATTGCTCCTCCGACCTGAGAGTGACCTCCTCATGACAGTATAGGAGGCGATGGATCAACATGTCAGAATATGAATGGGAATTGGGATTGAAATAGTTGGCCACTAGGAAATCCTGCTTTTTGCAGATAGGACAAAGGTGCTCAACAAAATAGTACCCCATCTACATCAGGTTTCACCGGTGTAGAGGAGGTAGCATTGGAAACACTGAATACCATAGCTGATCCCAACAGGTAAAGTGTTGCCTCATATGGAAGGACTGTTAGAAGTGCTACACCTGCCCGTTCACCTCCCCCCTCACCTCCCTTCAAAGCCCCATGCAGTAATGGTCAAGGAGATGTTGTTTGGATCAGAATGGAGAAAAATGTGATCTAAGTGACTTTGGCCATGGAATGATTGTTGGTGCCAGACAGAGTGGTTTGAATATCTCAGAAACTGCTGATCTCCTGGGATTTTCATATACAACAGTCTCTAGAGTTTTCAGAGAATGATGCAAAAAAAGCAAAAAAAATCCAAAGAGCGATAGTTCTGTGGCAAAATCACCTTGCTCATGAGAAAGGTCAGAGGTGAATGTCCAGACTGGTTCAAGCTGACTGGAGGGTGACAGTAACTCAAATAAACACATGTTACAACAGTGGTATGCAGAAGAACGTCTTTGAATGCATAACACATTGAACCTTGAACTCTGAAGTGGATAGACAGCAGCAGAAGAAGACCACATACGTACACTTAGTGGCCACTTTATTAAGTACAGGCGGTAACTAATAAAGTGCCAGTGAGTGTATATCCGTTGTTATTGAGTAATGGAGAGACACAGCTAGGATTCACCCACCATGTCTGCACTGACAACTAAAAACCCAGTTTTACCCAAACCCTTTTTATTCTCCCCACATTCCCACCAACACCCAACGCCTGAAATGTTACCACACACATACACAATCAGATCAATTTAGTGGTCGAATAATTGGCCAAATTTCTTCCATCTGCTGAATGCCCAGAATCGACTTTTATTACCTGAGGAGCTGCAACTGGAATTGACTACCCCGTAATAATCAGACTCCAGTCCTACTTCTGATCTTGTGATCATGGTAAGAAATCTCCATTAGTAGATGGGGCCTTGCTAGCTAGAAAGCATTTCAAAAGGATAAGCGCAAAAGGCTACCGTATCATAGTTTTGTAAAATGGTGGAAAGCTGCTTAAAGTCAAAACTAAAAACTCAAAAAAAATTGCTGCATTTCCACTGAGTGTTATTTAAATAGATATGGAATTACCTGGATGCAGTGAACACTGGCTTCTCATAGGCGTCACTGTTAGCTTCTTAATATATACTTTAATTTCAGTAAGTGATTGCCACAACTAATTAAATGTAAAATTATTATTGACATGCAAGTTGTAGTCAAAGGACCCAGTTAAATTAAGAGTTTGAAGATCATGTACAGTAGATGAGACTTGTTCTGATCAACATATACAATGCACACCAAATGCAACCTTTGATTAATCTTAGGAAGATGTAAATGGATCAGAAATTGGAAAGTTTGATCCAGTTTCCCATCTCTTAATACTTACACCCATTGTCAAATTATTAAAAAAGGTTTAAATGTTTAAAGTATCAAATATAGAAAAATATCATTGGGATTCTTTCCCATTTACAAAAGCCATAGGTGACACAAAATATTTGTCGCATTGCTTCGTGTTTATTTCAAAGATTGGTCCCCAGAAGCAGAGTAGTTCATTTTTGCCACTTACAACTCATTCTATTGGAGGCCCTTTCAATACTTGAGTCATTCTCTGAGGCTGTTATTGGATGAGGGTAACCGGGTGAATGTGGGCCAGATTTTGTTGGTCCCAAACAGGCCTCACAGCTCATGACACCACCATTCAGGGCCCCAAACAGTCCTTCCAGGTGAGGCATCACTTCACCTGTGAGTCGACTGGGGTGATATACTGCGTCCGGTGCTCCCGATGTGGCCTTTTATATATTGGTGAGACCCGACGCAGACTGGGAGACCGCTTTGCTGAACATCTACGCTCTGTCCGCCAGAGAAAGCAGGATCTCCCAGTGGCCACACATTTTAATTTCACATCCCATTCCCATTCTGACATGTCTATCCACGGCCTCCTCTACTGTAAAGATGAAGCCACACTCAGGTTGGAGGAACAACACCTTATATTCCGTATGGGTAGCCTCCAACCTGATGGCATGAACATTGACTTCTCTAACTTCCGCTAGGCCCCACCTCCCCCTCGTACCCCATCTGTTACTCTTTTTAATGCACACATTCTTTCTCTCACTCTCCTTTTTCTCCCTCTGTCCCTCTGAATATACCTCTTGCCCATCCTCTGGGTCACCCCCCCCCCGTCTTTCTTCCCGGACCTCCTGTCCCATGATCCTCTCGTATCCCCTTCTGCCTATCACCTGTCCAGCTCTCGGCTCCATCCCTCCCCCTCCTGTCTTCTCCTATCATTTTGCATCTCCCCCTCCCCCTCCAGCTTTCAAATCCCTTACTCACTCTTCCTTCAGTTAGTCCTGACGAAGGGTCTCGGCCTGAAACGTCGACTGCGCTTCTTCCTATAGATGCTGCCTGGCCTGCTGCGTTCACCAGCAACTTTGATGTATGTTGCTCACAGCTCATGACGTGGTTATCATCACATCAGCACTAAACTAGGCTGTTATAGTGCTGTCATCATCACTGCCTCAGTCATACCGCAGTGTGCATTGGACAAAGAGTGGCCACTGTACACAGATGGCCGAAAGTATATCCTCAGCCATGGACCGCCCTGTCGGCATTCTGACAGCTTGTGATCTCCGGAGACTTCATCACCATTTTCTAATTTCTTTAATGATTGTAAACAGTTGGAAACTAGTGGGAAAAACTTCATAAATTACACGTTTTAAAACCTATATGGAATAAAGAAGAATTTTTAAAAATGTTAACGTTGAATTCAGATTCAGAGGGAATAAAAAGCGTGCATATCTCATATGGCCTCAAAGGTATTTTCACTTTTTGCCCTCAGTATATACGCACAGAAATCCAAAACACACTGTCACTAACACTGCAGTTGGCTAAGATGTTTTCTGAATCCACTGGCTATCTTTGGTTTTGCTGACATTGAGTGAGAGGTTGTTTTTGTACCAGACTGTCACTCAATATCAAAGTTCAGAGTACATTCATTATCAAAGGACATATATGTCACCATATAGAACACTAAGATTGGACAATGGTAATGAATACTCGATAAATCCATAATAGAATTGTCACGGTGCGCACTGACAGGTGGCTGATCCCAGGTGCGCAGGAACGACACACTACTATATAGAGACAGAAACAAGAGTTTGTCCATAGGAATTCCAACAGCACGTTGATGGCATGATTAAGTGACACCATGAGATGAATCATTCGCGAAATGCAAGGACCCCGTGAAAGGCGCTAATCGGGAGTCCGCTTTAAATAATCACAGTATAGAGAAAGCCCGTGCCAGTTAAAATAAACGACAAGATTAATCAGAAAGCACAAGGGCTTAATGACTCTAGGTAAGACACAATTAACACATAGAGGTCATAGGACTGAAGGGCTCATGACAAGAATAATAAACATAACGGAATCAATGAAAAACTGTACCAACGTAGGCATCCAACCAGTGTGCAGAAGACAACAAACTATGCAACTACAGAAAGAAAAATATAAATATAAATAAATAAACAACAAATATTGAGAACGTGAGATGAAGAGTCCTTGAAAGTGAATCCATAATCTGTGGGAACATTTCAATGATGGGGCAAGTGAAATTGAGTGAAGTAATCCCCTTTGGTTTGAACTTCATGGGTAAGGGGTAATAATTTTTCCTGATAATGGACAACTGTTCAGAGAAAGTCAGTAACTCTAAATTCCTTGGTGTAGTCATTTCAGGCAATCTGCCCTAAGACAAAGTAGGTACAGCAGTGCTTTTATTTTTTTAGAAGTTTGTGCAGATTTGGCA
Source organism: Mobula hypostoma (assembly GCF_963921235.1). Lineage (NCBI taxonomy): Eukaryota > Metazoa > Chordata > Chondrichthyes > Myliobatiformes > Myliobatidae > Mobula > Mobula hypostoma. Next base: position 37,912,540 of record NC_086103.1, read on the forward strand.
TGTCATATAAAAATTTGACAAACTTCTATAAATGCACAGTATCCTGACTATTTGCATCTTTCCTGGTATGGAAATACCAACACCCATGATCAGAAAAGCCTATGAAAAGTAATGAATACAGCTTAGTCCATGACAGGAAAAGCCCTCCCCACCACAGAGCACATCTACAAGGACAACATTATCCATTATCAAGGATCACCACTATCCAAACCATGCTCTCTTCTCAGTGCTGCTGTCACAGACCAACAGGTTCAGGAACAATTATTGCCCTTCATTCAGCGTGGATGACTTCTCCTGCCTCAACACTGAACTGATTCTAAACTGACGGACTCACTTTCAAAGATTCTACAACTCATGTTCTTAATTTTATTTGTTTATTTATCTATTTATTTGTTTGTTTATTTATTACTGTTGGATTTTTATTTTTTTTCTCAGCTGAAGCTGGTAAAACCTGAGGTACGGGCATAGCCAAGCACACTCATTTCTCAATTGTTAGGAACCTTCAGACTATTCTAGTAGTGTTTAGTATTGTGGTTTTCTGGAGATTTACATAAATTTTGCTGAGTAGCCCTAATTGTTTAATGCTATTGTGTAGTGACTTTGGGATGGTACCAGTCACAGGTATTACTATTGAGATGAAGTATTCCCTGTTCACATTCCATAGCCTTTCAATTTCCTCCTTGAATTCAGCATAGTCTGGTGTTTTTCACTTATTGAAGCCTGTAAGTAATGTGTGTTTGGTTGACTATATCTATTAAGTAAATTGTTCTTGCTTGTTTATCCTATATTATTATATCCAGATGATTGTTGTGGATTGACTTATCAGTAATAACAGATCGGTCATAATATAATTTGTAGCACTTTGACTTGTATTCATAGTAAGATATGATTTGTTTTATGAGTTTGTATTTTCCATCGTCCCCGTGCCGAAGAAGTCTTCCGTGTCCTGCATCAACGACTACCGTCCCACTGCACTCACATCCATCATCATGAAGTGTTTCAAGAGGCTGGTCATGAGGTACATCAAGACCCTGCCGCCCCCCTCACTGGACCCCCTGCAGTTCGCATATCATCCCAATCGTTCGACAGACAACGCCATTTCCATCACCCTCCACATGGCCCTAACCCACCTGGACAAAAAAGACATGTACATTCGAATGCTGTTCATAGACTTCAGTTCAGCATTCAACACAATCATTCCTCAGAAATTGATTGGAATCAGAGCCTACTGGGTCTGAACACCTCCCTCTGCAACTGGATCCTAGACTTCCTGACTGGGAGACCTCAGTCAGTCCGGATCGGGAGCAGCATCTCCAACACCATCACACTGAGCACGGGGGCCCCCCAGGGCTGTGTGCTCAGTCCACTGCTGTTCACTCTGCTGACCCATGACTGTGCTGCAACACACAGCTCGAACCACATCATCAAGTTCACCAATGACACGACTGTGGTGGGTCTCATCAGCAAGAATGATGAGTCAGCATACAGAGAGGAGGTGCAGTGGCTAATGGACTGGTGCAGAGCATCTCTACTTTCTGCAAAGGCTGAGAAAAGTCCATCTCCCACCTCCCATCCTCACCACATTCTACAGAGGTTGTATTGAGAGCATCCTGAGCAGCTGCATCACTGCCTGGTTCGGAAATTGCACCATCTTGGATCGCAAGACCCTGCAGCGGATAGTGAGGTCAGCTGAGAAGATCATCGGGGTCTCTCTTCCCACCATTACAGACATTTACACCACACGCTGCATCCGTAAAGCAAACAGCGTTATGAAGGACCCCACGCACCCCTCATACAAACTCTTCTCCCTCCTACCATCTGGCAAAAGGCACCGAAGCATTTGGGCTCTCACGACCAGACTATGTAACAGTTTCTTTCCCCAAGCCATCAGACTCCTCAGTAACCAGAGCCTGGAGTGACACCAACCTACTGCCCTCTACTGTGCCTATTGTCTTGTTTATTATTTATTGTAATGCCTGCACTGTTTTGTGCACTTTATGCAGTCCTGGGTAGGTCTGTAGTCTAGTGTAGTTTTTGTGTTGCTTTACGTAGTTCAGTGTAGTTTTTGTATTGTTTCATGTAGCACCATGGTCCTGAAAAACATTGTCTCGTTATTATTGTGCATTGTACCAGCAGTTATGGTCAAAATGACAATAAAAGGTGACCTGACTTGACGTAAAGCAAAATTTTGATGAATGATGTTTTCCACATGATTGTCCCTGAGTAATCAGATTGAGTTAAACTGTTGCAGGATCCTATAACGTATTGGATTATTTCTGGTTTCTCTTGGCATTTTCTGCATTTATCGTCTTGAATTTGTTGGTTTTTTATCATGTATTCTTAATAATTTTTGTGTTAACCATCTGGTCCTGTATTGCCACAAGGAACCCTTCTGTTTCTGGGAAGAGTCTCCAACTCTGAGCCAGATGTTGTAAGCTTTCTTGTCAACATCTAGTCTGCTCAGATCATAGGAATGTTTTCATGAAGGTTCATGCTCTTCTGTTGGTAAACTTTTTCTTCTATAGTGATAATTTCTTCATTTTTCTGGTTTGTGCTTTCACTTACGTTTAGTGGTGTGTACTAAACCACTGTTTTTGTTGATAAAGATATACTGTATCCTTGGAAGTTTCATCTGACTGTTGTGTAAATTTTTTTATGTCTGTGTCTGTTATTCTTCTTCCTCCTTCTGTCCTAGGTAGTGTTAATCTAAGAACGTTTCTAAACTTTGTTATTTCAATTAATAAACTCATCTTGGGCTTCCAGTCGGGTCCTTGCCAAGGGGCTAACATTCACTCTTGTCCGCAAAGCTATACCTTATCATGACTACTTTGGTGGAGTAGAACAAGCAATCCAAAAACTAGCACCGGATACCACTGAGGAGGTAAGGCTGGAGGTCTGCATGGCCCTCAACTGTACCCAGCTGGAAGCCTGCAAAGAGTTTATTCATCATATATGTCAGGAAAGCACTAGATCCTTGTTATTTCAGTTATTATTTTTCTTTGTAAATTTTCCAGATTTGTTTTGGAACAAGATTTATTCCAAAAGAATATGTTAATATGGGTATAGCAAAAGGGTATATTGCCTTTGCCATAATTTTATTATTGAGCTCTTTTTGGCAGATTTTCTTCGACCTTGAAATAAACTCTACCGAAAGTTTTCCCTTTATCACACTATCATCAATTTTCTTTGCTTGTTGATAGCCCAGATACTTGTATGTTTCATATTCATCCATTGGTTGTGTTGTAGCCTGCTGCTCTGTTTTGTATTCTACTCGCTCTGTTGCACCTTCCTTTATGTTTAATGCTTTGCACTTATCTAATCCAAAGTTCATGTTCATGTCTTTAGAAAATAGTTCTGCTACTTGAATTAATTGCTTAAGCTTTAGTGATGAAGGAGCTTATAATTTCAAATCATCCATGCATTGAAGGTGTGTCAAGGTATAATTCATTTGGTTGTTTCTGGTTTGATACCTAATTTTCATCTGATTCAGTAAATTAGAGAGCAGATTTAAAGCTTGATGAATCTATTACGGGCTTAGAGAGTCACCCTTGAAAATGCCTCGGTTTATTTTGATAGCGGTGGTTGTTCTAATTGTTGTTAATAGGTAGGGTGATATGCCAATGTTTCTTCAGATACTGAAGGAATTTCACAAGTGCTGGATGTAGTTTATATATATTAACCATGAGTGTGGGACAGAGTCAAATGCTTTTTGGCATTCAATATAACAACATGAAAGATTTTTGCTTTGCTGCCGGGCTTGATTTAGAATTACAGAATCTATTATCAGTTGTTCTTTACATCCTTTCATACCCTTACAGCATCCTATCTGCTCTTCTGTAAGTATATTGTGGTTATCTAAGTGAGTGGTGAATAGTTGTGAGATACATGATGTTACAATTTTAAATATAGTTTGTAAACAAGTAATGCAACAATATTTTGATGGATCATTTGTGATTTCTCCTTTAGGTAAGAGATATGTTTTACCTTCTGTCAAAAATTTGGCAACTTTTTCAGGATTTTTAAGAAAATTGGTGCTATGTATTATTACGTATGGATGAAGGCAAATAAATGTTTACATACCAATAATTATGAATATTATCACTGCCAGTACTTTTCCAGTTGTGAGTATTTTTATAACTATTTCACTGTAATGTGTGAAACCCACAATGAAGACTATTAAGATGCAGCTGGAGGATGCTGACTCTGCTCTTCAGCACCAATTCCAGCACACAGACTGGAGCTCGTTTGCTGCCCATGCCACCACAGACTCTCAGATTAACATTGACTTATATACCAACTCTGTCCTTGAGCACATGAACAATTGTGTAAACAAATAAAAGTTTTCCTCAAACAGAAACCATGGACAAACAGGGGAGTTCGCCTCCTGCTCAAAGCCAGAGATTCAGCCTTCAGGTCTGGAGACTGGGAGACTTACAGCTCAGCCAGGGCCAACCTGAGGAGGGGAATCTGTCAGGCTGAACACATATACAAACTGAGAATCGAGGAGCATTTCAACTCCTCGGACCCCTGGCGCATGTGGCACGGCACACAGGTCATTACAGACTTCAAACCACCTTGTACTGTGCCCCCTTCCAGCTCTGCTTCCCTCCCTGATGAGCTCAATTACTTCTATGCTTGCTTTGACCGAGAGAACAAGGAGGTCACCCTCAAAGCGGATCTCCCACCTGGTGAACTGCCTCTCTCACTTTCCACCTCCGACGTTTGCGTCACCCTGTGCAGGGTGAACGTATGGAAGGCAGCTAGTCCAAATGGAATACCTGGCCATGTGCTCAGAGCATGTGCAGGGCAGTTGGCCGGGGTCTTCATGGACATTTCTAATCTGTCCCTGGCCCAGGCAGTTGTCCCCACAGGTTTCAAGGTCGCCATCATCGTACCAGTGCTGAAGCATTCCACTGCAACGGGCCTGAATGACTTCTGCCCAGTTGCACTCACCCCCATCATTGCAAAGTGCTTTGAGAGACTGGTTCTATCACATCTGAAATCCTGTCTGCCCACTACGCTGGACCCCCATCAATTTGCCTATTGTACCAACAGGTCAACAGAGGACGCCATCTCCATGGCATTTCACTCTGCCCTGACCCACCTGGACAGCCCCAACTCTTACATCAGAATGCTGTTCGCCAGCTTGGTATCAGCTCATCCCTCTGCAATTGGACCTTGGACTTTCTGACTAACAGACCCCAATCAGTGAAGGTAGACAACCTCTCCTCCTCCAATCTCACCCTGAACACCGGCATGCCTCAAGGCTGTGTGGTGAGCCCTCTTCTGTACTCCCTTTTCACCTATGACTGCGTTCCTGTACATGGCTCTAACTCCATAATCAAGTTTGCAAACGACAGCACAGTGGTTGGTCTGATCAGAGGGGATGACGAGACAGCCTACAGGGACGAGATCAAGCACCTGGCTGCATGGTGTGCCGACAACAACCTGGCCCTTAACACCCAGAAGACCAAGGAGATCATTGTGGACTTCAAGCATGCTAGGAGCCACACTCACATCCCCATCTACATCAACGGAGCTGTAGTGGAGCATGTATCAAGGTTCAAATTCCTTGGTGTTCACATTTCCGAGGATCTCACCTGGTCCCTGAACTCCTCCATCCTGATCAAAAAGGTGCAACAGCACCTTTATTTCCTGCAGAGCATCAAGAAAGCTCACCTCTGTCCCAGGATAGTGAAGGACTTTTACCGCTGTACCATTGAGAGCATACTCACCAACTGCATCTCAGTGTGGTATGGCAATTGTCCCATACCGGACTGCAAAGCACTCCAGCGTGTGGTGAAAACTGCCCAGCAGATTATCGGCACCCAGTTTCCCACCATTGAGAACATCTATCATAAACGCTGCCTGGGCAAGGCGAAAAGCATTATCAGGGATGCATCTCACCCTAACCATGGACATTTTATTCTCCTCCCATCCGGTAGGTGCTACAGGAACCTCCACTCCCGCACCAGCAGGCACAGGAAGAGCTTCTTCCCTGAGGCTGCGACCTTGCTGAACCTCACATCACAGCACTGAGCAGTACTGCACCCATATTGTACTGTCTCAGTACTTTTATATTTGTGTGCTGTAGCACTTACTTTTTATTCACAGTTATTTTGTAAATAACACCATTCTTTGCATTTCTGGTCAGATGCTAACTGCATTTCATTGGCTTTGTATCTGTACTCAGCACAATGACAATAAAGTTGAATCTAATCTAATCTAAAACCATTGTACCTTCCGATGTTTGCATGTCTTCATTTGTGCGAGTGTGTTCTTTTTCCTCCCTAATTCAGCTTGTTTCTTGATTGTGTGTTACCAAGTCTGGCCAGATATTAGACCAAAAGTTCATTATCTCTGTGTTTGTTGGTAATTCTGTGCTAGGATTGGTGATATTTTGGCACATAGAATATAGTTTCAATGTCCTGTATAAATTTTTTTCATTGTTTCAGAACTGATAATTCTGTTTTCTATGTCTGCTGCATTTCATGTATCTATTTAGTCTGGCTTTATATGCACCAAGCCTTTTTTTTTGTGTATCTATAACTTCTACAATACCTTTGTTAGGTTGATTGTATCTCATATGGACCTTATATTTCCTCAGTATTTCCTTAGCTTTTCTCTTAGTTTTTTTGCTCGCTTTATTCATGTTATAGTCCATTTCCACACTTAAGGTTTCAATCTTGTTTTTTAATCTCTTCTACCATTTTGGTGTTCTCACTTCATTACTCAGTTTTGTGTTTCTGTTACCATGTGCCTCTATTTTGGAGCCACTACACTGCACTGCTGTTAATCCTGCACAGTATGTTATTGTGTGTAGCTCTTCAAATGTTACAAGTTTTCCTAAATATTGTGGTGATGTAATATTGTTTGAGCATATTAACAGGTTTCGAAAATGTTGATGATGCATTTTGTTTTGGTATGTAGTGTCCTTTTGCTAGGTCAATGCCCATATATTCTGTTAGTCTGGTGTTAAGTATTTGGGCAACGTAGTCTGTAAGCTCAACTTCATCAGCAGCATTCTGCGGAAGCTCTATATCAGAGTTCTTGCTGTTACCGTCACATTGTGGAGCAGTTGAAATAATCTTATTTTTGTCAGCGCTTTGGTGGGTTCCATCTTCATTATTTTCTTGCAGAGCATTGTCATGGTCTTTAGGTTAGTCTCTTTCTAACTCTTGTGCAACTTCATGTTTTATTTGGTTTAACATGTCTATGGAGAATACGTTTCTTTTTACTATCATTCTACGTTGATCTGCTAATTGTTGTTCATTTACTTACATGGAGGGATATTATGTTGTAAGCTGTTGATGAAGTTTGAACCTGTATGCTGTCATGTCAGGTCTCAACTCTGTTACTCAATAATATATATACATTATGAATATGTTACACCTAATGACCATTTCATGCGTATCTTTCTTCTCTTAACTGCTTGACTGGTCTCAGTTGTATGTGGACAGCTCCCGGAAAACACCAGCAGCAGTCACAGCCTGTGGTCTTTATGGGCTACTTTGAATTCTGGCTGTGTCTTTTTAGCTCCAGGCATGCCCTGCTGTTCCCAAGCAGCGGCCATGTCACTCTATTCCATAGATATCTCTCCATTTCAAAGGTTTCAAAGGTACATTTAACGTCAGGGAAATATATACCGTATATATCCTGAAATGCTTTTCTGTCTAAAGTGAAAGGGCATTGTTTTTATACATGCAGCCAGGCTTGGATTCAGCTGCCCCTAATATTGAAATAAGATGCTGACCAGAGCACTGCCCAATCTGGGTACAGATGTGCCTGGTTTTGTTTCTGTTTTGGTCCGTGGGTGGTATTTTATTTTCCACCTGCCCTGCATATCTGCAGAGCATTCCCCAATCCACCGCATGGGGACATGACCAACAGGGGCAGGAAACCCCTCACAGATTGTTATTACTATTTATATTTGTTTTCTGTATCTGCACAGTGCCTTCTTTAGTACTGATTGTTTGTCCATCTTTGTTTGTGTGTAGTTTTTATTTGCTGTTTCTGTGTTTCTTTGTATCTACTGCGAATGCTCAAAAGAAAATAAATTTCTAGTTAGTCTATGGTGACACATACAGTACATACTTTGATAATAAATCTACTTTGAACTTATCTCTCTGTCCTCATTGTCTATCTGGATTCTCAGAAAGCATTCAGTTAAGTATCTCTTCATAGGTTAAAAAAGAAGATAAAACCTTGTAGAATTAGGGGAAAGCTGCTACCATGGGTCAAGAACTGGGTGCATACTTATGGGCAACAAGCCTGGAGACAGGGCCAAGGGGATCAGTGGTAGGATCATAGATATTTCCCAATTATTGGTGAAGTTAGTGTCAGAATAACACACATATTTACTGATCGTATGAAAACTAAAACCAATACTAAGTCTAATCATTTGAATAAGTTTGTATTCTTAAGGGATTTCAGGTGACCTGTATTCAAATACTGTAAGGGTAATGATGGTACATGCAGTTGTATCTTGGAAGGAGTACAATTGACACATCTAGTGAAAAGCAATGGAACTTGGATATAATGAATAGTAATTCTATCCAGTCACTGACATGCTTATTTGCTATGTAACCTGATCACGGAAAGGAATTCCCACAGTTTGATTGAAGTGAAATTGGCTTGTAGTGGAAATACAACAGTGACAGGTGTATAATGCATCCCAGACCTGAAATTCATTTCCATTGAAAATTAATGGAACCCAAACTCTGAAACAGAGAGCAATGCATAGCCAGAAATTACAACTCTGAGTAAATCAACACTGATATGTTGCTACACCATAATATTTTCATGGAAAATATTATAACAAGACTAGGCAGCTGATTTGGCAGAAGTTTAGCAGAAAATTCCTGCTTCCATTTCCTGCACAATCACGACTTTTGTTTTTCTCTGCCCCTGTCCTGAACTTATATCTGTCTCTGATATTTCTCCTACTTTCTCTGAGAGTTGTGCTTCTCTCACATTTTAGTCTGAGTTGGAGTATTCCTCCATCTCATGCAGGACAATTCCCCATTCCTACATTTCAGTAGTTTGCACCTCCCACTGTTGGTCATTGACACATAGTATTTTCATTCCACCCACATCTATTTTATACCACCTGTACAGCAAGCCCTAGTGGTCTGCAGAAATAAAATCAGGTAACTGACAGCTGAGGATACCCATTTTCCATTCCACCTACTGATCAGGAACAGTATTCCACCAAAGAACCCATGAGGTAAGCAAAACTCAGTGAATAAATCTGAAACTAAAACTGTGATGTCCAGAGTGAATTTCCTTTACACCTGTCCAGAAAGAAATCAATCTTGTAATGGCTTCCATAGACCTCTATTAATCCCACCTAGAATGGCAATCATTTCTAATCTGATATGTTTGATGAAAAAGTTTGACATGCATTTAAACCTCTAAGTCTTAGCACAGTAGGTCTTTCATCTGGTGTAATTCAGAAATAATGGTTTTGTTTATTAAACTACATAGAAAATAAATCATCCTAATGTTATAATATCCTATTTTATTTAAGAAAACTGTAACCATTAATCATAGTTATGGATGCATAAACATCAGAGCCTGAACATACTTTAAATTCTATAGTGGCACTGTAAGTGTAATGAAATGCAAAGTTTAGCAGGGAATTTGAATTTGTATTAATTCACAGAACTGTTGTATTTTTGAGATAATTACTTTCTATCAAGATTTTAGATGATACTTTCAGAGACAAGTCACGTTGCAGGGTTACTGCAAATGTTTGGAAGTAGGAAATGAATTCATCATGCATAGTTCAGTGCATATGATAGTTTGTACATAATGTATTGGAGATAATTAATGTATTTTCTGCTAAGAAATCAATAGAAAGAACAAACAAGAGAAGTTTGCTTAATCAGTGGGACATAATGAAGCTAACAGAGGTTATTTTTACAACTAAATCAATGGTTTGATGTCACAGTGCAAGTAAATATGAAGATTGTCTTTGTTTATCAATGCAAATCAATTATTAGTATTCTTTTCCCCTCTCATGCAGATCCTGTGTCATCTCTCAGTCTATAGTGAATACTTGGACTTAAGAAATTATATCAATTAACAGCTGTAATAATTCTGTTGGAGCCACAAACTGATTTTTATCGCTTAGTAATTAATTGATTTCCAATTTGAGATTACTGAAAGCACAAGTTGCATTCAGTTTATGTCTCATAAGAGTTGAGATTAAAGTACTTAAGGAAAGATCAGAAGACTATTCTAAATACTTTGATGTTAATTCTTCTATAATGGAAATTATTGGGCTAACATTCAACTTCATTGAGATGAAAGACCCATCATAAACGGAACAGCCTTGGAAAGAGCTACCAAGTACTTTATACAACAGGCAGATATTCTGCAGCTCATTTCAAGCCCTACCAAATTTATCCCTGTTTCGATGATCTCAATGCTGTATTGTGTAAGGCAGTAAAAAAGTGGTAGCCAATGTGTTTACAGAATGGTCCATATAAAATTCAAAGTAAATTTATTATTAAAGTACATATATCTCACCATATACAAACCTAAGATTGGACAATGGCAATGAATACTCAATAAATCCATAATAGAATAATAACCATAATAGAATCAATGAAAGGCCGCAACAACTTGGGCAATCAACCGGCGTGCAAAAGATAACAAACTGTGTAAATACTAAAAGAAAGAAATAATAATCAACAAGAACAAGAGATGAAGAGTCCTTGAAAGTGAGTCCATAGGTTGTAGCAACATTTCAATTGTGGGGCATGTAAAGTAAAATAATGAGATAATGATAATGGTAAAGGTATAAACATCGAAGCATAGAAAACTGGAAGCAGACTAGGACAATGTTCAACCCTGGTTTGCTTTACAATACAATCCAAATTCATCATCTAAATCAATATCATATTTCTGCTTTGTCTCCATTCGCCTTGGTGCTTTTTGTGTCTCAAAACCTGTCTTCATCTTAAATATATTCAGTGACTTGACCATCATAGCCAATTGTGGTAGAGAACTTTAGAAGTTCACCACCCACTATGTGAAGAAGTGCTTAACTCCTAGTCCTAAATTTCTCCCCCTGTATCCCAAGATGGTAACCACAACCACCTACAAGGAAAACAGTTCAGAGAGGATTTTTGGACATTCCAGTGGGATTACCTTCTCAACCCCAATGCATGCAGGCCGAATCAGTCCAATCTCTCCTCTTGCAACAGTCTCATTATCTAGGAAACAGTCTGGAAATTTTTAGTGGCATTTCCTTAGGTAAGATCACCAAAACTGCACACAATAATCCAAACATGGTCTCACCGAGGCCTTGTATGATTATACTATAGCATCTCATCCCTTTATCTTGGGAGCTCCTGCAAAGAAGGCCTACATAACATTGCTTTCATGCTGCTTGCTGCATCAGCATGATCACTGAGTTTGACGGGTGTTACAAAGATGACATTTCCCAATCCATCACAATTTAAGCAATCCCCTGCTTTTCTGTTCTTCCGACTAGTGCATAATTTCACTTGTAGAATATAGAATGACACATTATAGGAACAGGCACTTCAGCTCACAATATATGCACGGACAATGGTGCCACTTTGAACGAATCCCACTTGCCTGCTCATGGACTATATCCCTCCATTCACTGCATGTTCGTGTTCTCCAGGGAGTGCGTTCCAATCAGCTGCCACGCTGTAAAAGAAAAAGTTGTTACGAAAATCTGTAAGCTTTCCCCCTCTCACCCTAAAGCTACGCCTCTAGTATTTCACAATTCCTCCATGGAAAAATGGCTGGCTAGCTATCGATTTTATCCATGTTATACCGGAGAGCAACATTTAATTGCTTACTCACTCAAGTATATTTGAATCAGCATGAAGCCTTGTGTTCTTAACTTGTTTTTTTGTTGAATCTAAACTTTGAAGTATTAGATTCAATGTCATTGTCCAAATCATCATTGACATGTACTGCCAATAGCTAAAGTCCAAGTCCTGATCCATGTCGTCCTCATTGGCCGTGCCTGCCAATTATTCCTATTCTATTTTCAGTCTGTCAATCAAATTTTAATGTACACCAATGTATTACCTCAGTCCCACGTGCTTCAATCTTTCATATTAATCTCTTAAGAGTAACTTCTGAAAATCAAGATTTATTACAACCACTACTTCACGCTTATCAATTCTGCTAGTTGCAACGTCAAAAACAGTAAGTCTTCTAGGTTTGTCAAACACAATTTCTCTTCAGCATATTAAAGTCTCATTGATCTTTTCTAAGAGTCCTGTAATCACATCCTTATGTTGATCAGAGTAGTAAATACACTTCTACTGGTTAAAAAGGGGGAGAGAAAACAATGAACTACCACTCGTTAGTCTATCAACAGCAGTAGGGAAAATGCAAAAATGTATTATAAAATCTTTTTCTCAAGAATGTGCAAAGGATTGGTCAGAAAGAGAAAAATTTAAAACAAAGAAATGGCAGAATAATTAAAAGTACTTCTGTCTTCATGAAAGAGGGCATAAATAACTTTCTGGAACTCTGGGATGCTGATTATCAGACTCTAGGGACTTAGTGGCTTTCATGTTCCATTAATTCCTCAAGCAGCTTGTTACAAATATTAATTTTCTTTAATCTCTTCCATTCATTGAGCTCTTGATTCCCTAGTATTTCTAGGAAATTATTTTAGCTTCTTCCACGAGGACAGAAATAAAGTATTTGTGTAAGTGCTCTGCTTTTATCCAGGTCCTATAATATAAATTCCATTTATGATTGTCAGGAAACGTAATTTTCTTTTATAAATCTGCCTTTCGTATATACAGTACAGAAGTTTTTGCTTCCTACTTTTGTGGTCTTTGCAGGATTACTCTTGTACACTAATTTGATCCCTTTAATCAATCTCAGACAAGTGTGCCCTTTGGCCATTTAATTCTTATTAAGCAGAGTCACTCATGCAGATGTGAGTGATATATACTCTCCGTCTTCAATGTGTCAAATCTCACAGCCTCCTCACCTATCCTGCCCCATGTAAGCAATGTTCAACACGCAATATTTCATCTTGTAATTCAGCATATTTAAGCCTTCCGGATCCAACAATGAGTTCAACAAGTTCAGATCATCAGCTTTCTCTGCACCTTAATTCACTTTTCCAATATTGAGGGAAATAAAGATTAGCTTTATTTGTCACCTATGAGGTGTAGTATACAGTGAGGAAGGTTTTCAGGCCTGCAGAAGGACTTGGACCAGCTGGAAAAATGGGCTGAAAAATGGCAGATGGAGTTTAATACAGACAAGTGTGAGGTATTGCACGTTGGAAGGACAAACCAAGGTAGAACATACAGGGTTAATGGCAAGGCACTGAGGAGTGCAGTGGAACAGAGGGATCTGGGAATACAGATACAAAATTCCTTAAAAGCGGCGTCACAGGTAGATAGGGTCGTAAAGAGAGCTTTTGGTACATTGGCCTTTATTTAATCAAAGTATTGAGTATAAGAGTTGGAATGTTATGATGGGTTTGTATAAGGCATTGGTGAGGCCGAATCTGGAGTATTAAACTCCAGGCCGGGTCTTTATGTGCTGCTGTTGTGACTCCCGTCTCCCCTTCCCCCACCACCACTCCGCAGCCCCGTCTTCCTCAGATCCCACCGTCAACTCCTGGGCCCTCAGAGGCTCCATCTTCCTCTCACCCCAACCCTCCCCTCTCCATTGACGCCCCCAGCCTCCCCCCTCCCCCCTCTGATCCCAGCTTTCATCCGTGCCAGGTATTTACCATCCCCTCTGACCTTCAACTGTTGGAGGCAGAACGCTCTGTCCTCAGTAAGGGCCTCACCTTTGTCCCCCTTCACCCACACCTCAGCGAGTTCCGTGTTCGCCATGATGCGGAACTTTTCTTCCGCCGTCTCCGTCTCCGAGCCTACTTCTTCGGCAAGGACTCTTCCACCCCCACCGATGACCCCTTCTCCCGTCTTCAACCCTCCTCTTCTTCATGGACACCCCGTTCTGGTCTTCTGCCTGCTCTGGATCTCTTTATCGCTAATTGCCGACGGGACATCAACTGTCTCGACTTCACCGCACCTTGTCCCCATTCCAACTTCACTCCTTCGGAACGCTCTGCTCTCCACTCCCTCCTCCCTAATCCTAACCTTATTATTAAACCCGCCGATAAGGGGGGTGCTGTTGTAGTCTGGCGTACTGACCTCTACCTTGCCGAGGCACAGCGACAACTCGTGGATACCTCCTCTTATTTACCCCTCGATCGTGACCCCACTAAGGAGCACCAGGCCATTGTCTCCCACACCATCACTGACTTTATCCGCTCAGGGGATCTCCCATCCACTGCTACCAACCTTATAGTTCCCACACCCCACACTTCCTACCCAAGATCCACAAACCTACCTGTCCAGGTAGACCCATTGTTTCAGCTTGCTCCTGCCCCACCAAACTCATTTCTGCATACCTCGACACTGTTTTAACACCCCTTGTTCAATCCCTTCTGACCTATGTTCGTGACACTTCTCACGCTCTTAAACTTTTCGATGATTTTAAGTTCCCTGGCCCCCACCACTTTATTTTCACCATGGATGTCCAGTCCTTATATACTTCCATCCCCCATCAGGAAGGTCTCAAAGCTCTACGCTTCTTTTTGGATTCCAGACCTAATCAGTTCCCCTCTACCACCACCCTGCTCCGTCTAGCGGAATTAGTCCTCACTCTTAATAATTTCTCCTTTGGCTCCTCCCACTTCCTCCAAACTAAAGGTGTAGCTATGGGCACCCGTATGGGTCCTAGCTATGCCTGCCTTTTTGTTGGGTTTGTGGAACAATCTATGTTCCGTGCCTATTCTGGTATCTGTCCCCCACTTTTCCTTCGCTACATCGACGACTGCATTGGCACTGCTTCCTGCACGCATGCAGAACTCGTTGACTTTATTAACTTTGCCTCCAACTTTCACCCTGCCCTCAAGTTTACCTGGTCCATTTCCGACACCTCCCTCCCCTTTCTAGATCTTTCTGTCTCTGTCTCTGGAGACAGCTTATCCACTGATGTCTACTATAAGCCTACTGACTCTCACAGCTATCTGGACTATTCCTCTTCTCACCCTGTCTCTTGCAAAAACGCCATCCCCGTCTCGCAATTCCTCCGTCTCCGCCGCATCTGCTCTCAGGATGAGGCTTCATTCTAGGACGAGGGAGATGTCTTCCTTTTTTAAAGAAAGGGGCTTCCCTTCCTCCACTATCAGCTCTGCTCTTAAACGCATCTCCCCCATTTCACGTACATCTGCTCTCACTCCATCCTCCCGCCACCCCACTAGGAATAGGGTTCCCCTGGTCCTCACCTACCACCCCACCACCCTCCGGGTCCAACATATTATTCTCCGTAAATTCCGCCACCTCCAACGGGATCCCACCACTAAGCACAACTTCCCCCCCCCCCCCTGCATTCCGCAGGGATCGCTCCCTACACAACTCCCTTGTCCATTCGTCCCCCCCATCCCTCCCCACTGATCTCCCTCCTGGCACTTATCCGTGTAAGCGGAACAAGTGCTACACATGCCCTTACACTTCCTCCCTTACCACCATTCAGGGCCCCAAACAGTCCTTCCAGGTGAGGCAACACTTCACCTGTGAGTCGACTGGGGTGATATACTGCATCCGGTGCTCCCGATGTGGCCTTTTATATATTGGCGAGACCCGACGCAGACTGGGAGACCGCTGTGCTGAACATCTACGCTCTGTCCACCAGAGAAAGCAGGATCTCCCAGTGGCCACACATTTTAATTTCACATCCCATTCCCATTCTGACATGTCTATCCACGGCCTCCTCTACTGTAAAGATGAAGCCACACTCAGGT
Organism: Mobula hypostoma; assembly: GCF_963921235.1. Lineage (NCBI taxonomy): Eukaryota > Metazoa > Chordata > Chondrichthyes > Myliobatiformes > Myliobatidae > Mobula > Mobula hypostoma. The sequence goes on from NC_086103.1 coordinate 37,928,375, forward strand.
TGGAGGAACAACACCTTATATTCCGTCTGGGTAGCCTCCAACCTGATGGCATGAACATCGACTTCTCTAACTTCCGCTGAGGCCCCACCTCCCCCTCATACCCCATCTGTTACTTATTTTTATGCACACATTCTTTCTCTCACTCTCCTTTTTCTCCCTCTGTCCCTCTGAATATACCTCTTGCCCATCCTCTGGGTCCCCCCCCCCCTTGTCTTTCTTCCCGGACCTCCTGTCCCATGATCCTCTCGTATCCCCTTTTGCCAATCACCTGTCCAGCTCTTGGCTCTATCCCTCCCCCTCCTGTTTTCTCCTATCATTTTGGATCTCCCCCTCCCCCTCCAACTTTCAAATCCCTTACTCACTCTTCCTTCAGTTAATCCTGACGAAGGGTCTCGGCCTGAAACGTTGACTGCACCTCTTCCTACAGATGCTGCTTGGCCTGCTGCGTTCACCAGCAACTTTGATGTGTGTTTCTGGAGTATTGTGTTCAGTTTTGGTCACCAAATTACAGGAAGGATATAAATAAGGTTGAAAGAGTGCAGAGAAGGTTTACAAGGATGTTGCCGGGACTTGAGAAACTCAGTTACAGAGAAAGGTTGAATAGTTTAGGACTTTATTCCCTGGAGCGTAGAAGAATGAGGGGAGATTTGATAGAGGTATATAAAATTATGATGGGTATAGACAGAGTGAATGCAAGCAGGCTTTTTCCACTGAGGCAAGGGGAGAAAAAAACCAGAGGACATGGGTTAAGGGTGAGGGGGAAAAGTTTAAAGGGAACATTGGGGGGGCTTCTTCACAGAGAGAGTGGTGGGAGTATGGAATGAGCTGCCAGACAAGGTGGTAAATGCGGGTTCTTTTTTAACATTTAAGAATAAATTGGACAGATACATGGATGGGAGGTGTATGGAGGGATATGGTCTGTGTGCAGGTCAGTGGGACTAGGCAGAAAATGGTTCGGCACAGCCAAGAAGGGCCAAAAGGCCTGTTTCTGTGCTGTAGTTTCTATGGTTTCTATGTATCGAAATATAGAATGAAATGCGTCATTTGCGTCAAATTAAATCAGCGAGGTTTGTGCTGGGCGTCCTGCGAGTCTCACCACCTGTCCAGTGCCAATGTAGCATGCCCACAACTTATTTACCCCAACCCATATACCTTTGAAAAATGGGAGGAAACCAGAGCACCTGGATGAAACCCACACTGTCACAGAGAAAACACACAAATTCCTTACAGATAGCAAGGAGAGTCAAATCCAGATCCTACTGACTGTGCTGTAAAGGGTTGCACTAACTGCTGTGCTACTATATGACCCAGTCATACTATTTCTCCAGTTGTTCAGATAATGATTCTGCTTTCCCCATTGACATTTCATTTATATAACAAAAATTTCTTCAGGATCTAAACATCACCTGCAAAGTTGGCACTATTGTGCATGCTTAAGTGTTTCTTGAGAAGGTGGTGGTGACAATCACTTCATGGGACATTTTACGTTAAAAAAGATTCAACCTGAAGAAATGGGTCTGCAGTCACACAACTGCCAAATCATGTACATCTGGCAGAACACATCCCCTAAAGGACAACCAGTGATTTGAGTTCTTCGTCATTCTTGCAAAGACTAGTTACTAAAAACTATTCTAATCTCCAGATTACGAACCCATATTTAAGTTCCGTAGTTGCTGTGGTGGGATTTGAAATGGGATCGCCAGTTCTACCTTAAAAGACAGGTGAGAGTAGATATAGGACTGATAGAAAATGATGCTGGAGAAATTGTAATGGGAGATAAGGAGATGGCAGAGGAACTGAATGAGTATTTTGCATCAGTCTTCACTGAGGAAGATATCAGCAGTATACCGGACACTCAAGGGTGGCAGGGAAGAGAAGTGTGCGCAGTCACAATTACGACGGAGAAAGTACTCAGGAAGCTGAATAGGCTAAAGGTAGATAAATCTCCTGGACCAAATGGAATGCACCCTTGTGTTCTGAAGGAAGTAGCTGTGGAGATTGCGGAGACATTAGCGATGATCTTTCAAAAGTCGATAGATTCTGGCATGGTTCCGGAAGACTGGAAGATTGCAAATGTCACTCCGCTATTTAAGAAGGGGACAAGGAAGCAAAAAGGAAATTATAGACCTGTTAGCTTGACATAGGTGGTTGGGAAGTTGTTGGAGTCAATTGTCAAGGATGAGGTTACAGAGTACCTGGAGGCATATGACAAGATAGGCAGAACTCAGCATGGATTCCTTAAAGGAAAATCCTGCCTGACAAACCTATTACAATTTTTGATGAAATTACTAGTAGGCTAAACAAGGGAGATGAAGTGGATGTTGTATATTTGGATTTTCAGAAGGCCTTTGACAAGGTGCCACACATGAGGCTACTTAACAAGATAAGAGCCCATGGAATTACGGAAAGTTACATACGTGGATAGAGCGTTGGTTGATTGGCAGGAAACAGAGAGTGAGAATAAAAGGATCCTGTTCTGGTTGGCTGCTGGTTACCAGTGGTGTTCCACAGGGATCAGTGTTGAGGCCGCTTCTTTTTACATTGTACATCAACAATTTGGATTATGGAATAGATGGCTTTGTGGCTAAGTTTGCTGACGTTACGAAGATAGGTGGAGGAGCTGGTAGTGCTGAGGAAACGAAGAGTCTGCAGAGAGACTTGGATAGATTGGAAGAATGGGCAGAGAAGTGGCAAATGAAGTACAATGTTGGAAAGTGTATGGTTATTCACTTTGGCAGAAAAAATAAACAGGCAGACTATTATTTAAATGGGGAAAGAATTCAAAGTTCTGAGATGCAACGGGACTTGAGAGTCCTCATACAGGATACCCTTAAAGTTAACTTCCAGGTTGAGTCAGTAGTGAAGAAGGCGAATGCAATGTTGGCATTCATTTCTAGAGGAATAGAGTGTAGGAGCAGGGATGTGATGTTGAGGCTTTATAAGGCACTGGTGAGACCTCACTTGGAGTACTGTGGGCAGTTTTGGTCACGTTATTTAAGAAAGAATGGGCTGACGTTGGAGAGGGTACAGAGAAGATTCACTAGAATGATTCCAGGAATGAGAGGGTTAACATATGGGGAATGTTTGTCCGCTCTTGAACTGTATTCCTTGGAGTTTAGAAGAATGAGGGGAGACCTCATAGAAACATTTCGAATGTTAAAAGGCATGGACAGAGTGGATGTGGCAAAGTTGTTTCCCATGATGGGGGAGTCTAGTACGAGAGGGCATGACTTAAGGATTGAAGGGCGCCCTTTCAGAACAGAAATGCGAAGAAATTTTTTTAGTCAGAGGGTGGTGAATCTATGGAATTTGTTGCCACGGGCAGCAGTGGAGGCCAAGTCATTGGGTGTATTTAAGGCAGAGATTGATAGGTATCTGAGTAGCCAGGGCATCAAAGGTTATGGTGAGAAGGCAGGGGAGTGGGACTAAATAGGAGAATGGATCAGCTCATGATAAAATGGCGGAGCAGACTCGATGGGCCAAATGGTCTACTTCTGCTCCTTTGTCTTATGGTCTTATGGTCTTATGAGAGACATCACTTCTACTTCCACTTCCTTCCCCAGTTTTCCTGCATCTGAACTCTGTTTAAATTTAACTTTTGCCCGCTCAAGTGAAAGGCCAGCAATCTGACTGTTAATCAAGCTTCTTTCCAAATAGATGTTGTTTGACCTATTGAGTGTTTCCAATGTTTTATTTGCAATTGATCAGTGGCAGCTCTAATCATTCTAACCAGCAAGACAGAAACATTTCCCTGGGGAGGGATAAGGAGAAGCAAAGTTTAGTCAGTTGTCAAAATATTTTTGGGCTTTGGCTTGTTATTTACTATTGCCTTCCCAATCAGGAGCTGAATTGTTGACCATGTGACAAAGGGTAGCAAAGCACCCGTCAAGTTGGTTCGAACGCAGTTGTCCACAAGCTGCATATTGTCCTCAATGGCCTGGCATATTATAGAGTTTCCCTTTGTGATTTCCCATTGTAATTTGCACAAACAAAATCATGTAAATTCAAATGGCGGAACGTGCTTTAGGGGGCTATGAGACAGAGACCCAAGGTGAGAGAATACTAGTCATTGAGAAGGAGGTACAATAGCTGGGGAGGGCGAGCAGCGAGATGTCACCGAATCAGCAGCATAAAGCACATCGTCTCTAAATCATTATGGTTTTCTATATGATTATGCACCATTCTGTGGTGCAGAGACTGCACTGCAGTGGACAGGAGGGCTCTTCAATGGGTAGCTAAGACTGCCCAATGCATCACCTGTATCAGCCTTCACATCATCAAGGAGAAAATGGCAGCATGACGCAGCGCGCAGCGGCCACTCCGGTGGCGATATCTGTTATCTGTCAAGTAGGGTGCTGTGCACAATCCTGATTTGATGGAGACGGACGTGAGAGCACGGAGGAACATCTGGAGAAACTTCTGGAATGCCTGCTTCGCTGCCGCTGCTACTGTGTGGTCCAGAATCTGCGGAGGGGAAGGCCTCAAGTCCTCAGCTTTGCTTGTTGCTCGGCGGCTGGGGCGGGGTCGAAGTGCTCAGCAGAAGATGGTGCTCGGTGTCGGAGGTCTGGTCGGAGTCTCAAAGTTTTCGGACGGACTCAGAGTCCGCTGCAGTCGGGTGCTTCCAATGCATCAGCAAGTTTGTGGCGCTTAGAGGTTCATGGCAGGGAGAGTTTCTCCCTTCTACCGTCTGCGTGAGATGATGGGGCCATCGGAACTTGAGACTTTTTTTACCATGCCCATGGTCTGTTCTTTATCAAATTACGGTATTGCTTTGCACTGTTATAACTATATGTTATAATTATGTGGTTTTGTCAGTTTTAGTCTTGGTTTGTCCCATGTTTCTGTGATATCTTTCTGGAGGAATATTGTATCATTTTTAATGCATGCATTTCTAAATGACAATAAATGAGGACTGTGTAATCTAATCATAATCTAATCTAATATATACAGAAAGGTGGCGGGAAAAGGCCAGCAATATCATTAAGCATCCAGCCCATCTTGCTTATGGACTGAATATCCCACTCCCATCAGGGAAAAACCTACTCGGTATCCATGCCAGACCAACAAGCTCAAAAACAACAACTCAGATATAAAGCTGGTTAACCCCTCTACATGCCTATCACCACTCCACACCCCCAACCACCGCTATTTTATCATTTTCCATTAGAGTCACCTGATGTACAGATACTCCTGGACCTAGGACCATTTTATGTACTTGCAATCAGTCTAAGTATAATAGTTAATCTTACATATTTACACTCGGTCATCACTTTATTAGGTACCTTCTATACCTAATAAAGTGGCCACAGAGTGTATGTTTGTGACCTATTGCTACAATAGCCCATTCACTTCAAGATTCGGCATGTTGTGTGTTCAGAGATGCTCTTCTGTGCACCACTGCTGTAATACTTGAGTTGCTGTCACCTTCCTGCCAGCTTGAACCCGTCTAGCCATTCTCCTCTGATTTCTTTTATTAACAATGTTGTTTCATTCACAGAACTGCCAATTAATGAGTGTCTTCTTTTGGTTTTTTGCACCATTCTGTAGGCTATAGAGACCATTGTGCATGAAATTCCCAGGAGATCAATAGTTTCTGAGATGCTCAAACCACACTGTCTGGCACCAACAATTTTTCCACTTAGATCATATTTTTTCCTCATTCTAATGTTTGGTCTGAACAACAACTAAACCTCTTGACCATGTCTAAATGCTTTTATGCACTGAGTTGCTGCCACATGATTGGCTGATTAGATATTTTCATTAATGAGCAGGTGTATAGGTGTACCTGATAAAGTGGCAACTGAGTGTACTGTATATTTATTGTTTATTAATCATGCTCTTTATGTCTATTGTGCTTTTCTTTGCTGCATTAGATCCAGAGTAATGATCAGTTTGCTCTCCTATTCACTTATGTACTGAAGAATGGCAATAAACTGTTGGCCAGTCTGCAAATGAATGAATTCAAATGAATGAAGGACAGTGGAATCAGACGGACCAATTGCCTTCGTTCTTGCCACGTGGGAGGAGATGGAGGCTGCCATTTTATGAAGGCTCTCCCTTCTCCATTTTGTGAGTCAGTCACTTGGCTTGATCAGTGTTTTAAAGTCGATACAATGACACCTTAAGTAATCTGCTGAACGAGGAATCACTTCCAAATAAGAAGTTATTTGTGAGGTGTTCTTTGTTTGGATATAACATGCAGGTTTTTGACTGCTGGGATCTGAATCTGATCTGCGAGATTCAAGCTGGTTGTTGATTGAGAACAAAGAGCTATAAATTACTAATTGTCGCTTGCTGGGAAGAGAGCAGTAAATGGATGCTGGCCTGGAGCAGAGCCAATAAAAAGGTGTTAAAGGTCAGACACATTACCTATAACCAATGACATTGGAATGTAATGTTTGAATTGGTAAGAGATGAATATAAAAGCAGACACTTCAAGTGTGCTGGCAGCGGTAACACTGTAGGAGAACAACTATTGTGGATACATGGAGATTCAAAACAGGACTATGAGGAACCTGTGACCAGCAACAGAAACTCTCGTTCAACAGGTATTATACTTTCTTTTCTTTGACTATTCATAGAATGTCAGGGAAACTTAGTAGGTGTGCACACAGGTGTTCGGTATGTTCACGTGTCCTTTCATTGTGACAATAAAGGTACTTCTCAGTAATTACAGATTCTCTCTGTGTCTTACTGATCATTATTACAAGGGGTAGAATCTTCTAACAAAACAATTTGAAATCGTGAATCTTGAATCTTAATTGTCCAATACTTGCGTTAGATCCTTGAAATACAACAGCACATTGCATGAGAATGCAGCACATCATAAAGAAATGCAGTAAGTTGTTGAAAGATTGACTGCTTAACTAAGAGGTTCATCATGAGAAAGAAGATACCCAACCCAATTGCTGTCAAAAGTATAGTAAGATTTGGAAAGATCAAGCACCATGATCTTCTGTTAGAAAGCCACTGTCTATAAGCCAGAATTTTCTGATGAGAGGTACTTTGCAATTTTCAAAGAGTCAGAACGTCTATCCTTTGAGATAAATGGCTTTGCCCACAAGCAAAAATGACACATTCAACCATTTCAGCATTCACACCACTAAGCAGTGTTCTTTAACTTTCGACATCCTTGGTCATTCTGAATACCTTTTGAAATGATGAAACAACTACATAAGAACACTCTCTCATTATTAATTTTGTTGCACCTTGTACTTACACTAATTTGATTTTCTTTGGTGGTGTTCTAAGTTGTTCATTGCAAACGTAACTACCTGTTGCAAATGTAGAAAATATCATCTAAAAGATACCAAGGTATTATTGTCAGCGTTTCCACGCTTAGTCAATCACTCAGCTCTTTCATTGATACATAGACTGAACAAACAGGAAGAATGTACCTCAGTCATTTTCACCAAAGATTAAACCTTAAACAAACCACCTACACAGCAAATTCTTTCTATATGCAAATAAGGCTTATTGTATTTTACTCTGCAGAATTCATACCAAAAGACTTCATTTATTGAATCTGTTCTGAGGGATTTAATCACATGTCAGAAGGCAATGAGATTGATATTCTTTGTTATCTAAAGTGTTCTAATGTGCTAAAGACTTTTAGAGTTTAAGCACATATATAGGAAAGTAAGATTAAACCTTTAGTTCACCAAATATGCTCGAACTGACTGTCATTTGTATTAAGTTTTCCTTTAAAATTTTTGGCTGCTTTCAAAAGAGACTCAAAATCTAATCTGCAGCAGGTATCGTGCACATTGAAAGGAGTTATGCAAATAGCATTGTTCATGTTTGTGACAGTGATGTGCAGCCAAAATCCCATTAATTTCAAGCTGAGATATATACACATGTAAATCGGAATATATAAAAATGTATACTCTACTTTATAACCTCCAATTAAAAGAAGTCATCTCTAAATTATACTTTAGTCTATCTTGTGGGCCCCACCTTTATCCATTTATTTGTGCACAATTGCCTGACCAGCTCAAAGATCGGCTTGCTAGGCTAGATCTTAAACGGATTTTTTGCACCTGCTTTTATTTGGGGGATGAACACAGAGTCTATAGAAGTGAGACAAAGCAGTAATGAGTGAGGTCATGGACCGTATACAGATTACAGAGGAAGAGGCGTTTGCTGTATTGAAGCAAATTAGGGTGACTATATCCCTAGGCGGTGTGGAAGTGCGTCTCTACCAAAGGAGGTGTAAGATGTTCCTTCTTTCCGCTAGCCTGCAGGTTACCTTTAGGCAAGGTGTAGCACCTGCTTAGCCCCCCAACCAGGGTCACATGAAGCCATGGGCACAGGTGGTAGAAGGTCTCATGAGCAGTTGATGCATATCACAAGTCCTGGTTATACGACCACTGACGCCAAGCAAACAATCTCTGAAGAGAATAGATAATGGCGGGTGCCGCCCGTCTTGTAAAAGCACTGCCCAGAAGAAGGCAATGGCAAACCACTTCTGATGAAAAATTTGCCAAGAACAATCATGGTCATGACCATGATTTTCCATGTCATATGACATGGTACTTTTTCCACTGAGGTTGGATGAGACCAGATCTAGAGGGCATGATTTAAGAGTCAAAGATGAGATGTTGAACATTTAAGAGAAATTTGGATAGGTACATGAATGGGAGGGGTATGATCCAGATGCAGACTGATGGGATTAGGCAGATTAATAGTTCGTCATAGACTAGATGGACAAAAGGACCTGCTAATCTTCCAGAATTTATGCCAGTCGCTTTTTTCTTCCTATTCATGTGCTGTCCCTTGAGTAGTCATTTACAAACATGCATAAAGATGGAAAGATAGTTCAGGCCTTCCTTTTCAGCACCTCCTCACCTCTTCCATTGATTGTTATTAGATTCAGACCTAAAGGAGCAACAATTTATTCTGTAAACAGTGAGAAGATGGAAGCTAACAATTTCTGATCCTGGTGCCAAACCTTGCAAGAGAATTTACAGTATATTCCCCTCATCAGGTGCTGTCAAAAATAAAAACAGACTAAATGGTTTGACTTCAGCATCCGATCTTATTTCCTCTTCATCGTGAACAATGCCACTAGCTTTGAAATATTGTCAATACCCTAGCTCATTTTATCTATTCCAGCTCACTCTAATCTAAGCTCTAGTCCGTACTCAGAAGGTCAGAGAATGTTTATTAGATAAATAGGCAGAATGTCTTTTGAGAAAAGGTTAGACAGGATCAGCTTTTATCCAGTAGAGTTTAGAAAAATGTTGAAAAATTTAAGGTCCCAAAAGTGGAAGAATAGGCAGTGGAAAAATAGACTTTGAATATTTTCAGACATAAATTGATAGATTTTTTTTTCATGGTCCTGACCGTTAATTCCTCCTATACTCCTAATTCCCTTTTCCCCGTGTTCTCCTGGGCTCCTTGACTGCGGGACCTGATTCTCATCTAAACCTGCAGCATAAAAACCCTGGCTTTGCATCCACTCTTCGCCAGATCATTGTTTCAGCCAGTGTCGTAATTCACTTTGCTGGCCACTTAAGATTGCGTATTCTAAGCTTTGTTTCAGTACTGAGGTTTGCCTGTGTAACTCTGTCTCTCCGTCTCGCTGCCTTCTGCTTGCCTTTCCGTTCACCCTCCTGTTTGCCGTTCAGCTCCAGCAACGCTCCGTTTCAACATAAGTATTGCCTGCCGCCTGCCTTTCCATTCATCCTCCTGTTTGCTGTTCAGCTCCAGCCACGCTCACTCCCTCGTCTGCTTCCCAATTCTATCCCCATGCCAGTGTCCTGCATTTGGGTTCACCCGTTTTTTGCAACAATTTGATCACAAGACAGTGAATGCCTATCATGGGTAGATGAGAATGAGGAATGCAAGTTACAATCAGCTCATCCAGGATCTTATTAAATGTTTGAGCAGGCTGAAAGAGGATGAGTAGTCTGCTCCTATTCCTAATTGTACATCTATGCTATATATTCTCTCTGAAAATTCTCATTCCTACTTGTTAGTTTTTTATCCAAAATCTAGAGCACAGTCAATTGTTTAGATTCAAAATTCTAATTCATATAACTGTTATAGACCAGAGAGTCTGAGTTCAGTGGTGGGCAAGTTGGAGAAGATCCTGAGAAGCAGGATTTATGACCATTTGAAGAGAAATAATCTGATTAGGGATAGCATGGCTTTGTCAAGGACAGGTCGTGCCTTACAAGCCTGATGAATTCTTTGAGGATGTAACAAAACACAATGCTGAAAGTAGAGCATTGTATGTAGTGCATATGGATTTCAGTAATGTATTTGATAAGGATCCGCATGCAAGGCTCCTTCAGAAAGGAAGGAGACCTTGCTTTGTGGATCCAGTATTGGCTTGCCAACAGAAGGCAAAGGGTGGTATTCTGCATGGAGCTCAGTGACCAGTGGTGTGCCTCAGGGATCTGTTCTGGGACCCACCCTCTTCGTGATTTTTATAAATGACCTGGATGAAGAAGTAGAAGGGTGGGTTAGTGAGTTTGCTGATGACACAAAGGTTGGAGGTGTATGGATAGTCTGGAGGGTTGTCAGAGGTTACAGCAGGACACCGATAGGATGCAGAACTGGGCTGAAGAGTGGCAGATAGACTTCAACCCAGATAAGTGTGAAGGGGTTCATTTTGGTAGGTCCAATATGATGACAGAATACAATATAAATAGTAAGACTCTTGGTAATGTGGAGGATCTGAGAGATCTTGGGGTCCATGTCGATAGGACACTCAAAGCTGCTGCGCAGGTTGACTCTGTTGTTTAGAAGGTGTATGGTGTGTTGACATTCATCAACCATGGGATTGAGTTCAAGAGCCATGAGGTAATGTTACAGCTATGTAAGACCTTGGTCAGACCCTTCTTGGAGTACTGTGTTCCGTTCTGGTCACCTCACTACAGGAAGAATGTGGATACTATGGAGAGAGTGCAGAAGAGGTTTACAAGGATGTTGCCTGGATTGGAGGCCATACCTTATGAGAATAGGTCGAGTGTACTTGGCCTTTCCTCCTTGGAGCGACAGAGGATGAGAGGTGTATAAAATGATGAGGGGCATCGATCATGTGGATAGCCAGAGGCTTTTTCCCAGGGCTGAAATGGCTAACACGAGGGGGCACAGTTTTAAGGTGCTTGGAGATAGGTACCGAGCGGATGTCAGCAGTAACATTTTCACACAGAGATTGGTGGGTGCGTAGAATGCACTGTCGGCGATAGTGGTGGAAGCGGATACAATAGAGTCTTTTAAGAGACTCTTAGATAGGAACATGGAGCTTAACAAAATAAAGGGCTGTGCGCTGGGGAAATTCTAGGCAGTCTGTAGGGTAGGTTACATGGTCGGCACAGCATTGTGGGCCGAAGGGCCTATAAAGAGCTATAAATTTCTATGCTCTATTCCTTCTTTGGAATTCCCTATCTCTGCAATATTCTTATGCTATTAACCTCAAATCTTCTGTACCTCTGGCCAATCTCTTCATTAACCTCTGGATAAATAAATGCTAAACATGGTAAAAATATTGGTTATTTCTAGATACACTGCTGAAACATATATTTTCTAAGGCACACTGATCACGTTTTAGGAGCATTTTACATTAATGCTGTCTGCAGAAATGCAATGAAATCATCAATGTGATTATATACAAACAAAAAGTAAAATAACATACTAAATGCACTTCCAAAACATTTAATGAAAGTACTCTCTTCAGTCTGTGATCCGTTGCTCATAATCTAACCATTCCTGATGCTTACCCAACTCTTTCAGATCTCATTACAACTGGGTAAAGCTACTGAAAATGATCTCATGGAGTCAAGGGGTTTTAGAACATGGAAAGTTGCCCTTCATCTCATCTCATCCATGCGAAACAGAGTGTCTTTCTGAGTTATTCCCATTTATCTGTGTTTGGCCAAATGTCTCTAAACTTTTCCTATCCATATACGAGTGCCATATATTTTAAACACTGCAATTATGCTCACATCTACCATTTCCCTTGGCAGCTTATTCCATATACCCAGCACCCTTGGTAAGAAAAACTTACCCCTCAAGTCCCCTTTTACCTTTTCACCTGAAACCTATGCCTTTGAGTTTTAGACTTCCCTATCACGGGTGAACATACCTCATGGCCTGGTAATCCTCTAAAAGGTCATCCCTCAACCTCCTTCCTTCCAGTGAAACCAGTCTGAGCCTAACCAGTCTTTCCGCATGAGCCAAGGTCTCCAGATCTGGCATTATTTTTGTGAATCTTTTCTGCACCTTCTACAGCTTAATCACATCATTCTGACAGTATGTGTACAATATTCCAAATGCAGTATCTCCACAATTCTGTACAGCTGAAACATGATGTTCTGATTCATTACTCCAAATAATGAGGCAAGCATGCCATACGACTTCGTCACCCCCTTGTCTATCTGTGTTTCCATTTTCAGGCAGCCCCAGGTCTCCTTGTTGCACATGTCTCCCTCGGGCCCTGCCATTGACTGTGTGTCACCTGTTCTGGTTTAACTCCCCAAGCGCAACACTTCATACTTGGCTGAATTAAATTCCATTTACAAAAGGATATTGAATAACTTGTAAATGGAATTAAATTCCATTTACAAGTTATTCAATATCCTTTTGTAACCTGAGACAAAGTTCATCACTCTCCACCCCACCACCAGCTTTGATGCCATCCTCAAACTTTCTAATTGTACCTCCATTCTCATCTAAATTATTAACGTATATGACAAACAACAGTGGACGCAGCCCCTATGATACACCACTGGTCACAGACCTTCAATCTGACAAAACGACCCTCCATTACCAAATTCTGATTCCCATCACAAAGTTAATTTTGTATCTATTTGGCTAACTCACTTTAGATCCCAAACTACCTCTTCTTTCAGATTAGTCTATCATGCAGGATCGTGTCAAAAGATTTAATAAAAGTCCATGTAGACAACATGTAATGTCCTACCTTCATTAGTCCTCTCAGTCTCTTCACTGAGCTCAGTTAAATTCATGAGGCACAATCTCCCATGCACAAAGCCATGCTGACTAACCCTAATCAATTCTTGCCTTTCAAAATGCAGGTAGACTTGCCTCTCACAATCCTCTCCAATGACTTCCCTATCGCTGATCTTAGGCTCACATGCCTGCCAATCCTGGCCTAACCTTGTGGCTCTTCTCAAATAAAGACACACTCCAGGAAGTTCTTCCCTGGTTTCCTAAATTATCCCAGGATACATTTAGTCATATGCTGCTGATGCAATGCTGAGGCGTTATAAGGCATTGGTTAGACCGCACTTGGAATATTGTGAACAGTGTTGGGCTCCTTATCTAAGAAAGGATGTGCTGGCTTTGGAGAGAGCCCAGAGGAGGTTCACAAGTATCATCTTGAAAATGAAAGGGTTAACATATGAGGAGCACTTTTAATGTTTCATGGCCTGTACTAGATGGAGTTTAGAAGAATGAGGTGGATCTCATTGAAACCTATTGTATATTAAAAGGCTAAGATAGAGTGGGAGTAGAGGAGATGCTTCCTATCATGTGGGAGCCAAGGACAAAGGGATGCAGCCTCAGAATTTCTTTAGCCATAGGGTGGTGAATCTGTGGAATTCTTTGCCACTGGTGGCTGCAGAGGCCAAATCATTGGGTAGATTTAAAGCGGAGATTGATTGGTTTTTGATTAGTAAGTTTGTCAAAGGTTATGGGGAAAAGTTAAAGTTCAAAGTACATATGCATGATACAACCTTGAGATTCGTCACCTTACAGGCAGCCACAAAACAAAGAAACCCAACAGAACCCATTACAAAAACACTCAATGCGCAGAGAGAGAGAGAAAAAATTGTGCAAACAGTACAAGTAAGCAAATAGCTTCCACACTGAAGTTTTAGGCAAGACACTCAGCCAGGCGTCACTGCAGCTGGAGCAAACTCAGTTCAGCGTGGAGCTGAGTGAACGTCACAGAGCAGTGAGCAGAACCGAGCTAAACCGGGCGGGACCTGCCCTCACCCCACCGCTGGTCCAGACACCCTGACCTTTTCAAACTGGCCCGGCACTTAAATCATCCAAATATCAGGTCATCCCTCACTCTCGGACTGATCTGGGACCTCAACCCCACCACCACAAGTTGGCCCACACCCAACTATTCCAATTTGGCTCAGAGCTTAAATCGATCAGACGTCGGGACTTTCCTTGCACTCGGGGATGGCACGACTCTGCTTTGACCCCACCTCTGTCTTTGCTTGTCTCGACCATGCCTCACCTGTGCCTCCACCTCCGCCTCCACTCACCCCTTCATTGCTAGTGTTGGTCGTTTAAGTGGTATTAATGAGGTATTTAATAGTTTTCTTTGTTTTGTTTTTTGCCACCAATACGTGGCATCACCAGCCAGAGCCATCTTAAGCCAGAAGTCAGGAGGTTAGGATTGAGAGGGATAGCGTACCAGCCAAGATGGAATGGCAGAGGAAATTCAATGGGCTGAATGGCCTAATTCTTTTCCTATGTATTATGGTCTTATGGTGTATCCTGGGAATTTATCCATCTTTATATAACTCAAGGGACAGCCAGCACTTCCTCGTTTGTAATATCCATATAATGTTGTGGCCATTACAGAGACTTGGATAGCTCAGGGGCAGGAATGGTTACTTAGAGTGCCAGGCTTCACATGCTTCAGGGAGGGAGGCAAAAGAGGTGGGGGTATGGCACTGCTGATCAGAGATAGGAACTCACGGAGGGTTTGTCTATTGAGTCTCTGTGGGTGGAAGTTAGAAAGAGGAAGGGGTCAATAACTCTACTGGGTTTTTTTATAGACCACTCAATAGTAACAGGGACATTGAGGAGCAGATAGGGAGACAGATTCTGGAAAGATGTAATAATAACAGGGTTGTCATGTTGGAAGATTTTAATTTCCCAAATATTGATTGGCATCTCCCTAGAGCAAGGGATTTAGATGGAGTGGAGTTTGTTATGTGTGTTCAGGAAGGCTTCTTGACACAATATGTAGATAAGTCTACGAGAGGTGAGGCTGTACTTGATCTGGTATTGGGAAATGAATCTGGTCAGGTGTCAGGTCTCTCAGTGGGAGAGCATTTTGTAGATAGTGATTACAATTCTTTCTCCATTACCATAGCATTGGAGATGGATAGGAATAGACAAGTTAGGAAAGCGTTTAATTGGAGTAAGGCAAAATATGAAGCTATCAGGCAGGAACTTGGAAGCATAAATTGGGAACAGATGCTCTCAGGGAAATGTACAGCAGAAATGTGACAAATGTTCAGGGGGTATTTGCGTGGTGTTCTGTATAGGTACGTTCCAATGAGACAGGGAAAGACTGGTAGGGTACAGGAACCGTGGTGTACAAAGGCTGTTGAAAATCTGTTCAAGAAGAAAAGAAAATTTATGAAAGGTTCAAAAAACTATGTAATGATAGAGATCTAGAAAATTATAAGGCTAGCAGGAAGGAGCTTAAGAATGAAATTAGGAGAGCCAGAAGGGGCCATGAGAAAGCCTTGGCAAACAGGATTAAAGAAAACCCCAAGGCATTCTACAAGTATGTGAAGAGCAAGAGGATAAGACGTGAGAGAATAGACCAATCAAGTGTGACAGTGGGAAAGTGTGTATGGAACTGGAGGAGATAGCAGAGGTACTTAATGAATACTTTGCTTCAGTATTCACTATGGAAAAGGATCTTGACAATTGTAGGGATGATTTACAGTGGATTAAAAAGCTTGAGCATATAGAAATTAAGAGGACGTACTGGAACTTTTGGAAAGCATCAAATTGGATAAGTCTCCGGGACCAGACAAGATGTACTCCAGGCCACTATGGGAGGTGAGGGAGGAGATTGCTGAGCCTCTGGCAATGATCTTTGCATCATCGATGGGGTCGGGAGAGGTTCCAGAGGATTGGAGGGTTGCAGATGTTGTTCCTTTATTCAAGAAAGGGAGTAAAGGTAGCCCAGGAAATTATAAACCAGTGAATCTTACTTCAGTAGTTGGTAAGTTGATGGAAATGATCCTGGGAAGCAGGATTTCTGAACATTTGGAGAGGCATAATATGATTAGGAATAGTCAGCATGGCTTTGTCAAAGGCAGATCATGCCTTACGAGCCTGATTGAATTTTTTGAGGATGTGACTAACCACACTGATGAAGGTAGAGCAAGAGATGTAGTGCATATGGATTTCAGCAAGATATTTTATAAGGTACCCCAAGCCAGGCTTATTGAGAAAGTAAGGAGGCATGGGATCCAAGAGGACATTGCTTTGTGGATCCAGAACTGGCTTGCCCACATAAGGCAAAGAGTAGTTGTAGATGGGTTATATTCTGCATGGAGGTTAGTGACCCGTGGTGTGCCTCAGGGATCTATTCTGAGACCCTTTCTCTTTGTGATGTTTATAAATGACCTGGATGAGAAAGTAGAGGTATGGGTTAGTAAATTTGCTGATGACACAAGGGTTGGAGGTGTTGTGGATAGTATGGAGGGCTGTCCGAGGTTATAGCGGGACATTGATAGGATGCAAAACTGGGCTAAGAAGTGGCAGATGGAGTTCAACCCAGATAAGTGTGAGGTTGTTCATTTTAGTAGATCAAATATGAAGGCAGAATATATTATTAATTGTAAGACTGTTGGCAGTATGGAGGATCAGAGGGATCTTGGGGTCCGAGTCCCTAGGAAACTCAAAGCTGCTCTGCAGATTGACTCTATGGTTAAGAAGGCATATGGTGCATTGGCTTTCGTCAACCGTGGGATTAAGTTTAAGAGCCAAGAGGTAATGTGACAGCTATATAGGACCCTGGTCAGACCCCACTTGGAGTACTGTGCTCAGTTCTGGTCACCTCGCTACAGGAAGGATGTGGAAACTATAGAAAGAGTGCAGAGGAGAATTACAAGGATGGAGAATAGGTTGAGTGAACTCAGCCTTTTCTCCTTGGAGCGTTGGAGGATGAGAGGTGACCTGATGGAGGTGTATAAGATGATGAGAGGCATTGATGGTGTGAATAGTCAGAGGCTTTTTCCCAGGGCTAAAATGGCTAGCACGAGAGGGCAAAGTTTTAAGGTTCTTAGAAGTAGGTACAGAGGAGATGTCAGGGGTAAGTTTTTTATGCAGGGAGTAGTGAGTTCGTGGAATGGGCTGCCGGCGACGGTGGTGGAAGCAGATACAATAAGGTCTCTTAAGAGACTCCTGGATGGCCACGTGGATCTCAGAAAAATAGAGAGCTATGGGAAACCCTATGTAATTTCTAAAGGAAGTACATGTTCAGCACAGCATTGTGGGCCGAAGGGCCAGTATTATGCTGTAAGCTTTCTATGTTTCTAATATATTTCAGGATATTCTGTTCTCTCCTTGGAACTCCCTGACTTTCATAATGTCCCCCACTGTAAATATAAATGAGAAGTATTCACTACTTCTATGTGCGGCTATATGCGGAGCCAAAAGAGATGGGGGAGATTTTGAACAATTTCTTTTCTTTGGTATTCACTAAAAAGAAGGATATTGAATTGTATAAGGTAAAGGAAACTAGAAGGGTAGTTATGGAAAGTATGACGATTAAAGAAGAGGAAGTACTTCACTTTTAAGGAATATAGAAGTGGATAAGTCTCCGGGTCCGGACAAGATATTCCCTAGGACCTTGAGGGAAGTTAGTGTGGAAATAGCAAGGGCTCTGACAGAGATATTTCAAATGTCATTAGAAACAGGGATGGTGCCGGAGGATTGGCGTATTTCTCATGTGGTTCCATTGTTTAAAAAGGGTTCTAAGAGTAAATCTAGCAATTATCGGCCTGTCAGTTTGACGTCAGTGGTGGGTAAATTGATGGAAAGTATTCTTAGAGATGGTATATATAATTACCTGGGTAGAAAGGGTCTGATTAGGAACAGTCAACATGGATTTGTGCGTGGAAGGTCATGTTTGACAAATCTTATTGAATTTTTTGATGAGGTTACTAGGAAAGTTGATGATGGTAAAGCGGTGGATGTTGTCTATATGGACTTCAGTAAGGACTTTGACAAGGTTCCACATGGAAGGTTATTAGGAAGGTTCAATCGTTAGGCATTAATATCGAAGTAGTAAAATGGATTCAGCAGTGGCTGGATGGGAGACGCCAAAGAGTAGTGATGAATAATTGTGTGTCAGATTGGAGGACGGTGTGTAGCGGTGTGCCTCAGGGATCTGTACTGGGTCCAATGTTGTTTGTCATATATATTAATGATCTGGATGATGGGGTGGTAAATTGAATTAGTAAGTATGCAGATGATACTAAGATAAGTGGCGTTGTGGATAATGAAGCAGGTTTTCAAAACTTGCAGAGAGATTTAGGCCAGTTCGAAGAGTGGGCTGAAAGATGGCAGATAGGGTTCAATGCTGAAAAATGTGAGGTGCTACATTTTGGTAGGACTAATCAAAATAGGACATACATGGTAAATGGTAGGGCATTGAAGAATGCTGTAGAACAGAGGGATCTAGGAATAATGGTGCATAGTTCTCTGAAGGTGGAATCTCATGTGGATAGGGTGGTGAAGAAAGCTTTTGATATGCTGGCCTTTATTAATCAGAGCATTGAGCATAGGAGTTGGGATGTAATGTTGAAATTGTATAAGGTATTGGAAAAGACAAATTTGGAGTATTGTGTACAGTTCAGGTCACCGAATTATAGGAAAGATGTCAATAAAATTGAGAGAGTACAGAAGAGGTTTACTAAAATGTTGCCTGGGTTTCATCTTCTAAGTTACAGAGAAAGGTTGAACAAGTTAGGTCTTTATTCTTTGGAGCGTAGAAGGTTGAGAGGGGAGTTGATAGAGGTGTTTAAAATTATGAGGGGGATTAATAGAGTTGACGTGGATAGGCTTTTTCCATTGAGAGTGGGGGAAATTCAAACAAGAGGACATGAGTAGAGAGTTAAAGGACAAAAGTTTAGGGGTAACATGAAGGGGAACTTCTTTACTCAAGAGAGTGGTAGCTGTGTGGAACGAGTTTCCAGCAGAAGTGGTTGAGGCAGGTTCGATGTTGTCGTTTAAAGTTAAAATGGATAGATATATGGACAGGAAAGGAATGGAGGGTTATGGATCAAGTGCAGGTTGGTGGGACTAGGTGAGAGTAGGAGTTCGGCACGGACTAGAAGGTCCGAGATGGCCTGTTTCTATGCTGTAATTGTTGTATGGTTATTTAATACTTCGCCCATCTCTCATGCCTCAGCACATAGATAACCACATTGATTCTTAAGGGGAACTATTTTCTCCCTAGTTACTCTTTTGTCTTAATACAGGATCTCTTCGGATTCTCCTTTATCTTATCTTCCAGGGTTATCTCGTGTCTGCTTTTTGCCCTCCTAATTTCTTTCCTAAGTCTAAACTTGCAACCATTCATTTAGAAGTATACCCAACTCTGTCTGAAAGGCTGTTCTGAATTTAGAGTAACAACCCACTCTTACCACCATTCAATAACAATAGCTACAATTTATTGTGATTATTATCATATGATTCCCTTTATGCCTTGGAATCAAATTATCTTTAAACCTTCCAAATTCCAATGAATATAAACATGGACAATGTAACATTTTATCACAATTTAACCATTAGAGTACAAGTCTTATTACTAAAGCACCTACATTGCATTCCTTTCAGGATCAATATCCCTGCTCAAAGTTTTGGCGGCTGCAACTTTCAATAGCATTCCAGGAATGATCTAATGTTCAATATAGTCCTCTGGATATAAAACACCGTTTTTAATGAGAATTTCTGATTTTTTTTTAACTTGTTCATCCTATTTCAATCGAGGCATACGGATATCACAATTTTTGGACATGAACTTGCTTCCAGCTCCTTCCTGTTTAGAAAGTTTATTCAAGGTTCAAAGTGTATTTATTATCAAACTATGTAGAAATTATACAACCTTGGATTTGTCTGTTTATAGGAAGCTAAAAAGCAAGAAACCCAAAAGAACCCAATTAGAAAAAGAAAGTCCAGCATGTAATGAGCAGAGAAAGAGAAAAAAAACACAAATCATGCGAACAATAGATGTTCCAAATCTTAGAAGTGTCATAGTTGAAAATGAGTTGCCACAGTTTTTATCATTTACTTCCTTTGTTTTACAAATTAATGCCTCCAACTAGAAACATACAATGCTGCTATACCTAACATATGTAGTTAACTCTTCATCAACTAAGTCATTTTGAAGTAAGCTTAATGACATCCTGGCATAGATTCTTGCAGGACACAAGTCATGTATTATCAGTTGGAGTATTTGCCCATTATCCCTTCTCACTGCTTCAGACAATTCACGCAGTTTCCTAAAAAGAACGTAAACATATTTCAATCTCACATCCTCCGTGTTAGGCCAGCGATGTGGACATGGGACAAAGAACAACTTGAATTCAGACCTCCACTCCATACTTGAAGATGAGCAACGTGGACATGGATGAAGGACGTCTGAAGTCTGCTCCACACTTGAAGGCCAATGACATGGATGGGTAATGAAGGAGTGCCACCGATATCCAGCTGTCTCAGGTCGGTGGGCCCTGGGATCGAATGTCCATGCGAGCAGGAGGCAGAAGGAAACACGAGAGCCAGTGAATCAGTAAGACCAGATTTTGCGCCTGGAGCCCAGGGTCCCATTATCAGTTAGTCTGGGGATCAATACCAAATCATGAAGTCTGAAGGTTGATCAGAATCCCAGAAGTGGAGCCCGATGGCTGAAGACTGGAAGCCCAGAGGCACAGGGTTGGGGGATTGGCCATGTGTGAGTGTGGGTGAGTGGAAAGGTGGAAAGGAGATTTTTCTTCTGTTGGGGTTTTGTTGCTTGTTGTATTCTGTGCTGTTTTGCCGAGCATTGTGGACATGATACGTTGGCACCGGAATGTGTGGCAACACTTGCAGGCCTCCCCCAGCACATCTTTAGATTGTGTTGTTTGTTAAATTGAGTGAGACCTATCAAGGTATGCTTCAATGTACTTGTGTAAAGGAATGAATCTGAATATGAATCTCAAACAGCCTATTGTGAGGCTTTCAAGAAGTTGTTATAGATTAAATCTGCTTGTTCAAGCTTCTGTCACCTCCTCAAATCTTTAAAATGACACTTCTCAAAATTTCAAAAATTCATCTGCTTCTTCTTTAAGTACCTCCAATGATTCTACCTCTCGGACCTTTGGCATCAGTGTATTTCCGAAACTCACCACCATATTGAGAAGAAATTCCAAAGCACCTCATTTTTAAATGACTAACCCTTAATCTTATAGCTACATTCCCTTGCCTGAGATCCTCCCACAAGTGGAAACATCTCACCATCCACCTTGTAATACCCTTATATACTTCAGGAAGATCATCCCTCTTCCTTCAACACACCATAGAAAGGAAGGCTGCTGTTTTTAGCTGTCCATGATGTGATAACACTTTCATCCCAGGAATTAGCCAAGTGAACCTTTTCTGGACAGCCCTGAATGCTAAAATGAAATCAATAATAATATGGTTCCTGTTAATGTAATGCTCCCATATACCCATACTAAATCAGACAAGGTCTATCCCTTATTCCTGTCAAAACCTATCCTGAACACATTCAAGGAATTCACAAACTTTATCCTTTGAAATAGTCTGCTGATTCAAATCCATTTGGAAGCTAAATACCTCCATGAAACTATCCTACCATTGCTCTACTTGTGTTTTATGTCTGCACTTCACTTCACAGCTGCTACAAGGGGGCCCAAGAAGAACCCCCACTGCAGTTTTAAATGTCTTCCTTTTCTTATATCTACCTATAAAGTACCCGCAACATGCTTACCTTTCATTATATCATCTCTTAAGTGATTTCATTGTTAATCAGCATGAAGTCCACTCTTCTTTTATTATTTAATCAATATTTATGTCAGATGTGCCAGAATAATTATTGAAGTAGTAAATGGACAATGTACAGTACATCAATTTTCCCAAAAGAAAATCTGGAAATTCAAATTAAAAGTAAAGCTTATAACACATACAGCTACACAAACTACCTTTCTCATTGTATATGAGTGCCATTAAAAAAAAGTAATTAAACTGATGCACATTTCATTACATGTTCCTTTCCCTATAGGGATAGCCAGAATTCCAGTGCAATAATATCCATTGCAAATTCAACAGAATCCTCTCTTCCTCACTGCACATTGCCAACTAGTGGTGATGCACATCCAGTCAAAAGCAAACTTCTTCACCAAGTCTCTCACTATAAAACATTCATTTGCCAATTAGCAGGAACAACTGTGAATACTTGGTCTAAATTCCTTCGTTTCTGCTTTCATAAAAAGAACTTCATTCTACCAACCAGTAAATTATGATTCCATTTTGTGCAATGCTACTGGAAACAGGACATTGAAAAATTATCTGAATCAAAGCTGACTTATAGGTAACAATAAATCTTTCTGGCAGGTTTATGATTTGCTGCAAGGGACTGCTTATGGGAGCATCAAACAACCAATAGGCAGCATTGCTCTGAAACCGGCTTCTGTGTCTGAGACTCTACGGCACATGAAGTACTAACTGGTTAGTAATATTTTTAACTGGGCGTTAATCGTCTGGTTGGGAAGATATGTGCACAAACTATCACATAATCAGGAGATGCCAAACATCACATTAATGAGAGAGACCATGCCAGCATTGATAAAAGATATCAGAGATTGAGTTACTTTACTCGCTCCTTTGAGACTGTTCTGCTTTTCAATTAGATTCTGGTTGTTCTCTACATCAACTTCTTTTACCCTCATTTGCCCCATATCTCTTAATACCCTTATCTAATAACAATAATTCATGAGTCTCAGTCTTGGAGATTTCCATTGCCTCAAACCTACAGACTTTTAGCATTGGCAAAATATGTGAAAAATGCTTCCTTTTCACAACTAAATAGCATGGTTCTAATTTTCTTACTGTGGCCTCTTTTTCTGGGAATAGAAGTTATTTGTAACCGCCATATCAAATCAAGTAACTTGATTATCTTCAATCTTGACATTCAAAAGCTAAAGTAATGCAAGAACACTTTACCCGAGGTATTCTTATAATTGAGCTATCTAGTGAATCTTTATCAAATCACTTCAAGGCCTGGAGTAAAATTTCCGAAGGTATCAATTACTTTTAAATTGGTTTTCTCAAGATTAGCTTCAAAATAAAGTTTGAATCGAACATACCCTCTGTTAAATGTATAAATCTTAGTAAATCATTTGAAGCAAAATCAAAATCAGGTTTATTATTATTGATATATATGTTGTGAAATTTGTTGTTTTGTGACAGTAGTATCATACAATGGAAAAATTACTATGAATCATAAAATAGTAGAAGGAAAGGAATAACAAAGGAATATTTATGGTTTCATACACTGTTTAGAAATCTGATTGCAGGGAGGAAGAAGTGTGTGTCTTCGGCCTCCTGTACCTCCTCGCCAATGGTAATTAGAAGAAGAACATTTTCTGAATGGAGAGGTCATTTAGTGATGGATGCCACCTCCCTGAAGCACTGACTCCTGAAGATATTCACAATGATGCGCAGGATTGTTTCCATGATGTCTACAACCCTCTGCTGCCTCTTGTAATTGTGCGCATTGGAAGCTCCATGCCAGGCTGTGATGCAACCAGTCAGAATGCTCTCCACCGTACAGCAGTAGAAACTTGCAAGAGCTTTGGATGACATCCCAAGTTTCCTCAAACTCCAAACAAAGTAGAGCTGCTAGTGTGCCTTCTTCGTGATTACATCAAAGTGTGGGGCTCAGGATAGATCCTCCAAGATATTGATGTCCAGGAAATTGATGTTACTCACCTTTTCCACCACTAACCCCTTAATGAGGACTGGCATACGTTCTGTCAGCTTCCTCTTCCTGAAGTCCACAATCAATTCCTTGGTGATGCTGACATTGAATGTGAGGTTGTTTTTGTGACACCAAACACCCAATCCATCTCACCCCTGTACATTTCTTCGTTGCCCTCTGAGATTTTACCAACAACAATGGTGTCATTAGAGAATTTATAGATGGCATTTGAGCTGTGCTTAGCACACAATCATGGGTGCAGAGAGAGTAGACCAGTGGGCTAAGTATGCATCCTTGAGGTTCGACTGTGCTAATAGTTAGCGAAGAGGTTAATTATAAAGGTTCAAATCAAATTTGTTATCAAAACGCAAATAGGTCACTATATACTACCCTAAAATACATTTTCTTGCAATCATTCACAGTTGAATAAAGAATCAATTAAAACTACACCCAAAGACTCATCATCATCATCAATATCATTATGTGCCATAAGAACATAAGAACATAAGAACATAAGAAATAGGAGCAGGAGTAGGCCATCCAGCCCATCGAGTCTGCCCCGCCATTCAGTGATCATGGCTGATCTGTCCATAAACTCAGCTCCATCTACCTGCCTTTTCCCCATAACCCTTAATTCTCCTACTCTGTAAAAATCTATCTAACTATATCTTAAATATATTTAGCGAAGAAGCCTCAACTACTTCCCTGGGCAGAGAATTCCATAGATTCACCACTTTCTGGGAAAAACAGTTTCTCCTCATCTCCACCAATGGAAACAACTTTTCTACTTCTATCTTATCTATCCCTTTCAGCATTTTGTATGTTTCTATAAGATCCCCTCTCAGTCTTCTGAACTCCAGAGAGTATAGTCCCAGGCGACTCAATCTCTCCTCATAGGTTAACCCCTTCATCCCTGGAAACAACCAGGTGAATCTCCTTTGCACTGCCTCCAAAGCCAGTATATCCTTCCTCAAGTATGGAGACCAGAACTGCACACAGTACTCCAGGTGCGGCCTCACTAGTACTCTGTATAGTTGCAGCATGACCTCCTTGCTCTTGAATTCAATCCCTGTAGCAATGAAGGTCAACATTCTGTTTGCCTTCTCAATAACCTGTTGTACCTGCAAGCCAACTTTTTGCGATTCATGAACAAGCACTCCCAAGTCTCTCTGCACAACAGCATGCTGCAATCTTTCACCATTTAAATAATAATCTGCTGTTCCATTATTCCTTCCAAAGTGGATGATCTCGCATTTACTAACATTGTATTCCATCTTCCAGACCTTGGCCCACTCACTTAACCTATCTGTATCCCTCTGCAGATTCTCAACATCCTCTGTACTATTTGCTTTTCTTCCCAGTTTAGTGTCATCAGCAAACTTTGCTACACTACATTCAGTCCCCTCTTCCAAATCATCAATGTAAATGGTAAACAGCTGGGGGCCCAGCACTAACTCCTGCGGCACCCCACTCACCACTGACTGCCAACTAGAGAAACATCCATTTATACCAACTTTCTGCCTTCTATTGGTTAACCAATCCACTATCCATGCCAATACACTTCCTCCGACTCCATGCATCCGTATCTTATTTATGTCTCTTGTGCAGCATCTTATCAAACGCCTTCTGGAAATCCAAGTATGCGACATCCACCTGTTCCCCTCTATCCACTCCACTCATTATGTCCTCAAAGAACTCCGGTAAGTTTCTCAAACAGGACCTGCCCTTTCTGTATCCATGCTGCGTCTGTCTAATGGAACCACTCCTTTCTAAATGTTTCACTATCTCTTCCTTAATGACAGCTTCAAGCATTTTCCCGACTACAGATGTTAAGCTAACTGGCCTATAGTTGGCTGTCTTTTGCCTACATCCTTTTTTAAAAGTGGCATGACATTTGCTGTCTTCCAATCCACCGGGACCTGCCCAGAGTCTAGAGGATTTTGGTAAATGATTACCAGGTCTACTATAACCTCCGCCAATTCCTTCAACACCCTGGGATGCATCCCATCAGGACCAGGGAACTTATCTACCTTCAGGCCCTTTAGTTTGCTCATCACTATCTCTTTAGTGACAGCGATTTTATCGAGGTCCTCATCTCCCATTTCGTCCATAACATCATTCTTTGGCATATTAGACGTGTCTTCCACCATGAAGACCGACCCAAAATAGTCGTTCAATGCCTCAGCCATTTACTTATCACCCAATATCAATTTCCCCTTCTCGTCTTACAAGGGACCTACGTTGACTTTTTTTTAGATTATGAAGACATGTAGTCCTCTTTTATTGTCATTTAGAAATGCATGCATTAAGAAATGATACAATATTTCCTCCGGTGTGATATCACAAAACACAGGACAGACCAAGACTGAAAAAACTGACAAAACCACATAACTAAACATATAGTTACAACAGTGCAACAATACCATAACTTGATGAAGAAGCCCATGAGCACAGTAAAAGTTCAAAGTCTCTCAAATGTCCCACATCTCACGCAGACGGGAGAAGGAAGAAAAACTCTCCCTGCCATGCCGACCACAGTCCGACTCTGAGTCATCCGAAAACTTCGAGCTCTGATCAGCTCTCCAACACCGAGTACTGAGCTCCATCCCTGTCCGAACAATTCAACCTCAACCTCGGTCGCCAGCAGCAGGCAAAGCCGGGGATTTTGAGGCCTACCCTCCGAAAGATTCCCGACCACGCAGTAATGACAGCAGCGAACGAGCGTTTCAGAAATTTCTCCAGATGTTCCTCTGTGCTTTTACATCCATTCTCCATCAAATCAGAATTGTCCACAGCCCCTATTTAACAGATACGATATCATTTTTCACCGGAGGGCTGCGCACACGCAGACTTTAGACGCCCTCTTTCACTTTATATATTTATAAAAACTTTTGCTATCTGTTTTTATATTTTGTGCTAATTTACTTTCATACTCTATCTTCCCTTTCCTTATTTCTTGTTTAGTTGTTCTTTGTTGCTTTTTAAAGTTCTCCCAATCCTCCAGTCTCCCACTACTCTCTGCAACTTTATACACATGAGCTTTTAATTTGATACTATCTTTTATTTCCTTAGTTATCCAAGGCTGGCTCTCCCCACACTTAATGTCCTTACTTTTCACTGGAGTATACTTTTGTTGAGCACTGTGAAAGATCTCTTTGAAAGTATTCCACTGTTCCTCAATTGTCCTACCAAATAGCCTGTGCTCCCAATCCACATTAGGCAACTCCTCTCTCATCCTGTTGTAGTCTCTCTTGTTCAAGCGTAATACACTAGTTTTAGATCTAACTATTTCATCCTCCATCTGTATGTGAAATTCAATCATACTCCGATCACTCTTTCCAAGAGGATCCCTGGCTACAAGATCGCTAATCTTACCTGTCTCATTGCACAGGACTAGATCTAAGATAGTATTTTCCCTTGTAGGTTCACTAACATGCTACTCAAGAAAGCCATCACAGATGCATCTATGAAGTCCTCCTCAAGACTTCCTTGACCAACCTAATTCACCCAATCTATGTGGAAGTTAAAATCCCCCATGACAACTGCCATTCCATTCTTACAAGCCTCAGTTATTTCTTGGTTAATCACCTCTGCCACTGCAATATTTTTATTAAGTGGCCTGTAGACAACCCCACCAGTGATTTTTTCCCTTTACTATTCTTAATCTCTACCCAGATGGACTCAACATTCTGCTCCATAGATCTTATATTGTCTCTCACAATCGTCCTGATCTCATCCTTAATTAAGAATGCCACCCCACCTCCTTTACCTTCCTGCCTATCTTTCTGTATTACCTGATACCCTTGGATATTTAATTCCCAGTCATCTCTACCTTGCAACCAGGTTTCTGTAATGGCCAGTAAATCATATGTCTGGGTACTGAATTGTGCCACAAGTTCACTAACCTTGTTTCTAATACTACGGGCATTTAGATCAAGTGCCCTTATATTCATTGTCCTTTTAGAATCCAGTAACCTATGCGATTTTTGCTCTTTACTTTTATGCACTCTATTATTACTTTTTCTTCACTAACTCTAGCTTTGGTCTCTGCATCACTTCCCTCTTCTTTTCTGTGTCGGTTCCCATCGTCCTGCCATATTAGTTTAGTGCCATGCTGTTGATGAGTATGATCCTGGTCTTCCATCTCTCATGACCATGACTGTTCTTGACAAATTTTTCCACAAAAGTGGTTTTCCATTACCTTCTCCCTGGGCAATAGCTTTTCAAGACTGGAGACCTCAGTCATTTTCAATACCCTTCAGAGATTGTCAGCCTGGCGTCAGTGGTTGCATAACCAGGAGTGTGATATGCACCAGCTGCTCATACAACAACGACCATTTGCTCCCATGGCTTCACGTGACCCCGATCAGGGGCTAAGGAGGTGTCTCACCTTGCCCCAGGGTGACCTGCAGGCTAGTGAAGGGAAGAAGCGCTTTACACCTCCTTTGGTAGAGCTGTATCGTCACCCTACCACCCATGCATAAAGACTGACAAGCAACAAATATGTGAAAGAAGTCAAACTGTGCGTATACAAAGACAAAACAAGTAACAATAAATAAGTAAATAAATAATATGGAAAACATGAGTTGTAGATTCTTGGAAAGTGAGTTCATAAATTGTGTTCGGTGATCAGTTTGGTGTTGAGGTAAGCAAAGTTATCTACATTGGTTTAGGAGCCTGATAGTTGAAGTGTAATAACTGTTCCTGAACCTTGTGGTGTTGGTCCTAGTGTTCCTTTACCTCCTTCCCGATGGCAGCAACAATGAGACAACATGACCTGGATGGTGGGGATGAAGGATGATGATGGACTCTGCTTTCTTATGGTTGTTACGAGATTTTAATACTGATCCACACTGACTCATCTCACAACAAGAAACTGAGGGATCCTGTTGCAAAGGGAGGTAACAGAGACCCAAATATTGAAGTTTGTTGATTAATACTGAGGGGATGATGGTGTTGGACTTCAAGCTGTAATCGATAAACAGCAGCCTGGGGTTTGTGTTGTTGAAGGATATATTCTTGTAAATCTGTCCAAAAGTGAATCACTCTGAGAATAAATCACTATATTAATCTGTCTTTGATAGACCTAAAGCTTCAAGATCTGCCTGAATGTCTTAATCAGTAACTGGATTTTTGCTTACCAAAGTAAATAATGTTATACCTGAGGAATGGAATAGTCTGGTGTTCCAGTGACACAGAAAACACGTGGATGCAGCATAGTCCAAGCAGTGAATCAGTAGGGCACCTCATAGTGTAATAGAAACAGAAATGCTGGATGAACAGACAGTTGCACAGCATTTGTGGAGATAAATTTGTCATAGCTTTCTGTCAGGGATCCTATTTCAGAATTAACACAAGAAACATAAGAAATAGGAGCAGTCGCCACCTGGCCCATTGAGGATTCTCCACCTTTCAATAAGATCACTGTCGATCTGGTCGAGGACTCAGCTCCACTTACTTACCCTTTGCCCAAAACCCTTAGGTCCCCTGCTATGCAAGCGTACATCTAACCATGTCATAAATATATTTAATGAGGTAGGCTCTATTGTTTCCCTAGGCAAAAAATTCCACAGATTCATTTCTCTATGGGAAAGGCAGTCTCTGTCCTAAATATGTTTGCCCTAATCTTAAGGCTATGTCCTCTATTTCTACTCTCACTCACCAATGGATGCAACTTTCCTGCCTCAATTTTATCTATCCCTTTCATAATTTGATATGTTTCTATAAGATCCCTTCTCATTCTGCTGAATTCCAGTGAGTTCAGTCTCAAGCAAATTAATTTCTCCTCATAGTTTAACCCCCTTTCTCCAGAATTACCCTGGTGAACCTGCTCTGTACCATCTCCAACGCTACTGTGTCTTCCTCAAGTAAGGGGTCTGAAACTGCAAAAAAAGGCTGTACGAGATAGGTAATCAAGTGATTATTAGCACGGAGATGTGCCATTGACAATATATTTCAAAGAGACAGAGACAGAAATAGACAAAAGCATGAAATGGAAAACAACATGAAACAATTTTACCTAATTTTGGACAAGTCAATGTTCACTCCTGATTCTGATTCTAATTTCTCTGACATTAAATATACCTTTGAAACCTTTGAATCATTGAAATGTTTGCCCAAACTATGGACTCACTTTCAAATACTCTTTATCTCATATTCTTGATGTTTATTGCTTATTTATTTATTATTATTTATCTCATTTTCTATTTACACAGCTTGGTGTCTTCTGCATGCCCAGGTTAGTGTGGTCTTTCATTGATTCTATTATGGTTATTATTCTATTATGGATTTATAAAGCATACTGGCAAGAAAATGAATCTCAGGGCTGTAAATGGTAATATTTATGTACTTTGATAATAAATTGACTTTGAACTTTGAACTTTAAAATGTCATGCAACATGAGAGCCAGGATGATTCCTACAGAACGAGTTCAAGTACCTTGCAAAGTGATCGCCCAATCCAGATCTGCCGTATACTGAGGTGGACGAGATGCCAGTGAATCATTGCTTCACCTGGAATTATTGCGTATTGATTATGGGAAAGAGAGGGGTAAATGGATGGGCCATTACATCCCCTCCAGTATATGGGAAGGTGCCATGGGGCAAGGTTGATGATGGGGGTGGTAGTGTTGGAAAACATACCAGTGAGAGTCATGGGAATCGGAAAGTTGAGAGGGAAAGTAGTGTCCGGAGGTGGGATCCAGGAGCTGACAAAGATTGCAAAGGACAATGCGTTGAATATGAAGGTGGAATGCAAGTACCAGGAAAAGCTTATTTTTTTCCTTTCTGAAGAAGAAGGCGAGTAGCAGAAAAACTCTATATTTATTCTGTCTCGGGAGAGAGGGGCTTACAGCATTGATCCAAGGAAATGCTGTTGAGATTTATATCCCCTAAGGCCAAGGGAAAGCCATGTTTTCTTATCCCTGAACTTTATTCAGGCAGTTATGGCAGCAAAGCAGCACAAATCTCTTTGTGATGATGTTCCAATAGTACGGTATCTGTTCCTTACATCAAGCAGCTGACCTCTTGCAAATAACACATGATCATTCATGGTGCCCGTTCTTTTGAGAAATTCATGAATCAATAAAGTCCTTTCCTCTATCTCCCTTGTTAATTTAATGGCCTGAAATTTTCAGATAGCTGTGACCTACCAGTGTGACCATTGATTTCCAGATAAAGGTCATAATTTCCCTTTTCCCATCCATTCACTGGAAACTTCCAGGATGGTGCTGGTTTCAACTGCAGCCACAAGGTTCCAACGCAATCACAGTAGGACAGGGTGGAGTTGGGGGGAGGGGGGAAGGTATTGTAAATCTATGACAGCAATATCAATGGGAACAATAGGAATCTAGTAACTGCTTACCCATGTCCTCCAGCTCAGATTGCTGTCAAAGATATATATCAAAAGCTATCCAGAACTGTTAAAAATTATTAAATTTTCCAAATATTTCAAAAAGTTATACATTAAAAATCATGATAACTTGGAAAATTTGTAATTACTTCTAATATTTACCTCATTCCTGTGATGCTATTTTTTGTTGAAATCACTGGAGGAAAATTCCCTGGCACAGGTTATGCAAACAGATTTCTCACTGTCATTGCTTGGTAATTGCTAGAACATTCCACTTCACCTATGGACTACACAAGGAATCCAGCTGTGGACCATGGTCATGAAAGTACCCTACTGAAAGTTTCCTGGAAGTTCAAGGCTGATGCAGCTCAATGCCAGCTGTGCAGGGCATGCTTCAGGTGTAAATGGTTCAAGAAATCATAAAAATAATTTCCCTTTATATAACAGTGATTTTTCACAGGTGGACATAGGTTGTGGGCCTCTGGTGCTATGGTGGGATCCAAAGTTACTTCTCTGGATCAATGTTACCTATATTTAGCTGCCATCCAATGCCTCAACTGATATGTTACTTACTTTAATCACTGTATATTTGGGTGCCCACAGCCACTGATGAAGCCTATGTGCTGTGCACGGTCCTGTCAGGGATGACAGAGATGATATGGATGTTGCTGTGCCTTCTGTTTTGCTGTGTCTGTCCATCACAATAACAAATCTTCCATGGCAATCCATTCCCAACCCCTGGTGTCCAAAGAGGAGCAGGAAAGTAAGTCTTCTCCTCAGTACTAAGAGCATCATGGTCTGAACATGGTCATCACCTCACAAAGCTGAAAGCCAGCACAGCACCAAAAACCTTTCCTAACTCCATGGCAATCTTCTGGAAGGTGAAATGTCAATTGAGTAAGAGTGAACACATCTGTCATGGTAGTTAAAGGACACTAAGAAACTGCTGGTTCAACAAATAATAACAATTTCTGCATCAACATAAAAACTTTCAGTTTCATACAAAAGACCCATTTCAACACAAAAAAATGTAAAGGAAAATGTCATTACATGAATTCTTTGGTCTTCCTTTTAGAAAATCATAAAGAATTTCATAGGTAGTGGAATATATGTGAACTGCTTTTAGGAAACACAGCAGCCAGGTTTCACATGCAAGGTTCTGCAAAAAACAATTTAATAATGACCTGATAATCTTCTGTTAGTAGTGTTGATTAAGAGCTAAATATCATCCCAGACGTAAGGATTAATTCACTTACTCTTCCTCAAAATGGTGCCTCATTGCCGCTTACATCCTTAGAACTAACAGCACACTCGGTGACTGTACAGATTGAAAATCTATTCCCTATTGCCCAACAATGACATGCTCCCATTTATAAATCAAGCAAAAAGGTTATGTGCATTGGTATGTATTCTATGTTGAATGGACAGTGTTGCGTACAAAGATTTATAGATGCATCACCTTGTTGAGTGCACCGCCTACATTATCTTTATAGTACTGAAAAGAATAGTTTCCCACGTCTACTTAGTTAAAAGGGCTTTGGATGGAAATTTATTGTAATCCTTCCTGTGTAATAGATTCAAGTTCAAATGCCTAAATACAAGGTCAGTTTTGATGGTAGCTGATATAAAAAGTAATCGTGTCAAGTTTTGGCCTCTTGCCCTGACATCATCTGCTTTACACATGTGCACAGAGCCTTTGGTATGTTCACAGATAATCTGTGAGTATTTTTGAGATGGTGGGGTTATATTAAGACCGCAATTTATGTCAGGGGTTTGCAGAGTGAGATGGAGCAGAAAATATCAAGCTGAAAGTGACAAATGGCTATTTCAAAGCTAATTAATTATTACCTCCTTCTATTTAAATAGCATGAGTTTTATGAAAAAGTCTTAGAATGCAACGTGTGAAATTCTACGTACATCTTTTCAAATAAGTCATAACTTGAGGTCGTTGCAAAGAAGTAAAAAATTTTCTTTCTTTCTCCCTCTTACTAACTTTTCTGACTTTCTATCTATGTCTTCAAAAGATGCAACCAAACACTAGCAAACAGCATTGAAACAGAACACTCAAACCAACAGAGATCTTTTTAAAGTGTCCCCTTCAATGAAGTCTGCATTAAAACCTGGCTTCACATTATGCTGCAGAAAAATAATTAGCAATATATTGTTAACAACATGTTTATTTCCAAAATTAGTGACAACACGCTGCCTTTTTAGTTTTTCAGCTTTAAAATAAACACTGCATGAAAAGCAAAGGAGAAATCCATATTTAACAGTGAATATGAGCTGTTCGTTATACTCATCTCTGTGCATTCAGTTACTTTGAATTCAATATAACTGAAGCTGGAGGTGAGTACAACCAAGGATTGAAATTCTGACACATTTTTGTAATGTACCATATGAACAGATTGATATTGCTGAAGTTTAATAAATCATTGTTGAAGATTAGAGCTATCCACCTGCTTGTGAAAAGCAAAGCTCTTGATAATGGTTGAAATCTTTAATCATACCATTGCTGTTAGGTTTAGAATTTAAGCTCCATCTTTGCTGTAGTGGAAGAAATGATATGTTATCGGTGGATGATGCAAGTGCACCTGCAGTTCAACTCTGAATTCAGAATCAAAATTGTCTGTTGAAGAGATACTAAAGGGAGCAACTTGAAGGATTGATGGTGAGGTTAGATTATGAAAGGATATGACTGGGATATACACAAAACCATGATATAATGATTACGACCTGACAAGATTGATGTTTTGTGATTTTTAAGTGATAATGTGACTCTGACAAGGCATTAGTTCTTCCCAGGAATAGGAAATAAGTGAGTTAAGCTATTGAAGTTTGCTGGTATCTAGAGGAAAAACAAGGTAAGTAAATTTTGCTCAAATTCCTTTTAGCAGCTCATTAACTGTAGCAAAAATCTAAGTTTGGAACTGCAGCATTCTCATAATAGTACAAACTTCATGACCACAACTCTTTAGTTATGCCATAATCAGTGCAACATTTATTGACACATTCGCACAGAGCAGTTATTAGCGGGCTCCTCCTGAGATATTTGAAATGAGATTAAATTGTGCGACCTTTGTTTCTATAGGAACAGATGCCGTGTTTGAGATGCCCTCTCTTGGTTTCCTTGAACCAGTTGTTGCTGTACCATTGTAGCAACAAAGGTGGCAATGTCTGGTATAAAGATTGGAGTATATGCAGCAAAATTTAACAGAAAACAACAAAAACTTTCATCATAACATTGTACATAACTGTGTTATAGGAGACTGATCTGAATTAAACAAGAGGTATAATCAGGATTAAAGTCATTTCAGGAACAAAATGCCAATGGAATTGTGCTGTCATGGTGAAACAATGAATGAAAAAGAGACTGACTGAGGAATTTAGAGTGAGATTGAGTGATGTGCCAAATGATACTATTTTCATTGCATTGCCTGTTGCATTAAGCTCATTACAGCTCTTAATGTCTTTCTGCTGCCTTCACAGTGGACATCATGAAAACTTATCATGCCTGGGTTAAGCAACTAACTAAAATTATTTCTGCCAAACTAGAACATTTACTCTCTTTCTTCATGAATACCTAAAAGAATCACAAAAGTGCTTCTGAGATTATGCTAAATGCAGGGCTCTTTTACATCTAAATTATTGTTGGCTAAACCTATGTTACATTATGAGCTTCTTCACACACCCTTCAATTTCTTCAATCACATCCAGTCCAGAACATATTGAAATCCCCCAATGACCTTGTAATTTTAGTCTCTGAGGCTAATGTGAGAGCATTCTTCAGGAGGATGAACCCACAGAGAGCATCTGGCCCCATCAGGGAGTTGGGCTCAGTCCTAAAGACCTGTGCTGATCAACGGGCTGGAGTGTTCACTGATATCTTTAACCTCTCTCTTCAGCATTCTGAAGTACCCACCTGCTTCAAGCAGTCTTCAATTATACCAGAGCCTAAGAAGAACATGGTACTCTGCCTCAAATGACTATCGTCCAGTGGCACTGTGATGAAGTGCTTTGAGAAGTTGGTGATGAAGCACATCAACTCCCGTCTGAGAAGTGACTTGGATGCATCTCAATTTACCTAACGTCACAACAGGTCAACAGCAGATGCCATTTCATTAGCTCTTCACTCAACTCTGGAGCATCTGGACAGGGAAGGCGCATACAACAAGATGTTCTTCATTGACTGCAGCTTAACATTTAATACACCCACTCAAAACTAATCAATAAACTTCAGGATCTAGGCCTCAACAGCTCTTTGTGAAACTAGATCCTCGATTTCCCCACTTGCCTACCCCAGTTAGTTCAGATTAGCAACAACATCTCCTCCACCATCTTTATCAGCACAAGTGCACCAAAAGGCTGCGTGCTTAGCCCTATGCTCTACTCATCTTATTTGCATGACGGCAAGGCTAAACACAGCTCCAATGTAATATTTCAGTTTGCTGACCTCACAATTGTTGTTGGCTGAATCAGCACATAGGACGGAGATTGAAAATCTGGCCGAGTGGTGCCACAACAACAACCTCTCACTCAATGTCAGCAAGACCAAGGAGTTGATTATTGACTTTAGGAATAGGAAACCAGAGGTCCATGAGCCAGTCCTCATCATGGGATCAGAGGTGGAAAAAGCCAGAAACCTGAAGTTCCTCTGTGTTATCATTTCAGAAGATCTGTTCTAGGTCCAGCACATAATTACCTTTATAAAGAAAAACATGGCAGTGCCTCTATGTTCTTAGAAGTTTGCAAAGGCTTGGCAAGTAATTTAAAACTTTAACAAGCCTCTATAGATGTGCTGTGGAGAGTATATTGACTGGTTGTGTCATGGGCTGGTATAAAACAACGAAGTCCTTGAACAGAAAAATCATACAAGAAGTAGTGGATATGACTCAGTCTATCACAGGTAAGCCGTCCCCATCTTTGAGCACATCTACATGGAGCACTGTCAATGGAAAGCAGCGTCCATCAGCAAGGACTCCCACCATCCCAGCCGTGCTCTCTTCTCACTGCTGCCATCTGGGAGGAGGTGCTGGAAACTTAGGACCCACAACGCCAGTTTCAGAAACAGTTATTACCCCTCTGCCATCAAGCTGATGAACCAGAGGGGATAACTTTACTCATGCCATCACTGAATTGTTCCCACAACCTATTGCCTCTTCATCTCATGTTCTCCATATTTATTGGTTATCTATTTATTATTGTTATTTCGTTTTCTTTCTCTCTTTTTGTAGTTGCACAGTTTGTTGCCTTTTGTACATTGGTTATTTGTCCATTCAGCTGGTTACGGTCTTTCATTGATTTTATGGTGTTTCTTGTATTTACTGTGAATGCTCACAAGAAAATGAAGCTTAGGTTTATATAAGGTGACATAAATGCATTGTGATAATAAATTTACTTTGAACTTTGATCTGACATTGGCCTTATTCTGTATGTATCATGACTTGTATTACAACTTCTTTCTCTTCCATCTTCCTCCCCTTGGTTGGTCAGACACTTACACTCCACTATTTAGTCACTTCCACTCAATCTCACTTTAAATTCCTCAGTCAGTCTCTTTTTCATTCATTGTTTCACCATGACAACACAATTCCATTTTATTTTCCATTTGCTCTCACTGCCTGCAAAGAAAGAGCCCTTGCTGGAGGGAGGGCACCTCTAACTAAAGCCAATATTTTATTTATTTATTTTTATTTAGAGACACAGCATGTAAACAGGCCCTTCTGGCCCAACGAGCCCATGCTGCCCACTTACACCCATGTGACCAATTAACCTACTAGCCTGTATATCTTTAGAATATAGCAGAAAACCAGAGCACCGGAGGAAACACAGACAATCACAGGGAGAACATTCAAACGCCTTACAGACATCAGTGGGATTTGAACGAAGGCTATTGACACTGGAAAGGGTTATGCTAATCACTACACTACAGTGCCACCCCCTATTTACAGTTAACGCTCTTTTATGGGACTCATGTGGTATTTCAATAAGAACAGGTGACATTTTTTTGGAATTACATGCTGAGCTACAAATGTCATTTTGAGATCCTTGAAATTAACAAGATTCTTTCTTTAAACTCTGAATTGAGCACTGACAAGAGGTTTCTGACATGAGAGTGTCTGCAGTGGTGTTAAGTGGCTATGCTCAGAATTTTTTCACTTTCGTTTGTATCGTAGGTAATTAATGGATAGATTATTCTAAGCTAGTACTTTGGCTGCATTCTGTTAAACAGAATTTAATTCCCATGTGTCTGTATACTATTCCACATGTTCATTTCTCAAAGCACAATATTTATCTTGTGGTAATAAAATACAAAGTGTTTCTTGGATTTGAAGGCAGTTGTGGCACAAGTGCAGTTTAGGTGGATGTGGCTGTGTTCTACAAGGGACTAATGCATTGTCAGAATGCAAAGTAAGGATGTTCTCTGCTTTTGATCCTTTGGGAGAGTTTCCACAAAACGATGAAAAGTCAGATGACATTTCCTCTAACATATAATTCTACACTGATCCAGATGAGATATGTCACATCATTTCACTATAGACCTGACCTCACATATCATTCCAGAATTAGGTGAAATATTATCCTTTGCTACAGTCCTTGAGGATGTTAGCAGCAGAGGCATTGATTTTATCAACTGTACATTACATGAAGAAAGGTACACCTTTGTAAACAATTTCAGTCATGCTGTACATGATAAGTTGTTGCCATGGTTGTGATCTTTCTTCCCGGCTGTTGGCTGCCTTTGGTTTGCCTGAAAAGTAAAATACTTCAGATACAGAAAATATCAAATTAAACCAGAAGATGAAAGAAGCATTCAGGTAGTGCTTCTTGTGAGAGTAAGCTTGGATTAGCGTTTCAACATATGGCCTTTCATCAGAACAGAATAAAATAAAATAAAGCAAAAACAGTTCTTAAGGAATGCAAATGAAGTGGAGGAAGGGAGAAAAGCAAAAGTAAGGGAACGGAATGCAATTAGATGATGATGATGAGAGGAAAAGGCAATGTATAAACAAGAATTAAGAACCATCATACCATGAGGAATTACCATCCAAACACTGGGTCACATATCAACCATTCCCACCACACTGGTGGATCCATCTGGCATTACTTGCATGGACAGTCAATGGGAAAAAGAACCTCTACTGTAAAGATGAAGCCACGCTCAGGTTGGAGGAACAACACCTTATATTCCGTCTGCATAGCCTCCAACCTGATGGCATGAACATCAACTTCTCTAACTTCCGCTAATGCCCCACCTCCCCCTCGTACCCCATCTGTTACTTATTTTTATACACACATTCTTTCTCTCACTCTCCTTTTCCTCCCTCTGTCCCTCTGACTATACCCCTTGCCCATCCTCTGGGTTCCCCCCCGCCCTTGTCTTTCTTCCCGGATCTCCTGTCCCAAGATCCTCTCATATCCCCTTTGCCAATCACCTGTCCAGCTCTTGGCTCCATCCCTCCCCCTCCTGTCTTCTCCTATCATTTTGGATCTCCCCCTCCCCCTCCCACTTTCAAATCCCTTACTCACTCTTCCTTCAGTTAGTCCTGACGAAGGGTCTCGGCCTGAAACGTCGACTGCACCTCTTCCTACAGATGCTGCCTGGCCTGCTGCGTTCACCAGCAACTTTGATGTGTGTTGTTTGGTTAAGATCTGAAGTTTTTAAGCAGGTAGGCAAAACAGCAGTTATTAGAAAGTTAGCTATTTCTCTTCTAATTTGAATTGAATTTCACTGTAACAACATGGGAGTCAGGGAAGAAAGTTCAGATTGAGAATTAAATAGGTAGAATGAAATTGTTGTACATAACGTGCAGCTCTGCCCAGTGTGCTGATACATCACATACATCACAGCTCCATATTATTATCCTGTATCACTAGCATTAGGATTATAAAGCTGGTTGGAAGGATTTATTAAATTAGGCAAACAAAATTAAGGTTCATAACAAAGAATTTGTTGTGACTATGGGCTCTTTGGTTCCATTGCAGTCAATTTCCATTTATCAGGAGTGGCTGGTACAACAATATATCAAAAGTCCCAGCTAAGGTACACTCAGTACTTAAAAGTACAGGAACCCTCATGTACATGACAGACAGACCCATTAAGCAAGAAAATTTTGATGATGTTACCATTTACAGTGATTAGTTGCATGGAATGTTTCTTGTTTTCTCCCAATCTCCACAGGTATTGTAAAATGTAACATATTTTTAAAATCAACTCAAATATCATGGAAAAAAACAAGATAAATCTGAACTGAATGATATTCCATTCACTGTCTGTAGAAAGATTTCATTGGAATGGGTTTAAAATATATGCACACAGAGGAACCAGGAAAATCCTTCTTCACTGAGATCCCTTTAGCAACTCAATAGTCAGTGAAGATAAATGACAGAAGTTTGATTAAATCCAAAATGATAGTTTAGGAGAGCCATCTGTTTTGCTTTGTTCCTTTAACATCTGTTTCTTTCTTGGACAGATGGAGTAATGTGTGTATGTGCCCACATTCCCTTACATACACACGCACACAGACATGCGTGCATACACACATCACAAATACACACACACACACACACACACACACACCTCTGCAGATTGAACCTCAGGAATAAAATCAACTCTGAACTGTGTTAATTTTAAAGGGCATAATGAATAACAGAAATGTGGATGCTGTTGACTGAGTACTTGTAGGGAATTCAGATAAGTTTGTCCCATTGAGGCAGGGAAAGAATGGTAGAATGAAAGAACCATGGTTGACAAGAGTCAAGAGGAAGAAAGGTGCTTACTTAAGATTTAGGAAGCAAAGATCAAACAGAGGTCTAAAGAGTTACAAAGTAGCCAGGAAGGAGCTGAAGAATGTATTTAGGGCAGCTAGAAGGGGCATGAGAAGGTCTTGGCAAGAGGGATTAAGGAAAACCCCAAGGCAATCTGCACATATGTGAAGAGCAGGAAGATGGGAAGAGTAAGGATTGGACCAATCAGGGATAGTGGAGGAAATTTGCATTGAGTTGAAGGAGGTAGGTGAGGTCTTTACTGAATACTTTGTTTCAGTGTTCACCAGTGACTTTGACAATTGTAATGACAGATGATTTGCTTGAAAATGTCAATGTTAAAAAAGAGGATGTGGAAGAACTTTTGAAAAATATTAAGGTAGATAAGTCCCCTGGCCAGACAGGATATACCGTAAGTTATAACACAAAGTGAGGGAAGAGATTACTGTGCCTTTGGCAATGATCTTTGCATCCTCAGTGGATGATTAGAAGATGCCAAATGTTATTCCTTTGTTTAAGAAAGGGAATAGTGATAACCCTGGGAATTATAGACCAGTATGTCTAACTTCAGTGGTGGGCAAATTATTGGAGAGGATTCTTAGAGATAGGATGTATGAGCATTTGGAGAAATATAGTCCACTTAGGGATAGTCAGCATGGCTTTGTAAGAGGCAGGTCATCTCTCACAAGCCTGAATGAATTCCTTGGAGAATGTGTCAAAGCACGGTTGATGAAGGTAGAGCAATAGATGTGGTGCATATGAATTTTAGAAAAGTATCTAATAAGGTTCTCTGTGGTAGGCTCATTCAGAAAGTCAGGAGGCATGGGATCCAGGGTAATTTGACTGTGTGGATACAGAATTGGCTTGTCCATGGAAGGCAGAAAGTGGTAGTAGGTGGAAAATGTTCTGCCTGGACGGTGACCAGTAGTGTTCCATAGGGATCTGTTCTGGGACCGCTGCTCTTTGTGATTTTTTTTAATGACTTAGATGCGAAGGTGGAAGGGTGGGTTAGTAAGTTTGCAGATGACATCAAGGTTGGTGGAGTTGAGGATAGTGGGGATGGTTGTTATAGCTTGCCACGGGACATTGGCTGAATGCAGAGACCTGACAAGAATTAGGAGATTGGGTTCAACACGGAAAAGTATGATGTGCTTCATTTCGGAAGGTTGAATTTGAGGGCAGAATGAAGGGTTAATAACAGGATTCATTGCAGTGTGGAGGGACAGAGGGATCTTGGGGTCCACGTTCATAGATCCCTCAAAGATGCCGTTCAGGTTGATAGGGTTGTTAAGAAGACATATGGTGTGTTAGCCTCCATTAGTTGAGGGATTGATTTCAAGAGCTATGAGATAATGTTGCAGTTCTATAAAATGCTGGGAGGGCCACACGAGAAATATTGTTTCAATTCTGATCACCTCATTATAGGAAGAATGTGAAACCTGTAGAGAAGGTGCAAGGAGATTTACTGGGATGCTTCCTGGACTAGAAGACGAGATAGGTTGAGTGGGCTTTGGCTTTTCCATTTGGGACAAAGAGAGAATGAGAGGTGACTTGATAGATGTGTACAAGATAATAAAAGGCATAGATAGAGTGAACAGCCAGAGACTTTGTCCAAGCGTGGAAACGGCTAATACAAGGGGGCATGATTTTAAGGTGATTGGAGGAAAGTATAGAGGGGATGTCTGATGCAAGTTCTTTACACAGAGAGTGGTATGTGCATGGAACACCCAGCCAGGCGTAATAGTGGAGGCAGGAACAGTATGTTAGGGGCATTTAAGAAAAGCTTATATAGACACATGGATAATAGAAAAATAGAGGATTATGTAGGAGGGAAGGCTAAATTGATCTTACTGTGAAAAGGTTGGCATAATATTGTGGGCAAAGGGGCTTGTACTGTGCTGTAATGTTCTATGTGTTATGTTCTATGTTCTTAAAGTATTACTCAGGGGACCAGAAAATAAGTTAAAATCTACAGCATAGATTAAAAACTTCCACTCTTTTCATTTCCACTCTCATAGTTGCACCAGAATCTGTTCCCGATTACTTATTCACATCCAGTCTATCATGCATGCCATGTTCCCTTCACTCAACTACGAAAACTACTCCCACTGAAATTTCATCCAAAATCTCTCACCACCTCGAAACAATCAGTTTACTGAATTCTCTCTCCCTTCTCATTTTAGACCGTAAAACACACAGCAGTACAGGACATAGACAAGCCCTACAGCCCCGAGGTATGTACCAAGCATGATACTAAATTAATCTAATCCCTTCTACTTGTCCTGTCTATCCTTACATATTCATGTACCTAGCCAAAGCCTCTTGAGCACCACTAATGTATCTGCTTCCACTTCCACCCCTGGACACACATTCCAGGCACCCACCACTCTCTGAATGCAAAACTTGCTCCTTTACGCTTTTCCACTCTTGTGGTCAGCATCTCTACCCTAGGATAAAGATTAAGAATATCTTACTCCCTCTATTCTCATAATTCTATAAACTTCTAACAAGTCTCCTCTCTTCTTCAGACGCTCCAGAGAAAACAAATCGAGTTTATCCAACTTCTCCTGATCCCTGGTAGCAC
This sequence comes from Mobula hypostoma, assembly GCF_963921235.1. Taxonomy (NCBI): domain Eukaryota; kingdom Metazoa; phylum Chordata; class Chondrichthyes; order Myliobatiformes; family Myliobatidae; genus Mobula; species Mobula hypostoma. The sequence continues at coordinate 37,970,791 of NC_086103.1, forward strand.
CTGGTAAACCTCTTCTGAACTCTCTTCAAAGCCTCCACCTCCTTCCTGTAAAAGAGGCAAGCAGAAATACCTGGAATTACCCAAGTACGGCAAATTCTTTTCAGTTTTCCTTATGTTACCCAAGGCTCCTAGCTGATTGCAGCTTTCTAATCCTTAAATATATTTTCCTTATCTTCTTAACTAAATTTACAACATCTCTCATCATCCAAGTTTCCTTACCTTACCATTTTCGACATTCTCCATTACTGGAATACAAGCCTGTCTTGAAGTTTGGTCATCTGGTCTCTAAATGACTCTCATACGTCAAATGTAGAGTTACTCAATAATAGCTTGTTGTAGTTTACTCTCCTAAGCTCCTGCCAGACTATACTGTTTCCAATATGCTTCCAATATGCTCTCCCAATAAAACATCAGTTATCAGCCCAGGCTCGTCTTCTATCCACCACTGGTTAGCCTTATTTCCTTCTTTGTCCTCACACCTTCTTGTGCCTTGGAATATTTCTCTACATCATAAGTGCAAAAAAATCTACTGTTTGATTGAAAGAGGAATAAAGTATCAGTTGCAGCGTGAGGAAAGGGTGGAGAGGAGAAAGGGAATACATGTGATACAGTTGAAATAAAGATTGTCCGGTTGACACAGTGAATTCAAAGATGGCTGAGTGCAGTTAAGAGGGGGAAAATATACAAAAGGATATGCTGGAGACGTGAGCAACAGGGCACAGCTGTTCTGGGAATTTAAGATCAAAGGGAATACTAAACATACTCAGCCTCTGCAAAGAGGGAAAAACTTAGTTAATATCACAAGTGAATGATGCGAAATCAGAACTGGCTGTTTCAGACAGAAAACAGGGAAGGCCGATCGTCTGAAATTGCTGAATCTACTGTTGAATCCAAAGCATTGTAATGTGTCTAGTGAAAAATCTAGGTGCTATTATTTAACGTTTTATTGCGCTTCTTTGGAGCAATGTAGGAGGCCAACAACAGAGAGGTCATTGTTAGAATGGACTGGAAAATTAATGTGACTGGCAACTGGAAATTTAAGAACACTCTTGCAGCATAAATGGAGATTTCCTGCAATGTAACCAAACTGTGTTTGGTTTATCCAGTGTAGAGGGAGATCATATTATGAACAGAGAATACTGTATATGAGGCAGGAAGTGTACTGGTGTATTGCTACTTCACCATAAGGGATAAGGTAAAATGGCAAGTAATGCATCCCCTGCAGTTCAGTGGGAAAGTGCTTGAGAGAGGAAGTGGCTGATGAAGATAGAAGCATCAGGTGGCAGAAAATAGAAGAATCAGAATCAGGTTTATTATCACCGGCATGTGTCGTCAAATTTGTTAACTTATCAGCAGCAGTTCAATGCAATACATAATATAGAAGAAGAAAAAAAAGTAATAATATAATAATAAATAAATAACAGTATACATATATTGAATAAATTAAAAATCATGCAAAAACAGAAATAATATATATTAAACAAGTGAGATAGTGTTCAAGATTTCAATGTCCATTTAGGAATCAGCTGGCAGAGGGAAAGAAGCTGTTCCTGAATCACTGAGTGTGTGCCTTCAGGCTTCTGTACCTCCTACCTGATGGTAACAGTGAGAAAAGGGCATGCCCTGGGTGCTGGAGGTCCTTAATAATGGACGCTGCCTTTCTGAGACACCGCTCCTTGAAGGTGTCCTGGGTACTTTGTAGGCTAGTACCCAAGATGGAGCCGAATAAATTTACAACCCTCTGCAGTTTCTTTCAGTTCTGTGCAGTAGTGCCCCCACCCCATCGCAGACAGTGTTGAGCCTGTCAGAATGCTCTCCACAGTACATCTACAGAAGTTTTTGAGTGTTTTTGTTGTCATACCAAATCTCTTCAAACTCCGAATGAAGTATAGTCACTGTCTTGCATTCTTTATAACTGCATCGATATGTTAGGACCAGATTAGGTCCTAAGAGATCTTGACACCCGGGAATTTGAAAATGCTCACTCTCTCCACTTCTGATCCCTCGACGAGGATTGGTGTGTGTTCCTTCGTTTTACCCTTCCTGAAGTCCACAATCAGCTCTTTCGGAAACTACAGAGGATGAAAGAGTAAATGTGAAGAATGACCGGGTAAATGGTGAGATGAGAAGTAAATAGAGGAGATATAGTTGAGAATCTTGTCAATGATATGGAGGGGAGCCACAGTTAAGGAAAAAGGAAGATTTTTCAGAGGGACTGGTATGAAAAGGTCTCATCATTAGAAAAGATACAATGGAGATGAAAATCTTGAAAGAATGGAATGGAGAAGTTGCTGATGAAACATGAACTCCTGCCTGTGACAGAACTTGGATCTGCTCCAATTTGTCTTCCTTCAGAACAGGTCAACCGCAAATAGTCATAGTCATAGTCTTACTTTATTGATCCGGGGGAAATTAGTTTTCATTACAGTTGCACCATAAATAATTAAATAGTAATAAAATCAGAAATAGTTAAATAGTAATATGTAAATTATGCCAGGAGATAAGTCCAGGCCAGCCTATTGGCTCAGGGTGTCTGACCCTCCAAGGGAGGAGTTGTAAAGTTTGATAGCCACAGGCAGGAATGACTTCCTATGACGCTCTGTGCTGCATCTCGGTGGAATGAGTCTCCGCTGAATGTACCCCTGTGCCCACCCAGTACGTTATGTAGTGGATGGGAGACATTGTCCAGGATGGCATGCAACTTGGACAGCATCTTCTTTTCAGACACCACCGTGAGAGAGTCCAGTTCCATACCTACAACATCACCGGCCTTACGAATGATTTCCTTGGTTCTTCAGTCAACCTTAGATCAACTGGCCATTGAAGAGACATAAATCAAAATGCTCTTCATTGTCTTCAGCTCAGGATTCAACACTCTTATCCCCTGAAAACAAATCAATAAGCTCCAAGATCTAGGCCTCATACCTCCTTGTGCAGCTGGATCCTTGATTTCCTCACTTACAACTCTAGACAGTTCAGACTGGCAACAACATCTTCTCCACATCAGCACACATGCACATATCTCACTTGGTCTGTACATACTGGCTGTGTGGTGAAAAAGACACAACAGCGCGCCTTTCACCTCAGATGGTTGAAGAAGTTTGGTATGGGCACCCAAATCCTTAGAACTTTCTACAGGGGCACAATTGAAAGTATCCTGACTGGCTGCATCACTGCCTGGTATGGGAACTGTACTTCCCTCAATCACAAGACTCTGCACAGAGTGGTGCAGACAGCCTAGCACAACTATAGATGTGAACTTTCCACTATTCAGGACATTTACAAAGACAGGTGTGGAAAAAGGGCCCGAAGGATCATTGGGGACTTAAGTTGCCCCAACCACAAACTGTTCCAGCTGCTGCCATCCAGGAAATGGTACTGCAGCATAAAATCCAGGACCAACATGTTCCGGGACAGCTTCTTCCACTAGGCCATCAGACTGCTTGATTCATGCTGAAACAATTGTATTTCTATGTTATATCGGCTGTCCTGTTGTACATACTATTTATCACAAATTACTATAAATTGCACATTGCACATTTAGACAGAGACATAACGTAAAGATTTTTACTCCTCATGTATGTGAAGGATGTAAGTAATAAAGTCAATTCAATTCACACAGTTATGTGCTTAGCCCACGTCTCTACTCACTTTATTCTTGTGAGGCTATGCACAGCTCCAATGCTACATCTTAAGTTTGCCGCCAACATCACTGTCATTGGCTGAATCAAAGCTGGTGACCAAATCAACATATAGGAGGATTGAAAATCTGGATGAATGGTGCCTCTAAAACAACTTCTCACTCAATGTCAGCAAAACCAAAGAGCTGATTATGGTGGAAAGAATCAAAATGAGTATCAGGTTTATTATTACCGGCATGCGACGTGAAATTTGTTAACTTAGCAGCAGCAGTTCAATGCAATACATAATCTAGCAGAGAAAAAATAAAATAATAAATTAAATTTAAAAAATAATAAACAAGTAAATCAATTATGTATCCAAATCGATTTTAAAAAACGTGCAAAAACAGAAATACTGTATATTTTTTAAAAAAGTGAGGTAGAGTCCAAAGATTCAATGTCCATTTAGGAATCGGATGGCAGAGGGGAAGAAGCTGTTCCTGAATCACTGAGTGTGTACCTTCAGGCTTCTTTACCTCCTACTTGATGGTAACAGTGAGAAAAGGGCATGCCTGGTTGCTGGAGGTCCTTAATAATGGACACTGCCCCTCTGAGACACTGCTCCCTAAAGATATCCTGGGTACCTTGTAGGCTGGTACCCAAGATGCAGCTGACTATATTTACAACTTTCTGCAGTTCCTTTCAGTCCTGTGCAGTAGTCTCCATACCAGACAGTGATGCAGCCTGTCAGAATGCTCTCCACGGTACATCTATAGAAGTTTTTGAGTGTATTTGTTGACATGCCAAATCTCTTCAAACTCCTCTCTTTCAATCTTTTTTTATTGATTTAAAAGAATAAGGATAAATACAACCAGAGGAGAGGTTATCTCAAATACATAATTCAATAATAGTACAAAGAAAGAAAGGAATATACACTGTCAAAATCATGTATAGTATTAAGCTAATATAAAGAGAGAAAAGAACCACTTCTCCTCTTAACAGTTCAGAGAAAAAAAAGGCTCAAGATTTCCTGTTGTTGAGAAAAGGAAAAAAAGAACACTAAACTAACCTAAAACAAAAAAAGGGGGACTGGGCAGTCCATTTTGAGGATACAGTTAAAAAAAAGGGAAAATCCTTCTGATGAAATCTAAAACTTCATGGAGAAAAAAACATTAACTGGAAAAGTAAAAAGAATTAGATCATTGAAAATATTGAATAAAAGGTTGTCAAGTTTGCTCAAGTTTAAAAGGTATATCAAACGTCCGACAACTTATTTTCTCAAAACTTAAACAAGACATAATGGAGGAGAGCCAAAAAAAAAAACAGTAGGTGGATTGGGATCCTTCCAGTACAACAGAATAGCTCTCCTAGCCAATAAAGTTGAGAAAGCTATCATGCATTGAGCAGAAGCAGGAACATTTCCTGCTTCCATTGGAATAACCCCAAAGATTGCCGTAAGTGAATTAGGTTGTAGGTCTAAACCTATGACTTTTGATAACGTTCTAAAAACATCTCTCCAAAAATTATTTAACTTTATGCAGGACCTAAACATATGAGTTAAAGTGGCCACCTCAGTGTTGCATCTATCACAAGTAGGATTTATATTGTAAAAAATATGCACTAGTTTATCTTTTGACATATGCGCCCCGTGCACTACCTTGAACTGAATCAAGGAGTGACGGGCACAAATAGATGAATTATTAACTAAATGACAAATTTTATTCCATTGATTATCTGAAAGTGACTCTTGAAGTTCCAATTCCCAAGCACGTTTAACCTTATCATTAGACATCGTACATAAATTCAATAGCTGTTTATCTATGATGGCTATCAATCCTTTTTGGAATGGTATAACCGCTGTCTTGCCTTCTATATAACTACATCGATATGTTGGAACCAGGTTAGATCCTCAGAGATTGTGACACCCAGGAACTTGAAACTGCTCACTCTCTCCAATTCTGATCCCTCTATGAGGATTGGTATGTGTTCCTTCATCTTAGCCTTTCTGAAGTCCACAATCAGCTCTTTCTTCTTACTGACTTTGAGTGCCAGGTTGTTGCTGTGGCACCATTCCACTAGTTGGCATATCTCAGTCCTGTACGCCCTCTCATCACCACCTGAGATTCTACCAGCAATGGTTGTATCATCAGCAAATTTATAGATGGTATTTGAGCTATGCCTAGCCACAGTCATGGGTATATAGAGAGTAGAGCAGTGGGCTAAGCAAACACCCCTGAGGTGCACCAGTGTTGATCGTCAGCGAGGAGGATATGTTATCACCAATCCGCTCAGATTGTGGTCTTCTGGTTAGGAAGTCAGGGATACAATTGCAGAGGGAGATACAGAGGCCCAGGTTCTGCAACTTCTCAATCAGGATTGTGGGAATGATGGTATTAAATGCTGAGCTATAGTCGATGAACTGCATCCTGACCTAGGTGTTTGTGTTGTCCAGGTGGTCTAAAGCTGTGTGGAGAGCCATTGAGATTGCATCTGCCATTGACCTATTGTGGCAATAGGCAAATTGCAATGGGTCCAGGTCCTTGCTGAGGCAGGAGTTCAGTCTAGTCATGACCAACCTCTCAAAGCATTTCATCACTGTCGATATGAGTGCTACTGGGCGATAGTCATTAAGGCTGCCCGCATTATTATTCTAAGGCACTGGTATAATTGTTGCCTTTTTGAAGCAAGTGGGAACTTCCGCCTGTAGCAGTGAGAGGTTGAAAATGTACTTGAATATTCCTGCTAGTTGGTTGGTACAGGTTTTCATAGCCTTACCAGGTACTCCATTGGGACCTTCTGCTTTGAAAGTTCACTCTCTTTAAAGACAGTCTAACATCGGTTTCTGAGACGGAGATCACAGGGTCAACAGGTGCAGCAGGGATCTTCACAGCTGTAGTTGTGTTCTCCCTTTCAAAGTGTGCATAGAAGGCGTTGAGTTCATCTGGTAGTGAAGCATTGCTGGCATTCATGCTGTTGGGTTTCGCTTTATAGGAAGTAATGTCTTGTATACCCTGCTAGAGATGCCATGCATCTGATGTCGCCTCCAACCTCGTTTGAAATTGTTTCTTTGCCCTTGAAATAGCCCTCTGCGAATCATACCTGGTTTTCTGGTACATGCCTGGGTTGCCAGACTTGAATTTCACAGATCTAGCCTTCAGCATGCGACGTACCTCCTGGTTCATCCACAGCTTTTGGTTTGGGAATATACAAGTAAGACTTTGTGGGCACACACTCATCCACGCAGGTTTTAATGAAGTGGGTAACAACTGTAGCATACTCATCCAGGTTCGAAGATGAATCCCTGAATACAGTCCAGTCCGCCGATTCAAAGCAGTCCTGTAGGTGCTCCTGTGCTTCCCTTGTCCATACCTTCTTTGCCCTCACTGCTGGTGCTGCAGTCTTCAGTCTCTGCCTATACTCAGGGAGTAGAAGTACAGCCATGTGACCAGACTTCCCGGAGTCAGCAACCTTAAATTCATTGGAATTATCATTCAGAAAATCTGTCCTGGGTCAACAAGGTGAATGCCCACAAGGAAATGAGCCTCAGGCCACATGAATGGTGACACTTATGTACTTTAATAATAACTTTACTCTGGGCTTTTGAACAAAATGCAATTATGAGGTGTGTGGTCAACTCAGCTGTGGACAACTTTGATTTATAATAGATACAGAACAAGAGATGGAAGAACCATTAAAAAGTGAGAGCAGACTGAGAAGTTCAGGTTCACGCATGGTGCAAGCTACACCAGCTGCACCAGCACAGGTATCAAGGGACTTGAAAAACAGTTAAGGAAGGTGTCCTGGATTGGACTGGAACAAAGGATGTTCCATGTGTCCCACAGAGGGTCAGGCTTAGCTCGAGTCGGGAGCTCATATTGCTGTGCCTTGAAGAATTCCCTCCGGGGATGCAAACTAGGTAAAGTTGTGACTCACTTGCGCTACTTTCAATCTAATATATACCAGTTGACACTTGATACGGTCTCCTCTGCACTGGAAAACCAAACACAAATTGTGTGAGTGCATAACACTTCTTATTGAGTCTGTAAGAGTGACCCCAAGCTTCCAGTTATCTATCATTGTCACACTGCCATTTTTATCTTCATCCTTCAACACAGGTACAATGAAGCTCTACTGAAGCTTAAGGGGCAGTGCCTATTCTTCCATCCAGGCACATTGTGGTCTTTGGTAATCAATAGCGAATTCATCAATCTCAAATAACTGGCCAGTTCTGACGTGGAGGTTATCCTCCAGTAGCACTAACACCGTTTTTCTCTCTCAAGGATGCTGCCTGGTGTGCTGACTAGTTCCCGCCTTTTATTTTATTTCAGATTTACTGCAACTGCTAAGCTCAGACTTAAACAATTTCAGGATGTTCTTTTCTCTTGTCCCCTCATTCATCTATTAAGTAAATAACAACGACAGCATTGGTGTTTACCTTAGGTTCTGCTCCTAAAACAATATTCCCCTTGTTCTCTCCACTACCCATATTGTCTACAACATTAAACAAAAACTCCAGCTGTGACAAAGAGCCATTGACCTGAAAGGGTAACTCGATATCTCTCTCTACTGATGCTGACTAATCTGCTGTGCATTCCCAGACCTCCTTATTTTATTTCAAATTTCCAGTATCTTCCAATTTTGTTTTTGATTTTCATTAGTCTACAGATTCTGCAATTGATAAATGGACTGTGTTTCCTTAATGCAAGTTGTCACAAAAGACTGAAGAGTATATTGGAATAGATGAGGTAAATTCTCAGAAGATTGCCTGTACTAATACCAAAGGGATTCCTAAGCCTTGAGCCTTGGAGACTAGTCTCTGCTGCTTATTCTCGATTAAGCTTGCAGCGTAGGTCCCGGAGGCACTCAAGCAGGAATAACATTTAGATTAAAAGAGCTGGTCAGTAATGTCAGGAAATTTTCAGATACATTACTAAAAGGTCTGCAGAGGTCAAGGAGGGTTAAAGTAGATACTTCCCAAAAGCAGGCTGTGTGGATAACATTACAATGCGGGCAGGATGCTATTGTTATGCCTTATGCTTATTTCAGGATTGCTGTGCATCGTATTTTGTGGCTGAAGGCAGCTGTGGAGGCTAATTTCAAAAATGCCTCACATTACTTTAAACAGTCTGAACCTCTTCAGGGAAGCTACATAGTGAATACTGCAAAAATGCTGAGATAATTCCAGACCAGATGCTGACTGACCATCGGAAAGGGCAATCACTTGAGCTTTAGAATCTGCAGAAGAAAAAGAAAGGAGAGACTACCAAACCCCTCCCCCCAACAATCTGCCAAAATTGAACATTGATTTCTCTCACTTCCGATAACTTCCCCCCCTTCCTCTTTTTCAATTCCCCACTCTGGCTCCCCCTTAGTCTCCTCTTCCCCTCATCTCCTTATCTCCTCCCCCCGTTGCCCCCGCTTCTTCTCCTGCCCTTTACCCTTTCTACCTATCACCTCCCAGCTTCTTACTTCATCCACCCTCCACCAGACACCTGGCTTTACCTATCACCTTCTAGTTTGTACTCTATAACTCCCACCCCCATCCTTCTTATACTGTCTTCTTCTCCCTTCCGTTCCAGTCCTGATGAAGGTGTCTCAGCACAAAAAGTCAACTGCTGATTCATTTCCATAAGTGCTGGCTGACCTGCTGAGTTTCTCCAGTATTTTACGTGTGATGCTCTGGATTTCCAGCATCTGCAGAATCACTTGTGTTTACGACTTGCTGCCCCCATGCACCCATGTTTCCCCAACCCATCAGGCACCCTAAAGAAACATGTGCAGGAAGAAGTGATAAAGTGACAATGCTGTTCCATCAATTTCTCCCCCACAAACGTTCAACCTATCAAATGCCCTAACTCCATTTGCTGTTAATTTGAAATATTCTGTTGTATCAGTTACTGTCTCTCCTCTCTGCTATTACCTCTCCTCAAAGAAAAAATACCATACCTTTCTATCCATTCAAACTAATGCAACATCTTGCCTACTTTCCTCTCCAAGCCATTGCTCTGATTTCTCAAATTCACGTCCATCTTTTGTGGAGCTCCGCGTTTCAATCTATCCAATCAGGTTTTTTCCTTCTAATATGATAAGCATTCATAGAACAGGACTGCACAGGAAAAGACCCTTCCTCCCACAATATTGTGCCAAACTAAATAAATTAGTAATCAAATGCCCATCTAAACTAATCCCTTCCATTTCCTGCATATTTATGTGTCAATCCAAAAGCCTCTTGCACACCTCACCACAAACTCAGGTAGCACATTGCAAGCACTCACCACTCTCTATGCAAAAGCCTTGCCTCTCACATCTACTTTGAACTTACTCCCTGTCACATTAAATGCATGCCCTCTAGTATTGGACATTTTGAGCCTGGGAAAAGAAGATACTGGCTGTCTTCTGTCTATTCCCCTCATAACATTATAAATCCCTGTCTGATCTCCCCTCAGCCTCCACCGCTCCAGGGAAAACAGCTCAAGTGTGTCCAACTGCTCCTTATGCGAGGAGCACATGCCTTCTAATCCAGGCAGCATCCTGGCAAACTTCTTCTGCACCCTCTCCAGAGCCTCAAATTCCTTCCTATAAAGGTGAACTACTTCAGCTGAACTAGAGTTTTATAAAGCTGCAACATTACTTCCTGACTCTTGAACTCAATACCTCAACTAAAAAATGCAAACGTGTCATTTGTTTTCTTCACCAGCAGATCAACCTGTGCAGCCACTTTCAGGGAGCTACGGACTTGGACCTGACGATCCCTCTGCACATGGATTCTGTTAAAGGTCCTGACATTAATTCTGTACCATCTCTTTACATTTGATCTCCCAAAGTGCACAGAAACATAGTAAACCTACAGCACAATACAGGCTCTTCGGCCCACAAAGCTGTGTCGAACATCTACTTACCTGAGAAATTACTCAGGATTACCCATAGCACTCTATTTTTCTAAGCTCCATGTACCTGTCCAGGAGTCACTTAAAAGACCCTATCAAATCCACCTCCACCGTCGCCGCCGGCAACCCATTCCACGCACTCACCACTCTCTGCGTAAAAAAACTTAGCCATGATATCTCCTCTGTACCTTCTTCCAAGCACCTTAAAACTGTGCCCTCTTGTGTTAGCCATTTCAGCCTCTGACTTTCCACATGATCAATGCCTCTCATCATCTTATACACCTCTATCAGGTCACCTCTCATCCTCCAATGCTCCAAGGAGAAAAGGTTGAGTTCATTCAACCTATTCTCATAAGACATGCTCCCCAATCCAGGCAACATCCTTGTAAACCTCCTCTGCACCCTTTCTATGGTTAAAAACATCCTTCCTGTAGTGAGGCGACCAGAACTGAGCACAGTACTCCAGGTAGGGTGTGACCAAGGTCCTATATAGCTGCAACATTATCTCTCAGCTCCTAAACTCAATCCCACAATTGATGAAGGCCAATGCCCGCATGCTTTCTTAAACACAGAGTCAACCTGCGCAGCAGCCTTGAATGTCCTCTGGACTCAGACCCCAAGATCCCTCTGATCCTCCACACTGCCAAGAGTCTTACCATTAATACTATATTCTGCCATCATATTTGACCTACCAGAATGAACCACCTCACACTTATCTGGGTTGAGCTCCATCTGTCACTTCTCAGCCCATTTTTGCATCCAATCAAAATGTCCTGCTGTAACCTCTGACAGCCCTCCACACTATCCACAACACCTCCAACCTTTGTGTCATCAGCAGATTTACTAACCCATCCCCCCACTTCTTCATTGAGGTCATTTATAAAAATCACAAAGCGTAGGAGACCCAGAACAGATCTCTGAGACACACCACTGGTGACCAACTTCCATGCAGAATATGACCTGTCTACAACCACCCTTTGCGTTCTGTGGACAAGCCAATTCTGGATCCACAAAGCAATGTCCCCTTGGATCCCATGCCTCCTTACTTTCTTAATAAGCCTTGCATGGGGTACCTTGTCAAATGCCTTGCTGAAATCCATCTACACTACACCTACTGCTCTACCTTCATCAATGTGTTTAATCACATCCTCAAAAAGTTCAATCAGGCTCGTAAGGCACGACCTGCCTTTCACACAGCCATGCTGACTATTCCTAATCATATTATTCCTCTCTAAATGTTCATAAATCCTGCCTCTCAGGATCTTCTCCATCAACTTACCAACTACTGAAGTAAGACTCACTGGTCTATAATTTCCTGGGCTATTTCTTCTCCTTTTCTTGAATAATGGAACAACATCTGCAACCCTCCAATCTTCCAGAACCTCTCCCGTTCCCATTGATGATGAAAAGGTCATCATCAAAGGCTCAGCAATCTCCTTCCTTGCCTCCCACAGTTGCCAGGGGTACATCCCATCCAGTCCCGGTGACTTATCCAACTTGATGTTTTCCAAAAGTTCCTGCACATCCTCTTTCTTAATATCTACATGCTCAAGTTTTTCATTCGGCTGTAAGTCATCCCTACAATCGTCAAGATCCTTTTCCGTAGTGAATACTGAAGCAAAGAACTCATTAAGTACCTCTGCCATCTCCTCCAGTTCCATACACACTTTTCCACTGTCACATCTGATCCTCTTGCTCTTAAGATACTTGTAGAATGCCTTGGGGTTTTCCTTAATCCTGTCCACCAAGGCCTTCTCATGGTCCCTTCTGGCTCTCCTAATTTCATTCTTAAACTCATTCCTGCTAGCTCTCTGTCATTACTTAGCTTTTTTACTCTCGCTCATTACAAAGCCGCCAAGGAAATCATACATGAGAAGGGACAGCATTCCTCATTCTACTCTCGAGAAATATCCAAACTTCTACAGTCTGCATCCTCACCTTACTTATCCATCTAAGGTAGCCTTCACTGGCGTCTGGTCAAACATAGTTTACATCGATGTGCATCAATACCATTCAGGTCTCTTAGAGTTCACACAGTCAAAGGGTCATACAGCGCAGAAATAAGCTTGTTAGCACTTCACATCCATGCAGACCATTTCCTCCAACTATACTAATCCCATTCACTTGCATTGGGACTCTATCATTCAATATGTTGCCTACAGAAATATCTCTTAAAAGTAGTAATTATATTTGAATCCATCACCTCCTCTGGCAGAACATTCCAGACATATGACCCTCTGTGTGTAACAAAGCTGTCTATAAAAATGAGACGCAAACACGAGGAAATCTGCAGATGCTGGAAATTCAAGCAACACACACAAAATGCTGGTGAACGCAGCAGGCCAGGCAGCATCTATAGAAAGAGGTACAGTCGACGTTTCGGGCTGGGACCCTTCCTCAGGACTAACCGAAAGAAGAGATAGTAAGAGATTTGAAAGTCGGAGGGGAAGAGGGAGATCCGAAATGATAGGAGAAGACAGGAGGCGGAGCGATGAAGCTAAGGGCTGGAAAGTTGATTGGCAAGAGTGATACGTCCCCAATGCCTGTTTTGCCCAAGCAACTTGCCCAAATGATTTATTTAAGCTTTGTAATTGTATCTGCCTCTATTGCTCCCTCCAAAATCAGAATCAGGTTTATTTTCGGGGACAGATGTTATGGCATTTGTTGTTTTGTTTTAGCAGTATAGTGCAAGATGTAAACAATCACTACAGTCACAATAACTGAACATATCCTGCACAGTGAGAATAAGAAGCTAGAGAAGAGGCTGAGAAGCAGGACCTCCAAAGTAGTCATTTCTGGATTACTCCTGGTGCCATGTGCTAGTCAGGACAGGAATAGGATGATGAGTGGAACAGATTAATAAGTGGCCAATGAACTAGTTCAGGGGGCAGGGTTTCAGCTTCTTGAATAATTGGAACCTTTTCTGGGGCAAGGGTAAACTGTAAAAGAGGGATAGGTTACAACTAAACTGGAAGGCAACCAATATCCCAGCTGGGAGGTTCACTAATGCTACTTGGGAGGGTTGAAACTACTTTAGCCGAGTGTGGGAAGCAGAGCACCAGATCAGAAAGTGGAGGGATGCAGAGGAAGGTAGATGTCAGGGCAACTAAAAATGGGCAAGAGCATAGTAATAGATAAGATGGGATGGATAGTGTGAAATGTGTGTATTTTAATGCTAGGTGTATTATGGATAATGGGTATGAATATTTAGCATGGATCAGTACGTGGAACTGTGGTGTTGTGGCCATTACAGACACTTGGATGAGGAATAGGTGCTTAATATCGCAGGGTTTCAATGTTTTAGGAAAGATAGAGAGGGATATAAGAGAGGAGGGGGAGTTGCATGACTAATCAGGAACAGTATCATAGCTGAACTCAGAAGGGACATAAAGAAGGGCCCGTGTGCAATCACTCTGATGGGATTGTACTACAGATCCACAATAGTCACTGGGATATTGAGGAACAGATGTGCAGGCAGATTTATATATGGAAGGATGTCGAGCCTTTGGAGAGGGTGCAGAAGGGGTCTACCAGGATGTTGCCTGGATTGTGCGATCACAAGAGGTTGGACAAACTTGGGTTGTTTTCTCTGGCACGTCAGAGGATGAGCTGAGATCTGATAGAGATTTACAAGATTGAGAGAGGCATAGATGGAGTAGGTGGACAGTTGACATTTTCCCAGGGTTGAAATGTCTAATACCAGAGGTTATGCATATAAGGTGAGAGGGGGTAATTTCAATGCAGATATGAGGGGCAAATTTTTTACACAGAGAGTGGTGGGTGCCTGGAATGTGCTGCCTTGTGTGGTGGTAGAGGCAAAGACATTAGAGATTTCTGAGAGACATTTAGAAAGGCACATGAATGTGAGGAAAATGGAAGGATATAAACATTGTGCAGGCAGGAGAGACTAGTTTAGTTAGCCATTTGACTAATTACTAGTTTAATTGGTTCAGCACAATATTTATTCCCCCCTTTTTTTTCTCTCTCTGTCCATCACTCCTTGCCTGCTTTCCATCTTCCTCTGGGCTCCCCTCCCCCTTTCTTTCTCCCCAGGCCTCCCGTCCCATGATCCTCCCCCTTCTCCAGCTCTGTATCCCTTTTGCCAATCAACTTTCCAGCTCTTAGCCTCATCCCTCCTCCTCCTGTCTTCTCCTATCATTTTGGATCTCCCCCTCCCCCTCCCACTTTCAAATCTCTTATTATCTCTTCTTTCAGTTAGTCCTGACGAAGGGTCTCAGCCCGAAACGTCAACTGTATTTCTTCCTATAGATCCTGCTACATTCCACCAGCATTTCATAAAAATAAGATCAGCTAGTACACTAGTATACACATGCATTTGGTTCCACGGGCAAAAATATATTGAAGTCTGGGCTGGTTCTGTATACAATAGCATGAGTGGATAAGTTACTTGTCTTGCCTTCTCATTCTCTGAGAGGAATTACAATCCCCACAGAAATGGCATTTTGCATGGGAGCTTCCACCCTGTCAATGCTCCTTCAGCCTCTTAAGGAAAACTGGAAGCTGACAGACACAAAGCTAATGGGGTTCTGACACATAGGACTTTGCTGTAGCTACCTTCATTTCGGTAGCTGGTATGGCTACTTAAATCATCGTCTGCCTACTTTGAGGGTTTAAGTGCCTTTTTGAACAGTATTGACTTATTTTCAGTTGGAATATTTTCCAAGCCTTTCCTCAACTGATTCATTCCTGGAAGCAATGCTATGTTGTTGAAGGAAAATGGTGCTCAGTATAACACCAGGTTATGATGTAGATTGAGGAAGAGGTTAGTGTGAATAGGTTCTGCGGCCACACACATCACACCACTCTCCCTCCTGCTGCAGCCTCTATAGTCAAAGTTCAAAGTAAATTTATTACCAAATGATATATATGTTACCATATACTACACTGGGATTCATTTCCTTGCAGGCATTCACAGCAGAACAAAGAATTACAATAGAATCAATGAGAAACTACACAACCAATGTGCTAAAGATAAACTGTACAAATAAAAAACAATAAATAAATATAGAAGGCAGATAAATTGGTAAATACGAGGGCTATAGAGCCCTTGAAAATGAGTCCAATTGTTGTAGAGTCAGTTTAGTAGTGAAGTGGATGAAATAGTTCTGAGTCTCTCTGCCAGGATATCCATTACATTTTCTTCAGCAGATCAGAACACAGCATCTGGGGCATGGTTTTGCCTCTAGCCAATGCAACACATAAGAAACAGAGCTGTGCTGCAGAAAAGTTTGGAATATTTATTTGCATGTTATACTGTTTGTCTTGTGCTATTGAAAAACGTTAACTATGAGTGAAAAACGCCATTATTTTCAGGAATCACTGTGAAGATGGCACTGGTGAGACACAGGGATGCTTTGCAGGCAGCAAACAAAACTACTAACAATTCTACTAAATATGCTGAATCAGGACTTCAATAACTGCAATCCGCAGCTTGTAATTTCCTGCTGGGAGCTGTGCTTTTGAACCGTCTGTACATCCAGGCATTTTACAGTATCCTGAAACACCGGGCAAACTGGACTCGTGAGAATGCAGGTATGGCCGTGGCAGCCATTGCTGGACAGGACTTGGGGTTGGACTGAATTTCTGAGCCAGAATGAAGTGGCAGGGCCCAGGCCCCAGAGCAGATAACAGACTGATGTTCGGCCGATTTAAGCAATGAGCCAGATTAAAAAGATTAAGACGTCAAGGCTGTGGGCCAAAGATGAACTGGAGTTCAGCCTCACTACTCCAGGAGGCTTTACTTACCTCAGGGCTGAACTGACTCTGCAGCTGCGGCCTCCAGACACCAGCAGTCACGTCAGTGCTGAACCTGGCTCCATGGCTGCAGCCTGCACCCATCAGGCTCCTGGACCAGCTGCAGCGCAGAACTCTACGTGGCTGTAGACTCACTTTTGGCGACTTTGCAGTTCATGTTCTGTGCATTGCTTGCTTTTAATTGTGTGCACAGTTTGTTCTTTCTTTTTCACACATTGGATGTATGACTGCCTTTGTGTTTTTTTTCATGAATTCTATTGTGTTTCTTTGTTTTGTGGTTGCCTGCAAGAAGATGAATCTCGGGGTTGTATATGGTACAAATACTAATAAATGTACTTTGACTATTTGAACGTTGAGAACTGGTCTGAAGGATGTCAGCTGTTAACCTTGTTTTTTTTTAAAAAGAGAAAATAAAGTAAAATATTTTGTTTCTGAATAATTTACATTCTCTTGAATACACTGATGGGACCTCCATTTACCACTGGGGAAAGATTTAAAAGAACCTCAGGGCAGCTTTCACATTGAGGGTATGGGTATGTGGAACAAGATGCTAAAGGAAGTGGCAGGAATTATTACAATGTTTAAAAGGCATTTGAATGGGTTCGTAGAGAGAAAAGTTTTAGACAGATATGGGCCAACTGCAGGCAAGTGGGACCAACTCAGAAGGCACCTTGGACTGTATAAAGAAGTTGAGCTGAAGTATCTGTGCTGGATGTCTGTGTGACTCTGTACCACTGAAAGGTGGTATCTCTGGAAGTGCTCTCATGTATGTCTTCAGATGCATTCTTTCCACTGGAATACATCGACATTGACTAAACACCTTCATAAAGCGCTGCTTATCAGCTTCCCAGAGTCACATTTGATGTTGAAAAAAGCTGAAAAGTTAGCTCTTATTTAATCACATAAATTGGAATTTCTTTAAATTCTGAAAGCTAAATGTTTTTGGCAGGTTTTCATCTTCACGTGTATGTAGGTCTGGCAACAATTTACTAGAATACAAAACTTATCTTCAATGGAAGTTGTAATAAAGGAAAATAAAGATCTGTTTTGGTCAGTCGATTAATTTGTAAAAGGAAAAGGAACATAAAGTGAAGCACACCAAATTTCACTCCAGGCTGTGCACTGGACATATGCAGCTTGCTAAGCTTAATTGAGTTGCTGTAAGGACATATTGCTCTACTGTGTTGGCAGTGCACTTAAAGATGGCTTTCTAGAAGTTCAGCATGTGAAGGATACCATATGGCCCAGTAACACCACATGCAAAGCTGCTCAGAACAGCTTTGGATAGACTACCTAAAAAGTCAATTGCGTTCTGTGCATTTGGGCTCATGAATTAACAAAATGTGAAGAATCATAAAAAGAGCAAGCAATTTGAACTTTTAGATTTGAAAACATTAATACAGTAGATTGAAACAGTTTAAAGATATGGAGTCCTACCTATGCTTTAAGGAATAATTTAGTGGTACTGTACATGTTTAAATGTGACTAATGAAGAGACTGTTGCTGATTTATGAACATTTCTTTTAAAAGCTTTGGAAGATATTTTCATATTTAATTATTTTTTAAATCCCCAATGTTTAAGCTTTTATGCGCGCCCTTTCCACAATGGAAGAAATAGATTGATGGAGTGATGATATCATATTACATCATTTACATAGTTTTAGAACATACATAAAGCATCGAACTATACGGGACAGTACAGGCTGATCAGCCCACAGTGCTAAGCCGATCATTTAACTTACTCTAAGATCAATCTAACCCTTCCCTCCCACACAGTTCTCCATTTTTCTTTGATTCATATGCCTCCCTAAGAGCCTCTTAAATATCCTTAATATATCTGCCTCAACCACCAGGCTTGGCAATTCATTCCATGCACTTATCATTCTCTGTGTAAAAAACTACCTCTGACATCTCCCCTCAGTCATAATGCCGTCTCGAATTAGCCATTACTGCCCTGGGAAAAAAGTTGCTGGCTGTCCACTCTATCTATGCCTCTTATCATCTTTTACACATCTATCAAGGTCCTCTCATCCTCCCTCACTTCAAAGAGAAAAGCCCTAACTTGCTCAAGATTTCTAATCCAGTCAACATCCTGGTAAATTACCCTTGCTCCCTCTCTAGAGTTTCTAAATCCTTCCTGTAATGAGGTGACCAGAATTGAACATAATACGCCAAGTGTCATCTAACCAGGGTTTATAGATGAGCAACATTACCTTACTGCTCTTGAAATCAGTCCCTTAGCTAATGAAGGACAACACGTCATATGCCTTTTTAACAATCCTATCAACTTTCATGGCAACTTTCAGGAATCTATGGATGTGGGAACCAAGATTCCTCTGTTCGTCCACACTGCTAAGTATCCTGCCAATAAACTTGTACTCTGCCTTAAAGTTCAACTTTCCAAAGTGTATCACTTCCCGCTTATACAGAGTGAACACCATCTGCAAACTCTCACCCCAGCTATGCATTCTACTAATGTCCCATTGTAACTTACCACAACTTTCATTAGCAACAATACCACCAACTTTCCTGTCCTAACCCACTTCCACATTTAAGTCATTTATAAAAATTACAAAAGAGCAGGGGTCCTAGAACAGATTCCTGTGGAACAACACTAGTCATGGTCCTCCAGGCAGAATACACTCCATCTACTACCTCCCCCCGACCCCCGCCCCCCGCATTCTGTGGGCAAGCTGATTCCGAATCCACACAGGCAAGTTTCCCTGGATCCCATCCTTCCTCACTTTCTGAATGAGCCTATCGTAGGGAACCTTTTTGAATGCCACACTAAAATCCATATACACTACATCCATCGTGGTACCTCCATCAACTTGTTTTGTTACTTCCTCAAAGAGGTCTGTCAGACTTGTGAGGCACAATCTGCCCCTTACAAAGTCATGCTGAATGTCCTTAATCAGACTTTGCTTCTCCAAATATTCGTGAATCCTATCTCTAAGAATCCATTAAGCAGTAATAAATCAAGGCAACAGGCTGTGTTTTCTAGAAGACGTTTCACCACTCATCCGAGAGGCTTCTTCAGTTCTGATCCAAGCTGCGTAGTTTTCCAGCTTATAAACTCTGTAAGCTGTTTAAAGGTATATCAATCACACGGAGGTTGTTAAGAGTCGTAGAGGTAATGAGAGGGCCATTAATTTTATCTTTGCATGAGTGAAGGTGTGAACTGTGAAGACGCCGGGGTAGAGACATTAGGACTGTGTTGTAGTATCTGATAGGTGGTGTCATACCCCACCCCCTCTGTTCAGGGATGTGTTTTTCAGTTTGACAAAGATGGTTTCTTTAACTCCTCTTTCAAATCACCTCCACTCCCCGTCCAAGTTATGCACTTTGTTATCATCACAGGAGTGTCCCTTGTCCTTTGGGTGTAACTGTACAATTGAATCCTGACCTGAGGTGTTCGGTCTCCTCTGTTGGGCCATCCATTTGTGAAGAGGTTGTTCTGTCTTGCTGATATACGGATCTGTGCAGCTCTCATTGCATTGGGTAGTATACATAATGTTGCTCTCTTTAGGATGTAGGTTTCTTGAGGTGGACGAGTTTCTGTCTGAGTGTGTTTGTAAGACATAGGGATTCTATATATTGGCGAGACCCGATGCAGACTGGGGGATCGTTTTGCACAGAGAAAGCAGGATCTCCCAGTGGCCACACATTTTAATTCCACATCCCATTCCCATTCTGACATGTCTATCCACGGCCTCTACTGTAAAGATGAAGCCACACTCAGATTGGAGGAACAACACCTTATATTCCGTCTGGGTAGCCTCCAACCTGATGGCATGAACATCGACTTCTCAAACTTCCGCTAATGCCCCACCTCCCCCTCGTACCCCATCCGTTATTTATTTATATACACACATTCTTTCTCTCTCTCTCCTTTTTCTCTCTCTGTCCCTCTGACTATACCCCTTGCCCATCCTCTGGGTTCCCCCCCCACTTTTCTTTCTCCCTGGGCCTCCTGTCCCATGATCCTCTCGTATCCCTTTTGCCAATCACCTGTCCAGCTCTTGGCTCCATCCCTCCCCCTCCTGTCTTCTCCTATCATTTTGGATCTCCCCCTCCCCCTCCCACTTTCAGATCTCTTACTCACTCTTCCTTCAGTTAGTCCTGACGAAGAGTCTCGGCCCGAAACGTCGACTGTACCTCTTCCTAGAGATGCTGTCTGGCCTGCTGCGTTCACCAGCAACTTTGATGTGTGTTGATAGGGATTTGATGTTTGTTGAAAATCTTTCTTGGTTTCTCTGTAATTCCAGCTACATAGGGATGACTGTTTTTCCATCTGCTTTGCTCCTTACCTCTATCTGTTGGGCTGATGTCCCTGCTGGCTTTTGTTGCAATCTTGATGAAGGCCCAGTCAGGGTAGCTGCAAGCTTTCAAAGCTCTAAGAATCCTTACCATTAGTTTGCCCCGCACAATTGTAAGTCTATAATTCCCAGGGTTATCCCTATTACCTTTCTTGTAAAAAGTTTGGTGTGAAGGCATCATTGTTTGCATTGCTCAGCTTTGGGAGCTGAAATGAATGTGCACTGGAATCTTCCCTCTACCCACTTAATTCCTGCTATCTCCTTTGCCTACCATCTGCTCCAGCAAAAGAGGCAGAAATATGGTAACAATTGTTGCACAACTTGCTTGGGTAGAGTGCTTGTCAGGGCCGTTGTGTGCAGACTGCAAGACAGGCGAGTGGAAGATCAAAAGGTAATGGGAGTGGTGATGCAATTAACAGGATTTCTTTTTCTGGTTGGCTGCCTGTGACAAGTGCTGTTCCGCAGAGGCCAGTGTTGCAACCGCTTGTTTTTATGCTGAATATAAATGATTTAGATGATGGACTAGATCGCTTTGTTGCTAAGTTTGCAGATGATACAAAGATTGGTGGAGGGGCAGGTAGTATTGATGAAACAGATTGGATGCAGAAGGACTTAGACAGATTAGGAGTATGGGCAAGAAAGTGGCAAATGAAATACAATGTTGGAAAATGCATGGTCATACACATTGGTAGTAGAAATAAATGTACCGACTATTTTCTATACGGGGAGAAAATCCAAAATTTGAGATGCAAAGGGATTTGGGAGTCCTTGTGCTGAATACCCTAAAGGTTAACTTGTAGGTTGAGTCAGTAATGAGGAAGGCAAATGCCATGTTAGCATTCATTTCAAGAGGTCTAGAATACAAAAGCAAAGATGTGATGCTGAGGCTTTATAAGGCACTGGTGAGGCCTCACCTTGAGTATTGTGAACAGTTTAGGGTTCCTCATCTTAGAAAAGATGTGCTGGCAATGGAGAGGGTCCAGAGGAGGTTCACAAGGATGATTTCAGGAATGAAAGGGTTATCATACAAGGAACATTTGATGGTTCTGGGTCTGTACTCGCTGGAATTCAGAAGGATGAGGGGGGGATCTTAATGAAACCTTTCGAATGTTGAAAGACCTAGACAGAGTAGATGTGGAAAGGCTGTTTCCCATGGTGGGAGAATCTAGGACACGAGGGCACAACCTCAGGATAGAGGGGCGCCGTTCCAAAACAGAGATGCAGAGAATTTCTTTAGCCAAGGAGTGGTGAATTTGTGGAATTTGTTTCCACGTGCAGCTTGGAGGCCAGGTCATTGGGTGTATTTAAGGCAGGGATTGATAGGTTCTTGATTGGACATGGCATCAAAGGTTACGGGGAGAAAGTTGGGAACTGGGGTTGAGGAGGAGGGAAAAAAAGGATCAGCCATGATTGAATGGCGAAGCAGAGTTGATGGGCCAGATAGCCTAATTCTGCTCCTATGTCTTACGGTCTTATATCGCATACAGACCTTGATATGGGTACAAATGGCGTGGGCCATGTGTTCATATGGTAAGGACTATGTGTGCAAATGGCATAGACTATTCATGCACATGTAGGTCTTCACAATGTATACGAGGTATTGTTAAAAAGGAACTGAAAGGGCAGGTCTCAGCCAGTGAAATTTGGCCCTGGGAACTCAGTTCTGTTGGTTTTATATTGACTCAAAAATATCTTACCATCCATCAGGTTCAGAGAATGACTATTAACCCCGTTGGTACTTCAAATTGACGATCAAACTCCTGTTACCCCTGGAATGATGCCATGATCATCCCTGCCGAAATCACCAATCCCTGCATTGCCTCCACCATATGATCCAAGAAACAAACGGACACCAAACCATTGCAGAATGCCTGACGGGAAGGGTTTGACAGGGTAGATGTAACAATAATCTCTCTGATCCAGACTGAGATGAGAGAAATCTCCTCACCTACAGAGGAGTGAATTTTGGAATTTTCCAGCACAGGTCATAGAGGGTCAAATACTGAGCATACCACTGAGGTAAAGGTACCCCAAGATCTTATTGAATGGTGGGCCAGGATAATGAACCTGCTCCTGTTACGATGACTCGTGTTTTCATTGTGAAAGTCCCACCCTATAACAGATGATACCTGGGCTTCGTTGTACATAATTTTGCAGCAGGTGGCCTATGAAATAAAGGTTTAATCACCCACTGCACATCACCACTTAATGCGTTTCTCCATGTGCCAAACTATTTCTAGGCCACATTATTCTGAATCTTTAGTGATTATTGGATTACACAGCTTGCTGTATATAATCTGTAAATATAGATATTTCAGCAAATATAGAGCACATTCTATAAATTGTTTAGAAAGGAATATTCTGCTCATCAGATTTATTACTGCGAACAGGAACACCTATTTTTAGCAGAAGCATCAACATTGAATCTTCGTCGACATACTGTGCATGAATCTGGGTAAAGTTTCCACATCTGCTGCCAATAATGTCTCAGAAATGTATCTCTACTGAATTGAGGTGACGTTTGTATTTTTTTACCTGTGGCACATCTGACTGTGATTGCCAATTCAATATCAATGAGAGTTTATCTTATATATTTTAATGCTTTATAAGAACAGATTTAAGTTTGTTCCATGTTTGTTATAGTCAGCAAAGAGAGCCGGTTTTATTGCTGCAGCTACATAATGTGCTTCATCATTCACTTCCTAACTTAGTAAACATTGTTTATGGATTTAAAAATAATATGCCTGAAAGGTCAGTATTCTGTTAGTTATTACCTCTAATCTATTCTTCAAAGGAAACCAACACTGTAGGAAGCTGGGAGGACACCATTCTGTACAAATTGGGCATAACCCAATTCTCTCTACTACAGCACAGCTGGGTGCTTATTGGGGGCTTATAACATTGTGGACAAGCTGCTGTATGTTGGGACCAGAATGTGTGCCCACACTTGCCGGCTGGTCCCAGCATATACTTATGTGCGTTGGATGTTAATGCAAGCGGCACATCTTAATGCATCAGATGGCAATGCAGGAAGCCATCTAGGTAACACACACAAAATGCTGGAGGAACTCAGCAGGTCTGGAAGAATCTATGAAGTGAAATAAAGAGCTGACATTTTGGGCCAAGACGCTGCATCAGGAATCTTAATGAAGTGTCTCGGCCCAAAACGTCTACTCTTTATTCCTCTCTGTAGGTGCTGCCTGACCTGCGGAGTTCCTCCAGCATTTTGTGCCTTTTCATCTGGATTTCCAGCACCTGCAGAGTCTCTTGTATTTCTTCATCTCAGTATCCCACCTGCTCCTGTTTGCCCTCCTCTCTGGAGTAACAACATGAGCTGATGCAATATCCGCTGGAATTTGAAGAAGATGGCGCCGACAAACAACACGACCAAAGGTGGTGTTCTTAAGACAATTCTCAAAACTATTTCCTTTACTTGATCTTCTTTCGAATATGTTGCAGCCTGTGATTTGCATTTTGATGGTGCGTTTTCGGGCCGACAGCACTTTGCTGTCTATGAGGGAGTTCGGTGAGGTTTCGAGTGGACTGTGCAGCCTGGAGATGGGGAGCAGGTCCATGACCGACTCAATTTCTCACCAATCAAGCTGATTAAAGTGCCGAGCAAGATTGAAATCAACAAGGACAAGAGCAGAAGGCGAGCGGGTGTTCAAGCGCCATTTGCCTGCGTTTGACCAGTTCCTCTCTCCCTCTGCTGCCAGAGGAAAGAGTCCCTGTGTGATTGGTCTCTCTCTCCCTCTCACTTGCTGCTGCCAGAGTATGGTGCCAGAATCTCGGGTCTTGGGCAAGGTTTAATCGACACGGTCTGAGGATTGGACTCTGTAGTTCATGTTACGATGCGTTTCTGGTTTCTGGTTACTCCTTTGTTTATTGCTGTTTAGTGCGATTTCGGTCGGGATGGACTGGTTCTGTGCCCTGCAGTTGACAAACAGAACGAGACGTTCCTAGACTGTTTCAATTACTTCATCATTTGATATTTTATATTCTGTGTTTTACACTCGTTTTTGCCATTTGTGCAATTTGTTCTTTTTTGCACATTGTGTGCTTAATGTTTTCTTTGAAAGGTTCCATGATGTTTGTTTTGTGGCTGTCTGTGGAAAGATGAATCTCAAGGTTGTATACTGGATACATACTTTGATAATAACTATATCTTGAATCTTTAGACCATTCCTTGAGCTTCTTGACATCCATTGATGTTTAATTTTTAACTCTCACTCTTTTAGTATATTTGTTTGAATCTTCACTTGAATTTCTCCCAGAATCAGAATCAGGTATAATATCACTGGCAAGTGTTGTGAAATTTGTTGTTTTGTGGCAGCAGTACATTGCAATAATTGTGTTTTTGAAAACTATAAACTACAATAAGAAATAATTTAATTTTTATATGTAAGTAAGTAGTACAAAAAGAGAACAAAAAATAGTGTTGATGGGCTCATTATCCGATCAGAAATCTGATGCTGGAGGGGATCAAGCTGTTCCTAAAACATTCAGTGTGCGTCTTCAGATTCTTCTACGCCCTCCTTGAGTGTAGCAATGAAAAGAGGGCTTGCCCTGGGTAATGGGGGTCCCTAATGATGGATGCCACGTTCTCGAGTCATCGCCTTTGAAGGTGTCCTCGATGCTGGGGAGGCAAGAGCCCACGCTGGAGCCGGCTGAGTTTACAACGTCCTACAGCTTTTTCCAACCCTGTGCAGTGGCCCTTCCATACCAGGCGGTGGTGCGACCAGTTAGAATGCTCTTTGGAATGCACCGGTAGAAATTTGCAGGAGACTTTGGTGACATACTGAGGTCCTGAGTAGTACAGCACAGAAACAGGCCCTTTGGCCCATCGAGCCCATGTCAAAACCATTTCAACCGCCTACTCCCATCAACCTACATCGGGACCATAGCTCTCCCAAACCCTACTATCCACGTACCTATCCAAGCTTCTCGTAATCATTGAAATCGAGCTCCCATGCACCACCTACACAGGCAGCTCATTTCACACTTTCACAACCCTCTGAGTGAAGAAGGTTCCCCTCATGTTCCCCTTAAACTTCTCACCTTTCACCTTTAACCCATGACCTCTGGTAGTTGTTCCACCCAACCTCAGTGGAAAATGCCTGCTTGCATTTACCCGATCCATACTCCTCCTAATTTTGTATACCTCTATCAAATCTCCTCTCAATCTTTTACATTCTAAAGAATACAACACTAATTATTCAACCTTTCCTTATAACTCAGGCCCTCCAGATCCGGCAACAACCTTGTAAATTTTCTATCTACTCAGATGCCTAATGGGATATAGCTGCTGCCGTGCCTTCTTTGCAATCGCTTTAATATGTTGGATCCAGGATAGATCTTCAGAGATGTTGACATCCAGAAACTTGAATCTGCTCACCCTTTCCACTGCTGATCACTCGATGAAAACTGGAGTGTGTTCCCTCGACTTCCTCTTCCTGAGGTCCACAGTCCATTCCTTAATAGCGACTTAGCTTCAGCAAACATTTCCAGTATTTCTTTCTGCCAAACAGCAACCCAATGTAGTAAAATTATCCTTGTCCCAGTTGAAAACCTTTTGGCTCCATCTATCAATGTCCTTGTCCTATATTAAATCTGACATGATCATTGCCAGCAAAATGGTCGTCCAACTGATTGATTCCCTAGAGCCAGTCAAGTACAACACCTAATTTACTGAATAGCTAGAGAGACACTGGTTATGAATATTCTCCTGAATAAGTTTTAAGAAGTCTGCATTCATTATTTATTTTAAACTAACCTTATCCCATTCAGTATCAGGGCATGTGCTATTTATCTGCAATTTCCTGTTTCACACTTCTTGAGAATTTACTTTTTTGCCTCTTTCAGTACACACCCAGCAGGGAACGCGAGCAATAGAAGCAGGAATTATCCTTGCAGCCCTTGTGCCTGCTCTGCCATGTACAGCTCTTTCCTGTACCAGAACCATATCACTTGATTCTCCTTCAATCAAAACATCCAATTATCCATTGAACTGTCAGAATCAGAATCAGGTTTATTATCACCGGCACGTGATGTGAAATTTGTTAACTTGGCAGCAGCAGTTCAATGCAATACATAAACTAGCACAGAAAAAAATAATAATAATAATAAATAACATAAAAACAATAATAATAACAATGAATAAACAAGTAAATCAATTACGTATATTGAATAAATTTTTTTAAACATGCAAAAACAGAAATACTGTATATTAAAAAAAACGTGAGGTAGTGTCCAAAGATTCAATGTCCATTTAGGAATTAGATGGCAGAGGGGAAGAAGCTGTTCCTGAATCACTGAGTGTGTGCCTTCAGGCTTCTGCACCTCCTACCTGATGGTAACAGAGAGAAAAGGGCATGCCCTGGGTGCTGGAGGTCCTTAATAATGGACGCTGCATTTCTGAGACACTGCTCCTTGAAGATGTCCTGGGTACTTTGTAGGCTAGTACCCAAGATAGAGGGGACTAGATTTACAACCTTCTGCAGCTCCTTTCAGTCCTTCTCGTCCTGTGCAGTAGCCTCCATACCAGACAGTGATGCAGCCTGTCAGAATGCTCTCCACGGTACAACTATAGAAGTTTTTGAGTGTATTTGTTGACATGCCAAATCTCTTCAAACTCCTAATAAAGTATAGCCACTGTCTTGCCTTCCAGATAACTACATCGATATGCTGAGGCCAGGTTAGATCCTCAGAGATCTTGACACCCAAGAACTTGAAGCTGCTCACTCTCTCCACTTCTGATCCCTCTATGAGGATTGGTACATATTCCTTCGTCTTACCCTTCCTGAAGTCCACAATCAGCTCTTTCGTCTTACTGACGTTGAGTGCCAGGTTGTTGCTGCAGCACCACTCCACTAGTTGGCATAACTCGTTCCTGTACACCCTCTCATCACCACCTGAGATTCTACTAACAATGGTTGTATCGTCAGCAAATTTATAGATGATACTTGAGCTATGCCTAGCCACACAGTCATGTGTATATAGAGAGTAGAGCAGTGGGCTAAACACACACCCGAGGTACGCCAGTGTTGATCGTCAGTGAAGAGGATATGTTATCACCGATCCGCACAGACTGTGGTCTTCCGGTTAGGAAGTCGAGGATCCAATTGCGGAGGGAGGTACAGAGGCCCAGGTTCTACAACTTCTCAATTAGGATTGTGGGAATGATGGTATCAAATGCTGAGCTATAGTCGATGAATAACATCCTGATAGAGGTGTTTGTGTTGTCCAGGTGGTCTAAAGCCAGGTGAAGAGCCATTGAGATTGCATCTGCTGTTGACCTATTGTGGTAATAGACAAATTGCAATGGGTCCAGGTCCTTGGTGAGGCAGGATTTCATTCTAGTCACGACCAACCTCTCAAAGCATTTCATCACTATAGATGTGAGTGCTACTGGGCAATAGTCATTAAGGTAGCCCACATTATTCTTCTTAGACACTGGTATAATTGTTGCCTTTTTGAAGCAAGTGGGAACTTCCGCCCATAGCAGTGAGCGGTTGAAAATATCCTTGAATACTCCTGCTAGTTGGTTGGCACAGGTTTTCAGAGCCTTTCCAGGTAAGGGACCTGGAAAGTCCAGGACCTTCGGGACCTTCTGCCTTGTGAAGGTTCACTCTATTTAACAAAGCCCATAATTTCTGTACGAATCATCTCCCTAACAGAGGTTGAAATTTCCCTCTGAATTAACTCCGATATAGCTTCCAAAGTCACCGGTGATTCAGTCGGAGGGAGATCCGTAGCTTTCGGTTTAACCGGAGGTTTACCATCCTTGCCGTCTTTCCCGTTCTTAGACATAGCCGATCTCAGTATCATCCAATTGTCAGAGAATTCAGTTTAATTCAAAGTATTGTAAAAATTGATGCCTTAATAGTTAATTAAAGTATAGCTGACCATAGAGAGAAAAAA
This sequence comes from Mobula hypostoma, assembly GCF_963921235.1. Classification (NCBI taxonomy): domain Eukaryota; kingdom Metazoa; phylum Chordata; class Chondrichthyes; order Myliobatiformes; family Myliobatidae; genus Mobula; species Mobula hypostoma. Next base: position 37,999,312 of record NC_086103.1, read on the forward strand.
CTCAGAGGTAATGGAGCGAGTCAAGAACGCGACTTCACTCCATGAGCGCTACCGGAAGTCTCCGGTTCACTCTATTTAAAGACAGTGTGATTGTCCTTTCCTTATTTTTCAGTTCAGCCCTTTTGGACTTGGAACTTGGGTAGGGGGCAACTTCTCCCACCTCAGTCAAACAGTTAAATTCTTCCTATTCTAATGTCTATGTTTTCCTTTTCAGGATGGCTAGGGTCCTATCAGGATCTTCAACCTATAGCGGCACTCAATATTGTGGTCCTGCGCTGCGACGTGTTCCCATTCTTGGAGCTTGGCGATTGGCTGCATTTTGGCATGTCCAGATTCAGCCTGAAGTTGGATGACTTCACAGCCTTGCGTGGTCCTGTGGACATGGAATTCTTGCCAGCATCGTGAACTGAAGCATAGCTGGAGCAGGAACATTGAAGACAGCGAGAGTGGCTGTCGGAGGGCGCAGCACACAGTAATTGATTAATCACAAACAAGAGAAAATCTGCAGATGCTGGAAATCCAAGCAGGATGCTGATGAAGGGTCTCGGCCCAAAACATCGACTATACTCTTTTCCAAAGATGTTGAGTTCCTCCAGCGTTTTGTATGTGTTGGTTGAATCGATAGATCTCTCTCTCTCGATGGTGAGTGAGAGTTTACTACCGATTCTTGAATCAGGGTACTCAAAATAAAATGCAACACTTCAGACTGACTGTAACATCGAAATAGCGACTGTTGTCTCCCCTGTTGCTGAGGAAGGAGCGATAACTGTCTCTCCCTTGCAGTGAGAGTGAGTGCCTGTGGGATGTCGAAAATGTTGGAATGGGCAGTTAGTTTCTATTGTAGTGCAGATCGTGGTCTCTTTTAGGAGGCTTTGCTGTTGCTTGTATGATGGGTAGTAGGAAAGCTGATGCTCTATGCTAGAAATAGTGGGGAGCTTGTGCATGAGAGGGGATGGGGCTTGGGTGTTCTTACATTTTTTTCTGTCATTCATTCTTTGGGGGATTTCTTCTGTTTCGAGGATGTCTGCAGAGAGTAAGAAATTCAGGCTGTATAGCGCATATATTCTCTGATATTAAATGGGACTATTGAACTGCTAGTTTTTTTATTCATTCACTCAAAGAAGGTGGACATATATTATCCATTCCTAAGTACCCTTCCTCTGAGGCAGTTAAAAGCCAGCCACATCAGAGGAATATGAAAGACAGACCAGGGAAGGATGGTAGCTTTCCTTCCCTTATGAATTTTTAGACCATAAGACCACAAGATATAGGAACAGAAGTAGACCATGCGGACCATCAAGTTTGCCCTGCCATTCAATCATGGGCTGATCCAATTCTTCCAGTCATTCCCACTTCCCTGCCTTCACCTCATACCCTTTGATGCCCTGGCTAATCAAGAACCTATCTATCTCTGCCTTAAATACTCCCAATGACTTGGCCTCCACAGCTGCTCTTGGCAAGAAATTCCACAGATTTACCACTCTCTGACTAAAGTAATTTCTCCACATCTCTGTTCTAAATGAACATCCTTCAATCCTGAAGTTGTGCCCTCTTGTCTTAGACTCCCCTACCATGGGAAATAACTTTGCCATATCTAATCTGTTCAGGCCTTTTAACACTCAGAATGTTTCATTGAGATCCCTCCTCATTCTCCTGAACTCCAGGGAATACAGCCCAAGAGCTGCCAGACGTACCTCATACGGTAACCCTTTCATTCCTGGAATCATTCTCGTGAATCTTCTCTGAACCCTCTCCAATGTCAGTGTAACGCTCAGCTATATTGGCTCGTATATGTCTAGGGGAAATCCTGCCCGGCACCAGCCTGAACGCTTCCCGCTGAGTCGGTTGCTGTACAACTGCCACCCGAATCGATCCCAAACATCAATCATCAGCCAGCACTCACAGTACATTTTACCAAGAACACTTTATAGATATTACTAAGTCTATATAAGTTCGATACAGAAAAGGAAGTAATGGGAAAAAAAAGGCGCCAGACTTATCAAAGTCCAAGTTCTTCGTGCGCAACCGTTGGAGCTCAATCAATTCCTGATGACCACCCAGACCCTGTCAGCTCACGGCTCGGGACCACCCGGAGTCATCGACCGGAGCCTTTCCGCACGTCTGCCGTCCTCCCTGTCTCTCCTCCGACTCCTCGCCAAAAACCCCCGTTCCCACTCATTTGAGACAGCATTACCACCCCAAGAAATGATAACATGAACACCCATTGGCTAATAGCACACTGCTATCTGTAGTAACCCAAGCAAATGTCTAGCTAGAGACTTTCTCAGCATTTAACATAACAAAGAAGCCATTTTAAATTTAACATACAAAAAAAAAGAGACCCCATACATCAGTATATCCTTTCTAAAACAAGGAGCACAAAACTGCACACAATACTCCAACTGTGGTCTCACTAGTGCCTTCTAGAGCCCCAACACCACACCCCTGCTCTTATATTCTATACCTCCGGGAATGAATGCCAACATTGCATTCGCCTTCTTCACAACCGACTCAACCTGGAGGTTAACCTTTAGGGTATCCTGCTCAAGGATTCCCAAAGCCCTTTGCATATCCATATTTTGAATTCCCTCCCCATCTAAATAATAGTGTTCCTGTTTATTTCGTCCACCAAAGTGCATGACCATACACTTTCCAACATTGTATTTCATTTGCCACTTCTTTGCCCATTCCCCTAAACTATATAAGTCTCTTTGAAGGCCCTCTGTTTCCTCAACACCACCCGCTCCTCCACCTATCTTTGTATCTTTAGCCACACATCCATTAGTCCCATAGTCCAAATCATTAACATGCATCATAAAAAGTAACAGTGACCCCTGTGGAACACCACTGGTAACTAGCAGTCAGCCAGAATAGGATCCCTTTATTCCCACTCTCTGTTTTCTGCTGATCAGTCAATGCTCCACCCATGCTAGTAACCTCGCTATAATTCCATAGTCTCTTATCTCACTAATCAGCCTCATGTGCGGCACCCTGTCAAGTTTTACATCCCCACTAATATGAACTTATTCAGGATTACTGATTTCTTTCCAAATTTACCTTGGGTTGTAAACTGGAGACATGGTGGTTAAAACAGCAGATTGGGTACCTCAAGACCTAGGCAAGAGTGCAAATCTCTAAAGCCCAGAGTCAAGAGTGCAAAGGCCATGGCAAGACCGAAGTTCAATCAATAATATGGAACTTCATAATCAAATAAACTTAGTGATGATGATCACAAATCCATCAGAGTGGTTCACCTCGTGTGCTCCAGACAAGGAAATTTGCCAACGTTACCTTCACTCGCCTATTTGTGACTCCTGATTCAGCTCTCTGAAGTGATCTAGTGAGGCACTGGACTGTACCATCGCAGCTGAGTTAAAATAAGAATTGAGTGAAATTGAATAAACCTTCCAGATAAGAATAAAAGTGACCCATTTCCTTTTGCACGGCTTTGAGCAGCCCAGAACGACAGCTGTAGTTCAATAGACCCTTGAGTTGTGGGGTGACCCAGAATGTGTGGTATTTCTGGGAAGTGAATGAGATGGAACTGGATTGGTTCCACGTGCTGTCCAATCCTGAGTTTGAGCAGCGATGTTTGGTGAATACCCTACTTGCCCCAGCAGCAAAGGTTCAGGGCCACAGCAATAAGTTGCTGGCTGAGAAGCAAAAAAGGAATTTTCAATCTTCTGGCTAGTCCATGGTCCAAAAACTTTTCGCTATTCTGGAGTCAATAAAGGCATCTAGGAAAGTTTTTGGTCTCCCCAAGAAAGACTCAGAGGGAGCACCTGTCTGGAGGGAGCTGGTGGGAGTGAGACTATCATTCATCACAGCCCTCCCTACGCTGTACAGTCCTGGGAGTTTCCCAGCAGCTTGGGACAAGATGTCCGATAATGTCCAGCCTCACTACAGTAAATGCAGCTCCTTTCCCTCCTTCTCTTTCAGCTCAAGAGAGCCTATCCCAGCCTATTTGCATAGGCTCCTCGGAGGCAGGGATCGGCAGTAGCTGAGGAGGAGTTCTAGCCCAGGAAATAGGAGAGGATGGAGGATAGTCAGGGGAAGAGTCTCTTCAGAATAATTCCCTTTGTTTATCCCTTTGCCTTTCCATTAAATCAGTTATGAAGTGGAATTGACAGTCCATTAAGATTCCCCAAATCCTCCATCAGGTCTCAGACCGCGAGGGTATCCTTTTGCTCGTCACTCAATCCCTTCTGGAATAGAGTGGTTGGTGCTTCCATATTCGAACCGCACTCTGCAGCCAAGGTACAAAACTCTCTGGAATAATCAGCGATAGACCGATTCCTCTAGCACATGTTGAGGAGCTTTATCACAAATCCACATCCTCCAGCAGGGTGGTAGAACGTCCTCCTCAAAGTCCATAAAAAGAGGTCTGCACTGGTACAGATGGGTGCAAATTTCTCCCAAAGTGCAAGATGATGTGGGCTACCTTACTGCATTCTGCAGGAATTTGGAAAGCTGTCACTTGAAGGCCAAGGAATAATGTACCAGGAATCCTCAGTGTACTTCGAGGTTATCATCATACCACCCGGGAACCAGAGGGTGCAGCAATTCCTCACAAGTATTGACAGAGTCCCCAGCTTAAACATACCTAGAACTGGCAGCTGATCCTACCCACCAGAGCCAGAGAGTTTCTGGAAAGCAGTGAGGAGCTCCTGAGAAATGCTGTCATGTCTATCTACAGTTGCTCCCTGGTAGTTCAATGCAGTTCACACTTTACTGGGTACTCTGCTGGATTCATGATGGCTCGATCATGCTGTAATGAGAAACTGTAGACTCAAGACTCAAGATTCAAGACTCGACAAGACAACACAAATACTACCCCAAAGCAAAATCACAAACAGTAGCACTAGAAGTGGAACTCCTACAATTGATCACTGAGCATTCAGCATGTAGTCCAAACTTCCCATGAGGAACGTGTCAGGCTGTAATTTACAGTCTGCGTCTTAAAGGGACAGGGCAGCCAACCACACTCCAGGGACTTGGAGTGCTGAAACTTGGATGCCTGCCCCTGTTCAGTTGCGGCCATGACAAAAGATTAGCTTTATTTGTCACCTGTAGAAATATACAACGAAATGTGCCATTTCTGTCAATGAACTGAGGATGTGCTGGGGGCAGCCTGCTCGTGTCACCCTGCTTCTGACACCGACATAGCATACCCACAATGTAATAACAGTAACCCTAACCCGTGCATCAACGGAATGGGGGAGGAAACCGAAGCGCCTTGAGGTAAAAAGCTGCAGAAAGTTGTAATCTCAGCCTGCCCCATCATGGACACTAGCCTACCAGTCATCCAGAACATCTTCAAAGAGCGATGCCTCAGAAAGGTGGCCCCCCCATCACCCAGGACATATCCTCTTCTTATTGCTACCATCAAGGAGAAAGTATAAGAGCCTCAAGACACACACTCGATGTTTCAGCAACAGCTTCCTCCCCTCCATTGTCCATTCCCCTTTGAATGGACAATAAGGCCATGAACATTTCCTCAGTGTTTTCCCCCTCTTTTTGCACTGTCTGTCTGTCTGTCTAGGTACCATATCCGATGCAGACTTTGGTGACCATGGTTTTCCATATAGATCTATCCTTCGTTTTTTGGATGACTTCCATTTCCTCGACGTGTAGCCACCTGGCTATGCTTTTGATGTACATAAGCCGAGGTCTTCCTCTAGGTTTACTCCCCTCAATCTTTCCAGAGAGTATGAGTTTTTCTAGTTCATCTTTCCACATGATGTGTCCTAGGAATCTGAGTTGTCTTTCTCTTATTGTCTGTATGAGAGATCAAACTGCATGGGCTCTTCTGAGAACTTCTTCATTTGATGTGTGTGTCGTCCATGATATTTTTAACATTCTCCTGTAGAACCATAATTCAGCTGCTTCTAGTCTCTTTTCCATTGCTGGGGAAATGGTCCAGCATTCACTTCCATAAGTCAGGGTAGAATAAGTGTAGCACTGCAGTATTCTGTTTTTAGTGTACATGATCATCTTTCTGTCTGTTAATATGGTCTTCATTTTTTGGAAAGCTTCTTTCGCCATTGCTATTCTGTATTTGATATCTGTGTCACACCTGCCATTACTTGTTATTAGGCTGCCAAGATATCTGAATTTGTTGACTTGTTTGATATTTGTATTTCCAATCTTGATCACACATTGTGGAATGTTTGTCTTTCTGGAGATGACCATGCTTTCTGTCTTCTTGGTGTTGACTGAGAGGCCTCTGCGATTACTTTCTGCTACCACTATAGTGAGTAGTTCTCGAAGTTTTGTTCCTGAGTCAGCTATTAGTACGATGTCATCAGCATATCTGATTTTATTTATATTATGGCCTCCAATTGTGAATCTTTTGATGTCTTTGATATTTCTCAAGATATTTTCACTATACAAGTTGAATAAGTCTGGCGAAAAGACACAACATTGCCTGACTCCTCTCATGATATTCACATACTTCCTTACTTCTCCTTCTATTCTGATGGATGCTGTCTGGTCCCAGTATAAGTTTCTTAAGAAACATATATCTTTCCCATCTATGTCAAGATCTTGAAGCATTTCCAGAAGATCTTGCTGTCTGACTGTGTCAAAAGCTTTTGTATAGTCGATGAAACATAGGTAGATGTCTTTTTGTACCAAAACATATCCAGGTACTTTTTTGCACTACTTATTTCATTTTTTTATATATAGTTCTTATTGTAATTTGTAGTCTTTATTAATATGTATTATAATGCACTGCTGCCGAAAAACGACATATTTCATGAATTATGCCAATGAAATAAAACCTGATTTTGATTCTGATTCTAAGTTCCACGTGGTCACAGGTCGAATGTACAAATTCCTCACAGACAGCAGAGGGAATTGAACCCTGATCACCGATCACTCGAGCTGCAAAGCATCACACTAACCACCACACAACTGTGGCACCCTAAGGTGACCTCAGCATCAAATTTAAAATTGGAAAAGTAATTTCTCGCCCTATCGGTCTTGCAAAGTTCTTTTCACACTGGGATCTGAATTTGGAAATCTCTTCCCAGACTAGCAAAGCAGCAACCTGGCATTGTTTGCATGCACAGAATCAATACTGTCAAGACAAGCTGTCAGATTCCTTGATCACAGTCCCTGGTTTCTTGTCTCACTGCAGGACATGGTACCGTGGTATTCAGGTAGGAAGCAGGAAGGCTGAGAGATTGGCAGCATTAAATGCAGAACAGTGAATCCCATGAAATTACATGATAAAAGAAACCTCACCCTGATCACCTTGTTTGCTCCTATCTGAATAGCACATGGATGAAGCACTGGAAGTAGCAAGGGAACTGAAAATACTCTGGATGTGACAATTCAGTGGCTGTCCCTAAGAGCAGTGTTACGTACCCGGTAACTGGGTTGCCAAACCAGCAGAAATGGATCACTCAGTTGGAGTCTGGATTACTAGAACTAAGAAAGTTTTATTAAAGAAACAAGCAACACAGTACTCTAATCAAAAGGATAATGAATGCAACAGTTCAGCAATGATAAACATACATGTACACAGAATTAAGATAACAGGATCAATCAAGCTCTATCGTTGTCTAGGGGTAAATGACCAGTTTCAAAGTGACGCAAAGTTCAGTTCAATTTAGTTCAGTTCAGTTCGCAGTAATCGCTGCTGTGGCGATGGACAATGTGGGGGAAGGAGAGAGAGAGCAAAACGAATGAATATTCATAACGGCTTCCACACAGACCTTTGCAGTCAACTTTCGGGCGAGTCCTTTGTGATGTCATCTGAGGTCACCGACCATGACCCCTCCGTTTCCCGATACGATCGTTTCTCTGCGGTGAACCTGGCACCCAGACAAGGGTGGACACACACCAGGTTCCCACCGATCGTGCCTTTCCACCCTGTGCATCTATGGCTTGTCCCGCGACCAGCCGTCCAAAACTTCCCACTGACTTGTGAGAGACGCACCGCTTCCAGAGTCTCGTTACCTCGGGGTGTCATGTGTGTGTCCTGCCTTAGTGAACCTGTCCCCCTGCTGGGGTATCGCCTGTCCATCACTTCAAACAGTTCAGGGTTCAAAGGGGGAGCCGATCTTGACAACTCTCCTTCCGTTACTCTCTCCCGTCCCTTCATTAACATCTCCAAATGCTGCTTCATTGTTTTCCTTATCTCTCTCTCTCCTGAAGACAGGTGGCAGACCAACTGCTGATCCCACTGGTGCCAGCACAGGACAGCTAACATCTTAATCTATGTGTATTCTTATCACAGCAGCTTTGGTGCACTATTATTGTTTAAACTGCTCGAGACCTGATGGACATAGCTTTCCAAATGGGTCTGCAGAAATATGTGAGTGAACCAACAACTAGAGGTCAACTCTGCTTTATTCCATCCCATAAACTACCTGTAACAGACTAATTTGTCCATGATGGCAAATGGCAATGTTAAAAATGACCACTGTGTCGCTGTAATGGAGAAAAAGCTCTTATGGATACATTCACCACTACACTGTGTGCCATTGCAATCATACTGATTGAAACTGATTCAGACCAGGTCTGGCAGCTTGAAATGATTACCTGTGTGGTGCTGTGAGCTCTCGACAGCATGAGAGATAGACACCACCAATATCCATTATTCCAAGGCCTGTCATATCCCTCATTCCACATTCTTGTGCAATCAGAGATTCTCTTGGGTGCAACAAGGAGTGTAGATAGGTTTGCCAAGAAGAATCAGGCCTCCTTAAAAATGAAATCCCAGTCAGGTGAAGCTGCAGCACAGGACTGCATGTGTGTAAAGCAAGAGAAACAGCTGCCAATAGACAGAAGTCGAAAAAACTGCAGGCACTCTGTATCTGAAGCAAAACAGAAAATGATGGAAATACTGGCATCCTGAATATTCTCTGCATTTTTGATTTTAAATGAAATCCACAACCAATGAGTTGTATCAAAACTCAGCAAATCCTGTCATAGCTAGTAATTAATAGTGGTAGAGCAGTTAAACAGTTCATGAAAGGAGCTCTCAAAACATCCCCATTCTCAGTGACAGCACAGTTTGAGTACGAAAGGCAAAGCTAGAAGGCTGAGAACCGTGATCATCCAAAAGCCCCGTGCGGATAATCTATTATAGATTTTCCCCATGATCCCCAGCTTTGTATTAACCACATCAATAATTCACTGTACGTGGGGTCAAGCAACATCTGGGAGCAAAGGGTAACATAAAATCTATGAGACCAAATAACATTCCTGCAATGGCGATGAGAACCTGTACTCTGGAATTAGCTTCTCCCCTAGGCAAGCGATTGGGATTGTTGACTCCAAACATACTGTAGTAGTATCTTCCCCTTGATGTCCCTTACTGACAATTTCGTAATTGTCAAGGCATGCGTTGTTCATAGGGCAGATCCAATCTGTCCAATTACTGATCCAGTTACTAATCTGTTCTCAACTATCAGCAAAATGATGGAAAATGCTGTCAAATGGTACCTTCTTGCCAATAAGCTGCTCACTGATGCCCATTTTGGGTCTCACCAAGACCACTCAGCTCCAGACTTTATCAAAGGCCTGAACCAAAAAGCTGAACTCCAGAAGGTGAGAATGACTGCTCTAGGCAACGCTTGACAGAGTATGAAATCAAGGAGCCTGTAGAACAGAAAGTAAAGGGCATCAAGGGGGAAATACTGCTATGTTTTGGGTCAATCCCAGCCCCAGGACATCACCGCAGGGCTATCACAAACAAGAGTTTGTGTCCTGTTGAAGGGTCTCGGTCCAAAACGTCGACTGTACTCTTTTCCATAGATGCTGCCTGGCCTGCTGAGTTCCTCCAGCGTTTTGTGTGCATTACAGTAGGGCTGTGTTCAGAGCCCAACCATCCTTTCAGGCGCTTCATCAGTTACTTTCAGTTCACCCTATAAGGCCAGAGGTCAGATTGTTCACCTACGAACATTCAGAAATTCTCAGTAAGTGAAGCAGTACAAGCAAGACCTAGACTGCAGTCAGGCATAAATCTGTAAGTGGCATTTGAAACACACAAAGACTGGCAGTTCAAGAAAATGACTCATTATCTTCTTTTCCAGAGCAATTAAGAATGGGCAGTAAATTTAATATCCTAATTTTACAATAATAAATAAAAGCTATTGAAAGTGAAACTAAGGTCAGTATGTTTACATTTATACAGTAAGGCGATTTATGATATTATGAATGTGTGAATATAATGGAACACATCATCTTAAATGTGGGAGAAAAGAACTAACAAAAGGCAACGTATAGTAAGTGGATTCCACTCCAAAAATAACACAATAATAAGATATGTAGGTAATAATTGTAATCTCCCAGGACTATAAACAAATAGGAATGATTTAGGTTCAAGGTTTAATTTAGCTAGTCCTCTGTTTGTAATTAAATTAATTTTAACTGGCAAGAAGACCGTTGGGATTCTAAGCTAATATCAGGGACATTCTGAGACAGACTGACTTGCAAGTAAGCAGCACATTACTGCTGATATGCCACTTGTAAGGTCATCAATTGCCCTAAGTTAGGTCTAATTTTCTTAGGCTCTCACAAGAAATCATCTGTGCCTACCATGTGCCTCCCCTGCATTTGCCGGGCTGAGATTATAAAAGCATTATACATTTTACCAGCCGGTGTCACAGCATGTTAGAATTACAATGAGCAGTCATTCTAACTTGAAGAATCTGCTATTGTTTAGAGCTTACAAAACTGAAAAACCATGAACTATAAATTAGATAGCAGACTTTACATTACGTTAGACATTTTTTAGTTCTATGAGTAGCTACTCCAAAACCAGCTTAATCTTCTTACTTTTAATTGCAATAAAATCAATTAGACAAAATTATTAACCAAACTCGGAGCTTTGCAACTCAGCCTCTTTGCATAATATTATTCACAGCATAGCAAGGCCCACTATTGATATGTTAATAAAAGAAGTTGAACATAGATTTTATGTTCATGCACTGTATACATAAAATGAAGTGTTTTAGGTAGAAGAAAAGCCCAAAGAGTTGAATCTAAACCTGGCAGAAATTATCTATGTGTGTTCTTCATTACACATTCTGACAGAAACATCTCAGCAAAAAGATACCAAGGTACTAAAGTGGGGGTTCCAAAAGCATCCACCCCAATACTGATTGCCCGGTTCAAAAAGGATAAGATGGTTGTCTATATATACAGAAAAATGCCACATATTCATACTGTAAAGTAGGAGGCCATTTTGTCCCATGAATCTATGCTACAAACACAGCAACCTCACTATCCCCAACTATTATCCCATGCAAGTTCTGCAAGGGGAATATCATTCAACTGTAGATGTAACAGGAAAGCATTCTAATTATAAGAAGGGTACAAACTTGTATTTAAAAATCCTAAAAATACTTGTTGGCAAGCAACACAAAGTGAAGTCTAGTGACTGAGGGAACCACTCGGATTGCAGTGAAAATAGTTGGTGAGTCTCTTTTTCACTGATGTTACTTGTTACCTGACAGAGCAGAAGGGAAGAACATCTCCTTGGGATTGGAGATTCAGGGCCTATCCCAGTGGTGTCCCTCTGTCAATATTTGTATTTATCAGGTGTGAAGGGGTGCCCAAGATTAATCCTGGAGTAGAAGTGGAAGAGGTGATTTCCACTGAGGATGCTAAAACAGTTGGAGATCTCACTAAACAAGTTTTATGGTATTCTCTCCTGAAACCTGATCAGACCATGGAGAAAAAAATCCCTTCAACATATTGAGTTTACAAAACAGTTCTTAGAGCTCAAATATTTCAATAGACTGCTTCTCCTCTTTCTGTTTAAAACTTGATACAATTTTCAACATGGCTCCTTTCAAGTGCTTAGCCATGGATATTCAATGAATCACCTAACCAAAAAAGTAACAAGGGAAACAACAGGAATTCTGCAGATGCTGGAAATTCAAGCAACACACATCAAAGTTGCTGGTGAACGCAGCAGGCCAGGCAGCATCTGTAGGAAGAGGTGCAGTCGACGTTTCAGGCCGAGACCCTTCGTCAGGACTAACTGAAGGAAGAGTGAGTAAGGGATTTGAAAGTTGGAGGGGGAGGGGGAGATCCAAAATGATAGGAGAAGACAGGAGGGGAAGGGATAGAGCCAAGAGCTGGACAGGTGATAGGCAAAAGGGATACAAAAGGATCATGGGACAGGAGGTCCGGGAAGAAAGACAAGGGGGAGGGGAGAACCCAGGGGATGGGCAAGGGGTACATTCAGAGGGACAGAGGGAGAAAAAGGAGAGTGAGAGAAAGAATGTGTGCATAAAAATAAGTAACAGATGGGGTACGAGGGGGAGGTGGGGCATTAACAGAAGTTAGAGAAGTCGATGTTCATGCCATCAGGTTGGAGGCTACCCAGATGGAATATAAGCTGTTGTTCCTCCAACCTGAGTGTGGTTTCACCTTTACAATAGAGGAGACCATGGATAGACATGTCAGAATGGGAATGGGATGTGGAATTAAAATGTGTGGCCACTGGGAGATCCTGCTTTCTCTGGCGGACAGAGCGTAGATGTTCAGCAAAGCGGTCTCCCAGTCTGCGTCGGGTCTCGCCAATATATAAAAGGCCACATCGGGAGCACCGGACGCAGTATATCACCCCAGTCGACTCACAGGTGAAGTGATGCCTCACCTGGAAGGACTGTTTGGGGCCCTGAATGGTGGTAAGGGAGGAAGTGTAAGGGCATGTGTAGCACTTGTTCCGCTTACACGGATAAGTGCCAGGAGGGAGATCAGTGGGGAGGGATGGGGGGGACGAATGGACGAATGGAGTTGCGTAGGGAGTGATCCCTGCGGAATGCTCCGCTTACATGGATAAGTGCCAGGAGGGAGATCAGTGGGGAGGGATGAGTAACAAGGGAATAGTGTTTTAGAATGGTCAGTACTGAGAATGTCATTTTTTAAAATCATATTTGCATTTACATGTAGGGGAAGAACATGAACTTTTAAAAGCAAATGCCGTCATAAAAGAGGAGCATGTACTTGAGCAAAAGGAGCAGAGGAGCAGGTGGGAGATTAATCCTTGCAGGACTCTGGAAAAGCCGACCAAGAGCAAGTAAGTAACCAATACTAGAGATGACCCTAGAGGTAAAAGTAGGACAGAGCATAAGCAATGCCACTGAGTCAGACTGAGGAGGAGGAACTGGGATATAATAGCTTTGTCAATGGTGATTAATGTTGCAAATGAGTAAGACCATAAGACATAGGAGCAGAATTGGCCCATCGACTCTGCTCCACCATTCAATCGTAGCTTTTCCTTTATTTTACCCTCCTCAGGCCCACCCCCAGCCTTCTTCCTGTAAACTTTGATGCCATGTCCAACTCAAGAACCTATCAAGCTCTGCTTTAAATACACCAAATGTCCTGAACTCCACAGCTGCCTGTGGTAATACATTCCACAAATTCACCACCCTCTGGCTAAAGAAATTTCTCCACATCTCTCCTTTAAAAGGATGCCCCTCTACCCTAAGGCTGTGCTCCCTTGTCCTAGACTCCCCCACCACAGGAAGCATCCTTTCCACATCTACTCTGTCAAGGCCTTTCAACATTTGAAAGGTTTCAATGAGATCTGCCCCTCATCATTCTAATTTCCAGTGAGTAAAGACCCAGAGCTATTACAGGTTCCTCATATAATAACCCTTTCATTCTCAGAATCATCCTTGTGAACTCCACTGAAACCTCTCCAATGCCAGCACATCTTTTCTTAGATGGGGAGCCCAAAACTGTTCATAATTCTCAAGGTGAGACCTCACCAGTGCCTTATAAAGCCTCAGCATCACATCCCTGCTTTTTGTATTCTAGACTCTCGGAATGAAGGCTAGCATTGCATTTGGCTGCCTCACAGCTGACTCTACCTGCAAGTTAACTTTTAGAGTGTTCTGCGCAAGGTCTCCCTAATCCCTTTGCACCTCAGATTTTTTGATTTTCTCCCCATTTAGAAAATAGTCTGCACATTTATTTCTGCTACCAATGTACATGACCATACATTTTGCAGCATTGTATTTCATTTGCCACTTTCTTGCCCATTCTCCTAATTAGGCAATGCCCTTCTGCAGATTTCCTGCCCTGCACCAATCTCTATAACAGCCGCAAATTTGGCAACAAAACCATTTATTCCATCATCTAAATCATTGACATACAGCACAAAAAGAAGTGGTCCCAACACTGACCCCTGTGGAACACCACTAGTCACTGGCAGCTGACCAGAAAAGGATAATTTTATTCCCACTTGCTGTCTCCTACCAATCAGCCAATACTCTAACCATGCGAGTAACTTTCTGTAATACCATGGGCCCTTAACTTGATAAGCAGCCTCATTGCAGCACATGATCAAAGGCCTTCTGAATTTCCAAATGTACAACATCCACTACATCACTTTTATCTATCCTACAGGTTGATCAGGCAAGATTTTCCCTTAAGGAAACCATTCTGACTTTGTCCTGTGTTGCCCTGTGTCACCAAGTACTCCATAACCTCATCCTTAACAATTGTCTCCAATCTTCCCAGCCACTGAGTTCAATCTAACTGGTCTATAATTTCCTTCCTGCTGCCTCCACCTTTTCTTAAAGAGTGGAGTGAGATTTGCAGTTTTCCAGTTCTCCAGCACCATGATCCTTGGTCTTTCAGCTTTTTGAGCACCTTCTCCCTTGAAATAGTAACTGAACTCACTTCTCTTCCCTCAAACCCTTCAAAATCTGCACACTGCCAGTGTCTTTCATAGTGAAGACTGATGCAAAGTACTAACTTAGTTCATCTGCCCTTTATTCCCCTTTATTATTTTTCGGGCCTCATTTTCTAGCAGTCTTATATCCACTCTCATCTCTCTTTTATTTTTTCTATACTTGAAAAAACTTTTCCTATCCACCTTGATATTGTTTGCTAGCTTGCTTTCATATTTCATCTTTTCCCTCCTAATGATCCTTTTATATGTTTTCTGTAGGTTTTTTAAAGTTTCCCAATCCCCGCTCTTCCCTCTAATTTTTGCTTTCTTGTATGCTCTCTGTTTTGCTTTTACATAAGGAAGATAAGCAAGGAGTAAGGAAGACACATAAGAAAAGCTCGTCAGGGATATCTTTATGATTCTGAACAACACCATCTTGATTAGGCAGCCAGTAAATGGAATAATTCACAGGGAGTTAAAGGAAAGACTGGTATGTCATTCAGGATGCAAAAGCATAGTCAAGCACTTTGGTGCAGACCATAGACTACAAGACATAGGAGCAGAATTAGGCCATTTGGGACATTAGAGAACAGAGCTGTGAAGATTCTGAGAAGGCTAATGATGACAGTTCTGAAGTGTAAGAACTATTACGAATGTCAGCTGTCATAGAAGACAAAGAGGGAAGTTGAATGGAAACACAAGAGATTGCAGATGCTGGAATTTGGAGCAACAAACAATTTGCTGGGGGAGCTCAGCAGATTGAGCAGCATCTGTGTGGGGAAAGGCATTCTCACTGTTTCCAGTTGAAATCAGTCGGGTGGATGGCCACTTGGTGAAAATGGTAAGTATGGCAAAGGAGGAGAGTTTTGTGAAAGAGAATAACCAACAGAGAATTGGGACTTAGGATAATTATTAGAAAAAAGGCCAAAAAAACGCGAGGGAGAGAGTTGCATATGATGGCTGGCAGCAGCAAAAAGCAATTCAGGAAATGATCTTCGCTCCTCATGCGTATTCTTGAATTATGAATACTTTAGATACCTATTGTCTGGAAGCAAACGACGCATCACAAAAGTGGCAAATGTAGCGTGTGTAGCTGCAGTCCTGAGACTGGGCAGCTGTAGCTGTCACTGTGAATCTCAATCTTCCTTCCATTCAGTGATTTCAGGTGCCATGAGGGATGTGTGTGATGTAACCAGAAGCCAGTCCATACATAAATTCATCCGGTAATTAACACTTTTCCAGCAAATGATAGGACAAATTGATGGATTGCAGAAAATCTAAATTATAGATACTTGTGTATATTTTTTTGTCTTTGCTCTGTTTCTCTTATAATCAGAATGGTAAGGGGACACTGAAGTTACTTTGCAAACACCTCCTTCAACTAAGAGATTTGAAATTCAGATTGCTTTCCTCAAAGTAGAAGAATTTGGGCAGAAACTTGCTTGAGGTGTTCAAAATCACGAAGTATGTTCACAGATTAAATAAGGAACTGACTCAGTCACAGAAAGGTCAGTTAGCAGAGAATAGTTTAAGCTAAAATAGTTTAAGCTCATCGAGTTTAAGCAGAAAAACTTCAAGACGCACAGACATCACCACTGTATCCTATCTGAGAGGTTTGCAAACTACTTTTCCTAAAATGGAATGAAATATATTCTGTGATTATGCAGCGCTGTCCTCTCTGTACATTTGAACCTCTCATAACTCCTCAAATGTAAGGCATTCTTTTAATTTGACATAAAAGGGATTCTTGAACTCTCCCCCACAGATATCTAACTGTCACAGTGAGCACTGCCAACAACTGACCCCGGGTACAGAGGAGTGACGGACTCTCTCACAGTGAGCATTGGCAACGACTGGACCCAGGTGCCAAGAAGTGGCAGACACTGTCATGGTGAGCACTGGCAATGACTGAACCCAGGTGTGGAGGAACTGCAGACTCTGTCACGGTGAGCACTGACAATGACTGAAGCCAGGTGTGGAGGAACTGCAGATTCTGTCACGGTGAGCACTGGCAATGACTGAACCCAGGTGTGGAGGAACTGCAGACTCTGTCACGGTGAGTGCTGGCAATGACTGAAGCCAGGTGTGGAGGAACTGCAGACTCTGTCACGGTGAGCACTGACAATGACTGAAGCCAGGTGTGGAGGAACTGCAGATTCTGTCACGGTGAGTGCTGGCAATGACTGAACCCAGGTGCAGAGGAACTGCAGACTCTGTGACGGTGAGCACTGACAATGACTGAACCCAGGTGCAGAGGAACTGCAGATTCTGTCACGGTGAGTGCTGGCAATGACTGAACCCAGGTGTGGAGGAACTGCAGATTCTGTACGGTGAGCACTGACAATGACTGAAGCCAGGTGTGGAGGAACTGCAGACTCTGTCACGGTGAGCACTGACAATGACTGAACCCAGGTGTGGAGGAACTGCAGACTCTGTGATGGTGAAGACTGGCAATGACTGAACCCAGGTGCAGAGGAACTGCAGATTCTGTCACGGTGAGCGCTGGCAATGACTGAAGCCAGATTTGGAGGAACTGCAGACTACCGTGTAGAGATAGAAACAAGAGGTTATACATTGTAATTCCAACGGAGCATAGGTAGCACAACCGAGCGACACTGTGAGACAAATCATTCTAAACACAACGACTCCATGAAACAGTGCTTAATGGGAACCTGCATGAAATAATCATAGCAAAAAACCTGTGGTAGTCACAATTAACTTGACAAAATTAAACAGAAAGCACAAGGGCTTAACGACTCTCGTAAGACAACAATTAGTGAATGCAGGTGCTCGAGAAACCTAGAGCCCAACGCTTGATGGCTCGCTGCAGAGGCCCGCAGGGCTCACGACATCTAACAATTATCCCACTGTGACAAATGCCTTATTGCTGACTGCTGAAAATTTGGGTCATCCTTGGTCTAGCCTGATCTGCAGTCTGATTTCTAACCTTTCTGCACCGTTTCAGATTTAGATGAGATTCATGCAAATGAACCTGCGTTTAATATGTAACAGAGAGAACCCACACACGACAGAAAGTTCAGTGATGCAGAGGTTTGACTGGTACAAGTCCCAGTTCAGAAGCACAAACTGGCTACACTTTCGAACCTTTCACTTTCTGATCATTTTTCTCTGTAATTGATTTATGTTGGCCATTTTTTTTCCCAAAACACAGAAACTGCTCAAAATTTAGTAGATGTATCCTTTGCTTTCAGACATGTGTTGCTTTGAGAAATCTGAAATGAAATCCGATTAATGGGCTGCCAACTGCTGTGAAGAATCCATTCAGTCTACTAATATCATCAAAAATTGATCTAAGGCAATTTCTGCAAATCAAAATAAAGATTGCAGTAATACAGCTAGAGAACTGTTTTGGTACATTTTAAATGGCATTAAGACAGCTCTGTGGGTCACCCTAGTGTTGTTTGTGGAAGTTTCACAAGGATCATAAAAGAGGGAGCATAGAAAACTATAATGCTGGAACAAATCCTTTGACCCATCATTGGTCTACCAACTGCGAAGCAAATCCAGCTGATCTCCTCTGCTGGCACATGGTCTGGATTGGATAGTGCATCATACAATATCAACCCCACCCCCACACCTCCCTCCCCCACCGTTTAGTTTCTGAGCAGTATTAGTTTGCTCAAGTAACCACTTCATGTGCTTTGGATGCTAAAAGTGCTCCATGAGAACAGTTCAATGGTGTACTAAGTTCCTGTGCTGATATGGCACAGAGAAAGTCCAACGCACCCAGTGTCAAAGTGGATACGTAGGTTTTCACAAATAAAGCGGCGCGAGACATTTTATATTTAAGAAAAACCATAGCAACTCATTTATTGAAATCCAAACACTGAACACGAAGCGCAGTAAAAGTACTATAGATAATCACGTCAGGACAGCCTCTTAAAGTGAACACCCAAGTCAGTGTCAGTGGTTGAGAGTTATGTATGTTTCTACCAATTACATTAACCACACAGGCAACCCCCTCCCCCCCGAGAATTCCGTAAATCCGGCATTGTGAGCCTATCTGGAGCTCAAGGGGGCCGCCTGGCTCGGGTCCTATGTTCCGTGGGTGGAGGAACAGCAGGTGCCTCTGGCTCATCCAGAGGTGTGTTGATACACTCACGATTCTAGGTCTGAATACTCCAAATCTTCGTGAGCCAGTTTAAGGCGGCCTGCCAAAATACATTCAAGTTTACCCCATCTATGATAAAAGTCTTTTCTCTGCCTTCCTAAATTCAGAATGGGCCATCCTAAGGAGGTTTAAGGGGATGGTGGTGTGCATCATGGCAGACGAAAACCAATGAGGCCAAATATAGGTCAACAGGAACCCAAGAGTGCTGTACAAAGAACCCTTAGGGGAAGCTGATCATAATATGATCAGTTGGGAGGGGGGGGTGAAAGAGGCTGGAGTTGGATGTACTGGTGTTACAGTGGAGTAAAGGAAATTACAGAGGCATGAGAGAGGAGTTGGCCAGAATTGATTGGGAAGATGTTGGAGTCGATTATTAAGGATGAGATCTCAGGGTGCTTGGAAGCACATGATAAAATAGACCATAGTCAGCATGGGAAAATCTTGCCTGACACATCAGTTGTAATTCATTGAAAAAAATAACAAGCAGAATAGACAAAGGAAAATCAGTTGATGTTGTGTACTTGGATTTTCAGAAGAACTTTGACAAAGTGCCACACATGAGGCTGTTTAACAAACTGCAAGCTCATGGTATAACAGGAAAGATTCTAGCATGGATAAAGCTAGAATCGAGCATGGCTGATTGGCAGGAGGCAAAAAGTGGGAATAAAGGGAGTCATTTCTGACTGGCTACCAGTGACTAGTGGTGTTCCACAGGGGTCTGTGTTGGGACCAATTCATTTTATGTTATATGTCAGTGATTTTGAAAATGGAATTGATGGCTTTATTGCAAAGCTTGCAGATGATATGAAGATCTTTAGAGGGGCAGGTAGTTTTGAGAGAAGTAGGGAGGCTACAGAAGGACTTGGACAGATTAGGAGACTGAGCAAAGAAGTGACAGCTGGAATACAGTGTCAAGAAGTGTATGGTCGTGCACTTCAGTAGAAAAAATGAAAGTGTTAGCTCTTCTCTTAATGGAAAGAAAATACAAAAAACTGATGCACAAAGGGACTTGGGAATGCTCGTGCAGGATTTCCTAAAGGTTAATTTGCAGGTTAAGCCTTTGGAGAATCTGTGGAGAGGACTAGAAAATAAAAGCAAGGATGTAATGTTGTGACTTCATAAAGCACTGGTGAGGCCACACTTGGAGTATTGTGAGCAGGTTTGGGCCCTTTATCTCAGAAAGGATGTGCTAAAGCTGAAGCGGATTCAAAGAAGGTTCACAAAAATGATTCCAGGATTGACTGGCTTGTTATATGAAGAATGTCTGATGGCTCTGGGACTGTATTCACTGAAATTCAGAAGAATGAGGGGTGACCTCACTGAAATCTATTGAACAGTGAAAGGACAAACAAGAGAAAATCTGCAGATGCTGGAAATCCAAGCAACACACACAGAATGCTGGGGGTGGGGGTGGTTCAGCAGGCCAGGCAGCATCTGTGGAAAGGGTATAGTCAATGTTTCGACTGTGCTCTTCTCCATGGACGCTGCCTGACCTGCTGAATTCCTCCAGCGTTTTGTGCATGTTGAATGGTGAAAAACCTTGTTAGAGTGGATGTGGAGAAGATGTTTCCTATGGTCGGGGTGTCTAGGACCAGAGGACACTGCCTCAGAATAGAGGGGCATCCTTTTAGAATGGAGATTAGGAGGAATTCCTTTAGCAGAGAGTGGTGAACTTGTGGAATTTTTTTGCCACAGGCAGCTGTGGAGGCCAAGTCCATATGTATATTTAGGGTGGAGTTTGATAGATTCTTGATTGGTCAGGGAATGAAGGGACACAGAGAGAAGGCAGGAGATTGGGGCTGGGAGAAAAGTTGGATCAGCCATGATGAATTGGCAGGCCAGACTGGATGGGCCAAATGGCCTAATTCTGCTGCTATATCTTATGGCTTATGCCATGATGGGAAACAGGAATAGGTGCAAAAGATTTGAATTTACTGGGGAGAGTGGAACACTTTTGAGAGGCCAACCAGGTGGTTATGGCATCAAGAATAAAATCACCTGGCACTCGTAACAACTGCCCATATCCCAATTCAGCAATGGGCCACTACAGGTCCATTTTGGAGCTGTTTTGAGCCCTAGCACGTGCCACAGGAGACAATCTTGCCAACACTCTTTTGTTAGGGAAGCCCTTAGAGCTGCCTTTAAGGAACAGTGAAAACACTTGCTCAGGCCATTGGACTGCAGGTGATACGTTGTGGTGCGATGTAGCTTAACACCGAGGTTCTGGGCCATTGCAGCCCAGAGCTCTCAAATGAATTGGGGACTGCAGTCAGAGGAAATACTGTATCAGATGGGGTGCCAAACCAAGAAACCCAGGGGGTTGATGGATGCCTGAGCCACATCTGTGTTGGTCGTCAATGCTAGAGGCATGGCCTGGTCCACCATGGTAAGGAGGGGCGTGAAACTGTGGGGTGGGGGTGGGGTGGAAGGACTAACAAGATCCACTTTGACATGGCCAAACCATCACTCAGGGACTTCAAAAGGTGCCAAAGGCACTTGAACATGATGGTTAATTTTTTTCCCGTTGGCACTCCACACAGGCCATGCCACACAAACTTTAGTGCAAGCAGTTTCTGTGAGGCCTTCCAGCTCGGATACCAGAAGCCATGTATGGAGTCAAATGCAGTCCGCCTCCAGTTTGCGGGCACTGTGAGGTGAGGGTAACTAATTGAGACATCACACGGGAGAAAAACTCTAGCTTCCCCGAACTTAATGTCAGCCAGTCCCAAACTTAATGTATGGCTATAGGCGCATTGGGAAATGGCTGCACCAGAAGGGTCACGTTGGAAAGAGCTGGTTTGATATCATCAAATGACCTGGTCATGTCTGCTGACCAGTCAAACATTTCATTAGGGCTATTGCCTTTAAGCGTGCTATACGGGGGGAGCATAGGTTCAGCAGCTCGCAGAATGAAGTAGTGATAGAAATTCACCGTGCCTGAAAACTCCTGTAGTTTTTTAGCAGTGTGGGGTGGTGGGAAATCCATAATAACATCTACTTTTAATTGGAGGGGTTTTGCACCTTCTGCAGAGATTCGATGGCCAAGAAAGTCAATGGTTGACAACCCAAACTGGCATTTAGCAGGGGTGATAATCAACTCATGTTGGTTTAAGCGCTCGAAAAACGGAGAAGAGATGAGTGTTCAGATTTGGATGCACTGATGACAAGTATGTCATCCAGGTAAACAGAAAGAAAGTCTAAGTCCTTTCGTACAGAGTCCATCAGCCATTGGAAAATCTTTGCTGCTTTTGTTTTCAGCCCAAAGGTGTTCACAGAAGCTCAAAGAGGCCAAACAGGGTTATCACGGCCATTTTGGGAATGTCCTCCGAGCACACAGGGACCTGACGTTGGCCCCTAACTTTTCTGCACCCAGTCTATACGTGCAGGCACAGACATAGGAGGCCAGTTGTGGGAATGTGGTGCTTGACCCCATGTTTTCTGACAGTAGTGGAGAATGTGGGGTTGGTGAAGTTTGGGAATTCGGCAGGAAGTCAAATAAATTCACATGCGGTGGTGCATGTGCTTGACAAAGCCATTGTGGGGAACTTACTGGCAGAGCAGGGTAACAACCCGACATCCTTAACATCCACAAGCCGACAGTTCTTAAGGTCGGCTAATAGTCCTTGGGCACACAGAAAATCTGCACCGAGCAGAGGTCTAGCCACTTTAGCCAGGATGAAGTTCCAAGTGTAACGTCACCCACTGAAGGAGAGCAGTAGATGATCCTGGCAGCTGGAATCCACAATGTTCACAGACCTCTGATGTCCCAATGAGCTAGCATTCATACCAAAGCGAGTGTGGTAAGAATACGGACACAGCTGTGGGCATCCTTATGGTAGGTGTATTGAGGTAGAGAAGGGAGGATCCTAGCTGAGTTTAGACTATCAGCCATTTTAGCAAGCTCCCTATCGTCCTTCACAAGTGCATTAGGGAGGTCTATGCAAACTTGATCAGGCACTTGCTGCTTGAAGAGTTCTTTAAAAATAAAACAAACCTGGTGATTTCCCAAGAGGAGCAGTATGTGGTCCATTAGCTCCAACAGCTTGGCATCGTGGAGGCCGGGCAAGGAGAGCAAATGTTTGGCTCGCTCAGACTCTGATAGTTCAAAATTCCGTAAAAGGTGAGTTTTCAGCGATCTATATTTATTGTGTTTAGGTGGGGGTTCTGGTAGACTCACCACTCTTGCAGTCCTGGAGTGACTGAGCAACGCTACCACGTAGAACTATTTGGTGTTGTTGGCAGAGATTTCTTGCACCGTGAATTGGGCCTCCGCCTGTATAAACCACGCAACGGCATCTTGTTTCCAAAACTCTGGCATGGAGGTCACCAATGTAGGTTTTCACAAATAAAATGGTGTTGGGCATCTTATGCTTAAGAAAAGATACAGCAAATCATTCATTGAAATCCTAACAACGAACACAAAGCATGGTAAAACCACTTTACGTGATTACGTCATCACATTAGACCAGACTCTTAAAGTGAGCCCCAACTCAACGTCAGTGGCTGTGGACTATTTACGTTCCCACCGATTACATTACCTTACAGATAAGTTTACTCCTCAGATGTCTATCAGCCAAGAGTTAGGACCCCATGGGGTAGTTCAGAGGTTTCACTCTGTGCCTGACTAAGGATGCACTCTGAATTTATGTCATATCTAACAGCTCAAGGTGTTTTGAGGATGTTAACTTACAGTATAGAAACACTCGTGGTTCAGATGCTGAAGGTCTGAATTGTACCATGGAGGCTATAAAGACACAAAATGAAATAACAACCATATTGAACCAACAACAATGCATTTCATCTCTGCCTAAAAGACAGATTCAAATCTTCAATGGCAATCAATTGCAGTATCATGCATTCATAAAGGCTTTTAGGAATAGTGTTGAAGGCAAGACTGACATTAATGGTGACTGCCTCTATTTCCTCATTGGTATAATGGCTAGTATGCCTGCCCGTCACCTAGGAGAATGGAATTCAATTCCCCGACGGCGAGCCAAAAATGTAGCGGCCACTCAAACAAACCAACACCATTTAGAGACTAAGCAGGAGGGTGGGGTTGGTACTGTATGACACTCAACCCAATGCAATAACAAAGTTTCAAAGTCCAAGAACATATTTGATCTTTTATTAAGAAACTAGCAAAGGAGCAATCTTGAAGCTAATGATATAACAAAATAAACAGTCTTAGCATATTAAACATACTTAAGCCAAGCATTCTTAAATGTATTCATGAATATTCAAATATAGTTAAGCAATTTTAAGCATAATTAAGTGGTCTCAAGTGGTCAACAAAAATCTCTCAGCCCTGGTCCATAAAGCTCTACCCAAACTAGAATGACCCCAAAGACAAAGCGCGAATACATAACTAAACTCTTCGCCTCTCTCACGCCCTAACCCACATGACCGTCTACCATAATAAACATAATAAATGGTAATAAACCTTACAAAATACCATACAGATAGAAAAATAGATACATACCTCCTATGGTGTCTATAAATGTCTGTTTCCCTCTTACCCCTTCTCTCCTTCTCACTTGGCCATCACCTCCTGCTTCCATTTCTTTCATGGTCCACTGTGCTCTCCTATCAGCTTCCTTCTTCTTCAGCCCTTTATCTTTTTCGCCTATCAGCTCCCAAGTTCTTATTTTATCCTCCCTCCCCCTCCCACCACCAACCACACACCTTCCCTTTCATCTAGTCTCAGCTATCATCTGCCAGCTTGTTCTCCTTTCCCTCCACCTGCCTTCTTCTCCTGGCTCCTGTCTTCTGTTTTTCCATTATGATGAAGGGTTTCAGCCCAAACCTTCAACTGTTTATACCTCCATAGACGCTGCCTGACTTGCTGAGTTCCTTCAGCATTTCGTGTGCATTGCTATAAATATCTGTGTATGATACTCAGATCACCCGATCCTCTGAAATGAAGAAATTGTAGATGCAATCTTCAGTCCTTAAGTACAGAGCTTGGAAACCTCTCTGTTGCAGGAGTGAGTAGCAAACAAGGAGGTGTTCAGGCAGCAACAGGATGTCTCTGGAGTGGCCCCGAAACAAAGAAGGTGAGAGTGACTAAGTCCCTGTTCCCCATGGGCAATGTGGTCAAGGAACACATGCAAGATTATATGTGACCTGGCAAGAGGTCACAGTGAGATCAAAAATCATAATTTTTCTGAGAATTTAAGATAGCACTGTTACAGAGGAAATGGCCTTAATGAAACTAGGCTCAGTAAATAAGAATTGTTGCTCTTCAGACTAGACAATTCCAAAATCTCACGCAGATGTATTTTGTTTGTTGTAATTATGGGGTAGTTCTACTCCAGGAAAAGCAAGAAAAGCAAAAAAAAATTCACCCAAATTGCAAAGAAACAAATTTCCCCTATTGACACCAAGAACCCCCAAAATGTGTATTGACTTTTATCTATCTGCTCATCTTTGCTATTTAAAGTCTTTTGTGAAGCAATCTCTGGGCATTCAATTTATTTTGATTCAAAATAATCTATTCCTTTTCAGCAAAAAAAATCAAAGGTAGCTGTTGTAATATGCAATAACCAGGGTTTCTTTTTTCTGTAATACTCTACTAATTAGGTTATGCTGTATGTTAGAAACACGGACATTAAATGCTACAGGTATCAGCAGATCAAGTTAACATTTTGGGAAGACCACCTTCCATCAAAACAGGAAAAAGAAATAAAAGAAATGTTGAGATACAATGTAGAAAAAAATGGGAAATAAAGCAAATAGAGCAATAAATTTCACAACCATGGACTCTGCTGTGGAGTCTGGGCATCTTCACAGATGGACAGCTGAAAGAAGACAGCAATCACACACGTGAAAATGGACATTCCAGCCAATTAGGGTTTTTTTGTAACTGTAACTCCTTTTCTTTTGTTTCAGTCTTGTCGAATCTTGACCAAAACACAGCGACAACAACACTCCCTGCTTACCTTAGTCCACGTTCCAGCAAAGAAAGTTAGTCCTTTGATAGATGCTGTTAAAGGAGCGGTATTAATTTAGTTCGAAGGTACTGCTTTTGAGCCACGGTGACAGGATTAGTTTTTCATTAGGTTGAGAGTTTTTGTTAGTGGTCCTATTGGCTTGGCGTTTATTATTGCCCTTTGTTCTGTACAGTTCTTATTAAAACCGAGAGAACTGTTCATTCTGAGTGTGCGTCTCTCCCGCTGTTGGCAAGACTTGACCACCAAATGGACCCAGCAGATCGAGAGCAGCAGAAATCAGCCTTGGTCTTCATTTCTTCATTTGTCAGGTAGGGGAGACTGGCTTGACAGAAATGGCTACCGCAGTGTGACAACTACTCTCAGAACGGCAAGCCCAGTCCGAGATGAAAGCTGACGTCAGCACACGCAATGATGGTTTAGCAACTCTCAACAGACAGCCAGAATCAGGTGGCAGCTATTAATGATCTTACTGTCGCCACTCAGCAACCCTCTGCTAAGTCAGCCCCACTTCTAGCACCAGCACCTCTCCCATCCTCCTCTGTTGAGTCTAATCAGCCTCAGCCACTAATGGCCCGATTTCATTAACAGCTTCCAAACCTCCACTAGGCAGACCCTGATGGCTGCAGGAACTTTATTACCCAGTGTGGGCTGACCTTCCAGGCCCAGCCAGGTCGGATCAGTGATGACATACGTAAGCTGACTTATACGGTGAATCTCTTAGTTAGACATCCACTCAGCCTGTTCGACACTGTTCAACAAGGATCCCCTGCAGACCAATCTCTCCAGCAGTTTGTAGTCGAGTTCAAGAGAGTGTTTGACAATCCAGTACGGGGTCAGGAGGATGCCCACTGACTCTTGGACCTGCGCCAAAGGAGAGGGACTACGCAAGTGAGTAGAGAGCCGCAAGTGGGCCCCATGCTAGGTGGGACCAATCATAGTGGAGAAGGTTATCAACAGAGCCTCCTATTGGCTGTGTCTACATTCACCCAGTGTTACATCTTTCCCTACTCTAGCCGCTGACTTCCTCCCTATCCCTTGCTCCAGTCACACACCCTCCCCCTTGACAGCTTCCCTTGAGGGAGGAGTTCCTGGCATATTCTGTGCAGCACCTCCTGGCATCTCACTGGGTGCGAGACAGGATTTAGTACCTCAGGGACTGGTAGGCCTATGGCCCAGAGGAATGTTCATGGGTTCCAGCTCAAGACGTCCTGGAAAAGTCTCTCATCCAGGTTGTCCAGTGGGCACAGGCCTCTGGCACCTTGGGAGCTGCACCTAGGGTGGGGAGTTCCTGTAACAACTATGAATTCTGCTGCGGAGTCTGGGCATCCCCTTGGGTGGCTAGCTGTAAAGAAGATGGTGATCATGCACATGATAAAGCACACTCCAGCCAATTAGGGTTTCTTTGTAATTGGGTTTAACTCCCTTTCTTGTCTTGTAAAGAACTGTGATGATGACACTTTCTGCTCACCCTAGCCCACGTTCCAGGAAAGATTAGTGCTTTGATAGATGATGGTAAAGGAGCAGTATTAATTTAGTTCGAGTTTACTGCTTTCGAACAGCATGATAGTGTTAGATTTTGGTTAGTTTGAAAGCTTTTAGTTAGTGATCCTGTTGGCCTAGCTTTAATTATTTTCCTTTGTTCTGTACAGTTCTTTCTAAACTGAGTGAACTGTTCATTCTGTGTCTGCGTCCCTCCCTGTGCACCCGGGCCATCACTGAACTCTGTCAGTAAATATAGACTGAGCTGAGGAGCAGAAAGTTAAACAATAAACTTGTGATGGTAATGAGACATAAAGGGACACAAGACTGGTGTCCGGAGGATGTGCAAGCAAAATTTATTGGATGAAATTGTTGAACTCAGTGCTGAATTATAAAAAAAAGCACATAATAAGAAAAAAAACAAACGGTTGGAACAATGCTAGAGTAGCATTTGGGACCACTGAGTTCTTCCAGCATCTGCTGTCACATAAGCCTTCATCAAACATATAAGGGGCTGACCTTTGATTTTAAATTCAGAGTGGGAATTCGATGGCTGACCTGCTCAGAGCTGGAGTGGGACAAATGGATGAAAGTGGAAGACTTGCAAACCAGTTGGAGGTGTCTGGCAAAACATTCACCCGTTCTGTGCAGGGAGTGAAGATCACATCAGGAGCAGGTACTACAGAGAACAAAACTAAGAGAGGGTTAGGTGCCCTGGACAGTGTGAAGAGAGAGAGAGGAATCAAAGGGAGAAAAAAGATAGGTTTTTTATCTTCTGTACATGCAGAAGAAGGTGTCAGGTTATTGGGAGGAGGTGATGTTGCTGTTTGAACACTACACCAGGATGCTTTGAGGAATGATACCAGCGGAATGCTAAAAAAAACAGGGAAGGGATAAAGTGTTTGATGGAAGCCTCATGGTAAAGATTAAGGATGATCCACTGAATCTGAGTGGAAAGTGAGGCAAAAAGGGGGGGCCTATTGTACTTCTGGGAGAAGGGAAACAGATTGGAAGAAGCTACAGATTAAGCCACTAAAGATTTGGGGCAATGGTGCCCCCTTTTGAAATTAATTCAACTTTATTATGATTAAATTTATATACTTAAAAGTATGATTTCAAAATTTTAAAACACCCCCTCTCCAAGAAAATTAGTTCCAGTTTGTAATAAAGGATATTTTTAATAATTTATGTATATTCAGCAGAAATGAATGACTTTTGGCAACAGATTTTATTCTTTTTAATGTGATATATATTGGATAGAGTGCAAAATTAATCATTGTTGTCGACTAGAGAGAGTACAGCTGCAGAAAGGGCAGTGTGATAACAGGACGTGAGTGTATAAGGAGCTTGACTAAAGAAAGGATTCCTTTGGCTTGAAGCCAAAGCCAATTCTGATAAAACCCTAGTATATGCATATTTTGTAAATTATTATTGACATTAGATTATAAGGTTAATATCTTTAATATGAAAAGATATTGTTGTCAGTTATAATAATTGAGCTTTTCAGTGCAGAAAAACTGTGAAAAATCTAATAGCAGGTGAAAAAAAGGCAAGATACAGTCAGAACAGCTGCTTCTAATGTAATTTTATAGTCCAGGGGCTTACAGCATTGGGATATTCAATCACAGTGTCATTACTCTTTCCCCAGTTATGTGATGTATAATCCAAAGATCAGAAAGATATCTTCCATAATTAACACCAATTAACAGCTGTAGTTATTCACCAAGCAAGAATTAATATAAATGAGGAAAGGAAATTAGAAAATGTTTTGGGACCTTCCATTACAATTTGCAAAAGTCTATGTTATTCAGATTAATGTACTACACTGTGCAAATATCTACAGTACTAGGTACTTAATATTCATTTCCATTTTTGACAGTGAATAATATTATATTTCACCATTCATGACACAAACAGACAAAAGTTTATAAAGTTACAAATTCCTTTTGGAATCTTATTCAGAGAGTAATATACATATGGTGAATTACTTTCAGAAATGAAAAAAAAAACAAACTAAGTTAATAACCTTAAAATACCTGAAAAAACATAAAATATTTAAAAATACTTCTTAACACTTCCAACTAGTTCCCACGACGTAAAAGACTGCTATGCAGTTAGTTCTAAAATATTCCTTTAACTCATTCCAATAGTATTTTTTTATTTCCCCATTTTTAATTTAAGTGTTTTAAAGATATTTTTAAGCTAATTATGTGGAAGTTATGATGTAGTGAGAGGATTTGCATACTCTCAAATAGCTATGTAAATTACTGATGCTGAACTGTAAATTACACTGATACCCTAAACAAAAACAGACATTCTGAGAATTACTCGGTTGGCCATTAAGCACCTATGGTGACTACAACAGAATCAAAATGTGAAGTCAAGAACGCTTCATGCTCTGATTACATTTATATTTTCATCAATGTCCAATAATGAAACAAATTCTTGCCGTCTGATTCCATAATCACAGCATCCATTGGCCCCGTCACAGTAGTCCTTGAATTTACTCACCAGGAAGTTAACGGCCACTAGATAGTTTGGGTCCGTTTTCTGTAAAATTTACTTGCAACATACAGCACTGGGAAATATGCACTTTTGTGGTCTCAAATGTGAACCTGACTCTTGTGGGTCACCTGATTTAAATTAGGTCAACACATTTAATTGATGTCAGCTAACAATCCCATAGCACAACATGATCTGGATTCTTCCTCAGCTACTTACACTGCTTTAACAGGAAACCGTGTGTCAATTAAAACTAATTTCCCTTGGTTTGATGATGGATATTGTTCACCATCCAAGTGCATTTTGAACAACTGGGCGTTCTAACTGAGTTACCAAAAAGTATGTCAATGTATCAGTTGATAAAAATGGAACAAAGGAAAGATTCTGCAAGAGACCAAGATCAAGAGCAAAGATTCTTGGCTCCCACTTCATCCCTTATATGGTTAATAGATGAAAACTGATAACTGCTATTAAGCATTTCATCAGATTAACACCAAGGTCAGACATGACATTGGCTTTACAGTAAGAATAGAGAGAATGTAATTGGGCTTGGCTGCTAGCATTCAACATACTGACAACCTGTTTAAACCCCACTCAATATTCAATCATGTTTTCCAGTTTTAATTTTTTTAATTTTTGAACTGATTCACCTAATTGCACTCACACAAAATAACATTTAATAACAGCTTAGATTAATTAAATTCTTATTCTTTCCTTTTTTCTTTTTTCTAAAGAAATTCTAATCAGAGTTTAAAGAAGGATATTACCTCCTTCAAATTACTTCTCTGTGATTTGCGATAAAACCCAAAGTATCAGAATTAACTTCATGCAACACACATCAGAGTTGTTGGTGAATGCAGCAGGCCAGGCAGCATCTCTAGGAAGAGGTACAGTCGACGTTTCAGGACGAGACCCTTCGTCAGGACCCTTCCACAGAATTAACTTCATATCTTTTTATAAATTTTGAAATATTTCCACCTTTGAAACATGGTTTACACAGACCTTTCCTAAACTGGATCATCTTCATTTATGTTTTAAGATACTTTAAACATGCAAGTTTGGAATGTGGTGGAAAATGTGGTGGCTGTTTCTTCTATTCTAGTATGTCTGGTTGTCACAACGGAGGAAGGACATAATTGCACTGGACAACATGAAGAGAAATGTTCACCAGACTTTGTCAAGGATGGAGCATTTCAGTGATAAGGAGAGACTGGATCGACTGTTTGTTTCCCTTAGGAGGCTGTGGGAGGATCTGTTAGAGGTATGCAAAATTATGAGGGACATAGAGTAGATTATAATACTGCTTTTTTGAAAGCTAGAGAGCAGAGTTAAGAGCTTTAGAGGGGATCTCAGATGCATTTTCTTCACCCAGAGAGTGGCAGGAATTTAGATCACGGTCAATGAACCCAAGAACACCACCTTATTATTCTGATTTTTTGCAATATTTAATTATTTTGTAATTTAGAATAATTGTATGTCTTTGCACAGCATTGCTGCACAAAACAATGACGTTACACATCATATAAGATAGTGATAATAAACCTGACTTTCCTTGGTCTCTTCAATCTTTAAGATCCCTGGCCTTGATTCAAGGATTCAAAGATTTATTATTAAAGTACATTTATCATCAAAGTCTGCATGCATTATCCAGCCTTGAAATTCATCTTCCTCACAGACAGTTATGAAACAAAGAAGCATGGAGCCAACCAGTTCAGAGAAAAACATCAAACGTCAAACCCCCTCACCCCACGAACAAAAAAGCCACACAAAAGGCAACAAAAAATGAGTGAAAACACAGAATATAAAACACCAAATCAAAAGGCATATTTCAGTTCAGCTCAGTGTTCATTATCTGCAGGTTGCCCCCAATTCAAGAATCGCCCTTGAGTTATAACAAAAAAGTGACCAAAACTAGATCATATCATAAACGTGAATTACAGTCCAAATCTACAATCTGCATTGATCAAACCTTGTTCTGGCATCATCTGCCAACAGCATCGGGGGAGAGAGAGAGATCACTCGAAGGCGACTACCTTCTCCAGGAGCAGTTAGCAAGAGAGAGCGAGAGACTGCGACACACAGACACCTTCTCCCACAGCGGTGAGTGAGAGGATGCTGGATGGTGCTGAACATTCACTTGCCCAGCTCGATGATTTCAATCGGTGTTTTAATCTGTGAAATCAGTGAGAGATGAAGTTGCTCATAGGCTCACACCCCATCTCCTGGTTTCCTTGCCCTGATGCTGCACACTTTAGTCACAGCCTCATGGAACACTCATTTTCACCATGGACGTCTAATCTCTATACACTTCTATCCCCCATCAGGAAGGCCTTAAAATCCTTTGCTTTGTTCTATACAACTGATCTAATCAGTTCCCCTCCTCTGTTTGGCAGAGCTGCTCTACGGCCTCAACAATTTCTCTTTCAGTTCCTCTCACTTTCTCCAAATGCAAGGTTAGCCATGGGCCCACAGGAGCCCTAGCTGTGCTTGTCTTTTCATTGGCTACATGGAACAGTCCATGTTCCAACCCTACACTACAAATGTTCCCCAATATTTTCTGTACTACCACAATGACTGTATTGGTGCGGCTTCATGCACCCATGCTGAGCTCATCAATTTCATCAACACTGCTGGCACCTTCCATCTTGCTCTCAGACTTATTTAGTCCATCTTGAACATCTCTCTCTCTCCTTTCTCA
Source organism: Mobula hypostoma (assembly GCF_963921235.1). NCBI lineage: Eukaryota > Metazoa > Chordata > Chondrichthyes > Myliobatiformes > Myliobatidae > Mobula > Mobula hypostoma. The sequence continues at coordinate 38,031,723 of NC_086103.1, forward strand.
ATCTCTTTGTCACCATCTCTGGAGACAAGCTGTCTACTGATATCTTTTATGTTATATTGACTGTACCTCTTCCCACCCCGTATCTTGTAAAAATTCTGTTCCCTTCTTTCAGTTCCTCTGTCTCTGTCGCATCTGTTCTCAGGATGAGGCTTTCCCTTCCTGAACATCTGAGGTGTCCTCCTGCTTCAAAGATCAGGGTTTCCCTTCCTCCACCATTAATGCTGTCCTCACCCACAACTTCTGTATTTCCCACATATCCGTCCATTTCCCATCTCCCCATCGCTGCATAACAGGGATACAATTCCCCTAGACACAACCTACCACTCCATGAGCCTCTGCATCCAGCACATCATTGTCCTTACCTTCCACCATCTACAGTGGGATCCTGCCATTAAACATATTTTTTCCCATCCACACCCACTCTCCATGTTCCAATGGGATTACTGTCAACGTGACTCCCTTGTCCACTCGACCCTCGTCGCTGTTCACTGTCCTGGCACTTCACCCTGACACACTTGCCCCTACACCTTTTCCCTCACCACCATTCAGGGCCCTAAAAAGTCCTTCCAAGTGAAGCCACGCTTCACCTGTGAGTCTGTTAGGGTCATCTACTATATCCCGTGCTCCTGGTGAGCTGGTGAGGCCTCCACTACATCAGTGAGACCTGATATGGATCGAGGGACCATTTCCTTGAGCACTTTCACTCTGTACACCATAAAAGCCAGGCTTTCCCAGTGGAGGAGCAACACCTCATATTCTGTCTGGTAGCCTCCAACCTGACAGTATGAACATCGATTCATCTAACTTCCAGTAATTTCTCCTCCCTTCTCCTTTCTCTTTTTTCCATCCCCATTCTGGTTCACTACTTCCCCTTCTCTTTGCCTCCCTCTCTGGTTCCCTCGTCCTTTCCTTTCCACCCATTGCCTTCTCTCTTCTCCTATCAGATTCCTTCTTCTTCAGCCCTTTACCCCTTTGACCCTTCACCTGGCAGCTTCTCACCTCCCCCCCCTCCCCCACCCACCTGGCTTCACATATCACTTGCCAGCTTTCACTCCTTCCTCTCCTCCCACCATCTTATCCTGGTTTCTTCACCTTCCTTTCCAGTCCTGATGAAGGGTCTCAGCCCAAAACGCCAGTTGTTTATTGATACTGCCTGACCTGCTGAGTTGCTCCTGAAAGTGCCTGGATTTCCAGAAACCACAGAGTCTCTTGTGTTTATGATTCTGATTGCTGAGTGGATGCTGAGGTAATACTCTCACAACGTCTGTGAAGTATCTCAACAAGCACTTGAATCGACAGAGCACAAAGGTGCTGGTGAATGGGATTATTATAGATGGACAGTTAATGTTTGTCAGTGTACATGCTGAGCCAAAGGACTTGTTTCTCTGCCTAATGAATCTATGATTCAATGGATATGCCTACTTTACTGGAGCCTCCCTTCCATGATCTGCGGTACCCTGGACTTCTGAAGCTTGACTGAAGATTTCTTATGCACTGCAAACCAGGAAATAGAATGGATTACAATAATTTTATATAAAGTGAAATAAAGACTAACACATCATTTTTGATCATAAAGCTTTAAAAATTGCTATTATTTTAAAAATCTATGATTTATTTTTCATGATTTTAGGTCCTTATTCTTTGGAGCGTAGAAGGTTGAGGGGGGACTTGATAGAGGTGTTTAAGATTATGAGGGGGATAGATAGAGTTGACGTGGATAGGCTTTTTCCATTGAGAGTGGGAGAGATTCAAACAAGAGGACATGAGTTGACAGTTAAAGGGCAAAAGTTTAGGGGTAACATGAGGGGGAACTTCTTTACTCAGAGAGTGGTAGCTGTGTGGAATGAGCTTCCAGCAGAAGTGGTTGAGGCAGGTTCGATGTTGTCATTTAAAGTTAAATTGGATAGCTGTATGGACCGGAAAGGAATGGAGGGTTACGGGCTGAGTGCAGGTCGGTGGGACTAGGTGAGAGTAAGAGTTCGGCATGGACTAGAAGGGCTGAGATGGCCTGTTTCCATGCTGTAATTGTTATATGGTTATATTTTTAAGTATTATTAACATTACAGCTTTATGTCGTATGACTTTAGACGCCATGAACAAAGAGTCAGACCTCAATCAACAAGACTTAACATTTTCAACCATTTTTATAATGAATGAAAGTGGAGATCATAGCTTATTGTTGAGTCTATGTTGACTTCATCTACTGAGGCTCTGTTCAAGAGCAGGTTATAATGAGTTAGTCTTGCTTTCTTTGAACAAGTAATGAAAAAGGACTTGTAACAGATTTTAGTTATTTCAAGCACATTGTGCAGTAGCCTTTTTAAATAAATAAACTTAAATCATCCTGTTTATAATGAGCATCTGTGAACCCATCTGCAATGTATGCAAATGTACATAATTAATATTCATTTTTACTAAACTGCATGGATATCAGCTGAGTCCTGTCACCACTGGGCAGAGTGATATATCCTCTCAGATATAAATATGCTTGCTCTGCTGTAAAACCAACAGCACCATTATTAAAACCAGAAATTATAATGGACATGAGTTGCCAAAAAGACTGAGTGGAAATTTAGGTTTAATTACATCTTTAAAATAATCATTAACCAATTGCTGGTTTATTGGTAGTTGATTGCAAAGAAAGTTGGCTTTGAAGATGTACTGTACTAGAGTATGATTTTTGAGTAACATTGAAGCTTGAGGGGCTCTCGTGGAGTTATATGGCTAAAGGCAGTTTAAATTTAGCCTAGAGCAGCTAGTGACTAACAATGCCAGAACCCTAACTGTGTGATAGTGTGCAGCACTGAGCCTGCAGAACTAATTGCCAAAAGCGGGAGGAGGAATTGAAGAAGGACTTCAGTGCAGGAACTTCATCCAGAAAGGGTCTTTAGAGAGTAGTTTACTGTCAAACTGAATGCTCATACATCTGCATGAGTCACTGGAGACGTAAATGACAACCTCAGTTTGCAGCGCATAATTCCATTAGGAAAGTAACGTTGGCACTAGATTCAGCAAGTACCAAATGCATATCCTTCTTCTTCAGTAGACGGGAGCAGAGAGAAGAAGTAAGGAGTTGCCTGAGAATATTGAACCTCCCATTTTTGCAAGGAGATATTGGCTGTACCCACATTGACTTAAGGCACCACATCAACGTTCCAGTTTGGACAGGAATCACAAGGAATTTTGTCCCTTCAGTGTCCATCTGGTCTACATCCATGCCCTGAAACAATGACGATGGGTATCCGATAATTAGACAGCAGCAAAAAATCTTTCATATGACAATGTGCAGAACTGCTATTTTGAAGATATCACATCAAACCAAGGAGATATGGAAGCAGAGGGTGTCCACTAAACACTTGGCTTCTCATGCCTTTCTATGAATTGGGGAAAAAAATGTGTATAGAGTCAAAACTCTGCTTCCGTACATCCTGCCATGGAACAAATCACCTGAATCCTAGTCCACTGCTTCCTCTGCCGGGAGCACCACAGAGCTGCCTCGCTGTATAATTATTCAGTGTTAAAATGCACTGTTGACTATTGTCTCCCACACCATGTGGCAAATTGTAAGTTTAGCCTTGCTGACAGCTGGCCAGCAGTTGGTGGAGGAGTCAGCTGTGTGGGAGGGAACAGAACAGGGGGAGGAGGAGGGCCAAGAACTGGCTCCTTTCCCTCTCTAACTAGACCGTCAGGCAGTGATTCATAACACCTGCATTTAAATGAAAAAAAGCCCAATTCCAATCACCATGTCTCAGAGCTGACCACAATGCCATTGAAACTAATCCCGTCTGCTGCACATAATCTGTATACAAAGTCAAAGTAAATTTATTATTGAAGTACATATATGTCACCATATACTACCTCGATATTCAATTTCTTTCGGGTATTTACAGGAAAAAGAATACAATAGAGTTTACAGGTAGTGGCCACTTTATTAGGAACAGCAGGTACCTGATAAACTGGCCACTGAGTGTATGCTCCCTGACTATCTACTCAGCTGCTATAGCCCATCCATTTCAAGCTTCAACATGGTGTTCATTCAGAGATTCTCCGTTACACACTGCTGTTGTAATGAGGGGTTATTTGAATTATTGTCACGTTCCTGTCAACTTGAACCAGTCTGGTTATTTTCCTCCTCTGACCTCTCCCATTAACAAGGCATTTTTGCCCAGAGGGTAAGGCCATTCCCTGTGTTTTTCTGGTAGTCTATGAGCTTTGTGCCCTTTGTGAAGATGTGGTCTTCAAATGCCCTTCACCTCAATAGACCATAAGCTGTGCTGGCTCAGTGAAGGAAGCGGTGAATTTCACACTGATATCTGACTTCACAAAGGAGTGACTCATATAACATGGGCAGTAGTCCACATTCTCCAAGAAACTTTATTGTCAGAGGGCAGTGTGTTGTATCAGGGATAAGCTGATAAAGGACATAGATGTTGACTGATTAGTCCATCTTCTCATTTGCTTCAATGAAGGAGTCCAGATGTCTTAGTGCTCAGTCTCCAAGTGTGCATCAACACAATCATTGTCTGCATATTACAGCTCATCCACTGAGACTTGGGTGACCTTGCTTTAGGAGTATAGTCAGCTTGGCTTAAACAATTCCTTATTTCTTCTGAAGATTAGCTCTACTCCCATAGGACAGCTGTTGGAACTGAGATACAACATTGTGACTGGAAAGGTTGAGAAAAATATAAGGATAATAATGTTTGACACTGTAATTCACTGAGATTGATTCTGTTGTTGAACTTTTGGCTACTGTTGCGACTAGCATGCCATGGTGGAGAAAATTTAAAATAAAGACAAATTTCTGTGGGTAATTGAATGTGCAGCAATGGCGTTCCTAAGGTCAGACATCAAAGAGATGCCTCTGCAGTTACCATAGATGGATTTGTCTTCTTCCTTAAATACACCACCTCTGAGGTCCACAAATCTAATCTCTTCCTCTCAAGTGGAAAGAAGCACTGGTGCAATAAACTGTGGGGTTAGCGCTGGAGGGCCACTGAAATCATGCCTATTAGATTACATGCTAAATTCTGTGTGTGTGCCCCGCTCCAGATCAAATGGTTGCAGGTTAATTGTACATTGTTGTCACAACAGTAACTAATGGGGCTCTGTAGGATAAATCTACCTCACCCAATCTCAATGCTTTTCAGTGACAGTTTGAGCCACAAACTGTTTTGTCTCTAACTTAAAGCCTTTTTAAATAGCAGGTACTTTCATCAGCATTAACTGCATTCATATATTAGTGCTTATCAGAAGATTCCAACTGAAATTTATTTGAGGTGCAATCAAAGAAAGAGAAGTTGTTGCAGTGTCTGTGCAAAAGAAATTAAATCAATAAACAGATCAACTTTGCCTGATTTCCCCAGAAGAGTAGATTAAGCAATGCCCTTGTCTTCCCCTCTTTAACAAGAGGAAGAACATGAATGAAGAGGTTGTGTATTAGACGAGTACAAGGTTCGAGGCCAGACAATAGGATGTTATACAATTTATTGTAGCATTTTGGAAAAGAGAATACAGTATATAGGGCTGGAACAGCTCAGGAAAAGCAGTATTGGTGTAATAATATTGAAGTTTCCACAATGATTGCTAACCTTGATTCTACATCAAGCTTAACTGCAATAATTATCTTAAAATTCTTACCTGTTTTACAAATCCTCATAAATGTAAATTGCCTTCACATTGTACTCCACATCCTGAAAAGAATGATTCAGAGAGTTTCATCTGTTTTTTTTAATTTGCTATTTCCCTTATTTTATCATCCTTCTCATCAAAATCTTTTAGTAAGAAAAGATGCAAAATTAATAATCCAGGGAGTTTATTCTCACAAATTAGCTCACCAATTATCTGATCAGTTCCATGCAAAATATTTTGAAATTGTTTCTATTTTATCACCCCCCCCCATTTTAATCTTTCTAGGTAAATACCAAGGAAAGTAATAAATCTAAAGTTTCTCAGATTTAGTTGTCACTGCCTATAAGTTTATTCTCTTCATCCCTTTGTCAACCTACCCTTCTTTTCCTTTCTACCTATGTATACAATAAATACTGTTTCTTTTCATATTTTATTATCAATTGTGACTTTGTTTTAAGGGACAAATGAAATATTGCAAGGTTTTCTAATAACAAAGAAATGAATGGGAATGTGAGTAATGATTAGAATGCAAAGAAGATTGTGAACAGTAGTCTGAGGGGACAACAAAGAGGCAGAGAGAATACAATGTGGATAAAAGTCTTTTTAGAAGGGCTGAGTATTTTTAACTGGGAATTATGGATGTTCAAAGGTCATGGGTGTCCTTGTATATAAGTTGTTGAAAGCTAATAAGCAGAACTTGCAGGCTGTTTGGAAGACAAATGGTTTGTAAGCCTTTATTGTGAAAAGGATTTAAGTAAATAGATAAAGATAATACGATTATGTAGCACGTTGGTAAAACTGCACCTGGAGAACTGAGAATAGTCCCTTCCCTAAAAAAGAACATACTGTATTTGCTAAAGAGAGAGTGAAGATCCATCAAGCTGATTACTGGAGTGGCGGATCTGTCATAAAAGGGGAAATTGAGTAGGCTGGGCTCTAGGTTCTGGAATTCAAACAAAAGAGAGGTGATCTCATTTTTTAAGTGGGCTCAACAGGATAGAAGTGCGAAGGATGTTTCCCTGGCCATAAGACATGGCTCTCAGTCTCAAAATAAGGGGTTAGGCTGAGGGTTTTTCATAAGATGGTAAATGTTTGGAATTCTGTAACACAGTAGGCAACAAAGGCTCAATCAGTGATTGCATTCAAAACAGAGGTGAATGGATTTCTGTATCTTAGAGGAATAAAGCGATAGGACAGGGATATGAAGTTTAAGGTGAATGATCTCCATTGATCTTGTTGAATAGCAGAGCAAACTTGGACTAGACAGCCTATATCTGCCCCTCTTTATTCTGATTTCAGTTCTACTTTTTAAAAAATCTAATTGCTTTTCACAGTTTTACTGTTCCCTTCATATTTTCTTCTATGATTACCACATTGTCAATATGCTTGTTGATGTGATTTTCTTCCATTAACTTCGCACGTTTTTACTTACTTACTCACCTCTGGTCTGTCTCTGCTCACTCGTTTGCTCTTGCCTTGTACAGGAATATATCAGAATCAGGTTTATTATCACCGGCATTTGACGTGAAATTTGTTAACTTAGCAACTGCAGTTCAATGCAATACATAATCTAGCAGAGAAAAAAAATAATAATAATAAATAAGTAAACAAGTAAATCAATTACGTATATTGAATAGATTTTTTAAAACGTGCAAAAACAGAAATAGTGTATATTTTTTTAAAAAGTGAGGTAGTGTCCAAAGATTCATTGTCCATTTAGGAACTGGATGGCTGAGTGTGTGTCTTCAGGCTTCTGTACCTGATGGTAACAGTGAGAAAAGGGCATGCCCTGGGTGCTGGAGGCCCTTAATAATTGATGCTGCCTTTCTGAGACATTGCTCCCTAAAGATGTCCTGGATACTTTGTAGGCTAGTGCCCAAGATGGAGCTGACTAAACTTACAACCTTCTGCAGCTTCTTTCGGTCCTGTGCAGTAGCCCCTCCATACCAGACAGTGATGCAGCGTGTCAGAATGCTCTCCACAGTACATCTATAGAAGTTTTTGAGTGTATTTGTTGACATGCCAAATCTCTTCAAACTCCTAATGAAGTACAGCTGCTGTCTTGCCTTCTTTATAGCTACATCGATCTTGACACCCAGGAACTTGAAGCTGCTCACTATCTCCACTTCTGATCTCTCTATGAGGATTGGTACGTGTTCCTTCATCTTACCCTTCCAGATGTCCAGAATTAGCTCTTTCGTCCTACTGATGTTGAGAGCCATGTTTCTGCTGTGGCACCACTCCTCTAGTTGGCATATCTCACTCCTGTACGCCCTCTTGTCACCACCTGAGATTCTACCAACAATGGTTGTATCATCACAAATTTGAGCTATACCTAGCCACACAGTCATGTGTATACAGAGAGTAGAGCAGTGGGCTAAGCACACATCCCTGAGATGCACCAGTGTTGATCATCAGCGAGGAGGAGATATATTCACTAATCCGCACAGACTGTGGTTTTCTGATTAGGAAGTCAAGGATCCAATTGCAAAGGGAGGTACAGAAGCCCAGGTTCTGCAACTTCTCAATCAGGATTGTGGGAATGATGGTATTAAGTGCTGAGCTATAGTCGATGAACAGCATCCTGACATAGGTGCTTGTGTTGTCCAGGTGGTCTAAAGTCATGTGGAGAACCATTGAGATTGCATCTGCCGTTGACCTATTGTGGCGATAGGGAAGTTGCAATGGGTCCAGATCCTTGCTGAGGCAGGAGTTCAGTCTCGTCATGATCACCTCTCAAAGCATTTCATCACTGTCTTAGGCACTGGTATAATTGTTGCCTTTTTGAAGCAAGTAGGAACATCCGCCCGTAGCAGTCAGAGGTTGAAAATGTCCTTGAATACTTCTGTTAGTTGGTTGGCACTGATTTTCAGAGCCTTACCAGGTACTCCATCAGGACCTTCCACCTTGCAAGAGTTCACTCTCTTTAAAGACAGCCTAACATCAGCCTCTGAGACAGAGATCACAGGGTCATCAGGTGCAGCAGGGATCTTCACAGCTGTAGTTGTGTTTTCCCTTTCAAAGCATGCATAGAAGGCATTGAGTTCATCTGGTAGTGAAGCATCGCTGCCATTCATGCTATTGGGTTTCGCTTTATAGGAAGTAATGACTTGCAGACCCAGCCAGAGTTGCCGTGCATCTCATGTCGCCTCCAACCTCATTTGAAATTGTCTCTTCACCCTTGAAATAGCCCTCCACAAATCATGCCTGATTTTGTGGTACAGGCCTGGGTCGCCAGACTTGAATGCCACAGATCTAGCCTTCAGCAGATGATGTACCTCCTGGTTCATCCAGGGCTTTTGGTTTGGGAATGTACAGTAAGACTTTATGGGCACACAGTCATCCACACAGGTTTTAATGAAGTCAGTAACAACTGCAGCATACTCATCCAGGTTCGAAGATGAATCCATGAATACAGTCCAGTCCACCGATTCAAAGCAGTCCTGTAGGCACTCCTGTGCTTCCCTTGTCTAAACCTTCTTGGTCCTCACTGCTGGTGCTGCAGTCTTCAGTCTCTGCCTATACTCAGGGAGTAGACATACAACTAGGTGATCTTGTTTCTATTGACTGCCACTTTAACTATTTCCTATTGCAGTTCTATTTTTTTGTTCATCAGTCTTTTCTTCACTTTAATTCAGTCTGGTTCCATACTCCTCCGCTCAGAATTATCTATTTTCCAATTCATTATTTTGGTCTTTGTTTTACTTACTTCCTCTATTTGCTGCATCACATTTGCTTCTTCTTGACAGTTTATTATGTTTAGTTAAAACTTCCCAGGATTATTATTTATATTGCTTCCTTGTTATAGTTACTTCCATAAACGTACTTCTTTCAGTTGTTAGATTGTAAAATGTGTCTACTGTCATCTTTGACCCTATTATTTTTATGTCAAAATGTTCATACAATCAAAGAGTTCTAGAGCATAGAAACATGCTCTTTGGCTCATCTAATCCATACCAGCCTGGTTGTCTACCGAGTCGCATCTACTTGCACGCAGACCATAGCCCTCTGTACCTTTCTCATCACGTACCTATCCAAACTTTTCTTAAACATTGCAAGCCTCAGCCACCACTTCCACTGGCAGTTTGCTCCACACACACACCACTGCCTGTGCAAAGCAGATCCTCCTCAAGTTCTCCTTAGATATTTCACCTTTCACCCTAAACCTATGACCTTTAGTTCTAGTCTTACACAACTTAGTGGGAAAACCTACATGTATTCAATCTAACTATACACCTCATGCTTTTGTGTATCTCTATATAAGATCTCCCTTCATTCTCCTGTGCTCCAGTGAAAAACAGCCTAATCTATTCAACCCTTCCCTATAACTCAGTTTCTCAAACCCTGGCAACATCCTTGCAAATTTTTTTTGCACTCCTTCAAGTTTATTGATCTTTCCTGTAAGGTAGGTGACTAATACTGTGTACAATACTGCAAATTCAGCCTCACCAATGTCCTATACAACTTCAACATAACATCTCAACTCCTGTACTTAATTCTCTGATTTATGAAGTCCAATATGCCAAAAAGCTCTTTACAACTCTATTTACCATTGATGACACTTTCAAGGAATAATGGACCTGTATACCCAGGTCCCTATGTTCTACCACACACCCTATGTAAGTCTTATACAAGTCTTACTGTGTAAGTTTTCCATTGATTCTATTGTACTTTTTTGTTCTACTGTAAGAAAATGAGTCTCAAGGTAGTATTTGGTGACATATATGTACTTCGATAATAAATTTATCTTGAACTTTAAACTTTGAACTTTGGTTTGTCCTCCAAATTTACAACACCTGACAGATCCTTCTCTGATCTTTTATTAATAATATTGTGCTTTTTTCTACTTCCATTATGTTACCTCCAACTCATATAGCTAGCTACCCTCTTCTTACCTCCTTACTTCCTGTTTTCATCTGCAAGATCAAGTTGGCTGTCCTTCCATCTCCTGAAATAGCCATTTATAATTTTTGCCATCACTATCTGACTCCATTTTACACAACACTGTCTTGATTCCACCATTTTATACTGAAGTCTATGTGCATGATGGCATAACAGCTTGCCTTGAACAATTGCTCCTTCTTTACTTCTCAATTTTTTCTAGGTATGTTTACCACTATATTTGTTCAGGAGTTTTTATAGTACCCTTTTTCTTTTCCAATCATTACCTGCAGCCTTCGTGTCTACCCTTTATTTTTTCTTTATATTCGAGAGACATTTAGACAGACACTTAAATAGGAAAGGTGTAGAAAGATATGGCCATAATGAAGGCACATGGGATTTGTGTGGAAAGCTAAAAGGATCAGTCAGCCAAAGGACCCATTTCTTTACTGTACAACTTTATGACTCTGTCTTCAAATCAAATCACAGCTGGACCACTAAATGCACTGCTTGTCTCCACATCATAGAAAAGTGGTGGAGACAGTAAGTGTGTATTGATCAGGATCTTGCCCACAATGAAGAACTGGGGTTGTTTTCATTAGAAGAGATGAATGGAAGATTTGATAGCTGCATGGAAAATTAAGAATGATTAGGGCAGAATTGATGGAAATAAACTGCCCCAGGAATTATTGTGTTCTAATGGAAACACTGAATGGATTTTGCAATGGTGAGTTTCGGTCATGGCCTGCAGTGGTGAGTTTCTGTGCACTCTGGGAATTGCATGTTTCTGCAGTATGAGTGAGCGGTCTGCTGCCTGGTAAAAAGGAGGATCAGACTCACTGGGCCAAGGACTGAAGTTTATGAGTTGAGATATAAGTGGCTGAAGGTGAGGCTCTTGGTTGCAAAGGTGTGTTTTCATTAATGACCCATCCTTAAGACTGATTTAAAGCATTAGTTCAAAGACATATCCTATTAACGGTAGGTATACTCCTGCTAAATGCCTCCTCAAACCTTTGCTGTTAATGACGTAGTGCAACAAAATTGTGTGAATGAATTGAACGTCCACGACTGAATACTACACTCAGTGGCCACTTTATTAGGTACCTCTTGTACCTAATAAAATGGCCAGTGAGTGCATCTTCGTGGTCTTCTGCTGCTGTAGCCCATCCACTAGAAGGTTCAGCATGTTGTGCATTCAGAGATAATTTTCTGCACACAACTGTCACAACGCGAGGTTATTTGAGTTACTGTCATCTTCCTGTCAGCTTCAACCCGTCTGGCCATTCTCCTCTGACTTCTGTCATTATCAAGGCATTTTTTGCCCATGGAACTGCTGCTAACTGGATGTTTTATTTGTTTTTCGCACCATTCCCTGTAAATGGAAGTGGCTGTTGTGTGTGAAAGTCCAGTTTATGAGATACTCAAACCATCCTGTCTGGCACCAACAATCATTCCACGGTCAAAGTCACATTTCTTTCTCATTCTGATGTTTGATCTGAACAACAACTATACCTCTTGACCAAAGTTCAGAGTAACTTTATTATCAATGTTACCATATACAACCCTGCAGGCACAGAGGAACACAAAAGAATCAAAGAAAAACTGCAGACATCAGGACAGACAGCAACCAATGTGCGAAAAACAAACTGTGCAAATACAATAAGAAAGAGAAAACATAACAATGATAAATAAATAAATAAGCAAGCAAGCAATAAATAAATAAATATCAAGAACGTGAGAAGAAGAATCCTTGAAAGTGAGTCCATAGGCTGTGTGAACAGTTCAGTGATGGAGCGAGTGAAGTTCTCTAGTTCAAGAGCCAGATGGCTGAGGGGTAATAGCTGATCCTGAGTCTGATGGTGCGAGTCTTGTGCCTCCTTCCTGATGGCAACAACAAGGCGAGAGAATGGCCTGGATGCTGGGGGTCACTGACAATGGACAGTGCTCCATGTAGATGTGCTCAATGGTGGGGAGGGCTTTACCTGTCTTGGACTGCACCACATCCACTACTCTTTTGTAGGCTTTTCTGTACAAGGGCATTTGTGTTTCCATACCAAGCCTTGATACAACCAATCACTATACTCTCCACCACATATCGATAGAAGACGGTCGGAGTTTTAGATGGCATGCTGAATCTTTAAAAACTTCTAAGAAAGTAGAAGCGTTGCTGAGCTTTTTTTGTAATGGCACTTATGTGCTGGACGTAGGACAAATCCTCTGCAATGGAAACACCAAGGAATTTAAAGTTTCTGATACTCTCCACCTTGAGCCCCCAATGAGGACTGACTCATGGACTTCCAGTTTCCTCTTCCTGAAGTCAATAAGCAGCTCCTTGGTCTTGCTGACATTGAGTGAGTGGTTGTTGTTGTGGCACCACTCATACAGATTTTTAATCTCCTTCCTGTATGCTGATTCATCACCATCACTGATACAGCTAGTGGTGTTGTTGGCAAATTTAAGTATAGCATTGGAGCTGTGCTTAGCCTCACAGTCATAAGTATGAGGTTAGTAAAGCAGGGGGACTAAGCACACAGCCTTGTAGTGCACCTGTGCTGATGGAGACTGTGGAGATGTGGTTGCCATTCTGAACTGACTGGGGTCTGCAAGTGAGGTTATCAAGGATCGAGTTGCACAGGGAAGTATTCAGGCCTAGCATTTGGAGCGTATTGATTGGTTTTGAAGTATTGAATGCCAAGCTGTATTCAATAAAGAGCATTCTGATGTATGTATCTTCGCTGCCCAGATGTTCCAGGGTTGAGCAAAGAGCCAGTGAAATGGCACCTGCTGTTGATCTGTTGTGACTATATCTGCGTGCTTTTATGCATTGAGTTGCTGCCTCATGATTGACTGATTAGATATTTGTGTTAGCGAGCAGCTGTACAGATGTACCAAATGATGTGGCCACTGGGTGTATCTCCCAGCCAGCAAAAGACAACTGATGAAATCTGTTTACTGATATCAGCCAGTGAAAAATATAGAAAAAGCTTGGAAACATTTGCATGTGATTATTAACTATTACAGTTTATATCCAGAAACCCCAATTTGAGTTAATCCCCTTAGCTTAACAGCTGTATGATGAGAATTGTTACTCGTCGAACATTCAACAGAGGGTGACAGTGGGTGAGTGGCCATTTTGCACATGGAAGAAAGGAGCTCGAATCAATCCCTTCTGCTCCTTATCACACCAATGATCATTACCTGGACCTCTCTGAGTTCCTTAGTTCAGACATGGCAACAGAATGATTAGCACAAGATATTCTATAGATGTTGGAAAGCCAGAGCAAAACGCACAGAATTCTGGAGGGACTTAGCATTTACAGAGAGGAATAAATAGTTGATTTTTCACATCGAGTCCCTTTATCAGGCTGGAAAGGAAGGGGGATGAAGCAAAATAAGAAGGTGGGGAGAGGGATGGAGCACAAGCTGGCAGGTGATAGGTGGTCAAGTAAAGGGGAAAGTGAGTGGGTGGGGAGGTGGGATGGAATGATAATCTGGGAAGCGATACGTGGAAGAGGTAAAAGGCTGAAGAAGAAGGAACAGCAGACCATGTGAGAAAGAGAAGGAGGAGGGGCACCAGAGGGATGTGATAGACAGGAGAGGAGAAGAGAAAGGGTAAGAGGGAAGCCAGAATTGGGAATGGACAACAAGAGAAGTGGGAGAGGGGAGAAATTAGCAGAAGATAGAGAAATAGATCTCATGCCATCAGGTCGAAAGCCATCACGGACAGAATATGAGACGGGGCTCCTCCAGCCTGAGAGTGGCCTCATTGTGGAAGTACAGGAGGCCAAAGAGTAGAGGATGGGATACCTCTCCACGGTTTTCTCCACGGGTTCATAAGAAGCTTTCATCTCTTTATCACATGACCAATCCCATTCTTCCTGCAAGAGATATTTCTACCATATATGCTTTAGAAGTCTTATGAAATTGTATATGTATCTTTCCTCAAAATTTGACAGATGTCTGACATATAAAATTCCACACGTCACCAGTTAATCAGTACTTCCACTTGCAATGACCATCTTTCTAAAGGCCACATTTTTATTCCCATGGTGCTTGAATTTCAAGGCTGTGATATCCAAATTAGCACTGGGGTCCTGTGCAGCCATGCTCTTTTATTAATTTATAACTAGTATTGCAACTTTATGCAGTAGCAGCAAAAACTGAAGATATTCAAATTTGTGTTATTTATTTTCTTTTTTTTTAATGAATTCTCTTGAAATTTCCAGGAGACAACCTAGACACAAAGGTAAAGATCTTTCAGACCCAATAGTAAAGTACTAGTATACTGTTGTTTTATGCATGATGCTTAATGTTAGAAATAATGCCAGTGCCTCTATTTTCTTAGAAGTTTACACAGATTTGATATGTCATCTAAAACTTCTATAGATGCACAGTGGAGAGTATCCTGACTGGCAGCATCATGACCTGGTATGGAAACAGCAATAGCCAAGAATGGAAAAGCCTATAAAATGTGACAAGATGCAGCCCAGTCCCTCACAGGAACAGCACTCCCACCATTGAGCACACCTACACGGTGCGCGGCCACAAGAACACATCATCCATCATCAAGGACCCCTACAATCCAGGCCGTGTGGCCATGTTCTCTTCTCACTGCTGCCATCAGGAAGGAGATAGCAGAGCCTTTGGGTTCAGGAACAGTTATTACTCTTTAACCATCAGGCTCCTGAACCAGCGTGGATAACTTCACTCACTTCAACACTGAACTGATTAATAACACAACCTATAGACTCACCTTCAAAGACCCTGCAATTCATATTCTCAGTATTACTTATTCACCTATTTATTTATTTATTTTTGTATTTGAAATTTGCTTTCTTTTGCAGGTTAGTTGTTTGTCAGTCTTTGCTGGTGCATAGTTTTTCATTGACACTATTGTATTTCTTTGTTCTACTGTGAATTCCTGCAAGAAAATGAATCTCAGGGTAGTTTACAGTGACATATGTGTACTTTGTTAAGAAATTTACTTTGAACATTAAATCCTATCTACTTTACGAATAGATCCCTTTCTGATTTCAGTCTATTCAGATGTGTCACCTCAATTCACCATCCCATTACACAAAACATATTCCTCTTACGTGTTCACTATTGCAACTAAACTAACTTGCTCAGAGAACACTACTCAAAATTCCTAAGTGGTCATTATGTTAATATTTAGCCGACATGGATTTAATAACAGAGGCCTGGTTATAATCCCCAAGTACAGCACAAAATAAAATACCAAAATACCATATGGAAGCTTGGCTCAGGCTTCCATTTACTGAGATGATAACTGCTGCTGTTCCATGTCAGGTGCTTTCAGAAAATGTTGAAACAAGATGAGGGGAAGAGGTTGATTAGCAGACAACAGAGTAAGCACTTTGGCACAGTAATCTAAAGACCCCTCAGTGATATCCATAAATCTGACCTACATCTGCCCAACCCCCAGCCTTATCCATTCAAAATCTCACTTCCTGTCAAATGGTAGTTTCATAAGGCAATTCAGTCAAACTTTAAAATACGCAAAATAACTTCTGTGGTCTGGCAACGCTCTGCAGTTCATTGAGACGTTGATTACATAGCAGATTGTTTTTTAAATGAAATTCTGTTTTCAGACTGGGCGTTTATTTGTTCAAAGGATAAACACTTTGGGAAAAATTGTCCATATAAATTAAAATCAGGCAGTGGCATAGAGAAAGAGCATAGCTCTCAATGGATGTTCATCACATAGATCTTTGAATCTGTTTAAGTAACTTTTCCAAAAGAGTTCCTCTTGTCGTGCCCACCACACCATCAGCCTCCTCATCCAGCGCATTATCTCTGTAACATCTGTCATCTTTAACAGGATCCTACTACCAAACACATCTTTACTTCCCCCCTCCCCCATTCTCCATTGTCCACAGCAATTGCTCTCTCTTAATCTCCCTCCCCACTGATCCCTCCCCAGCCCTTATCCCTGCAAGCAGAAAAGTGCTACACCTGCCTATTCACCTCCTCCCTCACCACCATTCAGGGCCCAGAACAGTCCATCCAGGTGAGGCAAAACCTCATCTGGGAATTTGTTGGGGTCATCCACTATATCCGATGTTCCCAATATGGCCTCCTCTACATCGGTGAGACCCGATGTAGATTGGGGGACCACTTTGTCGAGCACTTTTGGTCTGTCTGCGACATTGTAATTTAAATCCCCATTCCCATTCCAAAATGTCAGTCCGTGGCCTCCACTACTCTCATGATGAGGCCACTGTCAGGCTGGAGGGGCAACAACTCATATTCTGTCTGGTTAGCCTCTAATCTGATGGCATGATCATGTATTTTTCTAACTTCCAGCAACTTCTCCCTCTCCTCCTTCTCGCTTTTTCAATTCCCCATTCTGACTCCCCTCTTATCCCTTCTCTTCACCTGCCCGTCACCTCCCCCAGTGCCCCTTCTCCTTCCTTTTCTCCCATGATCCACTCTCCGCTTGTATCAGATTCCTTCTTTTATAGGCCTTAACTTTTCCACCAATCACCTCTCAGTTTCTCACTCATCTCCCCCCTCCCCCACCCATCTATCTTTCTCCTCACCTGGCTTCACCTATCAACTTCTAGCTTGTACTCCTTCCCCCCCCCCAAACCTTCTTATTCTGACTTTTCCCCCTTCCTTTCCAGCGCTGATGAAGGGTTTCAGCCCAGAACATTGACTGTTTATTCCTTTCCATAAATGGTGCCTGACCTGCTGAGTTCCGCCAGTATTTTGTGTGGGTTACAAAATAACTTTTAATTCGTTTTTCAGAATCTGGATATCACTGGCAAGGCCTGTATCTGTGGTCCATCTCTTGCACTGAGTGCCTTGCTAGGTGATTTTGGAGGGTATTTAAGAATCTACCATAGAGAATTCACATGTAGACCTGGAAAAGTTGGCAAGATTCCAACCCTGAGAAAGGTCAGTGAAGTGTAAGGGTTTTACAACGGGTCAGTAGATTTTGTGGTTGTTTTGTTTCTGCACCAGTTCTGACAGGAGTTGAACTCATGTCTCTAGATCATTGGTCTAAACTTTTGGATTACTAGTCCATAGTTTATAAAGATTATGGCCCATTCTCTGGCAGGTTGCAACATAATCAGTGATCATGAGAATGCTACTTCAACAATAGATAATTGTTTTGCACCAGAACACCTATAATAAGCCAAGTTTTCCAAGATATTCCAACCATCAAAGGTCTATTTCTCAGCATCCTATTCCTCTGTGATCCTCTCCACTCTTAAAGTGGGTTTCACAGCTGCCACTAATCTGCTCGTATCTGACCAAGTGATTAGTTTCCTTGAGAAAGGGTTACCACATCCACCACCACTTAAAGCCCACATGAGTATTTCAAGCAGAAGAACCAAGGATCTAATCACTATAAGTATACAGACCTCTCTAATGGCATAATTGAATACCTTTCATGAAGATTGTTTCAAATGTCAATGCATTAGCATTGTTCCACATTTCACAAAAGTCAATGATTTTCTTATGGATCCTATATATATTTTAATCAGTGCATTTGACCCAACAAAACATTTCCAAAGCAGTAAGTCCAATATTACAATACCTCCGGCTATAGGGAAGAAGATCACCAGCACATCATCTCTTTCATAAACTATGAGCAATACATATGTAACGCCTTTGCCCCAACTGACACCCCCCCCCCGTTGCCTAGGGTGAATAACCGTCGACCTCGCCAAACAGTGCAAATGCTTTGGTGCGGATATGGTGTGAGGCACCCAATGATCAGCCACGACACAAATATCAAACAAGTGTGAGTAAAGAGTTATACTTTATTGCAATCTTTGGTGATGGGTTAGTAGCAACAACTAAAAGAAAAGGCGCCACATAAGTAACTTATCAGTCTTGTGCACATAATATTTTAATATGTTGGAGCTCACGCCTCCGATTCCATCCACAGCGTCCTTCTGAGACTCTGGCCACCATCCGAACCCCCAAGGTCCGGTATGTGTCGCCCTGGAACTGAGAGGAAAAGATCCTATTCCTGAAGGCTTAGAGGGACCATGCCCTTGGGTGTCGTTACGGATAGATGGAAGCTATGCTAAAGCCTTCCTCGACACCGGGGCGCAGGTCAAGTTGTTGTACAGTTCGTTTTACAACCGGTTTCTGAAGCGTTTACCCTTGACAACATTAAGGGTACTGGAGATTTGGGGTACCAGTGCCAGTGATGATCCAGACGATGGTTATTGGTCAGTGAAACTGGAGTTCTTGGACGCCAATGTGTGGGTGTCGGAGGGTCGTGAAACATTAATGCTGATGTGTCCGGACCCTGGTGCAACGGGCAGTGTTTCAATTCTGGAGGGGACCAACACCCCGCTGGTGTGGAGGCACATGGGGACCTGCCAGGAGGAGGCGGGTGAGAGCTGTTTGGGGGCATTGTCTGTGCACCCATTGTTTCAAGCTGCTTGTGAGGACGGGTGTAGCAGCATGGGGCCGGTACCGAATTTAAATGAGAGCCGATAATGATACGGCCTGGGGTGAGTACCTGAGGGTGAGATCCTCTTAGTGGACGCTCCGAAATACCACGAGGGAGGGGAGTTGACCGCTGAAAACACCTCGGTGAGAGAGAGGTTGCGGTGTCTGGCCCCTGCAGCTGTGGAAGACGTAGGCAGCGTGTGTGTGGATTATAGGACTCTGAACAGGCGCACTGTCATTGACCAGAATACGGTCCTAAGGGCCGAAGAAGCGATGGTCTGTCTGAATGGTGCGACATGGTTTAATGTGCTGGATCTGAGGAGTGGATGTTGCCAGATCACGATGAGTGAGGCCAACAAGGAGAAGATGGCCGTTATAGGTCCCCTAGGATTCTTCCAGTCCGAAAAAATGCCACAGGGCATATCTGGAGCCCTGCAACCTTCCCACAGGGCATGAGGAAGACCATGGGGGATGTGGACTTGTTTGGAGTTTTGGTGTATTTGAATGATCTCCTAGCACTGGGATTTGCCTTGGAAGACTACGAAGCGAGGCGAGTGAGGGATCCCGGTCAACTAAGGATTAACGAAGTAATATTTTCTTTGGACGAGAGCCAGGTTTGGAGAGGGGCGCAGCTCCTGAGTGAGGAGATTTGCATTGCTGAACTGAACGCTCAGAAACGCAGGCTGGAGACTGAGTGCTGCAATTGTGGGACAACCAGTGAAGAATTGGAGTCCACACTCGTCAAAGTGGAGACGGGGAAACAGAATTCGGGGCCAAAACTGCAGCCATTTACTGATGAATTAATCCAGAGAGATGAAACAATGACCAACCCTCGAAAGGATCAGCAGAAACTCAAGAAATCGATTTAGAACAGATTGGAAGAAGCTGGTAGTGTAATTGCGTCTCAGATGGAGACGGACATGAAGCGTGAGTCAGAACTGCTGAGACTGGGGCGAGAGTTGGAGGAGTCAGGGAAGAAGCTGACGTCTCGATTGCAGGAGGCTGAAGAGGTTGCAGAGGCAGCCCAGGCTAAGTGCTTCAGTTTGGAAAAAAATCAAACAGCAGCTACCAATTGAGGAAATGGGGAAGAATATGGATTCAAAGGATGATGTGCTGGATGTGTGGTACATGCTGCCTTTTGCTAACTTCCCCTTGATTGAGGAAGAGACATTTGGCCCTTCTCCCACTAAGTTAGGGGTAGTGAGGAGGGCTAGCTGTGGGCAGCCTGGGTTACAGCAGGACCCTGAAGGAAAAGAAGCGGGGCCCTGGACACAGGACAGGGGGTTCTGAAATGCAGTGTGGGCATGTGAGAAATTGAGAGGGGATTTGGCAAGCAGACCCGGGTTATCCCCAGTAGTGTCCAAGCCTGAAGGGTTTAGATGAGGGGGTACGGAGATCTTGGAGGATTAGGAAACTCCCAGATAGGTTGGCCTATGTAGCACCCATGGAACAGGGCGTAAGGTCTACTGTTTGGGGAGCCATGTGACTGTTTGTACCTGGATTGGGTTTTTGTGTCTGCAGGAAGGGTTGGCGATTTATTTAGAAGTCATGAGGACATGACTAAATTTGCTGGGGGGAGAGGGTAAGTGGTTTCTTCTTTTATGTTACTGCTAAGGCTAATAAAATGGCTTCTTTGTTATGTTAAAAATAAAATGGCTTATCTGTGATGTTAACTGCTGAGACAGTAGTTCTCGCTCTAGCAGCTTGTTTTGGGTTATAATTACTGATAACGAGAATTGTATTCATTTGCTAACTAATTGGAATAGATGTTATTCTTTCTTGTGTGTCTGTAAGCTATTGTTTTCACTGGCTTTGGGGCAGAAGGCGGATGGAGACAGAGAGAGGAGATGCGATGCTGTAAACTGGGTGGTGGGACGGACCTCGAGCGGGAGTCTGAGGCCCAGGGTCTCCGGCGAGGAGATGAGACACGGACAGACTCGAGTAGAGCGTTTGGTCGATCACCAAGGGTGGTCCCATTCGTGGGTCGGCAGAGTTCGGAGGACATCAACTGGAGGAAGGGGGACCTGGTTCTGTAAGAGCTCCAACAATGTGTGCATGAACTGGCACCTTTTTCTTTTTTTTAAAACAGTTAAACAGTTCTTATTTTGTTCATTTACTATCTACATAGTCAAAGTAAGAGTTATAAATTGTAATAATTTAATCGCATATGGTGTATTGTCTGTTATTTGGTGGGGTGGGGTACATCACACAGCATCCACACAAACTTGTTTACCCAGTTTGGTGGGGCTGAAGGCTGCTCCCGTTAGACGAAAGCGAGCTGAGCGAGCCTGAGGCTTACCAGGGGCTACAGGTATTATATTCCTCCAGGATCTGTTAAGTGATTTTCAGCATCATTTGTTTCCTGGTGCAATTGCTTTTACTTTTGGATTTTAAAATAAGTTACTTCTCGGTCGGAAGA
The DNA here is from genome assembly GCF_963921235.1 of Mobula hypostoma. Taxonomy (NCBI): domain Eukaryota; kingdom Metazoa; phylum Chordata; class Chondrichthyes; order Myliobatiformes; family Myliobatidae; genus Mobula; species Mobula hypostoma. The sequence goes on from NC_086103.1 coordinate 38,053,090, forward strand.
CTCATATCTCATTAGCCTTTCTCTCAGCTTTACTGATTTGTTTCCATATACTGCAGCTTTAAGCATCCACTTCTTGCATATGGAAAATGCATTCTAAAAATGACCCAAACAGTCCTTCCAGGTGAGGCAACACTTCACCTGTGAGTCGACTGGGGTGATATACTGCGTCCGGTGCTCCCGATGTGGCCTTTTATATATTGGCGAAACCCGACGCAGACTGGGAGACCGCTTTGCTGAACATCTACGCTCTGTCCGCCAGAGAAAGCAGGATCTCCCAGTGGCCACACATTTTAATTCCACATCCCATTCCCATTCTGACATGTCTATCCACGGCCTCCTCTACTGTAAAGATGAAGCCACACTCAGGTTGGAGGAACAACACCTTATATTCCATCTGGGTAGCCTCCAACCTGATGGCATGAACATCGACTTCTCTAACTTCTGCTAAGGCCCCACCTCCCCCTCGTACCCCATCTGTTACTTATTTTTATGCACACATTCTTCCTCTCACTGTCCTTTTTATCCCTCTGTCCCTCTGAATATACCTCTTGCCCATCCTCTGGGTCCCCCCCCCCGTCTTTCTTCCCGGACCTCCTGTCCCATGATCCTCTCGTATCCTCTTTTGCCTATCACCTGTCCAGCTCTTGGCTCTATCCCTTCCCCTCCTGTCTTCTCCTATCATTTTGGATCTCCCCCTCCCCCTCCAACTTTCAAATCCCTTACTCACTCTTCCTTCAGTTAGTCCTGACGAAGGGTCTCGGCCTGAAACGTCGACTGCACCTTTTCCTACAGATGCTGCTTGGCCTGCTGCGTTCACCAGCAACTTTGATGTGTGTTGCATGATTAAAGCATTCCTCATTTTTAATTGCTTAATGTTTAGAAAAATTCACTCTACTGAATTATGTATGGCCACTTGCTGCTAAATTCGAGTTCTTAAATTCACCAGAAGACAGCTATCCATGAAGAGCAACATTGAGGCTGTATTAAATCAATACCTGCTCACACTGCAGGGCAAATTAACAGTAAACGGTAATCACAACTTTGGAATTTCATACCTAATATTAATAGAAAGTCAGGGGAAGTATTTTGTCAAAAACTCGGCTGCTCTCTCTAGTCAAACATAGAACATAGAACATAGAATAGTACAGCACATTACAGGCCCTTCGGCCCACAATGTTGTGCCAACCCTCAAACCCTGCCTCCCATATAACCCCCCACCTTAAATTCCTCCATATACCTATCTAGTAGTCTCTTAAACTTCACTAGTGTATCTGCCTCCACCACTGACTCAGGCAGTGCATTAAACGCACGAACCACTCTCTGAGTAAAAAACCTTTCTCTAATATCCCCCTTGAACTTCCCACCCCTTACCTTAAAGCCATGTCCTCTTGTATTGAGCAGTGGTGCCCTGGGGAAGAGGCGCTGGCTGTCCACTCTATCTATTCCTCTTAATATCTTGTACAACTCTATCATGTCTCCTCTCATCCTCCTTCTCTCCAAAGAGTAAAGCCTTAGCCCCCTTAATCTTTGATCATAATCCATACTCTCTAAACTAGACAGCATCCTGATAAATCTCCTCTGTACCCTTTCCAATGCTTCCACATCCTTCCTATAGTGAGGCGACCAGAACTGGACACAGTACTCCAAGTGTGGCCTAACCAGAGTTTTATAGAGCTGCATCATTGCCTCGCGACTCTTAAACTCCATCCCTCGACTTATGAAAGCTAACACCCCATAAGCTTTCTTAACTACCCTATCCACCTGTGAGGCAACTTTCAGGGATCTGTGGACATGTACCCCCAGATCCCTCTGCTCCTCCAGACTACCAAGTATCCTGCCATTTACTTCGTACTCTGCCTTGGAGTTGGTCCTTCCAAAGTGTCCCACCTCACACTTCTCTGGGTTGAACTCCATCTGCCACTTCTCAGCCTACTTCTGCATCCTATCAATGTCTCTCTGCAATCTTCGACAATCCTCTACACTATCTACAACACCACCAACCTTTATGTCATCTGCAAACTTGCCAACCCACCCTTCTACCCCCACATCCAGGTCATTAATAAAAATCACGAAAAGAAGAGGTCCCAGAACAGATCCTTGTGGGACACCACTAGTCACAATCCTCCAATCTGAATGTACTCCCTCCACCATGACCCTCTGCCTTCTGCAGGCAAGCCAATTCTGAATCCACCTGACCAAACTTCCCTGGATCCCATGCCTTCTGACTTTCTGAATAAACCTACCGTGTGGAACCTTGTCAAATGCCTTACTAAAATCCATGTAGATCACATCCACTGCACTACCCTCATCTATATGCCTGGTCACCTCCTCAAAGAACTTTATCAGGCTTGTTAGACTTGTCTGCCCTTCACAAAGCCATGCTGACTGTCCCTGATCAGACCATGATTCTCTAAATGCCCAGAGATCCTATCGCTAAGAATCTTTTCCAACAGCTTTCCCACCACAGACGTAAGGCTCACTGGTCTATAATTACCTGGACTATCCCTACTACCTTTTTTGAACAAGGGGACAACATTTGCCTCCCTCCAATCCTCCGGTACTATTCCCGTGGACAACAAGGACATAAAGATCCTAGCCAGAGGCTCAGCAATCTCTTCCCTCACCTCATGGAGCAGCCTGGGGAATATTCAGTCAGGCCCTGGGAACTTATCCATCCTAATGTATTTTAACAACTCCAACACCTCGTCTGCCTTAATATCAACATGCTCCAGAACATCAACCTCACTCATATTGTCCTCACCGTCATCAAGTTCCCTCTCATTGGTGAATACCGAAGAGAAGTATTTATTGAGGACCTTACTCACTTCCACAGCCTCCAGGCACATCTTCCCACCTTTATCTCTAGTTGGTCCTACCTTCACTCCTGTCATTCTTTTGTTCTTCACATAATTGAAGAATGTCTTGTGGTTTTTCTTTACCCTACTCGCCAAGGCCTTCTCATGCCCCCTTCTTGCTCTCCTCAGCCCTTTCTTAAGCTCCTTTCTTGCTTCCCTATATTCCTCAATAGACCCATCTGATCCTTGCTTCCTAAACCTCATGTATGCTGCCTTCTTCCACCTGACTAGATTTTCCACCTCACTTGTCACCCATGCTTCCTTCACCCTACCATTCTTTATCTTCCTCACCGGCACAAATTTATCCCTAATATCCTGCAAGAGATCTATAAACATCGACCACATGTCCATAGTACATTTCCCCACAAAAACATCATCCCAATTCACACCCGCAAGTTCTAGCCTTATAGCCTCATATTTTGCCCTTCTCCAATTAAAAATTCTCCTGTCCTCTCTGATTCTAACCTTTTCCATGTTAATGCTAAAGGTCAGGGAGCAGTGGTCACTGTCCCCCAGATGCTCACCCACTGAGAGATCTGTGACCTGACCCGGTTCGTTACCTAGTACAAGATCTAGTATGGCATTCCCCCTGGTCGGCCTGTCAACATACTGTGACAGGAATCCATCCTGGACACACTTAACAAACTCTGCCCCATCTAATCCCTTGGAACTAATCAGATGCCAATCAATATTAGGGAAGTTAAAGTCACCCATGACAACAACCCTGTTATTTTTGCACCTTTCCAAAATCTGCCTCCCAACCTGCTCCTCTGTATCTCTGCTGCTACCAGGGGGCCTATAGAATACCCCCAGTAGAGTGACTGCTCCCTTCCTGTTCCTGACTTCCAACCCATACTGACTCAAAAGAGGATCCTGCTACATTACCCACCCTTTCTGTAGCTGTAATAGTATCCCTGACCAGTAATGCCACCCCTCCTCCCCTTTTCCCCCCTCTCTATCCCTTTTAAAGCACTGAAATCCAGGAATATCGAGAATCTATTCCTGCCATTTCAAAGGTGAGGTCTCCAAGAATTAGTGAGTAGGGAACATTTTTCCATTGTTTTAGAAGGAAGTAGGGATAATCCTGGAGTCTAAAAACTGGTGAGTCCCTTGATGGTGGTAGGGAGCCTTAGGGATAGGACTTATGAGCATTTTGAAAACCATGGCCTAATTAAGGACAGTCAGCATTGGTTTGTTGTGGGGCAAGTCGTGTCTTACTAACTTTCAGGAGTATTTCAGGAAATTGACACAGGTTATTGATAAAGGTAGAGCTGGGAATATTGTCTGCCTGGATTTTAACAAGGCCTTTACAAGGTCCCTCATAGGAGGCTCATCAAGAAGATTCCAACCCTGAGAAACATGGGTTTCTCGGTGCATGGGATCCACAGTGTATTTGCTTGCCTATTGAAGACAGGGTGGTGGTTAATGGGATTTATTCTGACTGGAGGTCTGCAACTGGTGATGTTCCACAGGGATCTGTATTTGGATCTCTGCTGTTTGCAATATATTAAATGATATGGATGAAAACACAGATAGGTGGGTTAATAAGTTTGTAGATGATATGAAGATTGGTGATGTTGTGGATAGCGTAAAAGATATAGTGAGGTATAAATCGATTGCAGATATGGGTGGAGAAATGGCAGATGGAAATAAACAAACCAAATGTAAATTTATTGTAACTGATAACAAAATAAATAAAATAACTAAAATAACTGGGCCCAGAACACATGCATTCTTACGACTCAAGCTTCTTTTTATTTTGATTGTGGACAAGGAGAACAGCATGGCCCCTATCAGCTGCAAGGGCTGAAAATTGCTATTTTATATTGATTTGGCTTATTAGTTACAGATATTGACTATTTGGTAAATTATATGTTTGAATTCCTCTCTTGCAGGATCAATTACCATTTCCAATAGAGGTGTTAAAAGTCGATCAAAACTTCAAACTGACAACTGATGATATTTTGAAGTTAATAAAGCAATTGTCTCTTAGTTGTTGGGTGTGTTTTACATCCTTCCATTATTCCTATCTCATCTGCTTCTGGCACCACCTTTTGTGTAAAGAGACACTATTTTTAGATAGACCTTTCTAGGAAAGTCTCACTACAGAAGCCTCAATCATCTGGCTTGAGTACACACTACCACAGTCACCCCGAACTATCTCTTCTGTAGTAAGCAGAGGTGTCTCCAGTGGTCTCACTTCAAAGGTCTTACTTGACTACAATGACCCCAGACTAACTTTGCCTGGACATTGCCTTCAACCCTCGTCTTACCACAACTTCCACACTCTCTCCTCTTTGTCCTGTTTTACCAGGGACAGTTGGCTGTTGATAAGAGGAACATACATGCAATACTCCTGGCTAATAGTGGCACAAGCACCACCTCTCTCAGACAACAGAAAGTCTAGTCTAATCTAGTCAATTCTGAAAGGCCACATTGCAGATTTCCAGCATTTCGGCCAGTAATGTTATTGAAGGCCCAGCTTGTGTCGTGTAACACTAAAACTGTGTTAGCCAGTTTCTCCAGCAGAGTTGAGGCCATGTTAATGCTTTCATGAGCTAGTCTAGCAGGTTCCAAGAAGAGGAACACTACAATCCAGAAATACTCAGCCTCCATAGTCCTTTGATGGCAGCTCCACACAGTGGGACATAGAGACAGGATAGGCAGGTGGTACATCTATGGAACTATGTAGGCCAGACAACAACATCTCCTCTTCGGCTTTGGTTTAGGCCAAAGTTCCCATTTTAGAAGGGGTACACCTGGCAGCCAATGATAGGTCTGTCAGCCAAATACCCAGTAAGTACCATTAACTGGATTTGGAGGATCACCAATAGTATAGACATTGCTCGTATTGTTACCCATGTTTAGTCCCGTCTCTTGATGGTTGCAGTAACATACTTCTCCCCAATCCCCATAAAGCAGCTTCAGAGCAGGGGGGTTACGTAATCGTTGTAAGCAGGTTGATACAATCCCTCAAAGCAGTTGCAATGAGCAGTTCAGTCTTGTGCTTCCTTCGCAGTTCTAATTTTGTTATTAAAGTAAGACACGGAATCAAACTCACTACGATTCAGGGATATAAACGCATTGGCAAGCCACCTTCTGAGTGTTTGGGCCATCTCTAGAGCACAGCCAACAAACTGACTGGTTAGTACACAATGTATAACTGTAACCGAGGCAGAGAAAAGTGTTAGGAGTATTCATGTCACGTGGTACTTCAAAGGTTTCAAAGGTACATTTGATGTCAGAGAAATGTATACAATATACATCCTGAAATACTTTTTCTTCACAACCATCCAGGAAAACAGAGGAGTGACCCAAAGAATGAATGCAGTTAAATGTTAGAACCCCAAAGCGTACCCGCAGCTCCCCTCCCACACATAAGCATCAGCAAAGCAAGAATCCCCCCTCCTCCACCAGCATGAAAAAGCATTGGCACCCCCTCCACCGAGCACTCTATGCAGCAAAGCATCAATAAGGACACAGATATGCAGTACCCCAAAGACTATTCGCTCACCCAGTATCCAACATACAACAGTCTCTCTCTCTCTCTCCCTAATAGGGGAAAAAGAGGTGTCTCTATTTCACAGCAAGAGGGGAGACATAACAAACAACTCACAGATTTACAATGTTAAGTCTGCATTTTGGCGGAAAATAGATGTCCAGATTACCCAAAATTTATAATGCATAGTGATTACTTGCAATACTTGGAACGGAGCTTCCCAGTGGGGCTTTAAGCAGTTCTTTTGTTGATTGACTCTCCCCAGTACCCAATCTCCCAGCTGGTAGGTCTGATTCTCCTCAGCCAGCACAGTCTTTTGGACTTCAAGTACCCAATGATGGGAACCTTTAAAAGCTTGTGTTAGTGCTACACAATACTACAACATGATTTCACTCATAATATGGATGTTCATTTGGGAAATTAAAAAGGGAGGAGTGACTGGCAGCACATGGAATGTCCCAAGACTTTCTCACGCAGAGGTAGGCCTGTCACGCAGTTTGGAGCGCAGTGCTTTGTCATGAGGGCCTGTGGAAGCAGCTCTGGCAACTTCATTTTGACCTTGTCACACAGTTCAGCTAACCTGCATTTCAGAGCCCCATTCTGTTTCTCAGTTACCCTGTAAGATTGAGGCTGGTAAGAGCAGGTGAGATGATGCTTAAACTACAAGGCTTTTGTCAACTTCTATATGACTTTACCAGTAAAGTGAAAACTGCTATCACTTGAGATTTTCTCAAGAATCCCAAACGTAGGAATAAATTCTCATAATAAAAATTATCAACAGTTACAGCATCATTTCTCTGAGTTAGATCAGCTTTAACCAATGGAGAAAACAAAGTTACAAGTGCATATTCTCAATTCATACATTTAGGTAACTGCATGAAGTCCATTTGGAGGTGCACAAATTAATTCCAGGGGAAGGACCCAATCGTTACAGTACACAACCAATCACACCAAGCTAGTCAGTCAGCAGCTGACTACGTAATTGAGTTTCAGACTTTAGCCAAGGACTGTGACTGGAACAATGAGATCTTGGCCACTCTGGACCATCACGGACTCCAAGGTGAATTAAAGGATGGCCTTGATTTGGGAGAGCTGGAAGAGGATTTAGAGGCTCTGATTGATCTGTCCTTCTACCTCAATAATCACCTAGTGGAGGGAAATTGTGACTATCTCAAGAGGTCGAAGAGGGCTAGCCCAGGCCCAACCTCATCACATCACAGCTCTGCATTCTGACCTTGGACAATGACCAGCTCATCTTCTGCACAAGATCCTGTCAAGCAATGCAAATAGGCTGCACAAGACTCTCCACCAATGAGAGGTCCTGGCGTCAGAGACAAAGTTGCTGCTACTACTGTGGGGAGGCAGCTCACCTGCAGGCCGAATGTCCGAATCTGCAGCTGTCAGAAAAACTGCTAAGACCGTCCAGTGTCAAGAGGATAGTGACTCTTCCTCCACACTGACCCTGCATCTGACAATAGACCTATTGCCCGGTACTTGTCCTCCACAGGGGTGGTTATACATACTTCTAGGCCATGAACTTTGTGTCCAGCTGGAAAAATACAAATTTCTATTTTTTTGGGTTTCAATTTCTAGTTTTGGGTTTTATCAGCTGAAATGGCAATCTCAAACTGAATCCTCCCAAGACACACGCAGTCAAAGATTGGTCAAAACTAAACAGTGTGAAACAAGTCCAGTGATGTCTGGGATTTGCCAACTTTTACAGAAAGTTCATCGGGGGGTTTTCCCCGGTGACAGCTCCACTCCAAGAGATCCACGGGCACTTTCACTTGGACTACCGAAGTGGAGGCTGCTTTTTCAGAACTCAGACAGTGGTTCATAACAGCTGCGACTTCAGTCTCCTCTAACCCAGAGTTTCCCTTCGTCGTGGAGGGGGATGCCTCAGATGTTGGAGTGGGTGCATTCTTGTCTCAACAGATACCCTTGGTCAATAAGCTGCACTCATGTGCATTCTTTTCCAGGTGTCAAGTTACATTGGAGGAATGGTATCATTGGCTTGGGGGGGGGGGGGGTGCAAGAACTCTTTCATTGTTTGGACAGATTATAAAAACCTACCTTATGTTCAGGAGACCAAAAGATTGAAGTGCAGGCAAGCCAGATGGTCTCTTTTCTTTAAATGGTTCGATTCTGTTCCAACCTGTTGACCAGTGACAAAGAATAAAAAACCAATGCCTTGCCTTGACAGTTCAATGTACCCAAAAAAGAGGAGTAGCCTACCATCATTTTGGCCCAAGCTAAGGCAATAGCGCCCATACGTTGGGGAATTGACACACTTGTTCACACCTCCGGGTTGTCTGTTCATCCCAAGTTCTGTCAGGCCTAAGCTACTTCAGTGGGGACACGCATCTAGAATGACCGCTCACCCAGGGGTTACCAGGAAAATCGAGTTCATTAAGAGGAAGCACTGGCAGGCTGAAATGGCTGAAGAAATCTGACAATATGTTCAAGCATGTGAGGTGTGCACCCAGAACAAGAAGCCTCACACCCAACATCAGGGTTCCTTCACCCTCTTCGTGTTTCATGAGCACACATCTCCATGGACTTTGTCATGGGTCTTCTGCCTTCCAAGTGGAAGACTGCCATCATGGTGATTGTGGATTACTTCTCAAAAGCCTGTAAATTCATAGCATTGGGAAAATTACCATGGCTGAGATTGTCCTTCATCAGGTTGTCAGGAACTATTGATATCTGGTGGACATTGTGTGGGATTGTGGGCCACAATTCACGTCGCATTTTTGGAAGGCATTCGGTGAGCTGTATGCAAGACTTTCCTCAGAGTTTCACTGCAGTCCAATGATCAAACGGAGCAGGTGAACCAGGGTATGGAGCGAACCTTGAGAAGCCTAGCTCAAGAGGACACCAGGCCAGTGGTGTGATCACTTGATGTGGGCAGTGTTCACCCACAACATACTACAGCATGACGTGCATGGTATGTACCCATTTGAATGCCAAGTCCACCACTCTTCCCCGAGCAGGAGGCAGAGGTTGGGGTTCCTGCTGCTGAAGATCTCATCGGACGCTGCAAGGAGAAATGGACTAGGGCGAGAGAGATTTTCCTGGCCTCTAACCATACGGCTGAACTGAAAGGTCGACTGTAAGAGAAGACAGGGCCAGCCGAGCAAGAAGTCTGGTTGTCTACTCAAGATCTGCCTCTCCAGATGGAGAATGGGAAACTGGCACTCAAGTTAATTGGAGCCTTGAAGGTTCTACAGAAAGTGAACCCAATAGCTCCCCAAGACCCTTAAGATCAATCCCACCTTACATATATCCAAGTTGAAACCTGTAAGTACCAGTCCTTTAGCCCCAACACATTCACCCCGCCACCATCCAGATTTGCTGATGGGAAACACCGTAAAGAGAATTCTGGAATCACAATCTGGTTGGCGTGTTCAGCATTTCCTTGTTGACTGGGAAGGGTTTGGACCCAAGGAAACATGCTGGGCTCCTGAAAGGGACATCCTGGACCCGGCTCTGGTGTGGCTACTATCCACTTCACTCCCAGCAGCCGTGGCTGTCAGGAGTTGGCCGTAGGGGACAGGGTCCTGTTACGGTATGCACCCACCGCACCAGCTTCTGGGATTTAGATGCTCCAATTCTCCAGAGTATGGATAGCTGGTGCAGCCCCTTTAAAAATTCAGGCCCAATCCGCTAATTAGCAGCCATATTTTGACACCAGAATTTTAATAGTTAAAGAGCACCTGAACTCAGTTTTGGCGCTCAAATGTCAGCTCAAATTTAGTAAGGACTGAGATTGCATTTTTGGATTTCTGTCTCTTTTGGATTCTCGTCTAGCATCTAGTCAAGGACCCTGCTCTCGTCTCAGTATTGAAATTGTGTCTCAAGTCTTGTCTCAGATACTCCAGCACTTGGGTCCTTATCATCCTTGCCTTGGCTTCTCATCACACCAGCAGTGGCAGATGCCAGCAGTGGGCTTTCAGGATTACGTCTCTAGCAAATCACAGAGTTGCTGCTACTTTTCCTGCAATGATTGAGAATCTCTCATTTTCGATTATACTCTTCATCCTTACAGTCTTGCACATAGTGTACACAAAGTCCATAAAGTCTGCAGCCACTGAAAAATCACGCTGTAATTGTACCAGTTCATCAAAGAATTTAGAAAGAACAGGCAGTCTGATCACACTGGAGTGCTACATGGCCATAAAGATCGGCTGTTGCTGCCTTAGCAAAAGAGACAGCTCGATTGTTCCCTCTAGTTATTTCATCCTTCCCAATACTATGAGCCACAGTTTAAAACAGCAATTGCATTAAATAATTGAAAAGCAGAAAAAGGTTCACAGTTATTTCACTGTGTTTTATCAGAGTTCCATCATCATTATCATCAGCTGCTGTGCCCAGTTTGAGCTTTGACTGCCATGACCCACACTCTCCTGTTTTGGGTCAAGTGGATCAATTCATTGGTATTCATTTCCAGTTCTCTGGCTGCTGTCTCCATCATCATTTGCCTTTGCCTTCCTCTTGCTTTCTTCCCTTCAATCTTTCCCATAATTACGGTGCATTCTAACTCTTCTTTCCTAATCACATGTCCAATGAAGTCACGTTGCCTTTTCATGATCTCATACATTAGTTCTTTTTTTGTGCTTGCTCTGTTCATGACATCCTTGTTAGATATTCATTTCGTCCATGATATTCTTTGCATCCTCCTCAAAAACCACATCTCTGCTGCTTCAATTTGTTTCCTCATGTCACTAGATATTGTCCAACATTCTGAGCCATGTAACATATGTGTTCGTCCATCATCAACGTCGATGAGGACCTCAACACCATTATGATGGTGTTGAGACTAGCGCGTGATTTGGATTTAAGTGAGGGAGAGTTGCGCAGCGTCAGCCTCACTCTCTCTTCCCAATTCCCATCTGGATCCAGTGGCAAGACAGAGTCAAGATGGCTGGAGATGGGACTAGGCGCAGTGGATGACCATAATGTCTTCTGTGTCTTGTTCCGCTCTACACGTTCCACGACACTTGCAGAGACCACCTTCTTGACCATTGGACCTTCCATTGGTCTCGTCTGCTCAATCCGCCGGAGTCTGTCTTCACGTGCTGGGATAGACAACACCCTATCTCACTGAGGGTTTGAGACCCGTCGGCTACCCTCACCTGGTTTAGCCGGCTTGTCGAAGCCGTTTCCCGGGGTGTGGCCACTGTCGCATGTAAACAGCTATGAGGAGCGACAGGTGAGAGCTGAGTGCCAGGTGGGGACCAAAGGTGGACCAACTGCCTTGAAAAGGACGCCACATGTTCCTCCACCAGAGGTGCTACCCCTCCCTGACACCCCATATAACATAACTGGATAATCGTAACATTTCAGTGCTCTGAGGAGGGTTGTCATGCCTAGTTTAGTGTTGGTCAGTATACTCTTCATTCTCGTAAAGGTGTCTTTTGCCATCCCTATTCTTCTTTTGATGTCCATGTCGCACCTGCCATCTGATATCACCCAGCTTCCTAAGTAGCAAAAGTTCTGTATGTCTTCTCCGTTTATTCCTGCAGATAGGATTCTCTTTCATTTTGGATATCAACATACGTTCTGTCTTTTTGCAATTGATAGATAGACCCATTTTTGTACTTTCTTGAACAACTATATCAATTAAGTTTTGTAGTTCTTCCTTCGTACTTGCAATTAACACAGTGTCATCCGCATATCTAAAATTATTGATGTTTTCACTGCCAACTTTGATTCCCAAGATGTCTCTTATTTTTTGTCATATTGTTTCACTGTACACGTTAATCAAATCAGGAGAGAAAACATACCCTTGTATAATGCCTCTCTTGATTTTTGTAAACTGACTCACTTCCCCATCTATTCTTACAGAGGCAGTTTGTTCCCAGTGCAGAATTCTGATTAGGCGGAGGTCTTTCAAATCTAGATCTAGAGTTTCCTGTAATATTTTGAATAACTTTTTGTGCTACACTTTATCAAATGCTTTTGTGTAGTTGATAAAACAAACAAACAAATGTTTTTGCACTTAAATAGCTCATTCTGATAGTATCCTTAACATCAATATTGCATTTCTTGTACTTTTGTCTTTCACAATACCACATTGTTCTTTACCTCTTTCAGCTTGTATCTTACTTTTAGCTCTTGTCATCAATATTATTAGATGTATCTTAGTGATATGACTCATTAAACATAAAGTCCTATGTAATTCACATTATATTGCTCCAGGTTTCTTAGGAAGAGTGATAAATACTGATGTTTTCATCTCTTCTGTTATTTTTCCAGTCTCATAAATGTCATTTATTAAATCAGTAAGTCTGTCAATTTCATAATCTTCAAGGGCAATAATTTGTTCTATTACTAGTTCATCAGGACCTGCTGTCTTTCTTTTCTTCATCTTATTTATTGCATTATGAACTTAAGATTTTAAACTACTTGGACCTTCAATGTTTTTCTTAATTTCTGGTTTTTCGCCTCGATCGTCTTCAAACAATTCCTGAATACACTCAGTCCATCTGTTCATAATCTTGTCTTTTGCGATGATAATAGTACCGTCCTTTGCTTTCAAACATCCACCTGAAGAACAGAGGAGCTTTCTACCAGTGATATTCTTGATTTGTTGATGTAACCTTTTTGGATCAGTAATAGGGATTCTTTCTATTTGCTCACATTCCTGGTTTAACCATTCCTCTTTGGCTTTTTGACATAAGCTTTTAGCTTTTTTATTGAAGGTCTTATATTTTATAGGATTTGCTTTCTTCTGTCTCCTTTCTTCCATTAGATTTTTGATTTCATCTGTCATCTATTTATTCTTCGTGCTTTTTTCTTTTTTAGGAATCACTGACTTTGCTGATTCTACCAAGGCATCCTTTAGAGAGTTAAACTTCATTTCTACATGATTGCTATCATCTTCAACAGATTCTGTTTCTAGACTTTGAAATCTATTCCTTACTTCAATTGTAAATTTTTATCTTAAGTTTTCTTCTTTAATTAATTGCACGTAATCAATGACTGGTTCAGGTTTTTGCTTCTTTAGTTTTTTAAGTTTTACTTTTACATGACATATTACTGGGTTATGGTCACTATTACAGTCTACACCTGGATATGTTTTGCATTTCTAAATCTTTGGTTTATAGTAATAAAGTCAATTTGATTTCTGGTGTTATCACCTGGACTTTTCCAGGTCCATAAGCATCTTGAATGGTTTTTAAAGTAGGTATTCATAATGATCTGATTATTCATCTTGCACTATTCTACCCATTTCTCACCTCTTTCATTTCTTTCTCCTAGTCCCTGGTATTTCCATCAGCACCTTGACTTACTTTAGCATTTAGATCTCCCATGACAATAACAATATCTTGAGATTTGCATCCATTCTTTGCTTGGTCAAGCTCTTCATAGAATTCATCTATATCCTCACTTGTTCCATCTGCTGTTGGTGCATATACCTGTATAATTGCTAAATCAAATGGTTGTCCTCTGAATCTAACAAGGAGCGCTCTTTCTGATATTGCCCTGTGTCCTAAAACACTTTTTGCCATGTTTTCATCCATTGGAATTCCTACTCCATTTGTATGGGATGTTCCGCAAGAATAAATTAGTGCTTTATTTCTATTCTGACATGTTCCAGCACCTGTCCAACGAACTTCGCTAATTCCTATGATGTTAATCTTTAGTCTTTCCATTTCATTTATCACGTTGTCCAACCTTCCTGCTTGATATAGGGTTCTTATATTCCAAGTGGCAATAATTTCCTTTTGTGTTACTTGAATTTTATGAGCAGTAGCTTGATGACAGTCAGGGATCCCCTGCTGCCCAGAATCAACCCTACCAAGCGAAGCATCTTCAGAATTGTCCTGAAGATCCTCTTGACGCTGTTGTTGTGTGATACATTTTGTGAGTTTGACGATGGTTTTCTTAGCAAATAGATTCTAGGAAACCTAGTATCTAGCAATGGTGGTTTGCTATTGCCTCCCGTTAGGCGAACTAAAGAAATCGCTATTTCTCTTCCCAAATGTTCATCGGCTTGTACTATAGCCATTGACATCTGAGGTCCTCGCTCATCCGCCTTCTCCATCATAAGTTCAGTTACTGAACCTGCCGGATCTGCCGTTGCCCTCCACTCATATCCTGAGCAGGGACCCTTGCAGGTGCTACCGTTCCAGGTCAGAGTGGCCCTGGGAGCATTGAATGACTAAGGGGTAACTCCACTTTCCCCAAAGCTCTGAAAGTCCCCAATCAGAGCCTCATCACCGGTTCCAGTTTGGAGTCATACCCAGGAGTTCCAAAGAGGCAAAAAACCCAAATTGCTCCTTAATCGTCTATTGTCATGTGCAGTTCCTCAGGCATAATGAGTTTCAGTGCACCAACTGCAAGGATGCAGATCTTGTTAAAGCAAAAGGGTTCAGCAGCTTGAGCAGAACATGGGAGGAGGTAATTGTGCTGCCTCAGCTATTATATGAGGTGCGCACAGCACATTTACACTTAGATTTTCCACTAATTTTTATCCAGTATCAGATCGGGAGGAAAAGCCGTCACAGAAACATTACACACGGGCTACCATCAGGTGGCATTTTATAATGAGCAAAATTAAAATGCTACAAGTTCGTAAGTACAGTTTGGGAATGGATTATTTAAACTGCGTTGTCTATGGTGCTGATGGTGTTGGAGGTGGAAACTGCTATCGAAGTTGCCTTGGTCCAAGAGCATTTTCAAGCCCAGTGCTAGGCTGTCCAGAAACAAAAACCTTACCCTTGAAAACATCTCCATATTTTACCTCTACCATGTCCAACATCCTATTTCCATGTTTGTTGGATCAAAGAGCTGTAAAACCCATACTGTATAAAGCAAAGTTTATGATGAAATTTTAAGCAGAAGTTAATCTGGTAACAAGTAGCCAAAGCTTGATCACTGTCTATTTGGTTAAATATACAACAAAGCTTTAAGTTAAAATAACATTCACATTGTACAGAACAGCTATCGCAATACTTTTAAAGCAACATAGAATATTGCCCAGAAGCTATAGTGGAGCAGCCGGAAGTCTCACACAGGTATTGTCCTCATCCCCCAGAACAGTCTTAATCCTTTGATGTTCCGATTGCTTTTGGTAATATTGTAAAACACTCACAATTTTACCCAACTCTAACCTACATCTCACACAAGTAACACTATATATTTTCCTCTAACCTAGGTTGCAACTCACTTACAATAAAATTTATTAAGATGGGCGTCCCAACTTCTAGAGTTAAGCTGGAATACTTTGGAAAATATTTACACACGTGTTCTACGTATTCATTAACATCATTGTCTCCTGTCTGACACTGTTTTTTCTAGAGTTAATCCGGAATAGAGTTAATCCTTTTCTAGAGTTAATCCTGTCTGACGCTGTTTTTTCTAGAGTTAATCCAGAATACTCTGGAAAATATTTACACACATGTTCTGTGTATTCATTAACATTGTTATCTCCTGTCTAACACTGTTTTTTCGTCCCAATCTACAGAGCGAGGGAAACATACTGCACGGGCTCCCACTTGATTATTTCAAGGCACCTTGTTGAAACCGTGCCTGAGGAAGGCAGGGATAAATAAAGCATTTAGTTCATCCTCAGATTCTGGTGCTAATTGTCTTTTTTCAGACACTGAGGTAGACACTATGATCCTTTGCCTGTTCTTCCTGGGACTTTTCCTTCTTTAACTTTTTCTCATTTTCTCCTCATTTTTACAGGATTCATCTAATTGTTTTTGCATTTCATATCTATACTGAACAATCACTGGCCATGCTACAGTCTGCTCACATTTTCCTTTTTCTAACAACACGCCTGCAGACACTCAATTAGTCCATTCCACACACAGCAACATACTTCTCAATGTACTTAATGCTTTCTGGAACAGACATGCACACTCTTGGAGTCCATTAGATGTCTAGGACAGGGAACATCCATGCTACCATTCACACACACAGAGTCAGGGTACACACATACACACACACACACATTGGGAAGATGGATCCCACAGATACACATACACACACAGAGTCAGGGTACACACACACTTTCACACTGACCCTCACTGGGGGGATGGGTACCACAAACAAACAAACACACACACACACACACACACAGACAAAGTCTTAATACAGAGGCCTCACTCATCTGTCCCGAAAGCATACTCCCGAATCACTCCAGCCTTTCTTATCTGAGGTAAACAGGAGTGTCTCTGGTAGTATCACTTCAAAGGTCTCACTTGACTAAATTGTTGCAGACTATTCTTGTCTGGATGTTGACTTTAACCCTTGCCTTACTGCAACTTCCACAAAGCGTTGCACTTTGGGATATCAGATTTGAAGGGACACCGCACTGTTAATGACAAAACCCTTAACAGTGTTGATGTGCAGAGGGACCTTAAAATTCAAGTCCAGAGCTTCCTAAAAGTAAGTGCACAGGTTGATAGTCTGGAAAAAGAGACATAAAGCACGCTTAACTTGATTAACCAAGGAACTGAGTTCAAGAGGCAGGAGGTTACGTTCCACATTTTTTAAATTATAGTTAGGCCACAGTTGGAATACTTTATTTAGTTCTGGCCACCCATTTTGGGAAGGATGTAGAGGGTATAGAAGAGCTTTTCCAGGATCCTGTCTGGATTACAGGGCAAGTGCCACAAGGAGTGGCTGGACAGACTGGGCTGGTTTTCTCTGGAGCGGCAAAGGCTGAGGGGAGATCTGATGCAGATTTATAAGATTATTAGAGGTAGAGATAGAATAGTTAGCTGATATCTTTTTCCCAGAGTTGAAATATCTAATACCACAGGGCATGAGAGGTGGTAAGTTAACGATGGTGTTCAGGGCAAGTTTTTCTTACTCAGAGCAATGGGTGCCTGGAATGCACTGCCAAGGCTGTGGCAGAGACAAATACGATACAGGCGATTGAGATGCTCTAAGATAGGCCCATGAATTAGCAGGAAATGGAACAAAGTAAACAATATGTAAGCAGAAGGGATTAGTTTAGTTGGCCATTTGATTACTAATTAATTCATTCATTCATTCAACCCAACTCGGGGAGGGCCTGGTTCTTATGCTATGTTCTATGTTGTGTTCTAACACCATTCATAGGAAATACAGCTATCATTTTGATTTTAAAAGCATGTTGATTTTTATCATCAATATCAAGATTATTGAATAAAGTCTGTGCCATTTTAGATACCTCAGTGACATTGGTTACAAGAAGCTCCTGATGGCAAATGGTTCTGTTCAGCTGGGAAATAGTAACTAATACGTAATGTTGATGCTGGTATTCCCAAACAAGGATAAGAAACATTAGCTTCTGTTTTGAAAATATAAGATCCTATAATTCACACCCAGTGAGCTGTACTGTAAGCATTAAAAATCAACCCTGCTTTAAACATTTGGCTGGATAGGTGGGATCTATGAAATGAGAAAGAAGTTTAATAGCCTGGGCTGGTGATTTTCCATTGGAGTATCTAGAACCAGATTCAAGTGACAGGTCATTCACTTGAAACATTAAACTTGCTTTTCTTTCCGCAGATGTTCCCTGGTTTTCCCTGTATTTTCTGGTTTTATTTTAGATTTCCGGTGTTCACAATGTTTTGCTTTAGTACCAGAAGTATTCATCTTATTGAGCTTGTCTTCATAAAATATCAACCAAATGTCATCATAACTCATGTTGCTCTGTCTGGCATAACAGTTGACAAAGAGGTCAACTACTTACCTCCAACCTGGTGGCATGAACATCAATTTCTTGAACTTCCACCCCCCCCCACCCCACCCCTCTCTCACCATTCCTTATTCATTTTCCCCTCTCTCACATTATCTCCTTACCTGTCCATCACCTCCCTCTGGTGCTCCACCCCCTTCCCTTTCTTCCATGGTCTTCTGTCCTCTCCTATCAGATTACCCCTTCTCCAGTCCTGTATCTCTTTCACCAATCAACTTCCCAGCTCCTTTCTTCACCCCTCCCCCTCTCCCAGTTTCACCTATCACCTGCCACCTTGTGCTTTTTCCTCCCCACCCCCACCATTTTACTCTGACTTCTCCCCTTCTTTTCCAGTCCTGATGAAGGGTCTCGGCCCGAAACATTGACTGTTTACTTGGCTTGAAATGTCAACTGTACTTTTTTCCATAGATTCTGCCTGGCCTATTGAGGTCCTCTGGCATTTTGTGTGCGTTGCTCTGCATTTCTAGCATCTGCAGATTTTTGCGTGTTTGTGTTACCTCAAAGAAAAGAGGTCGAGTGAGATATTGGGTAAATGTAGACATAATGTGTTGCTACTAGCTTTGAGAACATTTAGCCAGCAATTCTATGCAATGTATTGACATTAAGTGCCTACTTGAATTCTGCCAGTTTCTCGAATGTGCATTGGCTTAATAAACATCGCATGGTGTAAATGGATGCTGTACTGATGGGTGAGGATGCTGAAATTGTTGATAACAGGGCACTAATCCAAAAGCTGCTCAACTTTGCCTGTCTCTTTCGAAAGTTTCTGTGTTCTACAATACTTATATTCATGTATCACGTATCGTGTATCATGTATCCAAGACAATCCCACTCCAGTACTCTATACAGTAAATGTTTCAAAAGGGTTGAAAAAGGATTGCCAGAATCTACTTTGTACTAGATCAGACAGGTTGACCAACAATCCAATTTTCACAAAGTGTTGGCAATGAAAAGCATTGTTATATTTACTGAAAGAAAGGTCAGACATCCTTGATTAAGCCAACCAAGATAAACTGCCACACATATCAGCTCTATATTAAAGTTATAACTTTAAGGGTGGTAGAGAAATCAATGCTCTACCATTTGTAGACTACTTTCCCAAGTAATTTGTTCTAGCAGCCGCCAGAATCAATGATGTAAAATGCAATAAAGGAAAACACACTCTGGACATATAAGATATAGAGTAGTGATATACAATGTACCCAGATTTAAACTGTTTTACAAAAGTTGCATATATCCTAATAACAGATATTGAAATGCCACAAAACCATTAAATGTCATAAATTTGCAATCTTTATATTAAAGGTTATTAAAAGCATTCATTAGACTACAACTATTAATGAAGACAGATGCAGATACCAAGAGGACATCTTTGTAAATGGATCATATTATTCTGTCTAATCAGTCAATGGCAGGAGAAAGAAAGTGCATTTCAGCCAAAAATGTTCTTAAATCATTGGTCTCAATCTTTTACCACTTAACCAAGAAAAAGATGAGAACTTGTAAACACAGTCGCAACTCCAGTCCTCTGCTTTAACTTGAGGTTAATATGAGGAACCAGCACTGTGCTCTTGAAATCCTCTCGTGTCAAGGCCATTTTATGAGCAGAATTTCATATTTGTGTTCAGAGATAACCTTCTGGCTGGAGATACGGATGAAGCATCGATACACTTTCCTTTGACAGAAGCCTTTCCTTAGGCACTATCATCATTCTAGACACCCCAAAATTGCCTAAATGTCTTCAGTGTCCGCAAATTTTATCAAGTTGTTTGACCTGAAATAATTAAGTATAAGTGCCATTTTTTTCCCAATGGAGTCATTTGATGGATATTAGAAGTAGGAACCCTGATTGAATTTTCCTTGTGTGACCATTTGTAATGACGTTATGGTCAAGTGATTCAGCAAAAAAAAACCTGTCTGGTGCCTATCCTGTGGAGTTTAACACTGAACTGGATTCTTTACCAAGAGAACGAGAAAATCTGCAGATGCTGGAAACTCAAGCAACACACACAAAATGCTGGTGAACGCAGCAGGCCAGGCAGCAACTATAGGAAGAAGTACAGTCGACGTTTCGGGCCAAGACCCTTCGTCAGGACTAACTGAAAGAAGAGATAGTCTTTACCAAGACAGTTTGCTTGCTAAAGCATTTACCTTACACAAGCTACATTTGTTTGGGACCTTTTTCCTCTTATCTATAATTTGTGGACAGATACGTTTCCCTAATTTCTAATTCAATTGGCTGTTCTTAATTTTGAATCTGCGTCCCTTAGCTTGTCAATAACACTTTGTGTACAGGGGCTGAATTTACAGTATCTTCACCATCAGGGTTCCTGATCAGTTCATGTGAAGGTCATTTTTTTGTAAATAAATTTGATTTTTGACAGGGTTAGTTGAGCAAGTTAACACTTTGCTGTGTAGCTCAGGACAACAGCATGAAACTCATTAAATTTATTAACTATAAACCGCTTTACAGTAAATAATCTTGCTGATGAATACAGAATAAGCCACAACAATTGCCCATAAACAGATATTCAATTACAAGGAATGCTTTTATTATTTAAAAAGTACACCAAATATCAAATTAATTTAAGTCTGCATTCAACAAAGCTTCTGGGAAAAACATGAAACGAGCATAATTAATGGCAGACTCCAATATGTATTTTCTCAACAGTGTTTTGCTCCACTCTGAATCCCTGTTGCCCTATTAAGGATCTGTGTAAACTACCCCATGGCAGTATTTGGCCTTGAAGCAACTAATTATATAGTAGTTCAATTGTACAATAATGATTTTAAAAGAGATATTGGTGATAAGCAGCTAGGGACAATCTAATTAGAAGGTAGAAACATACATATTTAAAAATAATTCTTGCTCTATAAATTACCAAGAAGTTGTGATTTCATAGCCACAAAATTCCCAAAGTGTTCACAGGACTGAGTTAATAGGAAACCTGCACCTAATGCAAAAACTGAACTTGGAAATTAAAGCAGATGCCCAGAAATTGGATTTCACTTTTTTTAGTCTGCTAACCTGCACTACATATTTCCTCTGCAAATTTGTGAGATTGGCCATAAAGAGGCTTGAAATAGTTACAAATATCTACACATGAAAAATTATTAAAGCAGGAATTGTGGTCTCTTGCCATAGCACAGCTGCCAACAGCATGGTTCACCAGTCAGGGCAGACTGAAGGAATCTGATGATGGGATCCACTGAAGTGGAGTCCCTTGCATCCACTCTGCATCAGAGAACTCAGATTTGAGCTACAGCTGGGTGCTTTTTATCGCAGCACTGAAAAGGATGCATGTTAAGAAGGTGAGGTCATTGCTGATCCAGCCTGACAGAATGCGGGAGACCTTCTGATAAAGGGTCTTGGCCTGAAACATCAACTGTTTATTCCTCTCCATAAATGCTGCCTGACACACTGAATTCCTGCAACATTTGGTGTGTGTTATGCAGGAGATGACGGGGAGCATAGAAAACATTATCTCCAAGCTCTGATTACGTGGAGTCAGGAGACTTTAACCTTCACTGCACAACCCTGCTTACTTTTTCCTATGTGACTATCCCATCACACAGAGCTTTCTGTGTCTGTTGGTAACTATTGGGGATTTTTGTTTTTACCTCTATTCTGTCTATTCTTGCACCAACCCAGCCAGAGAACAGACCTCTGCCACTTTAAATCAACAAAAACATGTCCCTAGGGTAGCTTGACTTCCTCAATGACCAGTAATGTGTCATCCTTGAGCAAACTATTGCTCTAGTGAGTACAGGAATGTCAGCCATGAGCTGCTCACGGTTCTCCGCAGAGAAGTGCCCTATGTAAGCAGGCTGCTCTCCTGCAATGGACAGCCAGGTCCCACCTCAGAACAGATCACACTCCTGCAACAGCAGGGCTCTAGGGCTTGAGGACTCATTCCTCTTGTGCAGGAGGAAAGATGTGCAACTTCCACTCACCACTTCGTGTGGTGAGCAGACTCCTGGTTAGACTGCAGAGAGACAGAGGGCTGACTGGGAAAGCAGTGAGGGTAGCAGAGACCAGGCCCCTATCGTTTGGGGGCTCAGGGCTTAGTCCGAAGGCTGAAACTATGATGGAGTATTATCAGTGCTAGCAGATCAGTGTCCACCCAGTCCCCTAGCAGCTGCCTGCAGTGCCAGTGCAGCACATTAATGTCCTCCCACTTATGGACAGAATAAAGACACTTGCTGCCATGCAGGATAGTCGCTCATACGTTGCTGTCAGTAATCCCAGATTGATCTTTCAATTAGCCCTATGAGCAGCTCAAGCTGGACAATGTAGGACAGGATTTCTGGAAAGTCACCAATTCCTTTCTAAGCAGAAAGGCCACAGTCTGTCCGTGTGGGCAGCAACATCTCTCGTCCCACTACGCTGAGCACTGGCGCTCCCCGGAGCTGTGTGCTCAGCCCGCTGCTGTTCACACTGATGACGCTTGACTGGGTTGCAGTCAGCTCAGACCACGCCATCAGGTTGGCAGGTGACACAACAGCGGTTGGCCTCATCAACAACGATGATGAGTCAGAGTACAGAGAAGAAACGGAACGGCTGGTGGATTGGTGTGAGAACAACAACTTAAGCTGAACGTGGAGAAGACCAAGGAAATGAATGTGGACTTTAGAAAGGTACAGTAAAACCATCTCCCTCTGTCCATACATGGCTTCTCCATAGAGAGAGTTTAGAGCACCAAGTTCCTGGGAGTTCACATCTCGGATGACCTCAGCTGGTCCCTCAATATCACATCTCTGAATAGGAAGGCACATCAGCACCGCCACTTTCTGAACAGATTGAAGCAAGTGAGGCTTCCCACCCACCCCCCACCCCCCACCCCCACACTCCCATCTTAACTGAATTTTACAGGAGCATCATTGAGAGCGTCCTGACAATCTGCATCTCCATCTGGTATGGGAGCAGTTGAGCATCGGACCGGAAACCCTACAAATTACTGTGAGAATGGACAATCTGCATCTCCATCTGGTATCGGAGCAGCAGAGCATCGGACCGGAAACCCTACAAATTACTGTGAGAATGGACAATCTGCATCTCCATCTGGTATGGGAGCAGCAGAGCCTAGGACCGGAAACCCTACAAATTACTGTGAGAATGGACAATCTGCATCTCCATCTGGTACGGGAGCAGCAGAGCATTGGACCGGAAACCCTACAAATTACTGTGAGAATGGACAATCTGCATCTCCATCTGGTATGGGAGCAGTTGAGCATCGGACCGGAAACCCTACAAATTACTGTGAGAATGGACAATCTGCATCTCCATCTGGTATCGGAGCAGCAGAGCATCGGACCGGAAACCCTACAAATTACTGTGAGAATGGACAATCTGCATCTCCATCTGGTATGAGAGCAGTCGAGCATCGGACCGGAAACCCTACAAATTACTGTGAGAATGGACAATCTGCATCTCCAACTGGTATGGGAGCAGCAGAGCCTAGGACCGGAAACCCTACAAATTACTGTGAGAATGGACAATCTGCATCTCCATCTGGTACGGGAGCAGCAGAGCCTAGGACCGGCAGTCCCTACAAATTACTGTGAGAATGGACAATCTGCATCTCCATCTGGTATGGGAGCAGCAGAGCCTAGGACCGGAAACACGACAAATTACTGTGAGAATGGACAATCTGCATCTCCATCTGGTACGGGAGCAGCAGAGCATTGGACCGGAAACCCTACAAATTACTGTGAGAATGGACAATCTGCATCTCCATCTGGTATGGGAGCAGCAGAGCATCGGACCGGAAACCCTACAAATTACTGTGAGAATGGACAATCTGCATCTCCATCTGGTATCGGAGCAGCAGAGCATCGGACCGGAAACCCTACAAATTACTGTGAGAATGGACAATCTGCATCTCCATCTGGTATGAGAGCAGTCGAGCATCGGACCGGAAACCCTACAAATTACTGTGAGAATGGACAATCTGCATCTCCAACTGGTACGGGAGCAGCAGAGCCTAGGACCGGAAACCCTACAAATTACTGTGAGAATGGACAATCTGCATCTCCATCTGGTACGGGAGCAGCAGAGCCTAGGACCGGTAGTCCCTACAAATTACTGTGAGAATGGACAATCTGCATCTCCATCTGGTATGGGAGCAGCAGAGCCTAGGACCGGAAACACGACAAATTACTGTGAGAATGGACAATCTGCATCTCCATCTGGTACGGGAGCAGCAGAGCATTGGACCGGAAACCCTACAAATTACTGTGAGAATGGACAATCTGCATCTCCATCTGGTATGGGAGCAGTTGAGCATCGGACCGGAAACCCTACAAATTACTGTGAGAATGGACAATCTGCATCTCCATCTGGTATCGGAGCAGCAGAGCATCGGACCGGAAACCCTACAAATTACTGTGAGAATGGACACTCTGCATCTCCATCTGGTATGAGAGCAGCAGAGCATCGGACTGGCAGTCCCTACAAATTACTGTGAGAATGGACAATCTGCATCTCCATCTGGTATGGGAGCAGCAGAGCATCGGACCAGCAGTCCCTACAAATTACTGTGAGAATGGACAATCTGCATCTCCATCTGGTACGGGAGCAGCAGAGCATCGGACCGGCAGTCCCTACAAATTACTGTGAGAATGGACAATCTGCATCTCCATCTGGTATGAGAGCAGCAGAGCATCTGACCGGAAACCCTACAAATTACTGTGAGAATGGACAATCTGCATCTCCATCTGGTATGAGAGCAGCAGAGCATCAGACCGGAAACCCTACAAATTACTGTGAGAATGGACAATCTGCATCTCCATCTGGTATGAGAGCAGCAGAGCATCTGACCGGAAACCCTACAAATTACTGTGAGAATGGACAACCTGCATCTCCATCTGGTACGGGAGCAGCAGAGCCTAGGACCAGCAGTCCCTACAAATTACTGTGAGAATGGACAAAAGAATCACTGGGGTCTCCCTACCATCCACTGGGGACATTTATCAGGAGCACAGCATCCACAGGGGCCTTGGTATTACCAAGGATCCCACCCATCCATCCAGCATCCTCTTTAACTTTCTACCATCAGGCAGGAGACTCTGATGCATAAAGATAAGAACAGTCAGGATGGGAAATAACTTCTTCCCTCAGGCCATTAGGCTTCTGAACTCACTACCACATCGCATTCAAAGTGTCACCAGATAATTTGTACTGTACCCTACAATATTTAATTTATGCACTTTCCATTGTTTATTATGCATAATTCATCTGTAGATTTAATTCTTACTTTCCTAAGTTATTACGTGTGATGTGTACCACTGTGCTTTACACCCTGGTCTGGAGAACCATTGTCTCTTATGATGGTACACATGAATATAGTTAAATGACAATAAACTTGACTTGACATCTATTCACTAAATGTAAAAGGGGTGGTTTCCCAGTGGCTAGAGACTGTCAAAAACTAACACAAGGCTGAGAAATGGCTAAATAATTCACCTTATTAAGATGGGTGGGGTATATGGGGTGTCAGGGAGGGGTAGCACCTCTGGTGGAGGAACATGTCGCATCCTTTTCAAGGCAGTTAGTCCACCTTTGGTCCCCACCTGGCACTCAGCTCTCACCTGTGGCTCCCCGTAGCTGTTTGCATGCGACAGCGGCCACACCCCGGGCAACGGCTTCGACAAGCCGGCTAAACCAGGTGAGGGTAGCCAACGGGTCTCAAACCCTCGGTGAGATAGAGAGTTGTCTATCTCAGCATGTGAATACAGACTCCGGCAGATTGAGCGGACGAGACCAATGGAAGGTCCAAAGGTCAAGAAGGCGGTCTCTGCAAGCGTCGTGGAACATGTAGAGCAGGACAAGACACAGAAGACGTCCTGGTCATCCACTGCGCCTAGTCCCATCTCCAGCCGTCTAGACTCTGTCTTGCCACTGGACCCAGATGGGAATTGGGAAGAGAGAGTGAGGCTGATGCTGCACAACTCTCCCTCACTTAAATCCAAATCACGCGCTAGTCCCAACACCATCATTATGGTGTCGAGGTCCTCATCGACGTCAACGATGGACGAACAACTATTAAGATGGGTTCTGAAATCACAAACATTGTTTAAAAAAGTGTAGTTACAGCCAATTAAATTTTGCACCTATGTGACAGGTGCAAAGACTGGTGTGCCTTAAATAGAAAAATTGTTATTGTCATCATGTTGTGAAAACACTTGCAAGCATTGCATCTACAGACAGGGTAATGCATTCCCTTATAACTAATAAATAACATTGCTACAATGAGGGTGGAATACTTAGAACTCTAACTGAGTTCCGTTGTTCTGGCACTGAGTTGTGTCTGAACCCCAGTAGAAGGATAAGTACTTCATATATTTACATATTTAGCTGTTGCAATCAGAAATAAATAAATTTTGTCCTGTACAGGTAAAGGATGATGTGATATTTAACAGAAGTCAACTGAAAAGCAGTCCTTCCATCACTAGTACTTTATCCATTGTGTCCTATTGTGAACATTGAAATTACTGCAAAGGCTTTAACGCGGATTCTTTTGTTGAAGTATACTAACATTCAGCCCTGATTTGAAATGTTAGCTCCTCAGTGCACCTCCCTGCCACTGGAAGCCAACAGACCGCAATCAGCTTCTGTGGCCGCAGAACTAGCAGGACCTTGCACAGCAGTTTGTGCAGCATTCCAGAGGGATCAAGTTATAAACAATGTTTATAAACAGATCTGAAGCAAGAATGTTTGCACAAGCAAAAGGTGTAGTCATGGGCACTCGTATGGGTCCCAGTTATGCCTGCCTTTTTGTGGGCTACACGGTAGGTATACATTGGTCTATGTTCCAAGCCTGCACTGGTGTCCGTCCCGCACTTTTTCTATGCTACATCGACGACTGCATTGGTGCTACTTCTTGCACCCATGCGGAGCTCATCAATTTCATCAACTTTGCCTCCAACTTCCACCCTGCCATCAAATTTACCTGGTCCATTTCAGACACCTCCCTCCCCTTTCTTGATTCACTGTCTCGATCTCTGGAGACAGCTTATCTACTGATGTCCATTAAAAACCCATGGACTCTCACAGCTACCTGAACTATACCTCCTCCCATTCTACTACTTGTAAAAATGCCATCCCTTTCTCTCAGTTCCTCCATCTCCACAGCATCTGCTCTCAGGATGAGGCTTTTCATTTTAGAATGAAAGAGGTATTCTCCTTTCTCAAAGAAAGGGGCTTCCCTTCCTCCACCATCAATACTGCCCTCAACTGCATCTCTTCCATTTCACGCTTGCCTGCTCTCACCCCATCCTCCTGCCACTCTACCAGGGAGGGAGTTCCTCTTGTCCTCACCTACCACCCCACCAGCCTCCACACCCGGCACAAAATTCCGCAGCTTCCACCATCTCCAACAGGATCCCACCACCAAGCACATCTTTCCCTCCCCGCCCACTTTCTGCTTTCCACAGGGATCACTCCCTATGTGACTCCCATGTCCATTCATCCCTCCCCACTGATCTCCCTCTTGGCAGTTCTCCTTGCAAGCGGAACAAGTGCTACACCTGCCCCTCTACCTCCTCCCTCACTAACATTCAGGGCCCCAAACAGTCCTTCCAGGTGAGGCGACACTTCACCTGTGAGGCTGTTGGGGTCATATACTGTGTCCAGTGCTCCCGGTGTGAACTCCTGTATATCGGTGAGACTCGGCATAGATTGGGAGACCACTTCGCCAAGCACATATGCCCCATCCACCAGAAGAAGTGAGATCTCCCAGTGGCCACTCATTTTAATTCCAGTTCCCATTCCTATTCCTATGTCAATCCATGGCTTCCTCTACTGTCATGATGAGTCCACATTCAGGTTGGAGGAGCAATACCTTATATCCTGTCTGAGTAGCCTCCAACTTGATGGCATGAACATCGATTTCTTGAACTTCTGGTAATGGTAGCCCCCTCACCATTCCCCATTTCCTTTTCCCTCTCTCACCTTATCTCCTTGCTTGCTCATCGCCTCCCTCTGGTGCTCCTCCCACCTCCTTCCATGCCCTTCCATCCTCTCCTATCAGACTCCCTCTTCTCCAGTCCTGCATCTTTTTCACCAATCAACTTCCCAGCTCTTTATTTAATCCCTCCCCCTTCCAGTTTCACCTGTTACCTTGTGATTCTCCCTTACTCCCCACCCCACCCCCACCACCTCTTAAATCTACTTAACATTTTTTTCTCCAGTCTTGCCAAAGAGTCTCGGCCCGAAATATCAACTGTACATTTTTGCCATAGATGCTGCCTGGCCTGCTGAGTTCCTTCAACATTTTGTGTGTGTTGCTTGGATTTCCAGCATCTGCAGATTTTCTCTTGTTTGTGATACTGAGCTATTGCTTTACAATGAAATAGTTCCAAAACTAACTACTTCAGAGACTGAAAATAATGCTATATTTTGAACTGTCACTCATACTGCAATTATTGAATAAGTAATTTCTTATTTTTTAAACTCCTATTAATTATTTTAGCTATTATGAATCAAAATTGAAAATGCATGTTTTAATTATGCATAGAACTATATTTTTGCATTACTTATTTAGCTTGTCAGCATTTGATTGATATAAAGCATTAAGAATCACATAATTTTAGTCATTAACTGAATATGTTTTGTCTGTTCTCTGATTTAAAAAAAAGAATTGTTAAAATATGCTAACTGAGAAGATACTGATGAAGATTTTATGGTGGATGGGATTCAATTATGATTTATTCATGTTTACATTGCGTACCATCTACATAAAATGCACTTCTCCATAATTTTTCAATTAAAATGAGTAGGGCTAGTCCTTTACTCCACACCATCTAGCCATTCCCTAGATTTGATGATTAATTATCCTTACAGGTCCATTAAAAATTATTTCATACATTGATCACTTTCTGTAAAACATGGTGCCTCATAGAGTTCTATTTTGACCCGTGTTCCTTTGGTCTACTTTTACAATTTAATTTAACTTTACAAATTTATCTCTTCCATTTCTTTAATGGTTTTTTATACTTTGATGAGGTGCTTCTCAAATCCAATCTTTTGTTTTAACTTGCTTCAGTTTTTTCTCTTAACTTGAAACCTTCGGTCTTGTTACCCCACAGCATAGCTACACAACCTGCATTCAAACGTCCATTTTGTTTTTCAGTAATCAGAGATAGACTCAGATTTGTATGAATTAAAAACAGAAAAATTCCATTAAATAATCTTATATGTCCTTCCCATTGTCTTGGGGGAAATTAGTTCAGACAGTTGATCTATTGGCAGACTTAAGATTCTCAAAGTATAAAGCACAAAATATGAGGCAGTCTAAAAATGGACAAGCTGATAGTGATTTAACATCCTAGTCTTTTCTTTCAGTGGAAATCCAAGTAAGATAAAAGGTCTCTTTGCCACAGATGCAAGTGAAATGAGTTTGTACAATTTTAATGCAGCTCCTAGTGGATAGGTACTCACCAAACAAAAAGAGACAAAGTCATCAGTAATTGGCACCACAAAGAAGTTGTCGTCTGGGGCTTGAGCTTATTGTGGATCACATAGAAATCACTGCATCTGTACCCAAGTTGTACACCAGGTCAATACAGTGACAGTGAAGGTAACATTTAACATTTCTGTAGATCATCATCTCATTGTTAAATCCACTCAATATGCCCCTGAGTGATTCATTCTAAAGGGATATTGCATGGTAGGGAAATTAAAGATTACCCCTAAATAGATGAAAGCTGTAGGGGGAAAGAAATCCATCCCTAACAATGACCTCTTGCTCACGTTTTGCCCAGAAACAATATGAATTACCCTTCTCCATCTGGAAAAGCTGGTCCTCACCCTCAACAATTTTTCCTTTAGCTCCTCCACTTTCACAAGAAGGCCTCAAAGCTCTCCGCTTCTTTCTTCACAAAAGAACTGACCAATTTCCCTCCACCACCACCCTCCTCCATCTGGCAGATCTGGTCCTCACCCTCAACAATGTTTCCTACGGCTCCTCACACTTTCTCCAGATTCAAGGGGTAGCCATGGGCACCCATATGGGCCTCCACTGTGCATGCTTAAAGCCTTCCCCACTAATACTCCGAGCTATTCCTCTACCACGTTCATGACTGCATCCGTGCTGTTTCATGCACCCATGCTGATCTTGTCAATTTTACAACATTGCCACTAACTTCTACCCTGCCCATAAATTCACTTGGTCCACCACTGAAATCTCTGCGCACCCCCCACCCCCCACCATCTGTCTCCTTCTCTGGAAACATTTTTTTATAAATTTACTGATTACCACAGTTATCTTGACTAAACCTCTTCCCACCCTATCTCCTGTAAAAATGCTATTCCCTTTTCTTAGTTCCTTTGCCACTGCTGCATCTGTTCCTGGGAGGCAGCTTTCCATTCCAAAACATCAGAGATGTCCTCCTTCTTAAAAGGGGGTCTGCATCCCTCCACTAATGATTATGCTCTCACCCACATCTCTGTCATCTCCCAAACATCTACACTCAACCTATCTTCCTGCCACTGTAACGATGATACAGTTCCTCCTGTCCTTGCCTACCACCCCAATCAGCCTTCACATCTATCACATCATCCTCCACAACTTCCACCATAACTAAAGGGATCCTACTACTAAACATAACTTTACTTTCACCCCCCCCCACCCCGCTTTCCACAAGGATCGCTTCCTCCATGATTCCCTTGTCCAATCATCCTTCTCCACCAATCTCCTTCCCGTTACATATCCTTGCAAGTAGCCTAAATGCTACACCTGCCCATACACCTCCTCCCTCACCTCCATTCAGGTCCCCGAACAGTGCTTCCAGGTGAGGCAACACTTCACCTGTGAACCTGCTGGGGTCGTCTATTTTGTCCGGAGCTCCGGATATGGCCTCTTCTACATTGGTGAGACCTGTCATAAGTTGGGGGAACGCTTTGTCGAACATCTCCACTCCATCCACCACAATCGAAACTTCCCAGTTGCCAACTGTTAATTCCCAGTCCCATTCCCATTCTGACATGTTGATCCATGGCCGCCTCATGTACCAAGGTGAGACCTCTCTCAGGGCGGAAGATCAACACCTTTTATTCCTTCTGGGTAGCCTCCAACCTGATGGCATAAATATTGACTTTTCTTTCCAGTAAAAAAAAATCCCCCCTTTCTCTATTCCCTACTTCAGGGGTCCCCAACCTTTTTTGCACCACGGACTGGTTTAACATTGACAATATTCTTGTGAACCAGCCGACCGGGGGGGGCAGTGTTCAATTAGGGTTAAATTCACCTCAACATGTCTTTTACAGTTAGGGTTGCCGCCTTTCTCACTCCCAAATAAGGGACAAAAGTAGCAGTCAAATCCCGGGACACTTTACCCCAGGAAACACTACCATGACCATGAAGCCTTGCGCGGGCACCTGTGTGCGCATGCGTGACGTATGCGTGTGATGTGCGCATGTGTGACGTATGCGTGTGATGTGCGCATGCGTGACGTATGCGTGTGATGTGCGCATGCACGTGTGTGCCGGTTTTTTCCCCCACAAATCGGTTTTGCCTTCATCTTCCCAACTATACTGTACATACATTATTTCTACTTTATATAAGCTGTGTATTTATCATATTATTCCTGCTTTTACTATATCTTAGTGCTATTTATTTTCGGTTTTATTTGTTATTTGGTATGATTTGTTAGGTTATTTTTTGGGTCTGGGAACGCTCAAAATTTTTTCCCATATAAATTATTGGTAATTGCTACTTCGCTTCACACCATTTCGGCACGAAAGGTTTCATAGGAACGCTCTACCTTAGGGGGGGAAATACGGGACAAACCAATTTACCCCAATATACGGGATGTCCTGGCGAATACAGGACAGTTGGCAACGCTATGTTCAAGTTCAACAGGGAACGAGGAAAGGTGCAGCTGACCCGGTAGCACATGCTTTGCCACCCGATACCAGACCGCGGCCCGGTGGTTGGGGACCGCTATCCTCCTCTGATCTTTCACCTCTTCTCACTTACCTACTACCTCATCCTGGATCCCCTCCTCCATCCCTTTCTCCTATTGTCCACCTCCTATCAAATTTCTTCTTCTCCAGCCCTTGACCATTCCCACACACCTTGCTTCACCTACCACTTTCCAGCTAGGCTCCTTCTCCTCCCCCCACCTTCTCATTCTGGAGTCTTCGCCCTTCCTTTTCAGTACTGAAGAAGGGTCTTGGCCTGAAATGTCGACTGTTTATTCATTTCCATAGACGCTGCCTGACCTGCTGAGTTCCTCCAGTGCTTTGTGTGTGTTGATTTGGATTTCCAGGATCTGAAGACACTCTCATGTTTCTCAGGGTTAAGTAGCATGGAATACAAGACTGGGGACCCTACACAGGTGCAGCCTTCCTCACCTTCTCTGCCATTGTGATGTGTCATCATAATCTGCCAGCTTCACCATTAATTGGTCAGATCGCTCTTTGTCTGGGACCTCCTACTTCATCTTCCCGCCATGGGCGACCCTACCAAGAGCTGAGCTCCAGGCAGAACCATTCTTCGGATCTCAGGGACTCACAGGCCTCTATGCACAACAAGGAGACAGTCCTTGAAGAAGAACAATTACACATGTATAGTGCTTTTGACACCAAAATGATGAAAAAAGTCCTGGAGGGGCAAGCAATTTTTTTGGCCTTTAAATCATTACTTACTTGAGTAGCTTTATTTTGGTGCCATTGATTTCTACTGGATTTTATACAAAAGTAAGCTATTATTAAATGGATAATTTGCCATTATTCTATAATGGCCGGTCACTGCTCCCAGTCCCCATGATATTTCCTACATCAAGTCAAGTCAAGCCAAGTCACTTTTTTTATTGTCATTTCAACCATAACTGCTGGTACAGAACATAGTAAAAATGAGACAACAAGGGTCCTGACGAAGGGTTCCGGCCCGAAACGTCGACCGATCTTTTCCACAGATGCTGCCTGACCTGCTGAGTTCCCCCAGCGTGTTGTGAGTGTTGCTTTGACCCCAACAACTGCAGATTATTTTGTGCTTAAAAATGAGACAACGTTCTCCAGGACCAAGAGGCTACATGAAACAATTCAAAAACTACACTGAACTACGTAAGAAGAAACACAAAAACTACACTAGACTACAGTCCAGGACTGCATAAAGTGCACAAAACAGTGCAGGCACTACAATAAATAATAAA
Source organism: Mobula hypostoma (assembly GCF_963921235.1). Classification (NCBI taxonomy): domain Eukaryota; kingdom Metazoa; phylum Chordata; class Chondrichthyes; order Myliobatiformes; family Myliobatidae; genus Mobula; species Mobula hypostoma. The sequence continues at coordinate 38,086,301 of NC_086103.1, forward strand.
CAAGACAATAGGCACAGTAGAGGGCAGTAGATTGGTGTCAAGCCAGGCTCTGGGTGTTGAGGAGTCTGATGGCTTAGGGGAAGAAACTGTTACATAGTCTGGTCGTGAGAGCCCGAATGCTTCGGTGCCTTTTTCCAAATGGCATGAGGGAGAAAAGTTTATATGAGTGGTGCATGGGGTCCTTCATAATGCTGTTTGCTTTGCGGATGCAGCATGTTGTGTAAGTGTCTGTGATGGTGGGAAGAGAGACCCCGATGATCTTCTCAGCTGACCTCACTATCCGCTGCAGGGTCTTGCGATCCGAGATGGTGCAATTTCCGAACCAGGCCGTGATGCAGCTGCTCAGGATGCTTTCAATACAACCTCTGTAGAATGTGGTGAGGATGGGGGGGGTGGAAGATGGACTTTTCTCAGCCTTCGCAGAAAGTAGAGATGCTGCTGGACTTTCTTTGCTATGGAGCTGGTGTTGAGGGAGCAGGTGAAATTCTCTGCCAGGTGAACATCAAGAAATTTGGTGCTGTTAACGATCTCTATGGAGGAGTCATCGATGTTCAGCGGCGAGTGGTTGCTCCGTGTCCTCCTGAAGTCAACAACCATCTCTTTAGTTTTGTTCACATTCAGAGACAGGTTGTTGGTTCTGCACCAGTCCGTTAGCCGCTGCACCTCCTTTCTGTATGCTGACTCGTCATTCTTGCTGATGAGACCCACCACAGTCGTGTCATCGGTGAACTTGATGATGTGGTTCGAGCTGTGTGTTGCAGCACAGCCGTGGGTCAGCAGAGTGAACAGTAGTGAACTGAGCACACAGCCCTGGGGGACCCCGTGCTCAGTGTGATGGTGTTGGAGATGCTGCTCCCGATCCGGACTGACTGACGTCTCCCAGTCAGGAAGTCTAGGATCCAGTTGCAGAGGGAGGTGTTCAGACCCATAGGCTCAGCTTTCCAATCAGTTTCTGAGGAATGATTGTGTTGAATGCTGAACTGAAGTCTATGAACAGCATTCGAACGTACATGTACATGGGCCTAGGTGTAGCTTCCTGGGTGAGAGAATGCATTTGTGTGTCTATGACTTTCATAAATGTTATGAAGTATTCTGGAGTTGAATGAATATAGCAAATAATAAATTTAAACAAGAATCTGTCTTCAGTTCTTAATGTGGATTGTAAATTGCAAGCAGTAAATTGAAGTTAAATGCACACCTTAGCTCCATCTGTGGATCACAGGCTGTCCACAGACTAAGTGATATGGCTTACAAAATGGTAACCAAGAAAAATTCGCAGATGCATCAGCCAAATGTTAAGAGAATGGGGCTGTGCTGATCGGCATGCATCAAACCAAGCAACATGGTTAAGGTATTTGCTCTGTGACTTGAGAGCAAGCTGGCCGAGCAGACAGATTTTGTGACTTAGCCTATCAAGCATAGTCACAGGAATAGTAGAAATCAATAAATGATCTATTCTGTACTCTGGCATCTGGCTTTTGATCCTCAGGAGTTTTTAGAACATCCATGTCAATTAGTTTGTCCCAACAGGGGTGTTTGAATATTCAGACTCCCACTGTAGATACATAATTCAAAGAAAGCACTCTCAATCCAAAGTATTGAAGGAAACAATATTATTGTAACTATTGAAATTGTATTGATTCACCAACTATTAATATTACATAAAAATGTGATGTAATTTTTGGATTTGCAGGACTCTGCAAAGAGGTACTCCAAGAGAATATCTGTTTGTCATGATGGATAAAGACTTTCATATCCATAATGCCAGTGCTCTCCAGTGATCTCGATCACAGTCACAACAATAAACATTTTGATACCTTCCAGAAATAAAATGTTAAAAAGCTAATTTTAAGTTTAAACACTAAAGAATGTTCAAAACCTTTAAAATTAAAACTAAACAAAAACTAGGTTCCTTGTATCTTTCCCCTATCTGTCTTTTTTTTCCCATTCCTTTGAGTGGGACTACCATTCTTGCATCAGGCTAAAGCTGGCACAGGTTTACCAGGCAGATTTGCAACCTGTGATCTGTGATGCGCATGAGGATAGCTCCGTACCGTCAAACACTATGAAAAGACTACTAAAGCAGTGAAGGAACCATAAGCAGAAGCGGAGCAGGTGGGAGTATATCATGCTGGCTTGAGCCATGCTGTTGTTGGATATTGGGTCTTTCACAATGAATCAAGGATAACCCCTGGCATTGGTGCTGGCATTAGATCAAATATCAGCCTAGAATCTCAAGTCTTCAACTGTAAAGTTCCAAGTTCAAAGTAACTTGATTATTGAAGTACATATATATCACCAAATATTGGTGATTGGAATATTGTAATTAACACAATATCATCTATTTGTAATGGTTTTATTCTATAAGACAAAAAAATAGAAGAAAGAATATACTTTCTGATATATTCTTTTACCAGAATATGCTACCACACATTCAGTTATTGAGTCAACTTGTACATCAATATAGTTTTCTTCAAATTTGCTTTTTACATTATTTTGACTATCTTGTTAAGATCTACTCTTAAATTTTGCCTTTCCTGTCTGAATTTCTTTTAACCTTTTGGTTTTACTCTATATTTCTACTTACAGCCAAACGTCTCAATGATGTTCTAGGACATACTCTTTGATTGAACGTTGCAAACTCACAGGATTGGTGGACAATTACAAGCAATTTACAGTTTCCTGGGCAACTGAATATTTCATGCCAATTCTAAATTATCATCATCCCATTCTGGGTGTTGGCGAGAGGACACTTCTTTAGCTGTTTTTTCTTAATTGAGGATTCATGATTTCATTTAACCCACAGGTGATACTTTACAACTGTAAAGAAGAACATCTAGGAGAATATCATTTAAAAAGTGGAATACTATGAATGAAGGTATCAAAATGGTAACTTCAAACATCAGCAATTACAACTTTCAATACCAAAGCCCCACAGAATTGCTGCAGGATCTCATTTCTATGACACCACAAATGCTTTACACTAGAGAAAAATATCATATACTTTGCCTTTCCAATTGCTTTCTGTGCCTTTGTGATGCACAAGCTACAGATCTTTGAATAATATAGTGCTTAGTCATCTTTTCTAAAAATAATCTGCTTTTCTTTCTTTCTTCCAACCAAAGTAGAGAATTGCAAACTTCCTCACGTTATACTCCCCTTATTGCTTTCTTACCCATCGCATAAGTGGCCAATAATAGTACATCAATCTGTATTTGCCTATTTGCTACAGCATCAGCGTGCCTCAACACACTGTCAACATAAACCTATATTAAAAATTGGAAATTTGAAAAGATATTGCAAGAAGTATAGTCTTTTAAGTTTCCTTTTAATGAGTATTTCAACTCAGTCCAGAGCTATGAAGCTTTGAAACATTAAAAAGCAAATGTAGTAGCATTTCAACTTTAGTTCCTGTCACCCCCATCTAAGTACTAAACACTGTCCCATCTAGGTCTTATTCCTAAATATCTGATTAGTTTCTTGTTTAAATACTAGCTCATCTTGGTGCAATTTATCAGTTTGGTGGATTAAAGTTATCACTTCTATCAGCTCTTTTGATATTTTTAAAATATATTCCTTGTTACCAGTAAAGAGGTTCAATTTTTATATTGACTGATTTCAACACTTCCAATTGAGGAGAGACAATCACTCCAACGCCCGAAGTGAGCATATGGCTCTAAAACATTAACAAGACTGCGCTCCCTCCAGTTGCTCTCCACATCTGAGCAGCTGGCATGCTTACTAATTGGCTGGGTCCACAGGGGAACCAGTGTCCTTGGAGCAGGATGACTCAGCACTTTGGGAAAGGAGGAAAGCACTCAAAAAATGAATTAATTTAATTATTTTTGTGCAAGGGGAGTCTCCATTGAATAAACAAATGGAACATGACAAGCTGATGTATTAAGCGGTGGCTCTGTGATGGCAGGGTTGCTGCCATTGATGCAATTTAACAGGGCTAAAGATGTCCCATCCCTCTGTCATGAGAATTATCAGTATCTATCTAAAAAAAATTCTCTTCTGTGCAACAATTCTTTCAGCCTTGAAATTTGATTACAACTTTGACCTGATTCAGTCACAGGATCCCCTTCTTGCACGATAGCAAGTCAGGACAGATGAATTTGATTTTCGATTAACTACTTACCATTTCAAATGGTGCAACTCTGACTCACACAGAACCAACTGGAATGTGATCGTTGTGTAATGACTGTACAATAGACAATATATTTAGGCAGCATCAGATGTAAACATGCACCAGTAAACACCAAGTAATCTGTGCCCAGTACTCAGTGTGGTAGAATAACTTCAGGCTTCCTTCAGAGCTTTGGTTGTCAAGGCTCATGTGAGCTCCGATTTCCTCCCACATTCCAAAGATGTACTAGCTAGTTGGTTAGTTGATCATTGTAAATTGTTGTGTGAATGGGCTAGGATTAAGTTGGTGGGTAGCTGGGCGGTGCAGCTCGTTGGTCCTGAAGAGCCTCTATGATGCTGTATCTCTAATTAACTAACTAACTAAATAAATAGATAGATAGATAAAGCAAGACAGGACTATCAGCTCTTCAAAGCAATTATAAAGAAAATGAAATTCGTTATGTTGATTACTTCAAGGCATTTTCTTTACCAGACTTGATCAAACAAGATGCTGATTTGTTTGATCTTGTCTGGAAAATAAATCCTTTGATTTCCCAGCTTCCAGTTTTGTTCAATTGTTCAAAAATCAATCTAAATATACATCAAATTTTACTTTACTGCAAGGGACCAGTCAATCATCAGAATACCATAGCTGGAGTTTGTACTGTCTGTAAGACGCATTGCATAAATTTACAATAGTTTCTTCTGCAGCATCTCCTAAACTCGTAAGCACTACTGAAAAAGACAATATAGACATGACTACGTTGTCATGATGACATTGACTGGTTGCATCAAGGTCCCGGTATGGAAACACCAATGCCCAAGAGTGGAAAAGTAGTGGATACAGCCCAGTCCATCACAGGAAAAGCCACCCCCACCACTGAGCACATTGACTGCTTCTCATTCATGCTTGTGTGTAGTTTTTCATTGATTCTATTGTATTCCTTTGTTCTACTGTGAATGCCTGCAAGAAGATGTATCTCAGGGTAGTATATGTACTTTGATAATAAATTTACTTTGAACTTTGAACCTCTAATTTCCAAGCTGCCCTTTCTTGGACATACAGTGGTGTTATTCCTTGATCTAAATTGTGAACATTCAAACGAGCAGCACTGTGAGAGCACCTACAGCTTTGGAACACAGGACCCAAGCTGATGGCTCATCCAAGCTCTGGACAGGCTCACAATGCTGGTTTTAATGAATTCTTGCGGGGGGGGGGGTGCTGGGAGGGTAACGTAATTGGGAGAAATGTACATAATTCACACCCACCAACATTGAGTTGGGGGTTTGCTTTAAGAGGATGGACTGATGTGATGACGTTATTATGTAGAAGGGTTTTAGCAGGCTTTTGTTGTGAAAGATTTGGTGTTCAATAAAATGTGTTACATGTCTTGTTAAACATAAAACATCTCACTTTGTTTTATTTGCAAAGAGCTATACTCGCTATCTGTGCTTGTGATCTTATATATGCTTACTATCTTAAATGAGCTGTATGTGTCTTGTGCTGTGTATGACTGCTGCTACTACATTTTGCACCTTGACTCCACAGTAATACTGTATAGCTTGGCTGTATTCATAGATATTCATGTATGGTTGAATCACAATTAAACCTGAACTTGAACTTGAACTTGATTTGTGAGGACACAAGCTAAGAAAAGTGTAACTATTCAGTCTCTAAGTACCATTACATAGATGAAGAAAGCTTTGTTCTTGTCATAACTGGAAGGAACTGATCGGCCTTCCGCTATAACCACTCTGTGAATCTGTGCTCTGATATCTTATCAACATCACTAGAAGCAGCTTGCATTTAACTTGGCAAGTATCTGAAGGTAGATCACACTTAAATCACAGAATAAATCTTTTGACAACACAAGGAGATATTGGGGCAGATGATAAAAGCTTGATTACTATGGGGGAGGGTGGGAGCAGGAATAAAGTATCATTTATTAACTGATTTCACCAAAGTCACTGCTTGATGAGATAAGATGTGTTATGTAACATGATTCAGTGGCAAAACTGGAGTCATACATACACTTTCCTGAATCTGGGCTTGGCCTGAATTTCAGTCTTAAAAGTTTGAACATTTTAATTCCTTCTGAACACTGTATCTCTCTCCCACGTCCACCCACCTTCCCATCTAGTTCAGCTACTCTTCATTTTTGTTGCTTATGATGTGGTCTCTCTACAATGAAAATTAAAAATTTAGATTGGCATCCATGCTACAGAACACCTCCTTTCAGACAGCAAGAAAGTCCTGAGTTTCCAGTTGCCGGCATTTTAAAGTCTCCATCCCACTTTGAACTCAGCCTCCCATATTACTCCAACAAAGCCTAATCCCAGTTTGAAGAACAGTCCCTCCTCCTCCACTTCTGATGCATGATTGCCTACCTATAATATTAACAAACAAGAGAAAATCTGCAGATGCTGGAAGTCCAAGCAACACACACAAAATGCTGGAGGAACTCAACAGGCCAGGCAGCATCTATGGAAAAGAGTACAGTCGATGTTTCGGGCCGAAGGTGAATTCTGGCATCGATCTAGTGGCTCGGCCTCATACATGCAGAGGAATCCACCTGCATATCCTCACTATGAAGAGCTGAAGGTGTCCTGATGAAAGGTCTCTGCCCGAAATGTTGACTGTTTACTCTTTTCCATAGATGCTGCCTGGCCTGCTGAGTTCCTCCAGCATTTTAAGAGTTTCGCTGTAATATTAACTGTCTTTTCTCTCTGCAGATGCTACCTGATATTACCAGCCTTTTTTTATTCGATTCTTGCAACCCCATGCATCTCAACAATTTCAACATGCTTTCCCCTCTCTCTTGAACTGCCCTCATTTATGATTCATTACACTCCTCCAGAGAAAACAGCAATGATCAACTGTCATTCATTAGATGATATAAAAAGCAATTCTGATGCCTGATCTCCTCCCTATCATGGGCATGCTTTATTTTAACCCCTATATTCCTTCCAATCCTCATCTTCAAACATAGCTGTGTTCTCACCTTTTCAGCTCTGGTGATCCTTGGCACAAATGTTAATGCTATTTTCCTCTCCACCAATGCTGCCCAGCTTTTACTTCTTCTTTCAGCTTTCCAGTATTTGTATTTTATGCTTTCCAATCTCATTTTTACACCATAGAACTTTAGCTTGCCATTTCCTATCCAACCCTTCCAGTATTCCTCTTCTGTTTCACTTCAATTAACCTCTCCTCCATTGGCTTTGCCCTGCATCTTTCTGTATTTACCAAAGTGCTCATCAAGTGAATGCCATTGCCTAAAAACAAGCTCTAGCCTCTTCATTACACTGTAGCCTTAATTTCAGGAATAATGTTCTTTCTAATAGACAAATGTGCATTATCTCCAGTCATCTTCCTGTGCATACTGCTGCCTTTGATTTGAAGAAAAGTGACTTCAGTTTTCACTATTAAATGCAGAGGAATCCACCTGCATATCCTCACTATGAAAACTAAGTAATTCAACTTTGGAAGATCCACTGAGAAAGTCACAAATGCGAATTCTGTAGTCAATTCTACACATAATGGTCTATAGTCAGTGGTGTAGTGGCATCTGCACCGGACTTCAGGGCGAATGGTCCCGGGTTTGAATCTGGCCAGCTTCTGCATGCTTTCCATCTGTGCTGGGTTGGGTGTCGATCTAGTGATTCGGCCTCATAAAACAGCCAAATGCTAAAGAAACAACAAGGTTGTCTCCTAATGCACCAAACAAGATGCGGGGAGGAATAACTTTTTTTTACGACACATAAATTGCTGTCTATTCCACCCCAAGTGGGATACTTCAGGTAGCACTCATTCACTCTATTTAACCTCTAACAGGATTACCCAGATATTCTTCCTCCAGCTTGTGCTCTAAATGTGACTATTTTTTTCTCAAATGACCAAAGGCTCTTCCCTCACACCGAAGGTCATAGTGTATTTTATTAGTGATGTCCTGCCTGTGTTGAGAGATGGATCCTAAAATGCTAGGTAAAACCTTTGCCCATCTGCTTCTATTTCCTTTTGTATCTCAGTATTCCCAGAAGGCTTTCTTATGGATTACACTAGGATAAAACACTGGGTTCTTGACCTTTGGTCAATGAACACTTCTTATCTCTGTCTCTTGAAATACTTCAAAATTTTCACAAGTTCAGCTCAGAACTTCGCTTGTTACAAACTACAGAAGCTGAGCTTCTCCAGTTCACCCACACAAGCCCCCTTAGCCCTAAAATCAATTTAGTAAATCCCTTCTGTACAAACTCTAAAGCATTTTCATCTTTCCTTGTAGAATATGGCTCAATCCATATTCTACAAAGCATGATCTCTAAATGTAAAATATAGCCCTGATGGTGTTTGGGCATTACATGAATGGAAGTGTTTTTTTTCTTTCAAACCATTTCTCACTTAAACTTGCCAAATGAAATGATCACAATCTTTCACCAAGTGTAAGGGTGTCTAAAGGCACAGATGTAAGGGGGAAATACTTAAAGGGGCCGCAAAGGGAAAATTCTTCACATAGAGAGTGGTGGGTACGTGGAACAAACGACCAAAGGAAGTGGTAGAGACAGGTAGAATCATTATGTTTAAAATGCATTTAGATACATGGATAGGAAAGGTTTAAAGAGATATGGGCCTAATGCAGGGAAATGAGGCCAGTTTTGGTAGTCATCCTGGTGGGTATGGCCTAGTTGGGCCTAAGGGCTTGTTTCTGTGCGGTATCTATGACTCCATGAAAAATCAAGCCTTTTCAATGCATGTGGAATTGTTCCTCCACAATTCCATGTATCTAGAAGCATTGTGACATGATCAGAAAAATCTATGATTTTTTTCTCTCTGTAGTATAATCACTAAAGAAGGGTTTTTGTTCATTAATTTCTATAATTAATTGTAATTTCTTTGTTGAATACTATTTAAAGTTTGCTGTTATTAGATTGCCATCTAGTGAACAATAGCAGAATGCACATGCTTATGTTTTGATCTCATGCCTGCGATGTTTTGAATTCATTTTTTAATCTCCTTTTCATCAATACAGGTCATAAATGATACAAGAGTGAGGCAATTACTTTCTAGGTTTCTCCTCAGAAAACAAAAGATACATAGAATCAGTTTAATAATGTAGTTTTAACCAAAATAAAGATAAATTTGGATTGAGCAACATCTGCTGTTTGGGAAAAGAAATCGATGTTTCATCCGCGAGTTGTCGCTGTGCCTCAGCAAGGTAGAGGTCAGTGCGCCAGACTACAACAGCACCCCCCTTATCGGCGGGTTTAATAATAAGGTTAGGATTAGTGCGGAGGGAGTGGAGAGCAGAGTGTTCCGAAGGAGTGAGGTTGGAATGGGGACAAGGTGCGGTGAAGTCGAGACGGTTGATGTCCCATCAGCAGTTAGCGATAAAGAGATCCAGAGCAGGCAGAAGACCAGAGCGGGGTGTCCATGAAGAAGAGGAGGGTTGAAGACGGGAGAAGGGGTCATCGGTGGGGGTGGGAGTGTCCTTGCCGTAGAAGTAGGCTTGGAGACGGAGATGGCGGAAGAAGAGTTCCGCATCATGGCGAACACGGAACTCGCTGAGGTGTGGGCGAAGGGGGCCTACTGACTCTCACAGCTATCTGGACTATTCCTCTTCTCACCCTGTCTCTTGCAAAAATGTCATCCCCTTCTCGCAATTCCTCTGTCTCCGCCGCATCTGCTCTCAGAATGAGGCTTTTCATTCTAGGACGAGGGAGATGTCCTCCTTTTTTAAAGAAAGGGGCTTCCCTTCCTCCACTATCAACTCTGCTCTCAAACGCATCTCCCCTATTTCACGTACATCTGCTCTCATTCCATCCGCCCGCCACCCCACTAGGAATAGGGTTCCCCTGGTCCTCACCTACCACCCCACCAGCCTCCGGGTCCAACATATTATTCTCCATAACTTCCGCCACCTCCAACGGGATCCCACCACTAAGCACATCTTTCCCTCCCCGCCTCTCTCTGCTTTCCACAAGGATCGCTCCCTACACAACTCCCTTGTCCATTCGTCCCTCCCACCCCTCCCCACTGATCTCCCTCCTGGCACTTATCCTTGTAAGCGGAACAAGTGCTACACATGCCCTTACACTTCCTCCCTTACCACCATTCAGGGCCCCAAACAGTCCTTCCAGGTGAGGCGACACTTCACCTGTGAGTCGGCTGGGGTGATATACTGCATCGGGTGCTCCCGATGTGGCCTTCTATATATTGGCGAGACCCGACGCAGACTGGGAGACCGCTTTGCTGAACATCTACGCTCTGTCCGCCAGAGAAAGCAGGATCTCCCAGTGGCCACACATTTTAATTCCACATCCCATTCCCATTCTGACATGTCTATCCACGGCCTCCTCTACTGTAAAGATGAAGCCACACTCAGGTTGGAGGAACAACACCTTATATTCCGTCTGGGTAGCCTCCAACCTGATGGCATGAACATCGACTTCTCTAACTTCCGCTAATGCCCCACCTTCCCCTCGTACCCCATCCGTTATTTATTTATATATACACATTCTTTTTCTCTCTCTCCTTTTTCTCCCTCTGTCCCTCTGACTATACCTCTTGCCCATCCTCTGGGTTTTCCCCCCCTCCCCCTTTTCCTTCTCCCTGGGCCTCCTGTCCCATGATCCTCTCATATCCCTTTTGCCAATCACCTGTCCAGCTCTTGGCTCCATCCCTCCCCCTCCTGTCTTCTCCTATTATTTTGGATCTCCCCCTCGCCCTCCCACTTTCAAATCTCTTACTAACTCTTCCTTCAGTTAATCCTGACGAAGGGTCTCGGCCTGAAACGTGACTGTACCTCTTCCTAGAGATGCTGCCTGGCCTGCTGCGTTCACTAGCAACTTTGATGTGTGTTGCTTGAATTTCCAGCATCTGCAGAATTCCTGTTGTTTGAGAATCTAGTTATTTTTATGAAGGGGGTTCATGTTTGAGAAAAAATCTTCTGAGGGCATAACTGCATACAAGATATCACACAGAATTTGATAAGATAGCAAATTAAATAGTGCTATGTGAACCAAGGAGTTTCAGGGCTTGGTGGTTAAATTAGTAGAAATAGATAAGTGGATGGAGTGCAGATAACAATTGAAATAAACAAGACATTTTTTAACTTGCAAATTAGTAATAGTGGAATGACAGTTTATATCATGATTAATAAGAACAAAAATGAAATGTAACAAATCCAACTTTGCTGATGATACAAAAGTAGGTGGGCAAGTGAGGTGTGAAAAAAATGAACTTCCAAGAGGACACTGACCTGTAAAGCAAGTGGGCAAGATGATCGCAGTAATATATAAATATGCAAAAAAATGCTTGGGGAGGAGACATAAAAATATCAGAATATTTCAATACAGCAAGAAATTAAAAAACATTGAAATGCAATGATGCTGGTAACACAAAGTGCAAAATGTTAACTCCAAAGATTAACAACCTGTAAGGAAGGCCACACATATATTGACCTTTATTGGGAGGGTGAGGGTTGGAGTCTTGTTAGGATTTGTAGGTATTTGGTTATAGTCATTTGGAGAAGAGTATGCAGTGTCTGCACCTATAGTTCAATTATTTTACTTCAGAATCAGTACAATGTTAATTAAGTAGAGTCCTGATGCATTCTAAGAAAAACTAAGGAAGGTTGGCTTATGATCTCAGGAACTTGGAAGAGGTGATGGATAGTGCATCTGCCAAGGACTGGAAGAGATTATAATGATCCTTATCCAAATTCATCCCAAACAGCCACTTAAGTGGATTCTCTGATCTATAGGCTGTTCCCAGTGACACATAATGAGACAAACATCAGCTGCTGCTTGAAGATCATCAAGCTGATGAAAGGCACACTTTGGTTTGTTTGAAACATGTTGGTCTTCCATAAGTAAATACTTCCAGCTGGCACATTCCTGGGTGAAGAAGTAGATACATTATCACACACTGAAGCTGAGTGCAGCTGTCAGAAAAGTTTAGTGAGGAAAGGTAGCAAACTAAGGTTCTGTTGCCACCGGATAGTGAGAGGCAGAGTAGTAACAACCTCCAGATTACTTCTTGGGTACATTATTTAAGGGGAAACATAAATAGCATTGATTAATTATACCAGAATGTAATAACTCGATAAGATGTGTATCCTCTGTATATATTTTCATTAATTAAGTACACCTTTGTACAAAAAAAATCAGAGGTGATGTCACTGAGACATATAAAATTCCACAGATTTCTGAGAGTAGTTACTAGGGTGTTATTTTCCCGATCTACAAAGTCTGCTATAAGTGGGTATAGTGTCTGATAAAGGGATGGCAGTTTAGGACTCAGATGAAGAAACGGGTTTAGAATTGAAAATGCTGGGAATGCTCTCCTGCAGACACATTGTTTTTGACACCAAAGGAATTTAAGGACATGGACATCCACAGAAAACTGAACCCAAGTCATAGATAAATAAGATCACGACTGGCAGAGCAGGCACAGAGGCTGGATGGCCTATTCCAAGTTTAATTTGATTTGTTGTTATTAATAGGTTGTGTTACTGATCTATCATTAAGTAAATCCTCCACTGGAAAGCTTCCATTATTACACTATTACACATGTGAAAGGAAGAGTCAACTCAAATTGAAATATCCCATACACCAGTGTGAAAACAGGTACTCTCCAGGAAGGGAATAACCCCGTAGGAGAGCATCATACCCAACTCGAGTGATCACACTATTGCTGCTACTCTGTGTGTAAAAGAATAACTCTGAACAAAACTCCTGAAATTTTAAGTTTCTGCAATCAATAAAGATGTAATCAGTTTTGGAAATACAACTGATTTTAACCCACTGGAGGAGAACAAAAAGCAGTAAATCATAAACATGAGGAAGTCCGCAGCTGCTGAAAATCCAAATCAACACACACAAAATGCAGGAGGAACTCGGCAAGTCAGGCAGCATCTTTGGAAATGAATAAACGGTTGACGCTTTGGATCGAGACTTCTTCAGGACTCGAAAGGAAAGGGGTAACACCAGAATAAAAAGGAGGGGGAAGAAGGGAAGGAGGATAGTTAGAAGGCGATAGGTGAATCCAGGTAGGAAGAATAGGTAAAGGGTTGGATAGGAAGGAATCTGAAACGATAGTAGAGTGGACAATAGGAGAAAGGAAAGGAAGAGGGGATCCAAGGGGTGAGATGATAGACAGGTGAAAAGAGGTACGAGACCAAAAGGAGGAATAGAAGAGGCGAGGGGGGAAAGGGGAAAATTTTACCAAAGGAGAAATTGATAATCATGCCATCAGGTTGGAGGCTACCCAGACAGAATATAAGGTGTTGCTCTTCCACCCTGAGGGTGGCCTCATCTTGGCACAAGAGGAAGCCGTGGACTGACATGTCAGAATGGGAATGGGAATTGGAATTAAAATGTTTGGCCACTGGGAAGTTGTGCTTTTGACAGTTGGAGCAGAGGTGCTCAACAAAGCATTCCCTCAATTTAGGATGGGTCTGACCAGTGTAAAGGAGGCCACATTGAGACCACTGGACACAATAGATGACCCCAGCAGATTCACAGATGAAGTGTTGCCTCACCTGGAAGGTCTGTTTGGGGTGCAGCATGGAATTGAGGGAGTGGTGTAGGGCCAGTTGCAGCACTTTGGCCACTTTCAGGGTTAAGAGCCAAGAGGGAGATGAGTGGGGAGGTACAAATGGACAAGGAAACTATGAAAAGAGTAATCCATGTGGAAAGTGGAGAGAGTTGGGGAAGGTAAACATATGTTTATTGATGGTAAAAGTTGTGGGGGATGATGTGTTGGATGTGGAGGTTCATGGGGTGATAGGTAAGGACAGGAAAAAATTTGATCATATTGATCTTTTTCATACAATTGATCCAAAGGTCTCAAAGTAATTCAAATCCCAGCATAACAGATGAGAAATCTCTTGATCCCATCTGCCCTCCCCACTGATTTCCCTCCTTACACTTATCCTTGCAAGCAGAACAAGTGCTACACCTGCTCCTCCTCCTTCTCTACCATACAGGGCCCCAAACAGTCCTTCCAGGTGAGGTGACACTTCACCTATGAGTCTGTTGGGGTCACCTACTGGAATCCGGCGCTCCCCGTGTGGCCTCCTGTATATCAGTGAGACCCGTAGTAGATTGGGAGACTGCTTTAGTGAACACCTTTAAAAAGCGGAATCACCCAATGGCCACCTATTTCAATTCAATTTCCCATCCTCATTCCAACATATCAGTTCATGGCCTCCTCTATTGCTGCAGTGAGGCAACACTCAGGTTGGAGGAACAACACCGTATATTCTGTCTGGGTAGCCTCCAACCTGGTAGCATGAACATCAATTTCTCAAACTTCCAGTAATGCACTCCCCCCACCCACCTTCACCATTTCCCATTCTCATTTCCTTCTCTCACTTTATCTCCTTATCTGCCCATCACCTCCCTCTGGTGTTCCTCCCCCTTCCTTTTGTTCTATGGCCTTCTGTCTTCTCCTATCAGAATCCCCTTCTTCAGCGCTTTGTCTCTTCACCAATCGACTTCCCAGGTCTTAACTTCACCCCTCCCCCTCCCATTTTCACCTATCACTTATTACCTTGTACGTCTTCCTCCCCTCCCCCCAACTTCTGACTCTGACTTCTCATCTTTTTCCCTCCAGACCTGATGAAGAGCCTCGGCCTGAAATGTTGACTGTTAACCCTTTTCCATAGATGCTGCCATAGATGAGTTCCTCCAGCATTTGTGTGTGCTGTCTGGATTTCCAGCATCTGCAGATTTTCTCTTGTTTGAGATGCGAATTTGAATTCGGTTAATTGAATAAAATAGCTGGAATTTTAAAAAAACTTAATAAAGACAAATAAACTATTATACTGTCATAAAAACTGATCAGTTCTCTAATGTTCTTCAACCAGCATGAGCTGAAGGTGTAAAACTAGACCTAGAAGAATGGCATCGACTGTTCAAAATGTTGAAATTACCTAATAAGCCATTCAGGTATCACAGCTACAAGGAAAAAGTACAAAAATAACATTTAATCAACCACCTGCCATCAAACAGAGTGCAAGATTCAGATCCGGCATAGATGCAGCAAGCACAAGTCCCCCTGCATAAATCTTCTAATACCCAAGGATGGAGTTCAATGCTTTCCTTGAACTGTCAGCTTGATAACTGACTACCTTTAAAGGAGATCACAGATCACAGTTGAGTGACAGTTAAGCACTACAATAATTCAGTGTAGTGGTTGTAAATAATTTGTTGCTGACAGAAGAAGATAACAGTTGAAGATCCAAGCAGGAACTAAGGGCTTGGGAGTGAACCAATAAATACATTATGTGAAGAAGTGATGAGACCATAAGACACAGGAGCAGAATCAGCGCATTTAGCCCATCGAGTCTGCTTTACTATTCCATCACGGCTGATCCTGGATCCCACTCAACCCCACACACCTGCCTTCTCAGCATAACCCAATCAGGTAACTATCAATTTTTGCTTCAAGTATACCTTCAGTCTCAGACTCCACAGCTGTCTGCGGCAGAGTATTCCACAAATTCATTACTCTCTGGCTAAAAAAAAAAATTCCTCTTTACTTCTGTTCTAAAGGGTTGACCCTCAATTTTGAGGCTGTTCCCTCTAGTTCTGGACACCTGCACCATAGGAAAGAACCACTCCACATCCACTTTATCTAGTCCTTTCAACATTCAGCAGGTTTCAATGAGATCCTCAGCATTCTTCTAAATTCTAGTGAGTACAGGCCCAAAGCTGCCAAACACTCCTCATATGTTAACCTCTTCATTCCTGGAACCATCCTTGTAAACCTCCTCTAGACTCTCTCCAATGGCAGAACATCATTTCTGAGAATGGGGTCCAAAACTGTTGATAATACTCCAAGTGCTGCCTGACTATTGTCTTATAATGCCTCAGAATTATTTCCTTGTTTTTATATTTTGTTCCCTTGAAATGAATGCCGACATTGCATTTGCCACAGATGCAATCTGTAAATTAAACTTCTGGGAATTTTGTACAAGGACTACTAAATTCCTTTGCACCCCTGATGTTTGAATTTTCTCCCCACTTAGATAATAGTCTTCACTTTTGTTCCTTTTACCAAAATGCATTATCATATGTTTCCTAACACTGCATTCTATCTGCCAGTTTTTTGCCCATTCTCAGGACCAGAATCAGGTTTATTATCAGCAGCATGTGTTGAGAAACTTGTTAACTTAGCAGCAGCAGTTCAATGCAATACATAATATAGAAGAAAAAAAAACAAAATAAAATAAAAAATAAATAAATCAATTACAGTATACATATATTGAAAAGATTAAAAGTTGTGCAAAACCATAAATAATATATATTTTAAAAAGTGAGGTAGTGTCCAAGGGTTCAATGTCCATTTAGGAATCAGGTGGCAGAGAGGAAGAAGCTGTTCCTGAATCACTGAGTGTGTGCCTTCAGGCTTCTGTACCTCCTACCTGATGGTAACAGTGAGAAAAGGGCATGCCCTGGCTGCTGGAGGTCCTTGATAATGGACGCTGCATTTCTGAGACACCGCTCCATGAAGATGTCCTGGGTACCTTGTAGGCTAGTACCCAAGATGGAGCCGACTAAATTGACAACCCTCTGCAGCTTCTTTCAATCCTGCACAGTAGCCCCCCCCCCCACCCCATACCAGACAGTGATGCAGCCTGTCAGAATGCTCTCCAAAGTACATCTATAAAAGTTTTTGAGTGTATTTGTTGACATACCAAATCTCTCCAAACTCCTAACGAAGTATAGTCCCTGTCCTGCCTTCTTTATAACTGCACTGATATGTTGGGACCAGGTTAGATCCTCAAAGATCTTGACACCCAAGAACTTGAAACTGCTCACTCTCTCCATTTCTGATCCCGCTATGAGGATTGGTATGTGTTCCTTTGTCTTGCCCTTCCTGAAGTCCACAATCAGCTCTTTCGTCTTACTGACGTTGAGTGCCAGGTTGTTGCTGCAGCACCATTCCACTAGTTGGCATATCTTGCTCCTGCACACCCTCTCGTCACCACCCGAGATTCTACCAACAATGGTTGTATCATCAGCAAACTTATAGATGGTATTTGAGCTATGCCTAGCCACACAGTCATGGGTATATAGAGAGCAGAGCAGTTGGCTAAGCACACATCCTTGAGGTGCACCATTGTTAATCGTCAGCGAAGTGGAGATGTTATCACCAATCTGCACAGATTGTGGTCTTCTGGTTAGGAAGTCAAGGATCTAATTGCAGAGGGAGGTACAGAGGCCCAGGTTCTGCAACTTCACAATCAGGCTTTTGGAAATGATGACATTAAATGCTGAGCTATAGTCGATGAACAGCATCCTGACATAGGTGTTTGTATTGTCCAGGTGGTCTAAAGCTGTGTGGAGAACCATTGAGATTGCATCTGCCATTGACCTATTGTGGCGATAGGCCAATTGCAATGGGTCCAGGTCCTTGCTGAGGCAGGAGTTCAGTCTAGTCATAGCCAACCTCTCAAAGCATTTCATCACTGTAGATGTGAGTGCTACCAGGCGATAGTCATTAAGGCAGCTCACATTATTCTTCTTAGGCACTGGTATAATTGTTGCCTTTTTGAAGTAAGTGGGAACATCTGCCCGTATCAGCGAGAGGTTGAAAATGTCCCTGAAATCTCCTGCTAGTTGGTTGGCACAGGTTTTCAGAGCCTTTCCAGGTACTCCATCGAGACCTTCTGCCTTGCTCACTCTCTTTAAAGACAGCCTAACATCGCCCTTGAGACAGAGATCACAGGGTCATCAGGTGCAGCAGCGATATTCACAGCTGTAGTTGTGTTCTCCCTTTCAAAGTGGGCATAGAAGGTGTTGAGTTCATCTGGTAGTGAAGCATCGCTGCCATTCATGCTATTGGGTTTCGCTTTGCAGGAAGTAATGTCTTGCAAACCCTGCCAGAGTTGTCGTACATCTGGTGACACCTCCAAACTCATCTGAAGTTGTCTCCTCACCCTTGAAATAGCCCTCCACAAATCATACCTGGTTTTCTGGTACATGCCTGGGTTGCCAGACTTGAATGCTACAGATCTAGCCTTCAGCAGACAACGTACCTCCTGGTTCATCCATGGCTTTTGGTTTGGGAATGAACTATAAGTCTTTGTGGGCACACACTCATCCACACAGGTTTTAATGAAGTCGGTAACAGCTGCAGCATACTCATCCAGGTTCGAAGATGGATCCATGAATACAGTCCAGTCGATTCAAAATGGTCCTGTAGGCGTTCTTGTACTTCCTTTGTCCATACCTTCGTGGTCCTCACTACTGGCACTGCAGTCTTTAGTCTCTACCTATACTTAGGGAGTAGAAGTACAGCCAGGTGATCAGACTTCGCAAAGTGAGGGCGTGGAACAGCACGGTAGGCATTCTTGATGGTGGTGTAACAATGGTCCAGTGTGTTGTTTCCTTTGGTATTGCAAGTGATCTGTTGATGGTAATTGCTTAGTGATTTTTTTCAGACTGACCTGGTTAAAATCTCCCAAATCGATGGTGAAGGCATTAGTGTGCACTGTTTTGTGCATGTTGATCCCATTGCTCAGATCATCTTAAGCCTGATCAATATTTGCCTGAGGTGGAATGTACACTGCTACCAAAATGATCCCAGAGATTTCCCATGGTAGGTAAAAAGGATGGCACTTAACTGCTAGATATTCCAGGTCTGGTGAGCAGAATTGGGACAGCAGTGATATATCTGTGCACCAAGAAGAGCTGATCATGAGGCATACTCCTTCACCTCTGCTTTTGACAGACTCTATAGATCTATCCTGATGGTGTATAGTAAACCCATCAATCTGAATTGCTGCAACCGGTACAGAAAGGGTTAACCAGGATTCCGTGAAACAAAGGACACACGTGGACCTAATGTCCCTCTGATTCAGCACCCTAGCTCTGAGATTGTCGATTTTATCCACCAGCGACTGCATGTTTGCCAACAAGATAATCGGTATTGGGAGTTAAAAACCCCGTTTCCTTAAACATACTTGTATCTCTGATCTGCAGTCATGCTTCCTGCGTGGAATCCTATGTTTCAGTCTGCAATCAGTATTCTTTCTGTCAGTTTTAAGCAGCGATAATTCATTTAAACACATTAAGACATCTTTGTTGACTGTACTGACCTTCGAAGCAGTTGTGCTTTTTAGCTGTATCAGGCTGAAATTGGAATATTTAATCGTATCCATTGAAAGTTCTGCTGCTACTCGAGTCACCCCTAGGCGCCTTGGAAGCAATCTTCCAATTCTTCCAAATTATCTAAGTCCTTCAGCAATCACATTGCTTCCTCAACACTATCCCCTCCTCCACCTATCTTCATATCATCTGCAAACTTCCTCTATCCATGCCAGTATCTTTCCTGTAATGTTGTTAAGCAGCCTCATGTTTGGTACCTTATCATATGCCTTCTGAAAATCCAAGTAAATGACATCCACTGTCCCTCCGTCATTCACTCTGCTTGTTACTTCCTTGAAGAACTCTAACAGATTTGTCACGCAAGATTTCCCTTCACAGAAATCATGCTGGCTTTGACTTCTTTTATCATTAATCTCCAAGTATCCTGAAATCTTATCCTTAATAATGGTCTCCAACACTTTCCCAACCACTGTGGTTAGGCTAACTGGCCTATAATTTCAGTTCTTTTGCCCTCCTCCCTTCTTAAAGAGTGGAGTGACATTTGCAATCTTCCAGTCCTCCGGAACCCATGACAGAATCAAATGATTCTTGAAAATTCTTAACCAATGCACCTGTTATTTCTTCAGCAACCTCTTTTAGAACCATGGGATGTAGTCCATTTGGTCCAGGTGACTTATCCACCTTAAGACCTTTCAGTTTGTCTCATGCTTTTTCCTTTGTAATAGCAATGGCACTCACTCCTGCTCCCTGACACTCATGGACCTCTGACATCCTACTAGTGTCTCCCACAGAGAAGACTTATTAAGTTCATCCGGCATTCCTTTGTCCCCTATTACTACCTCACCAGCATCATTTTCCAGTGATTAAATATCAACTCTCACTTCGCTTTTACTTTTCATGTAACTGAAAAAACTTCTAGCATCCTGCTTTATATTATTGGCTAGTTTGCCCTCATATTTCACCTTTTCCCTTCTTATGGCTTTTTTTTAGCTGTCTTTTGTTGGATTTTTAAAACTTCCCAATCATCGAAATCGCCACTCACTTTTGCTACATTATATGCCCTTTCTTTGGCTCTTATGCAGTCCTTAACTTCCCTTGTCAGCCACAGTTGCCTACCCCTGCCATTTGAGAAATTCTTCTTCTGTGGGACATATCTATCTTGTGCCTTGTAAACTATTCCCAGAAACTTCAGCCGCCTCTGCTCTGCCGTCATCCCCATGAGTATCCTGCTCTAATCTACCTGGTCAATCCTCTCTCATGCCTCTGTAATTCCCTTTATTCCATTGTGATACTGATACATATGACATGCTTTCCCTCTCAAGTTGCAATATGAAATCAGTCATATTATGATCACTACCTCCTCAGGGTTCCTTTAAACTCCCTAATAAAATCTGGATTATTACATAACACCCAATCTAAGATAGCCTTTCTCCGAGTAGGCTCAAGCACAAGCTGCTCTAAAAAGCCATCTCATAGGCATTCAACAAATTCACTCTCTTGTGATACGACACCAACCTGATTTTCCCAATCCCCTTGCATATTGAAGTCTCCCATTACAATTGTGACATTATCCTTATTACATGCCCTTTCCAGCTCCCTTTGCAATCTCAACCCCACATCTTGACTACTATATGGAGCCATAAGTATGATTCCTTAAATGGTTTTTTTCACTCTTGTAGTTTCTTAACTCCACCCACAAAGATACAACGTTCTCTGACTCTATGTCACCTCTTTCTAAAGATGTAATTCCATCTCTTATCACTCTTACCAACAGAGCCACGCCACTGCCTATGCCTTCCTGCCTGTCCTTTCAATACAGAGTATATCCTTTGATAGTAAGCTCCCAACTATGAACTTCTTTCAGCTACGACTTAGTGATCACCAATCTCTAATTGCACCACGAGTTCATCCACCTTATTCCAAATATTACATGCATTTAAATATAGCACCTTCAGTTGTTCTTCGCCTTTCTGAATTTTGCCTCTGTGGTACAATTTAACTCTTTGTATTGTCTATACTTGTACCCAATCATTGATTTGTCCTTCCTTATATTCATATTACACCCATCATCTACTTGTAAACCTGGCTCATCCTCAGCTCTATCATACTGATACCCATCCCTTGCCGTATTAGTTTACATCACTCCCAACAGCTCACATGATTATTGGTACCCCACAGATGAAATAGAAAAATAAAAATCACAATAAATGGAACTCAGTATTTCCTAGTGTAGCAATTGGTCAAAATCTAACACAAGGAATATTTTAAAACGTCATAAATGGGATAAAAAAGAAAGAGGAAAATGCTATTCTAAGAGCAGAAAAACACAGCAGTTAAACAAAAGTACAGTGACATGCAAACGTTTGGGCACCCCTGGTCAAAATTTCTGTTACTATGAATAGTTAAGTGAGTAAAAGATGAACTGATTGCCAAAAGTCATAAAGTTAAAGATGAAACATTCTTTTCAACATTTTAAGCAAGATTAGTGTATTATTTTTGTTTTGTACAATATTAGAGTGAAAAAAAGGAATACAGCACCATGCAAAAGTTCGGGCACCCCAAGAAATTTGAGCTGTCAGATCACTTTTACCAAGGTCTCAGAACTTACTTAGCTTGTTAGGGCTATGGCTTGTTCACAGTCATCGTCAGGAAAGGCCAGGTGATGCAAATTTCAAAGCTTTATAAATACCCTGACTCCTCAAACCTTGTCCCAACAATCAGCAGCCATGGGCTCCTTTAAGCAGCTGCCTAGCGCTCTGAAAATTAAAATAAATGCTGCCCACAGGCGAAAGCTATAAGAAGATAGCAAAGCATTTTCAGATAGCTGTTTCCTCAGTTCGTAATGTAATTAAGAAATGGCAGTTAACAGTAATTGTGGAGGTCAAGTTGAGGTCTGGAAGACCAAGAAAACTTTCTGAAAGAACTGCTCATACGATTGCTTGAAAGGCAAATCAAAGCCCCCATTTGATTGCAAATGACCTTCAGGAAGACTTAGCAGACTCTGGAGTGTAGCGCACTGTTCTACCATGCAGCAACACCTGCACAAGTATGACCTTCATGGAAGTGTCATCAGAAGAAAACCTTTCCTGCGTCCTCACCACAAAATTCAGCATCAGAAGTTTGCAAAGGAATATCTAAACAAGCCTGATGCATTTTGGAAACAAGTCCTGTGGACTGATGAAGTTAAAATAGAATTTTTTGGCCACAATGAGCAAAGGTATGTTTGGAGAAAAAAGGGTGCAGAATTTCATGAAGAGAACACCTCTCCAACTGTTAAGCACGGGGGTGGATCAATCATGCTTTGGGCTTGTGTTGCAGCCAGTGGCACGGGGAATATTTCACTGGTAGAGGGAAGAATGAATTCAATTAAATACCAGCAAATTCTGGAAGCAAACATCACACCATCTGTAAAAAAGCTGAAGATGAAAAGAGGATGGTTTCTACAACAGGATAATGATCCTAAACACACCTCAAAATCCACAATGGACTACCTCAAGAGGTGCAAGCTGAAGGTTTTGCCATGGCCCTCACAGTCCCCCGACCTAAACATCATCGAAAATCTGTGCAGTGCATGCAAGACGGCCCAAGAATCTCACAGAACTAGAAGGCTTTTGCAAGGAAGAATGGGCAAAAATCCCCCAAACAAGAATTGAAAGACTCTTAGCTGGCTACAGAAAGTGTTTACAAGCTGTGATACTTGCCAAACGGGGTGTTACTAAGTACTGACCATGCAGGATGCCCAAACTTTTGTTTCAGGCCCTTTTCCTTCTTTGTTATTTTGAAACTGTAAAAGATGGAAATAAAAAAAGTAATCTTGCTTAAAATATTAAAGAAATGTGTCATCTTTAACCTCATGCCTTTTGGAAATCAGGTCATCTTTTACTTGTTTAGCTATTCACAGTAACAAAAATTTTGACCGGGGTGCCCAAACTTTTACATGCCACTGTATTTTGATGGCATTAAATGCTTGATTGTTTTAAAATAGGTGCCAAACAAGAAAACCCACATATATGTAGAATACCTTTCTTTATTTCTCCAGTCATGATGAAGGGTCTCAGCCTGAAAAGTTGATTGTTTACTCTTTTCCATAGATGCTCTGTAGTCAAAAACGGCACAAAGCATGGTTTACAAAAATATGTTGTAAACAAAGATAGTGGAACCAATTTTCACTTAGAAGGAAAAGAAATTACTGGAACGATTGGCTTCCAACTCTACTTCCATTCTCTTTTACCTTTCCTTTTTCCAAACATTATTTTCATTCATGTATCTAAAAGATTGTATTGTGCACGCCTTACATCAGACTTCTTCATACTATGGGTTTGCAAGGTGAACCATCACCAGCATAGAATGACTCCCTTAAGCTTTAAGGCAAATAAAGTTTAAAACCATCAGTTTCTAAAACCTCAACTATTTACGAAGCCATGGAGCTGTGCAAGAAAAATAAAGTAGCGCAGAAGCGGCCTAGAAAGAGAGAGGGAAGCTTACTGAACAATAGAACTTCGTGTGTGTTGCAATACAACTCAGCCTGTCATTTCAGGATTTTCATATTAAAGAAAAAGGCAATAATAATAATAATAAACAAATAAGGAATAAATATCAAGAACATGAGATGAAGAGTACTTGAAAGTGAGTCGATGGGTTATGGGAACATTTCAATGATGGAGCAAGAGAAGTTGAGTAAAGTTGTCCCCTCTGGTTTAAGAGCCTGATGACTGAGGGGTAATAACTGTTCTTGAACCTGGTGATGAGAGTCCAGAGGCTCCTGTACCTTTTTCCAAATGGCAACAGCAAGAAGAGAACAGGACATCAGTGGTAGGGGACACTGATGATGGGTGCTGCTATCCTGCAACAGCACTCCATGTAGATGTGCTCAATAGTAGGGAGGGCTTTACCCATGATGGACTGGGCTGCATCCACTACTTTTTGTAGGATTTCCCACTCATGGGCATTGGTGTTTCCATACCAGGCTGTGATGCAACCAGTCAATATACTCTCCACCACACATCTATAGAGGTTTGTAAGTTTTAGATGACTTACCAAGTATTCACAAACTTCTAAGTAGAGATGCTGTTGTGCTTTCTTCGTAATTGCACTTATGTGCTGGGCTGAGAACAGGTCCACTGAAATGATAACACCAAAAAATTGAAAGTAGCTGATCCTCTCCACCTCTGTTTCATCAATGAGGAGTAGGCTATGGACCTTCAGTTTCCTCCTCCTAAAGTCAATAATCAGCTCCTTAATCTTGCTGACATTGAATGAGATTTGCACACAATAGTCCATGTGCATCATGCACTTTGGTAGAAGCAATAAAGGCATAGACTACTTTATAAAAGGGGGGTTGGAAATTGGAGGTGCAAAAGAACTTGGAAGTCCTAGTGCAGGCTTCTTCAAAAGTGAACTTATAGGTGGAGTTGGCAGTAAGGAAAATAAAATATATTCTTTTCAAGAGGACTAGAATACAAAAGCAAGGATGCAATGCTGAGGTATTATAAGACATTGGTCAGACCTTATTTGGAATCTTGAGAGCAGTTTGGGGCCCTAAAAAAAGGATGTGCTGGCATTGGAGAGGGTTTACAAGAATGATCCAAGGTATGAGGAGCATTTAATGGCTCTGGGCTTGTACTCACAGGGGTTAAGAAGGATGAAGGGTGATTTCATTGAAACATCGCACATTGAAAGGCCTAAATAGAGTGAATGTGGAGAACATATTTCCATTAGTGGTAGAGCGTAAGACTTAGAAACCATAGAAACTACAGCACACCATAGAAACAGGCCCCTTGGCCCTTCTTGGCTGTGCCGAACCATTTTCTGCCTAGTCCCACTGACCTGCACACGGACCATATCCCTCCATACACCCGCCATCCATTTATCTGTCCAATTTATTCTTAAATGTTAAAAAAGAACCCGCATTTACCACCTCGTCTGCCAGCTCATTCCATACCTCCACCACTCTCTGTGTGAAGAAGCCCCCCCTAATGATCCCTTTAAACTTTTCCCCCCTCACCCTTAACCCATGTCCTCTGGTTTTTTTTCTCCCCTTGCCTCAGTGGAAAAAGCCTGCTTGCATTCACTCTATCTATACCCACCATAATTTTATATACCTCTATCAAATCTCCCCTTATTCTTCTACGCTCCAGGGAATAAAGTCCCAACCTATTCAACCTTTCTCTGTAACTGAGTTTCTCAAGTCCTGGCAACATCCTTGTAAACCTTCTCTGCACTCTTTCAACCTTATTTATATCCTTCCTGTAATTTGGTGACCAAAACTGAACACAATACTCCAGATTCGGCCTCACCAATGCCTTATACAACCTCATCATAACATTACAGCTCTTATACTCAATACTTTGATTAATAAAGGCCAATGTACCAAAAGCTCTCTTTACGACCCTATCTACCTGTGACGCTACTTTTAGGGAATTTTGTATCTGTATTCCCAGATCCCTCTGTTCCACTGCACTCCTCAGTGCCTTACCATTAACCCTGTATGTTCTACCTTGGTTTGTCCTTCCAACGTGCAATACCTCACACTTGTCTGTATTAAACTCCATCTGCCATTTTTCAGCCCATTTTTCCAGCTGGTCCAAGTCCTTCTGCAGGCTCTGAAAACCTTCCTCACTGTCTACTACACCTCCAATCTTTGTATCATCAGCAAATTTGCTGATCCAATTTACCACATTATCATCCAGATCATTGATATAGATGCAAATGACAATGGACCCAGCACTGATCCCTGTGGCACACCACTAGTCACAGGCCTCCACTCGGAGAAGCAATTCTCTACTACCACTCTTTGGCTTCTTCCACTGAGCCAATGTCTAATCCAATTTACCACCTCTCCCTGTATACCTAGCAACTGAATTTTCCTAACTAACCTCCCATGCGGGACCTTGTCAAAGGCCTTACTGAAGTCCATGTAGACAATATCCACTGCCTTCCCTTCATCCACTTTCCTGGTAACCTCCTTGAAAAACTCCAATAGATTGTCAAACATGACCTACTACGCACAAAGCCATGTTGACTCTCCCTAATAAGTCCCTGTCTATCCAAATACTTGTAGATTCTGTCTCTTAGTACTCCCTCCAACAACTTACCTACTACCGATGTTAAACTAACAACACACATCAAAGTTGCTGGTGAATGCAGCAGGCCAGGCAGCATCTGTAGGAAGAGGTGCAGTCGACGTTTCAGGCCGAGACCCTTCGTCAGGACTAACTGAAGGAAGAGTGTGTAAGGGATTTGAAAGTTGGAGGGGGAGGGGAAATCCAAAATGATAGGAGAAGACAGGAGGGGGAGGGATGGAGCCAAGAGCTGGACAGGTGATAGGCAAAAGGGGATACGAGAGGATCATGGGACAGGAGGTCCGGGAAGAAAGA
Organism: Mobula hypostoma; assembly: GCF_963921235.1. Taxonomy (NCBI): domain Eukaryota; kingdom Metazoa; phylum Chordata; class Chondrichthyes; order Myliobatiformes; family Myliobatidae; genus Mobula; species Mobula hypostoma. The sequence continues at coordinate 38,112,919 of NC_086103.1, forward strand.
CGGGGGGGGGACCCAGAGGATGGGCAAGAGGTATATTCAGAGGGACAGAGGGAGAAAAAGGAGAGTGAGAGAAAGAATGTGTGCATGAAAATAAGTAACAGATGGGGTACGAGGGGGAGGTGGGGCCTTAGCAGAAGTTAGAGAAGTCGATGTTCATGCCATCAGAATATACCTCTTGCCCATCCTCTGGGTCCCTCCCCCTCCTTGTCCTTCTTCCCGGACCTCCTGTCCCATGATCCTCTCGTATCCCCTTTTGCCTATCACCTGTCCAGCTCTTGGCTCCATCCCTCCCCCTCCTATCTTCTCCTATCATTTTGGATCTCCCCCTCCCCCTCCAACTTTCAAATTCCTTACTCACTCTTCCTTCAGTTAGTCCTGACGAAGGGTCTCGGCCTGAAACGTCGACTGCACCTCTTCCTACAGATGCTGCCTGGCCTGCTGCGTTCACCAGCAACTTTGATGTGTGTTGCTTGAATTTCCAGCATCTGCAGAATTCCTGTTGTTTACCGATGTTAGACTTACCAGCCTATAATTTCCCAGATTACTTTTCGATCCTTTTTTAAACAACGGAACAGCATGAGCCACTCTCCAATCCTCCGGCACCTCACCTGTAGACAGCGACATTTTAAATATTTCTGCCAGGGTCCCTGCAATTTCAACACTAGTGTCCTTCAAGGTCCGAGGGAACACCCTGTCAGGTCCCGGGGATTTATCCACTTTAATTTTCCTCAAGACAGCAAGAACCTCCTCCTTTTCGATCTGTACAGTTTCCATGATCTCACTACTTGTTTCCCTTAATTCCATAGACTTCATGCCAGTTTCCTTGGTAAATACAGATGCAAAAAACCTATTTAATATCTCCCCCATTTCCTTTGGTTCTGCACATAGCCGACCACTCTGATCTTCAAGAGGACCAATTTTATCTCTTACAATCCTTTTGCTCTTAATATACCTGTAAAAGCTCTTTGGATTATCCTTCACTTTGACTGCCAAGGCAACCTCATGTCTTCTTTTAGCCCTCCTGATTTCTTTCTTAGGTATTTTTTTGCACTTCTTATAATCCTCAAGCACCTTATTTACTCCCTGCTTCCTATACATGTCATACAACTCCCTCTTCAGAGTTGCAATATCCCTTGAGAACCAAGGTTCCTTATTCCTATTCACTTTGCCTTTAATCCTGACAGGAACATACAAACTCTGCACTCTCAAAATTTCTCCTTTGAAGGCTTCCCACCTACCGATCACATCCTTGCCAGAGAACAACCTGTCCCAATCCACGCTTTTTAGATTCTTTCTCATTTCTTCAAATTTGGCCTTCTTCCAGTAAAGAACCTCAACCCTAGGACCAGATCTATCCTTGTCCATGATCAAATTGAAACTAATGGTGTTATGATCACTGGAACCAAAGTGCTCCCCTACACAGACTTCTGTCACTTGTCCTAACTCGTTTCCTAACAGGAGATCCAATATTGCATCCCCTCTAGTTGGTCCCTCTATATATTGATTTCGAAAACTTTCCTGAACACATTTTACAAACTCTAAACCATCTAGACCCCTAACAGTATGGGAGTCCCAGTCAATATATGGAAAATTAAAATCCCCTTCCACCACAACTTTATGTTTCCTGCAGTTGCCTGCTATCTCTCTGCAGATTTGCTCTTCCAATTCTCGTTGACTATTGGGTGGTCTGTAATACAATCCCACTAATGTGGCCATACTTTTCCTGTTTCTCAGCTCCACCCATAAGGACTCAGTAGACAAGCCCTCTAATCTGTCCTGCCTGAGCACTGCTGTAATATTTTCCCTAACAAGCAATGCTACCCCTCCCCGCCACCTTTCATTCCTCTGCCTTGATCCCATCTGAAACATCGGAACCCTGGAATATTAAGCTGCCAGTCCTGCCCCTCCTGTAGCCAAGTTTCACTAATTGCTATAACGTCATAATTCTACGTGTCAATCCACGCCCTCAACTCATCTGCCTTCCCCGCAATACTCCTAGCATTGAAATATATACACCTCAGAAGATTTTTACCACCACTCACAACCCTTCTATTAGCGGATTTGCTTGAACTTTTAACATCATTTATTTTCACCCCAGCCACACTGTCAGCTCTGGCACTCTGGTTCCCATTCCCCTGCAAATCTAGTTTAAAGCCTCCCCAATAGCACTAACAAACCTCCCTGAAAGGATATTGGTCCCCCTGTGGTTCAAGTGTAACCCGTCTCTCTTGCACAGGTCCCACCTGCCCCAGAAGAGGTCCCAATGATCCTGAAATCTGAAACCCTGCCCCCTACACCAGTTCCTCAGTCACTTGTTCATCCTCCAGAGCATCCTATTCCTACCCTCACTGGCATGTAGCACAGGTAGCAATCCTGAGATTACTACCCTCGAGGTCCTGCTTTTCAACTTCCTACCAAGCTCTCTATACTCACTCTCCAGGACCTCCTCACTCTTCCTTGCTATGTCATTGATAACAATGTGCACCACGACATCTGGCTGATCACCCTCCCACTTCAGAATGTCATGCAATCGATCAGAGACATCCTTGACCCTGGCACCCGGGAGGCAACAAACCATCCTGGATTCTCTGTCATGACCACAGAACCTCCTACCTGTACCTCTAACTATCGAGTCCCCTATCACTACCGCTCTCCTCTTTTTCTACCCTCCCTTCTGCACTGCAGAGCCAGACTTAGTGCCAGAGATCCGGCTACTGCAGCTTGTCCCAGGTAAGTCATCCCCCCCAACAGTATCCAATGCGGTATACTTGTTGTTGAAGGGAATGGCCACAGGGGAACCCTGCTCTGCCTGCCCTTTCCTCTTCCCTTGCCTGACAGTGACCCAATTTCCTGTCCTCTGCTCCTTTGGCGTAACTACCTCCCTGTAGCTACATCTATAATCTCCTCATTCTCCCAAATGATCCGCAGGTCATCCAGCTCCTGCTCCAGTTCCCGAATGCGGTTTGTTAGGAGCTGCAGCTGGATGCACTTCTTGCAGGTGTCGTTATCAGGGACATCGGAGGGCTCCCTGACTTCCCACAGCCTGCAAGAGGAGCATTCCAACATCCTGCCTGGCATTCTCTCTACGCTAGACAATCTGAATAAAAAACTTACCGGAACCTACCCTGGCCTCTGCCTGTTCTCGCCGAAGCCTGTTTGGAGAGCATAGTCTCAATGCAAGTGCATCCATTTAGAAAAAGGATGAGGAGGACTTTCTTCAGCCAAAGGGTGGGGAATCTGTGGAATTCATTGCCACAGATAGCTGTGAAGGCCAAGTCCATAAGACCATATGATATAAGAGCAGAATTAACCATTGGGCCTATTGAGTCTGCTCTGTGATTTCATCATGACTGACAAAGTTTCCTTCAGTTCCAATCTCCTGCCTTTACCCCATATCCATTCATGGCCTGACTAATCAAGAAATTAAATATACCCAATGACTTTGCCTCCACAGCCGTCTGTGGCAACAGATTCACCACTCTCTGGCTGAAGAAATTCCTTCTCACCTCTATTTTAAAAGGATGTCCATCCATTCTGAGGCTGTGTCCTCTAGCCTTAGACTTTCCACCATAGGAAACATTGTCTCCACATTCATTCTATCAAGACCTTTCAACATTTGATAGGTTTCAATGAAGTCACCTCCCATTCTTCTGAATTCCAGTGAGTAGAGGCTTAGAGCCATCAAATGCTCCTCATATGACAACTCTTTCATTCTCTGAATCATTTTCATGATTGACCTTTGAACTTTCTGCAATGCCAACACATCCTTTCTTACAAAGGGGTAGTTAAGGGGCATAAAACTGCTCACAGTAAATTCCATTCTTGCTTTTTTATATTTTAATCCTCTCAAAATAAATGTTAATATTGCATTTGGCTTCCTTATCACTGACTCAACCTCAAATTAACCTTTAGGGAATCCTGCCCAAGGACAACCAAGTCCCTGTGCACCTCAGATTTTCTCTCCATTTAGAGAATAGTCAGCCCTTTTATTTCTTCCACCAAAGTGCATGGCCATACATTTTCCAACGCTATATTCCATCAGTCATTTCTTTGCCCATTCTCCTCATCTAAGTCATTCTGTAGCCTCTCTACTGACTAAAAACTACCTACCCCTCCAACTATCTTTGTATCGTCTGCAAACTTGGCCACAAAGCCATCAATTCCTTCATCCAAATCATTAACATATAACATAAAAAGAAGCAGTGTCGACACAGATCCCTACAGAACACCACTAGTCACCGGCAGCCAACCAGAAAAGGCTCCCTTTGTACTCACTCTGCCTCCTGACAATCAGCCAATGATCTATCTATGCCAATACCTTTCCTGTGATACCATAAACTCCTAATTTATTTAGCAACCTCGCGTGTGGAACCTTGTCAAAGGCTTTCTGAAAATCCAAGTATACAACATCCATTGATTCTCCTTTCTCTATGCTGCTTGCTATTTCTTCAAAGAATTCCAACAGGAAACCATGCTGACTATGGTCTATTTTATCATGTGGCTCGAAGTACCCAAAAACTACATCCTTAAAAATCAACTCCCAACATTTTCCCAACCATTGAGGTCAGACTAATTGGCCTGTAATTTCTTTCCTTCTGCCTCCCTCCCTTCTCGAAGAGTGGAGTGACATTTACAAATTTTCAGTCCTCAAGAACCATGTCTGAATCAATTTATTCCTCAGAGATCATTACTGATGTCTCCACAATCTCTTCAGCCACCTCTTTCAGAAATCTAGTCCAGGTGACGTACTGCCCTCAGACCTTTCCGTTTTCCAAGAACCTTCTCCCTAGTAATGGCAACTTTACACACTTCTGCCTCCTGACACTCTGAACTTCCGGCATACTGCTTGTCTTCCACAGTGAAGACCGACCAAACACTTATTCAGTTCATCTGCCATTTACTTGTTCCCTGTTACTACCTCTCCAGCATCATTTTCTAGCAGTCTCATATCTACTTTCACCTCTCTTTAACACTCTATGTATCTAAAGGTATCCTCTTTAATATTATTGGTTAGCTTACTTTTGTATTCCATCTTTTCCTTCTTAGTTACTTTTTTAGTTGCCTTCTGTAGGTTTTTAAAAGCTTCCCAATCCTCTAACTTCCACTAATTGTTGCTCTGGTGTATGCCCTCTCTTTAGCTTCGACTTCTATCAGCCACAATTATATCATCCTACCTTTAGAATATTTTTTCTTTGGTATGTATATATCCTGCACCTTACAAATTGCTCCCAGAAATTTCAACCAAATTTGCTCTGCCATCATCCCTGCTGATGTTCCTTTCCAATTAATTTTGACCACCTCCTCTCTCATGCCTCTGTAATTCCCTTTACTTCACTGTAGTACTGATACATCTGACTTCAGCTTCTCTTTCTCAAATTGCAGGGTAAATTCTATCATATTAAGATCACTGGTTCCCAAGCATTGCCTTAGCTTAAGCTCTCTAATTAATTCTGGTTCATTGCACAACACTGAATCCAGAGTAGCCGATCCCCTAGTGGGCTCAACCACAAGCTGCTCTAAAAAGCCATTTCATGGACATCCTAGAAATTCCCCCTCCTGGGATCCAATACAAACCTGATTTCCCCAATCTACCTGTATATTGAAATCCCCCATGACTATGGTAATATTGCCCTTTTGGCATGCATTTTCTATCTCCTGTTGTAACTTGTAGGCATCTTTACTATTGTTTGTGGGTCTGTATACAACTCCAATCAGTCTTTTTACCCTCCAAGTTCCTTAGCTTACCCTCAGTTCTACACCTTCCAATCTTATGTCACCTCTTTCTAATGATTTCATTTTTTACCAACAGAGCCACGCTACCCCTACCTGCCTGTCCTTTCTACCTAGCTCCTCAAATTCTCTCTTCAAGACCTCCTCACCATTCCTGCCTATGTCATTGGTGCCAATATGTATGAAGACTTCGAGCAGCTCACCCTTCTCCTTTAGAATCTGTGGACATGATCCAGGACATCCCTGACCCTGACACCTGGAGGCAATATATGACGGGTGATTGATAGGTCCGTGGCCTAAAGTAGGAGATGAGGAGAAACTTCAAACTTTCTGCATTTTCACTCAGAGTTGAACTGCATGTGCATGTAACGAGAGCTGTATAACTCATCTCCTTCTACCTTAGGCCAAGAACTTATCAATCACCCCTGCTGTGGACCACTTCTACAAAGAAGGGATCCATATGCTCCACGATCGCTGGGCTAAGTGTGTACATGTAGGAAGGGACTATGCTGAAAAATAAATGTGCTAGGTTTTCTAAAATTGACTCCTTCTATCTTAGGCCATGAAGTAATCAATCACCCCCCCGTACAATCTAGGTGTCTTTATCACGCCCACAGAATCTCGTCTCTGTTCCGCTGACCATAGAATCTATCACCACTGCAGTCTTCTTCACCTTTGTTATCTTCTGAGCCACAGCATCAGAGACCCAGCCAGAGCAGCTCCCCCAGTTGGTCATCTCCCTACCACCCCAAAATGGCATCCAAAGTGGTATACCCATTATTGAGGGTAATGAACACAGGGTTTCTCTGCACTGGCTGCCTGTTTCCCTTTCTTCTCTGGACAGTCACCCAGTAGCCTGCCTCCTGCAACCAAGGGATGGTTACCTTTCTCAGCCTCTCATATGAGACCAAGGTCATCAAGCTGCAGATGTGGTTAATCAGGAGGCTGGAGGTCTCCCAGAATTCTCACATCTCACACACAGAACAAAACACTGCTGCTGGATCTATTCTCGCTGCACTAACTGTGCCCTTTACAGTTGAGGAATGAAGAAAAAAGATGAAGGAAAAATTGGTATATTTAAAGCTGAGATTGATAGGTTCTTGATTGGTAAGGGAATCAAAGGTTACAGGGTCTTATGGTCTAACCAAAGTTTTGTACAAGTTCATTCAAACCCATGTACTGTGTTCCAACTCATGGAGGCAACCATGCCATGTGCCTTTTTCACAACCCTGCACAACCTTTGAAAGCATCACTTTCAAAGATCTATGTACTTGTACCCTTCGGACTCTGATATTAGAAACTGTGGAGGGAAGATCTTGCAACAAAATGAAACCTTGACAGTATGGGAGACAATGGTCACGATTTAGTAAGAGGCAGAAACTGTCTTGAGAGCCAACACTTGGCCTTTGCAAGAACAGGACATAATGATGTTTATATTTCACATACCCAGTTTTTTTAAATTTCATTTTCCCATTCAGTTTATTCATAAGACCTAAAAGCAGCATTAGGCCATTCGGCCCATTGATTCTGCTCCACCATCCTATCATGATTTATTTTCCCTCTCAACCCCATTCTCCTGCCTTCTTCCTGTAGCTTCTGACTCTCTGACAAATCAAGAACCTATCAATCTTCACTTCATACCTTTGCCAATACCCTCACATCTTTTCTTAGATAAGGGGCTCGGAACTGCTCACAGTATTTCAGTGCAGTCTAACTTCATTCACCATTTACCTCCTGATCCAAGATCTGCTTTCTCAGAGGATATTAAATCATTTCTTTCAAGTAACTTAAACCAATGAATTAATTCAAAAACTTTATTAAAACATATAGGTAGAAACAAAAAAGTTACCATATTTTGATTTATGCTCCCTTTGCAATGCTTTTGACAAATGATCAAACATGTATGTAAACGGCATTGACAGAAGACTAATATCTTAAGGAAGTTTCATCTGCCATGCAAACCCACCACTCAAATCATTCTAAGTCAACCAATTTCAGCCTAAATCTTTTTTAGAATTTGCCTGTTTCTTAAAAACAAGTTAGATACTAAACAGTTTTTTTTCCCCAAAATCTTCCATTGCTACTCAGGCAATAATAATCTGCTCCAGAAATTACCCTCAGTGAAATATTTTTGAATCGAACAGATTCAAAGATTTTGACTAGTTATTTATATCAGTTCTTACACTGAAGCTTATAATCTATACAAATAAGTGATAACTGGTAAAGTACATAATTTAAGATAGTATATTGAAATTGCAATATAGTGCGCTAATACATTAAAGAAAGCAAAATGGTGCCATGGATATGTGCATTGGAATGATTAGGGCAAGTAAGGACAGAAGGAAGGAAGGAAAAAAATACTGAAGCTGATGCATTTTGCTAAGGCTACAGGCTGCTTATATATTTTAATCTGGTTATGGCTAAATTATTACTTAGCAATATTTTAATAGCATAAGGTATTAAGACAACTAGCATATGACATCCAAAAATAATTCATCACAACTTTTTATGATGTTGTATCAATTTTGTTGAAATTTTAAAAAAGATAGGTCATTGATAGAAACAAGTAGCCCATTGCTAAAAATAAGTATGCATTTTCTAACCATTGAATTTTTTTTCTAGGAAACTCAATTCAATGTCAAAATGAGGCATTTATAAAATTCCATCAACTGATCTTTTAACTATCATTCAGTTCAAACAATGTCATTTGAGAAAAATTAGTAAATAGTCAACTGCTAATTTTGAAAAGATATTGTTTAGAATAGATTAACCTGACAGCAACGGCAAGTAAACTGTTCTTCCTAACAACAGCCATTGCAATTGATAATCCAATAAGACAGATGCAGTGAATCAGATTACCATCACAAGGTATATGCTTGAATATTAGTAATATTATTTTGGGGTATTATTAAACAAAATTTACAATAAACACAGGTAGCAGTTTAAGAATCTTCATTGCTTCAACAACAAAAGTCAAACAAAAAAACTGAAACAAATACAACAAATGAAATAATACATTTAGAAAATATAATCCTTTGTGATTTTAAGTGATGGCATCGCATCATGTATGTTTTGGTCCAACCGCTGATATTCAACTGTCCTTGAGCACAGGCTATCCTTCCAACGTCTGCTTTGAACTAAGAGAATATAAATCTAAAAGGAAAAGGAATAAAGATGGTAATTAAAGGTTCCAAACCAGATTCATTTTCACAAGTACAAGTATTGATTTATAACTGATGTTCAACTGGTTAGTCTATTAAAAACATATTATCTATATTTTTAAACTAACAGGGAAAAAAAAAATCAACTTAACCCTGCCCACCCACCAAAACAAAAAATAAACCATTTCTTAGTTTTATATAATATCCACATCTGTGCAGAGCCAGCCGGTGGTGCAGTGGCATCCACACCAGACTTCAAGACAAGAGGTCCCGGGTTTGAATCCTGTCGGCTCCCTGCGCATTTTCCTTCTGTGCTGGATTGAGTGTCGAGCTAGCAATTCAGCCTCAAAAAATCCAGACAAAATGCTAAAAAAACAGCCAGGTTGCCACTCAATACGCTACAAAACAAAGTGTGGAAAGGAACAATATCTATACATATATAGTTTGCTAAATTACAAGATCATATTTTGCTATATAATAATCTCTAGCTATTTTATCACAGACATAGGGTAAAGTGGCCCTTCTCATTGGCCACTTGAGCCAAGACAATTGTACACAAGGCTAACCTATATCTGTAAGACCACTCTTGGACAAAATTGGCTGGTTTAAGAGGTAAGACCTGAGGAGACTGGGCAAGGGATAGAAAGAAATAGACTTTAGAAATCACATCTAAAAAATTCACAGAATAAAATCAAGTAATCTTCTGACTATGATAGTTCTAAATCTTTGCAAACATGACATTCACCAAAAGTTGTCCAAAGCTTAACTTAACAATAAATGAAGCCATAACAACTCGAATACATACCCTACCTAATAGTAAACTAACTTTTTTCAAGTCACAAAACATTACCTTATTTGCATGAGCAGTTAAAAAATCAAATATAATAACAGTTAAACAATAATACACACTGCTAGACTACTAACAGTAGAGCAAGAATGAGTGGATAATTATGACTGCCCGATACAAAAGATTCAACAGGAACTTTTTGAATTATAGAACAGAACAAGCTGCAGAAGCTTTGTACCTGACCATCATAAAGTGCTCCATATGCACTTAATTTCTTTGCTTAAACAAATATCACCTACCAGAAAAATATGAATAAATATACTTCTAGTAGTTTCAATTAGACATTAGCCTGAAACTCACATTCACCACAATGTCATGTCTTTGTTTACATTTATGGCTTAGTAACTCACTGGAAAAACAGACACAGATCTCAATGAATATGAATTATATCATGGTAAAATGGAGCAGCATACAAGGGATCAGGTACAATATTTTCTCTTTTATATTTGGAACCTGAGTTTTTTCTGCAATCCAGCATTTATTGCCCATGCCCAATTGCCTACAAAGTGGTGACCGTGAGCTGCTTTCTCATACTATTGGCATTCTTCTACGAAAGGTACTCCCAAAGTACCTAGTGACAAGTAAAGTCCAGTGATGTAATCCCAAGATGGAGAGCAACTGAAAGGGCAGCCTGCAGCTAGCAGCTAGCAGTGTTTCAGTCTGCTAACTGCCCTGGTCTTCCTCAGTGGCAGAGATTGCAACTTGGTTGAGACCGGATGGGGGGGGAGGTGTTGAGGGTGCACTAATTGCATAGGCAAAGAAATGCCAGTGCACTATTCTGCTCTTGTCCAACCAGAGGTCAAGATCCCAATGCAGCAAATTTACCTTGATTCAGCACTAGTTGTCTAGCACAAGGGTCCCCAACCTTTTTTGCACTGCAGACCCGTTTAATTTGACAATATTCTTGCAGACCGGTCGACCCGGGGGGGGGGGGGGGGGGGTTGCCAACGGACAAGAGTAGCAGTCAAATACGTTATGTTTACCCCGAGAAAGACTACAATGACCATGAAGCCTTGCGTGGGCACCTGTGTGTGCATGCGTGTACCTGCCGATCTTTTTCTAAAAATTATTTTTGGCGATTCTGCTGGGGCGGGGGGGGGGGTGTTAATCACGACCAGAATATAGGTGATGAGTGGCTAATACACTCAATTTCGTTTCTAAAAGGGTTTATTTAACGAATTTAATATTAAACACACACCACATATTTTCCTGACATGAATATACTGATAAGTCAATTACAGGGGAGGACAGGGGCTTGAAGTAAGTGTTGAACGAACTTCCAGTAGAGTGGTAGAGGTAGGTTCGATATTATCATTTAAAGAAAAATTGGGTAGGTATATGGACAGGAAAGGAATGGAGGGTTATGGGCTGAGTGCAGGTCGGTGGGACTAGGTGAGAGTAGTGTTCGGCACGAACCAGCAGGGCAGAGATGGCCTGTTTCCGTGCTGTAATTGCTATATGGTTATATGATTATATAAGTCACTTATAATCAATAGCATCATAACATTTTAAGTAACGTTTGGATATTAAACACACAGCACATATTTTCCCCGTATGGACATATAAAATCATTGCAACACACCGATATCGCTGAATCAGTGGGAGCCCTGGGCTTGTTTTCCTGCAACAACATGGTCCCATCGAGGGGTGATGGGAGATGGCAATACTGGAAGGGGGTTCCTTATGTCCAGTCTATTACAAAATTTAGTTTTCGTTGCATTCATTGCAGAGATATGTTGGAAATGGAAGCACCGTTTTCAGTGCTTTCATGCCTATCTCAGGATATTTAGCCTTGACTTTGATCCAGAATGCCAGCAGAGATCTTATGTCAAACATACTTTTCAGCCCGCCGTCATTTGCAAGCTCGAGGAGTTGATCTCCTTCCTGCGCTGACATGGATGACACGCGGGTAATGACCGTGCGTGCGTTCAAACTCAAAAGTGGGCTTGACAGGGAATGAGGAAAGGTTTCCTTGCGGCCTGGTACTGGTCCGCGGCCCGGTGGTTGGGGACTGCTGGCCTAGCACATTCAGAAGGCTCATTTGCCTGGTATGATGAACCAGAAAAAAAGAAATTTGCAAACCAGTTTGAGTATTGCTGCAACACCTGCTTCAAAATGGCAATAATTATACCAGTGCCCAAGAAGAGTAGTATGAGCTGCCTTAACACCATCTCATGTCTACAGTGATGAAATGCTTTGAGAGGATGGTCATGGCTAGTCAATTCCTCGCTCAGCAAGGACCTGGACTCACTGCAATTTGCCTATCGCCACAATAGGTCTAGAGCAGACACAAATTCAATGGCTCTTCAAGCGGCTTTAGAACATCTGGACAATACAAACACCCATGTCAAGGTGCTGTTCATTGACAATAGTTCAGCGTTTAACACCATCATTCCTACAGTCCTGATCGAAAGCTATAGAATCTCAACCTCTGTACCTCCCTCAGTAATTGGATCCTTGACTTCCTAACCAGAAGACCACAATCTGTGCAGATTGGTAATAACATCTCCTCACTAACTATCAACACTGGCACACCTCAGGGATACGTGCTTAGCCCACTGCTCTACTCCTCTATACCCATGACTGTGTGGCTTGCATAGATCATTGGCAGAATCTCAGATGGAGATAAGAGGGTATATTGGAGCTGGATATACTAGCTAGTTAAGTGGTGTCACAACAACAACTTTGTACCCAACATCAGTTAGACCAAAGAGATGATTGTGAGCTTCAGAAAGGGCAAGATGAGGGAACATAAACCAATCCTCATAGAGGGATCAGAAATGGAGAGTGTGAGCAATTTCAAGTTCCTGGATGTTAATATCCTTGAGATCTAACCTGGTCCCAATATACTGATGCAACTATAGAGAAGGCAAGACAGCAGCTATACTTCATTAGGAGTTTGAGGAGATTTGGTTTGTCAACTAAAATACCTGAAAACTTCTACAAATGTACTGTGGAGAATATTCTGACAGACTGCATCACTGTTTGGTATGGGGGGGGGGGGGCGGCTACTGCACAGGATTAAAAGAAGCTACAGAAAGTTGTATAATTTCTCAGCTCCACCATGGGACCCTCATCACCCAGGACATGCCCTCTTCTCATTGTACCATCAGGAAAGAGGCACAAGAAGCCAGAACGCACATACTCAGCAATTCAGGAACAGCTTTTTCCCCTCTACCATCTGATTTCTAAATGGATATTAAACCCATGAACACTATCTCACTTTTTTATTATTTCTGTTTTTGCATTATTTTTACTTAACTATTTAATATACATATATACACTAACCGCAATCAGTTTATTTTTTCCTATATTAATCATGTATTGCATTGTACTTCTGCTGCTAAGTTAACTAATTTCACATATAGGCCTGTGATATTAAACCTGGTTCTGAACATTTGGACTGAAGCACAATAACAGTGCATTGCACTTACTGCAAAACTGTTAGAAAATAAAACCAATAAATCAACAGCCTTGGTGGAGAAGTTGACTTTTACAATGGATCTTTACAAATAAATTAAGACCATAAGATATAGGAGCAGAAGTAGGCCATTCTGCCCATCAAGTCTGCTCTGCCATTCAACCATAGGCTGATCCAATTCTTCCAGTCATTCCCACTCCCCTGCCTTCACCTCATACCCTTTGGTGCCCTGGCTAATCAAGAACCTATCTATCTCTGCCTTAAATATACCCAATGACTTGGCTTCCACAGCCATTCGTGGCAACAAATTTCACAGATCTACCGCCCTCTGACTGAATTAATTTCTCTGCATCTCAGTTCAAAATGGACGTCCTTCAACCCTGAAGTCGTGCCCTCTTGTCCTAGAATTCCCTACCATGGGAAATAACTTTGCCATATCTAATCTGTTCAGGCCTTTTAACATTCGGAATGTTTCTATAAGATTCCTCCCCATTCTCCTGAACTCCAGGGAATACAGCCCAAGAGCTGCCAGACGTTCCTCATAGGGTAATCCTTTCATTCCTGGAATCATTCTTGTGAATCTTCTCTGAACCCTCCTCAATATCAGTATATCCTTTCTAAAATAAGGAGCCCAAAACTGCACAAGTATGGTCTCACATCCCTGCTCTTATATTCTATACCTCTAGAAATGAATGCCAACATTGCATTCTCAACCTGGAGGTTAACCTTTAGGGTATCGTGCAGGACTCCCAAGCCATTCGTGCTGGGTTACGAACTGCTGATCTCTTTGGAAATTCACCCGGCAGAAGGCAATGGCAAACCACTGCTGTAACTTGCCTCATAAGCAGATCCCCACTACATCAGAGAGGCGTGGAGGGAAATCATCTGCTAACCGGAGAAACTCTGGATACGACGTACCTTTCCTTTTCTCCTTCTACATGTACACACTAGTGGTCGTGGAACATACAGATCCATTCTTTGTAGAAGTGGTCCACAGCAGGGGTGATTGATAAGTTCATGAGTTATACAGCTCTCGTTACATGCACGTGCAGTTCAACTCTTTGAGTGAAAATGCAGAAAGTTTGAAATTAGTAAGTCATCTCCTTCTACCACGAACTTATCAATCACCCCTGCTGTGGCCCATTTCTGGAGGTTCAAGACGCCAATTTCTACAAAGAAGGGATCCGTATACTCCACGACTGCTGGACTAGTGTGTAAATGCAGGAAAAATAAATGTGCTAGGTTTTCTAAAATTGACTCCTTCTACCTTAGGCCATGAACTTATCAATCACCACTTGTATTTCATTTGCCACTTCTTTGCCCATTCCCCTGAACTATCTAAGTCTTTCTGCAGGCTCTCTGTTTCCTTAACACTACCCGCTCCTCCAGCTATGTATCATCGGCAAATTTAGCCACAAATCCATTAAACCGTAGTCCAAATCATTGACATACATCATAAAAAGCAGCAGTCCCAACACCGAACCCTGTGCAACTCCACTGGTAAACATCAACCAGCCAGAATAGGATCCCTTTATTCCCACTCTCTGTTTTCTGCCGACAAGCCAATGCTCCACCCATACTAGTAACTTCCCTGTAATTCCATGGGCTCTTATCTTGCTAAGCAGCCTCATGTGTGGCACCTTGTCAATCAATTTGCCAGTTTCATCAAATTACCTTTCTTTTGTTGTGATATGTGATGTAAATAACAGCAATCAGAAAAGCAGCAGCAACCAAGTAAAAAAAGAAGTGACCGTCATCTTCTTCAGGTGTGGTGATATATATTGGTTTATCAGGAAGTTCAGGACGTTCCTCCAAGTCATCACTTTCCAGGTCATTCTCATCTATTTGGTTTTCATCAAAATAGTCTTCTGCCCCTCTATCTTCACCTTGATCGTAATAGGATGGTGAATTATCTTGCTCAGCAAACAACAGTTCATTATCTGTCATCTCATCCATCTGTTCTGGAACTATATTTGAAGTAATTGTTTCATCTTCATCAATATCTGTGCCAATGACCATTATCTCTGTTTCTGGTTCAGTGACATTAACTTTCACTGTTGATGCGATTAATTTTGGGGTTATTTGCTCAGAATTTTGGCCAGTTTCTCTCTGTATTGTTCCCATAGGATGCACGGTTACACTTCTAACTGTTGTTGTAGTTGGATTTGATGTTGTTGAAGATGTGGTGGTAGTAGTAGTGGTGGTGGTGGTAGTAGTGGTGGTAGTGGTGGTGGTGGTAGTGCTGCTGCTGGAGGTGGTGTTCTTTGCTGTTGTACGATTGTTTGGTATTATTTCATCTATTAATTTCTTATTTTCTGAATAAGTCGCCTGGGATGTTACACTGACTGAAGTATTTGCTGAATGATTTCCAGTAGTTGCCTTTAGCTTTTTTGTAACGTCAACAGCATCTGCAAACAAAAATGGGCAAGTCGATTAGATTAAATCTCCATAGTAATGAACACGTTTATGAACCTTCCAACATCTGTTACCAACATCTAAACTAACCAAAAATGTGAAAAGAGACAGGCTTAGTAGCAATACCAAATGGTGCACATAACATTTAAGTACATAGTGAAGTTAATTTAGTTCAATTTCAGTTTGCAATTAATGGAAGAATATAGTGACCCTTCCTCTAAGTTTCAAGTTTGCATCTGTGGAGAGAGGACAGTATGTTTGAAGCTTGTAGTCCTCCATTTGATTTGGGTATACTGTAATGAACAGAAAAATGGAAAGGTTGTAAAGCAGTATGGGATGTGGAAGTCAGGGAGATTAAATGTAAAAAAAAAGTCATACGTCCCCCCTGAGCTCCAACCTCAGTTCCCAATGTACAACATTGATACAACCTTTCGAACATATCACACCCTTCCAGACATAGATCATTCCAGCATTACCTACATATTTCTTTCATGACTCCAGATAACCATTCTCTTGGCTCAATTTGGCACCATAACCTGTTATTGCTATTTTGTCTGCTCCACCACAGACTTCCCTTCCTCCGCCCCATCTTGAAAGCCTGCACAGGTCATCCCGAGATTATAGCAAGACTCCATTCCCAAGAACTGTTTGAAGGTTGAAAATGCTACTGTGAACCAAGATCCCACACTGCAGAAGATGCCTGCAGGGGTGAGTTATCTCATTGGGATAGAGTCTTGAGAAGCATTGCAAACCTCTTTGTGGCATCCTTATCAATAAAGCCGACATTAACAAATTTTAAAAGGTTGTACTGTTGATGAGGTTTTAAATGTTATTGATGACTTTAAAAATGAGCTGCTGCCCCTGGCTATACATCTTTGGATTGGATTCACAAAATAGACATCAACATGTTAACTAGAACGTATTCTTCTTGGGTTTGATGCAGCACATTCCTAGCCTAGCATCAAGACCAGTCGCTCTTAACCCCATAGCAACACATAAATCCACCCCAACCATCTCTCCAATGCTCTTTTCTATATTTGGGCTATATGCAAATTGCGGAGGACCTGTATCTCTAACTAAACACAATTATAATGAAAGGCCATTGACACCAAAATGTCAACTAATCATTTATCACAAGTGCTGCCTGATTTGCTGAAAATTTAAATCTCTTGCCATCATCCATAGTATTTTGCTTTGCAATTATGATTTATTCTGCTAAAAATCATTAAAATAATATAATTCTTTAGCATGCTATCTGCAGATTCGATATTTCCTATTTTTGAATTCTTACTCCAACATAGAAATGTCAACAGGAGCACGTAATAAACTACATAACTATAACTACAGGCTAATAACTTTGATTAAACATTCCCAAAGCTTCAAACAACTTCTTCCCTATCTGTTTTTATAATTAATAACATTCAAAAAATATCTAAAGAAACTGCTTTAATGCTTCAATGATAATTTTTATGGTTACCTACAACAAATATCCAAGAGTTTAATTCTGAAGATTTCAGAACAATTTCGGAAGATTGGGACTATATCAGCCAAATTAATTAGTGGGATAATTTTTATATGGTCATAATCTACTCATTATTTGCTAAAGTTTATAAACAGTCACCTTTAAGGTATAAAATGTAAATTTTCAAAAGGATCTAAGAAATTAGTTACTCTAAAACTAACTCAAACAGACTATTCTTTCACCCCTGCAGTTCAAGCTTAGAAAGCATATTCAGAGTTTTCAAACAGACCAAGTTATCAACTGAAATGTATATATTCTTGGCACCATATCAATTACTGCTTTTTAAATAGCTTTCAACTTAGAAATACTGTAGATTAACAGGATTCTACCTGGATCATATCAAATGCAGATTCCCTTCTCACTCCAGAAAAAAGACACATTAACAATCATCACCAGCTGAATCCATTTTGTTGATGTGGACATTCGCCTTATTTTGAAAGTAATGCAATTTTATTTTAATAAAGTATTATGCACGGCTAGAATAACACAGCATCAATAATGCTCTATTGAGAATTGCGTATGAAGGTAAAGAATTTTTTCCTTACATTACCTACGTAAATTACCACAGCATATCCAGTGTTCAGACACAAGAAAGGAAGTCTTCCTGGTGCCCTTCAGTATCATACAAGATTATTCTCCGATGCACTAAAAAAAAGTCTGGAACTAAACAGCTATTCAGCTATTCATACATATTATACCAAGAACTGAATACATTCATTCATGCATTGCCTCCAGGTCTAAGAGACCTTGGAAACAGCCCACAACAACTTCCTTCATGGCTTTTACAAACACGTCTCCGGTTATGTGAAATTGTGGCTTGTGCCAGACAGTATGATATTCAAACCTGAGGCCTTCAAGGGGGACATTAATGCTGGCTGGAGCATAACCACAACCACAACTCCAGATCAGGGAGGGTTCCAGATTGGCTAAAGGCTAAATTTCATTTGTAAAACCCTACCTTGATAAACATATTCCTTGCCATTACTGAAATGCGTAATATTAATCTACGATGTGTTTAACTATTGATGACTAATCACTTCAAACAGATAAGTACTGTGCGAACAAATAAAAAGTTAACTTGAACTAACTGTATCAATACCACACCCACACATGACCAAATTTCACATATCTCTGCATAATCCACTTAAAACTTGTCCCCATATCCCAGTTTCCTTACCTTTAATTTCTTACGTATTAGCCTCTTCTTGCTCCACACCTCAACATCAAATTCCTCAACCTTGTTTTTATATCCTTCCTAGACTAGCCTCTCCCTATTTCTAATCACAAAGCATTTTAACTTCTGCACTTATTCTAGCTATGTATTCCTACAAAAATCATTGTCCCATTGACAACTGTGTCTTCAGCTGCTGAGCTCTGGGACTCCCTCTCTCTCCCTAAATCTCCACGTATTTTCTTCTAAAACACTAGTTTACCAAACAATTGGTCAACGGTCCCATCATAAAGTCAGGTGGCTCAGTGCCAGTTTTTGTTGCTAACACTTTCAATACTTAAAATGTTTTCATGTTATAACATTTTATATACGTAGATGTGTTATAAATGTGAAATACTACTGGCACCATCCACTCTCAAAAACACACCAGTGACACCCATCTTGTAAACTAACAATGCTTCAAACCATCTTTCAAAACCTGTCAGATGTACCCAAACCTGTACCCAACTTTCCACCAATTCCATACTTCAATTAGTTTTCTGCCTTTCAAAAGACCAGAGAGAAAACATGCCTCATTTAAAAATTAGAACATTTAAAAACTAGCCATACCATAAATTCTGCCCCACTACATCAGAATCAAGCCAATGCAGATTATGTTAAAAAAAGGTTATAACAATAGTAAATTTAAAGAAAGCTCTATGTCCTAATATGCCTGTATCATTGTGAGAATTCCAAAACATATATATACAGTACCATGCAAAAGTCTCAGGCATATATATGTAGTTAGGAAGCCTAAGAGATTTACATAGTACTGTATTTGTCAACACAGCGAGAATAGTGAATTTGTAAATCTGCCGGGAGCAAACGTTGTTGGGAATGACGAGGCTGGAGCACTGCACGAGGAATATGGGACAGGTGGCAGAGTAGGAGGGCCAGGGTTGCGGGTGACACACACAGCCCTGAGACATCACGCGAGGTCATTTGATTCCAAACAATTGGCTTATTGTTTGGCAAAGTGTCTCTCTGGTGTTTCCCACTCCCTCCCCTCTCTGTCCCCTTCCCACTCTCAGTCCACAATAGAGATCCATATGAATATCAGGTTTATCATCACTCACATAACTGCCACACAAGAGTGCACTTCTGACTCTAATTAGAACCTGATCGTCAACAGTCTCCAGCCCAATTACGCAGCATTGAGTTCCAAACAAGCAAAGGAATCCTAGTCAATGACTTGCAACACACACAAAATGCTGGTGGAATGCAGCAGGCCAGGCAGCACCAATAGGAAGAAGCACAGTTGATGTTTCGGGCCGGGACCCTGACGAAGGGTCCCGGCCCGAAACGTCGACAGTGCTTCTTCCTATAGATGCTGCCTGGCCTGCTGCATTCCACCAGCATTTTGTGTGTGTTAATTGAATTTCCAGCATCTGCAGATTTCCTTGTGTCTAGCTAATGTCTTGATTAGTTTTCCTTCTTTAAGCGCTGTCCCAAATAAGCAACTGCCCTAATTAACCAATTGCCCAATCAACTGGAATCCACCATATATGTAAAATAATTAACAAATTGTGGATCACTTCTTAAACAACTTGAGCTGTCTTTGGTATCTGAACTTCCTCCCACCCCAACTAACAATCAACATCATCTTTTCTTCCGCATCAATTTACCTATCTTCACTTTTAATGCATTAATATTGTGTGCCCAAGGATTTCTTGTAAATGTAATTTCTACATTACACTTTTGAATTAAGAAGTTTCTATTAAATTTCCTATTTCTCCAGCTACTTAAACTAAAAATAATTCTGTTTATAAGAAATATCAATGCTGTTATGGTAAATTAAAATATTTATAAAAGCCACAATCAAAGTTAACCGAAGGATCTCGGCCCGAAATGTCAACTGTACCCTTTTCCATAAATGGTGCCTGGCCTGCTGAGTTCCTCCAGCATTTTGTGTGTGTTGCTTGGATGTCCAGCACCTGCAGATTTTCTCTTGTTTGTGACCAAGGAAGCTAAATTTAACAAAGGAGAGTATCATCGCAAGGAAAATACTGGAATCTATTCTTGGGCTGTTCCCTGAGATCAGGGATGAATTGCAACAACTCTGGCTTTGGGGTTTCTAAGGGGATTAATGAGATCATTGTGGGAACACAATATTCTTCCACAGGTAATGGGTCTCAGCACAAAACATCAACAGTGTATTCCTCTCTATAGATGCTGCCTAACTTGTTGAATTCCACCAGAATTTTGTGTGTGATGCTAAGGATTTGCAGCATCTGCAGAATCTCCTGTAGTTATGATGTTCCACAGACAGGTTAGGAAGTACCATCAGAGCAAGCAGGTTGTCAGGTCATGTGCTCATTCTGCTGAATATATAGGACACAATATGCACCAATCCTGCAGAATGGAGTTCCTGACACGGCAAATCAATTTAGGGTTGATGTCAAAATTCACTCAGTGAAGACAACATTCCTTTCCTGGTTATCCCTTCCAGGTTTACCCACTGCCTTGTTTGTCAAACTGTCTATCTCCAACCCGTCTTGTCTCACTCTTGATGCCAAAGTGTCTGAGTTTCCAAGCAGAGACATGTTCATAACCACAAGAGATTCTGCAGATGCTAGAAATCCAGAACACACCCAAGATGATGGAGGAACTCAGCAGGTCAGGCAGCATTTATGGAGGGGAATAAACAGTCAACATCGAGTCATGAGGACTGGAAAGGAAGGGAGAAGAAGCCTGAGTAAGAATGTGGGGGGAGGAGTACAAGCTGGAAGGTGATAGGTGAAGCTAGGTGAGGAGAAAGTGTATGGGTGGGAGAAGGAGGGATTAATTGAGAAGCTGGGATGTGATAGGTGGAAAAGGTAACAGGCTGAAGAAGGAATCTGATAGAGAGTGGACCATGGGAGAAAGGAAAGGAGGGGGCAGTAGAGGAAGGTGATGTGCAGGTGAGAAGTGGTTAAAAGGGGAGTCAAAATAGGGAATGGGAAAGGAGAGAAGGGGGAGGGAGGAGTAATAACCAGAAATCAGGAATATGAGGTGTTGCTCCTTCAACCCGAGTGTGGCCCCATCATGTCAGTTGAGAATGGCGTGGACTGACAAGTCAGAATGAGAATGGGAAGTTCATGCATGGCACTGTTGGAATTGCCCATGAAGAGTCTGAACATCCTGGTCCTAAACCTAATATAGAGTGGGCATGGCCTACAAGTGTTTCCTTTGAACGTGGGGATAATTATTGCATAGCAGCTACAACATGGGCATTAGAGCCAGGTCTTGTTCCAGTGGCAACAGTTCAGGCACTTCTGCATGAACATAGGGGCCATTTGGCACTTGCAAAGTCAATCATAGACGCAACATGTGGACTTAGGTACAGGAACCTTTACCCACTTACCCTGGCATAAGACATTTTCCAGGTACTTTCTAAAGCACCCAATCTAGATGGCACGAGGCACACAATCTAGTGAGGATACAGTACAGAGCTTCAGAGGGTTACAGACAGGTTACGTGTGCGGACAAGGCAGATATAGAATAGGATAGATTGTAAGGTCATCTGCTTTCCTAGGAAAAAAAATAGAAAAGTGGAGAATGCTTTAAAGCATGAGTGATTAAAGGTTCATAATGACCTGGTGCCAATGTAGCTAAATCAATAAAGGTGAACATGTAGGTTTAGTGAACAATTACAAAAACAAATGGAACACTGACTGACCTGTAATGCAAGAGCATTCACAAACAAGAGCTGAGAAATTGTGCCTCAATTACTCAAAATATTTGCAACAACACATTTTATTTCAACGAATGAAAGCAAATTAATTGAGTAGGATAATAATAACTAATCATCCCAGTTTATATTCCCAGGCAACTATAACTGATTTTAGTTTGCCTGCAGCTTCTAGTTAGGTAAAAATAAGACAATTTAACAGCACACCAGAAATAGCATGTACTGGGATCTATTTGTACATTAGGAGGGGGCCATGGATGATGGTGAGATCAGAGAGGAGCTGACACTCTTGGACACATGGACATTAAGAAGCAGATGGTATTAGGAATGTTTCAGAATGTTAAGGTGGAGAATTCTCCAGGACACAAAGAAATCTCTCCCAGAATACTGAAGAATGCACGGAAGGTGATTACTGGGAACTTTATAGAAATCTTCACAACCTTGTTAGCCATGGTGAAGATCCAGAAGTCCAGAAAAAGCCAATACTATCCCTTTAAAACATAATCCAGGAAACTATACAGCAGTGAGCATTGTATCAGTGATAAGGAAATTAGTGGAGCAGATTCTTAGGGATAGGATTTATTCACTTTTGGAAAAGCATGGATTTATTAGGGACAGTAAGCATCATGCAAGTCACCTGGACCAGATGGTAAAAAGGTGGCTGAAGAGATCATGGAGGCGTCAGTAATGATCTCTCAAGAATCACTAAATTCTATGGTTCTGGAAAAATGGAAAATTGCAAATGTCACTCCACTCTTCAGGAAAGGAGAGAAGCAGAAGAAAACTATAGGTCAGTTAGTCTGACCTCAGTGGTTGAGAAGAAGTTGGGAGTTAATTATTGAGAGTGTGGTCTCAGGATATTTGGAAGCACATGGTAAAATAAGCTATAAACAGCATAGTTTCCTCAAATCTGTTGGAATTCTTTGAAGAAATAACAAGCAGGATAGACAAAGGAGAATTGGTTAATTTTGTGTACTTGGATTTTCCGAAGATCTTTGACAAGCTGCCACATAGGGCTCTCTAGCAAGCTATGTGCCTGTGATATTACAGGAAAAATCCTAGCAAGGATAAAGCAGTGGCTGATTGGCAGGAGGCAAAGAGTGAGAAAAAAGGAAGCCTTTTCTGGATGGCTGCCAGTTACTCCTGGTGTTCCAAAGGAGTCTGTGATGGGACTGAAACTTTTTATGTTATAGGTCAGTGATTTGGATGATGGAATTAATGGCTGTGTTGCAAAGTTTGCAGACGATATGAAGATAGCTGAAGGAGCAGGTAGTTTTGGGGAATTAGAGACTACAGAAGGACTTAGACAAATGAGAAGAATGAGCAAAGAAATGGCAGATGTAATACAATGTTAGGAAGTGTATGGTCATGCACTTTGGTAGAAGAAATGAAAGATTTGACTGTTTTCTAAATGGAGAAAAAAAATACAAAAAACTGATGTGCAAAGCCACTTGGGAGTCCTTGTGCAGGATTCCTTAAAGGTTAATTTGCAGATTGAGCCTGTGGTGAGGCACTCGAAAGCAACATTAGCATTCATTTCAAGAGGACTATAATACAAAAGCAAGGATGTAATATTCAGAGACTTTATAAAACACTGGTGACGCCTCACTTGGAGTACTGTGAGCAGCTCTGTGCCCCATATCTTAGAAAGGATGGAGCTTAAACTGGAGAGGGTTCAAAGAAGGTTCACGAAAATGATTCCAGGATTCAATGGCTTGTCATAGGAAGAGCGTTTGATGGCTCTGGGCCTGTATTCACTAGAATTCAGAAGAATGAGGGGTGACCTAATTGAAACCTATCAAATGGTGAAAGGCCTTGATTAGTTGGATATGGAAAGGTTGTTTCCTATGGTGTAAGAGTCCAAGAATAGAGGTGTGTCCTTTTAGAATGGAGATGACGAGGAATTTCTTTAGCCAAAGAGTGGTGAATCTATGGAATTCTTTGCCACAAGCACTCTTTATGTATATTTAAGGAAGAGTTTGATAGATTCTTGATTGGTCAGGGCGTGAAGGGATATGGTGAGAAAGCAGGACATTGGGACTGAGAGGAAAATTGGATCAGCCATGGTGAAATGGCATAGCAGACTCAATGGGCCAAATGGCCAAATTCTGCTCCTACATCTTATGGTCTTATGGATGTCACGTCTTACAAGTTCAATTGAGTTTCTTGAGGAAGTGTTGAAGATGATCAATGAAAGTGTAGCAATGAATGTTGTCCATATGTATCTTAATAAAACATTTAACAAGATCCCACATGGTAGGGTGGTCCTTTAGTCAAAACAGGGACAACACAATTTTTGGTGGAGTTGCGGACAGCAAACTGTTCACAAAAGTTGTTTGAGTAGTGGACAGTATAAAGGGCTGTCAAAGACCACACATCATAAGAGAAGAATTAGGGAATTCGGCGTATCGAGGTTGTACACAGAAATGACAGATGGAGTTCAATCTTGAGTAAGTGTGAGGTGTTACACTTTGGGAGGTATAATGTCAGGGTAAAATATACAGGACCCTTAGCAGTACTGAAGTATACAGGGACTTTGGGATCCAAGTCCATGCAGCTTTGAAAGTTGTAACACAGGTAAATAGGGTGGTGAGGAGGGCATATCATATACTTTCCTTCATAGGTCATAGGCACTGAGTTATGAAGTCATGTTGTAGTTATAAATAAAACTCTGGTTACTCCTCAACTGTGCACCACTGTGCAGTTCTAATTGCCACACTGTAGGAAAGATGTGGAAGCTTTGCAGCAGGTGCGGAAGAGGTTCACCTGAATATTGTTATTAGGAAAGTTTGGACAAGCTTTGATTATCTTTGATTATAGTGTTGAAGGCTGTGAGGCAATCTGATGGAAGTATATAAAATTATGAGAGGCAGAGATAAGGTAGTCAGATCCACCTTGTGAAAAATAACAAATATTAGAGACTATGGCTTTGAGAAGAGGGGGAATGTTTAAAAGATTTGCAATGCATTTTTTTAAACAATGGTAGGTGCCTGGAGAGCACTACCAGTGGGCGTGGTAGAAGAGGATACAACAGCAATATTTAAAATGAACAAGTGAGAAAAAGAGGAATATGGACCTCATGCAGGTAAATGGTACTAGATATGTGGGTACCAAGATCAGAACAGACGTAGTTGGCTGAAGAGTTTCTGTACTACTTTTTAAAATGTCTTTAAAAAGTTCAACAAATGCTGTTAATCACAAACCATTTGTATTCTATCACATATCCTACAAGACTTAACTTTTTCAATATGACATGGTTCACCAGCTTTCTGTCCACTTTTTGCCTTTTTCCTTCCATAATAATTGTGTATGACCTACCTGGACAGACCATTCATGTCAATTTAACTTGTTTATAAAGGATGACTATGATTATGACTTGTTTAGGTAGAAAGAAGCAACCTGATGTCAGGGCTGGTAACGAAAGGAATGGATTGATCTTCATTTTGTTGGGAAAGAATTTGGTGGACACGCCAAACTATTAATAATTTTTTTTGTCTATTATCCAGCACTGTAACCCTCAAAATTAATTCATCCTCCCAAGGCCAACGAACTTAACCTGTTCTTTAACAGATTTGACATTGTGGCCCCTGCCCATCCCCCACGTGTCATCTGTTGTTGGCCCCCAACCAACACATATTCCACTCTCCCCTCCTACCCCTCCTCACAGTCCCCCACCCTGCTCTCATGACTATACCCCTTCCCCACATGAAACCACCACAGTGGGGTTCACAGCTGAACAGGTGAGAAGACAGCTGAAATGTCTCAACCCAAGCAAGGCTGCAGGACCGGATGGTGTCAGTACCAAGGTGCTCAAAGCCTGTGCCCCTCAGCTATGTGAAGTACTTTGCCATGTCTTCAACCTGAGCCTGAGGCTCCGGAGGGTTCCTCTGCTGTGGAAGACGTCCTGCCTCGTCCCTGTGCCGAAGACGCCGCGCCCCCAGCGGCCTCAATGACTACAGACCGGTGACATTGACCTCCCGCATCACGAAGATCCTGGAGAGACTTGTTCTGGAGCTGCTCCGGCCTATGGTCAGGCCACACTTAGATCCCCTCCAGTTTGCCTACCAGCCCCGACTAGGAGTTGAGGATGCCATCGTCTACCTGCTGAACCCTGTCTATGCCCACCTGGATAAGCCAGCGAGCGCTGTAAGGGTCATGTTTTCTGACTTCTCCAGTGCGTTCAACACCACCCGCCCTGCTCTGCTGGGGGACAAGCTGACAGCTATGCAGGTGGATGCTTTCCTGGTGTCATGGATTCTTGATTACCTGACTGGCAGACCACAGTACGTGTGCTTGCAACACTGTGTGTCCGACAGAGGGATCAGCAGCACTGGGGCTCCACAGGGGACTGTCTTGTCTCCTTATCTCTTCACCATTTACACCTCGGACTTCAACTACTGCACAGAGTCTTGTCATCTTCAGAAGTTTTCAGATGACTCTGCCGTAGTTGGATGCATCAGCAAGGGAGATGAGGCTGAGTACAGGGCTATGGTAGGAAACTTTGTCACTTGGTGTGAGCAGAATTATCTGCAGCTTAATGTGAAAAAGTCTAAGGAGCTGGTGGTAGACCTGAGGAGAGTTAAGGTACCGGGCAACCCCTGTTTCCATCCAGGGGGTCAGTGTGGACATGGTGGAGGATTACAAATACCTGGGGATACGAATTGACAATAAACTGGACTGGTAAAAGAACACTGAGGTTGTCTACAAGAAGGGTCAGAGCCGTTCCTATTTCCTGAGGAGACTGAGGTCCTTTAACATCTGCCGGACGATGCTGAGGATGTTCTACGAGTCTGTGGTGGCCAGTGCTATCATGTTTGCTGTTGTGTACTGGGGCAGCAGGCTGAGGGTAGCAGACACCAACAGAATCAACAAACTCATTCGTAAGGCCAGTGTTGTTGTGGGGATGGAACTGGACTCTCTGACAGTGGTGTCTGAAAAGAGGATGCTGTCCAAGTTGCACGCCATCTTGGACAATGTCTCCAGTCCACTACATAATGTACTGGTTGGGCACAGGAGTACATTCAGCCGGAGACTCATTCCACCAAGATGCAGCACTGAGCGTCATAGGAAGTCATTCCTACCTGTGGCCTTCAAACTTTACAACTCCTCCCTTGGAGGGTCAGACACCCTGAGCCAATAGGCTGGTCCTGGACTTATTTCCTGGCATAATTTACACATTACTATTTAACTATTTATGGTTTTATTACTATTTAATTACTTATAGTGCAACTGTAACAAAAACCAATTTCCCCTGGGATGAATAAAGTATGACTATGACTACATCTGTGAAGTGCTACATTACGTTCGTATGTTAGGCACATACCCCATATCTATTAGCTGAAATCCCAACACATTACAATCTATCAAGGAACGAGTTACTTCCAACAGTGCGGGAATCCGGATTAAACAATATGGTATTTGGAGTAAAGGCGATGCAGTGGTTTATAAACAATTTACAAATACTATTCCAGCCAGGATCATGACAACTTTAAGCAAGCACGAATACGATCGATTTGAAAGTTTAAAACTTTTTTGTTACATCACCCCATTTAATAATAACTTAGGAAGAAAGAAAACCTTGCCATGTTACATGTTTTACTAAGTTAAATGTGCGAGTCCAAGGACACCAAAGTGTTTATTGTCACCAGTCCCAATCTAACGACAGAGTCAAACCTGACCCACAGCAACATTGCCCCAGACCTTTCCTCGCTCCCTCGCCCTTCCCACCCCCTCATCCCCGCGCTCTGCCCGGCCTCCCCGTGACCACTCGTTACCATCTTCACCACAACAACTCTCTTCCTCCACCCTCCACCCCACCCGGTTAAATTCGGCCGCGGCCGCCGCCGCCATCTCGCTCACCCGTGCTCTTCTGACAACCGACGCCGGCCACGGCGGCGGCGATGAGCGTGAGGGTGAGGGAACGCGCGAGCGTCGAGGTCCCGAACCCTGTTCGTGCTTCCATCTTCCACAAAGCAGTCACCCCCGCCGCTGACGTCACGGCTTCTCCCGGCGGGAGGGGCAGGCTCGCCTCGGCCCGGCCCAGCCCTGCCCGGCCGGTTCCCACCTCTCGGCTGCGATAGGTGGATACGTATGCTGGCACGTCTCCTTTTACATCACGAAGGGAGCAATTTTCCGCGGATGCAGTTACGTTGAGTTTGCCGCACAGAAGGAGAGTATGTGATGAATTTCAGAGAATAGTCTTCTTTGGGTTAAGGGATAATTTAATTCCAGCCCGATTCTGAAGTGGCTGATGTGCGACCCGCAAACGCTGTCCCGGCTTCGGCAGGGGCTGCTTGATGGAGAGGGTGGATCTTGGTTTGGGATATGTTGTGCTGCTGCTGTTATGGTAAATTTTGCTCCTAATCAAGGGACCTCATTTCACAACATCAACCCCAATACTTCTTTTCCACTTTGTGTAGCCATGGGCCACTGATTCGTGGGATTTGTTTTTATAGCAGGATTTCAAACATAATTGAGTTGCTTCGTCTTGCCCTGGTGGAATGTGTGTTTAAATATATACTTTTTAAAAAAAAACGTACAAAAGTGAAAATATGCTTGGATGATAAAGACTGCGCCGCCATTCACTACGGTCACGGCTGATCATGTCTCAATGCCATATATCCCACCCTCCCATGGTACCTTTTACATCTAGAAATCAATCTCCTCATTAATTATATTCCGTGACTTGACCCCCCCCACCCCACAATTTTCTAGAGTAGAAACTCACAGTAGATAACTCACAATTTCCCTACTCTTTTCAGTGAAGCACTTTCTCATCTCATTTCCTATTGACAGTGCCTCTTTTTCTGGAGGTTGTGCATTCTCCCTGCTAATAAGCTACAGGGGCCTGTCAGAATTACACCCATTTCTCTCATTCTTCCGAACTCTAGTCTATACAAACCAAATGGATCCAATTTCACCTCATATCAGTTTGGTGAACACTTGTCCAGGTAAGGAGACCAAAACTGCACGTGACATGCCAGTTGTGGTGAGACCAAGGCACTATATAGTTGCAGGAAGATATCCAACCTCTGTACTCAAAACAGCTGGCAATGAAAGCCAATTTGCAATTTGGAATCTTGCTTTCAGTGACATACCAGGAGACACCTAGATCCCATTGTACATCATTTCCCAATCTATCACCATGTAGATACTGTATCTGACTTGTATTTATTTTTGCCCATAACTTGTCTAAATCACCTTGAAGTTGGGGATGAAGGATTTCCTTAGACTGAAGTTGTTGCCCTTAAAGCTAAGAATTGGTAGAGAAAAGATTTGATAAGGGTTACATGATCAGATTTGGGTAAATCAAAACGTATTTCTATTTAGCAACAGGTTAATGAACCACAACTCTGAACCATAGAGACACAGCCTCTAATCTGATAGTGCTTCAAACCTGCATTCCCCACCTCTAGAACGTGAGAAATAGGAGCAGGAGTAGGCCATCTGGTCTGTCAAGCCTGTTCTGTCATTCAACAAGATCTGGCCATGGACTCATCTCCACCCACCTGCCTTTTCTCCCATAACCCTTAATTTCCTTACTACACCAGAATCTATCCAGCTTTGTCTTAAATATATTTACTGAGGTAGCTCCCATTGGGCAGAGAATTCCACAGGTTCAAAACTATCTCTTACCCTGCCCAACCAAACTGAAAATTTTAATTATTTTCTCTCACCGATGCTGCTTGACGCACTGAA
The DNA here is from genome assembly GCF_963921235.1 of Mobula hypostoma. NCBI lineage: Eukaryota > Metazoa > Chordata > Chondrichthyes > Myliobatiformes > Myliobatidae > Mobula > Mobula hypostoma. The sequence goes on from NC_086103.1 coordinate 38,142,593, forward strand.
TATCTCCAGCCGATCGTTTGTTACCACAGATTAAATTGACCAAAGATGCAGATGAGATGTGGAAAAAGTGTTTTTAAATGCAGGATTTGTAGTGATCCTAAACTTCCTGTTTGGTTGAACCAGAGGCAATTGAGGTCTTTGAAATGAAATTGAGTAGACATGAGAGAAAAAAAGATTAGTAGAGTTGGAATAAAGCAGCATGAGAAAGGGTCCACCTGGAATGCTTTGAAAGGAGTTAGCTTGAATTCATTGGACTAATACAACTCACCATCACCACCCCGCCCCCCCCATTCCAACTGCAAATTTGCTCCAGAATATTACGCAACGATGAGTAGAAAATAATTGAATGATTACACCTACATGTACGACGCTAGCTTGTTTAAATATTTTGATTCAGATTATCGTAGATCCATTTTAATTTCATTATAGAAATAAGATTTTCCATGTTCAGCAATTAATAGCAGCTGTTTCACTAACGGAGATTTATTCCTCAAATTTATTATTTTTGTTAAATTTTTAGTGTCCTAGACAGATGGTAATGATTTCATACCATAACTTCCGACCAGAGGTTTTGCACTGATGTAAGACTTCCACTTGTTTCCAGCACTGGCATAGTCAGTTCTAAACCAAAGATGGCATCATATGGCCTACTGCTTGTGCTGCATCGGAGCCACTAGGGGCATCAAAATTCCACTGAGCATATGCTGTTAAAACTTAGTGCAAGCACATTGGCATAATTCAAAGGAATGGAAGAAATGGGCGACCGGAAGGAAAGTGAAGCTTTTTTTTTGTTTAGTTAGTTTAACTGTATGTGTTTTTGTGTGTTCATTTAAAAATGTTAAGTCTTTTCAAGAATGTTAATAATTTCATTTTTGGCAGCTCACAAGCTTTGTTTTAAATATTTGTGAAATAGCTGATAAGCAGGGATAAGGGTGGCTAGCCCCAAGATCTGAAAGCCAATGGGATCGTAACAGATTGACTGCTGAATTCTGCCTTGCCAATTTGTGGGAACCAGGCTCACAGTTTAAGGCTGCCTAGCACTAAGTTGGTAAAAAAAAAAGGCATACGGGCAGGTAACCTACATTAAAGTATCAAAAGATATGCAAGAACATGCAAAAACACAACAAATTGTTGCAAGAGGAAATCCCTGTAGGTTCTGCATTTAGATTCAATATGCATTGAATTCTTTGCTGAATTTGTTAAGATGTGCAGTGAGTTGGCAAATGGGACCATAGAAGAGGCAGATTAAAAGTGGGGGCAAAATTGTGGCAGATTGATTTTATTATAAGAAGGTCTGAGTACATTCACTTTGGATCCACGAAAGAAAACTCAGTATTTTCCAAATGGTGAATAATTTTTTACTCTGGATGAGCAGATTGACCAGTTATTCGTTTGTACAAATAAAAAAATACCAATGGATGAAAAGAATGAGATTTTGGAAATATCAGCTTGAAAAGTGACATTTGCAAAATTGTAGTGAAGACAGAATCCACAAAAATAGGAAATAGGGTAGAAGTGCAATCATGTTAGCTTTCTTCGTTTGCTGAACCTATTCACTATTCCGCTGCAAATTATTTAGACAGATTCTCCTGCAATCTCACTTCATAAATAATTTTCTTTTGTTACTCTTACTACCAAAATGGACAATGCCACCTTTTTTCCACCTAACATCCAGTTTGCCCAACTTTGCCCACTCAGCCAACCTATCTGTATCCCTTGTAGCCTCCTTATGTCATCATCACAATTTAATGTACTATTTTCGTGAACTCAATCAAATCTTTTGATGTCATCATCCAAGCGATTTATACAACATATATGTTGAATTCTCCACACGAGATCCCGCGGCACACCACTCATTACATCTTGCCAAACAGAAAATACTGTTTCCTGCTCGGTATCCAGTGTTAGAAATCATCTACAACAGCACAACTCACCAAGTGGGAAAAAAAATTAAGGATTGCACCAAAAGACCACAGGTTACAGATGGTTACAGATTCATGAAGAACAAGGTTGCAGAAGGATTTGTAAAGCAGTTAAATAAATCTTCCATGAAATAACAGAAGGAATCATTTAAAATGGTCTACCAGCTTGAATGTCTGTGTACAAATACCTTTAAGCCACTGAATGTATATTGGCTGCAGCAGCAGAACTATTTGGGATCAGTGTTACTGAAGCAGTATGGAATAAGTCTTGCTGCTGAATCATACCAAAGATCTCTTTAGTGTCATAGCAACACAAAGTTGTACAGCTCAGAAACCGATTCTTCAGCTCACCACATGTTTATTAATCCAATTTGCTTGCATTAATTCCAGCCATGCCTTGCTTAATCAAGTACCTCTATTCAGAATAGATTAGCCTTCTGGTAAGATGGCGGCACACTTGGATGCAGGAGCTTCTTCTAAATGAACAAGCTACTCAATGACTTCATGGAAGAAGGGTTGTAACAGTTTTGGGGGGGTAAAAAAATATAATTTGGGGAAGGAAACAGTTTGCACACAAAAGAAAATTTATTGGGTTTCAATGTGTTAAGTGTTGTGCATCAAAAACTGTAACAAAGATATACTCCCTTAACAACTTTTAGTTTTCTTTGCACTAGAACTGAGCCAGGATGACATTGAGAATGAAACAAATGGTGTATTAAAAGCTGATAACCTAGCTACATTTTGCAGCGTATGACTAGTGTTTCATTAAAATTAGTTGATAACTAAAATAGCAGGAACGAGTGGAACAACCAATACTGACTGTGGAGCCATTATTCCAGATATTGTAAAGTAGAACCACAGGTCTCGTACAAAAAAGCATAAGCATGAATAGCACGGTACTGTAATACTTCACTACTCAATCTTTTCCAAAAATTGAAGTGAAATAAAGCAAAACAAGTCAGTACTGGGAAATTTTAAATCAAAAGCTGCACCTATATATTGATCAAATCGGGCTTGAAAATGTGACACAGATGCAGTTCATTGAATAAACTTTGAATAATGGTTAACCACGTTCAGGTAGAGAAACACAGAAAAACTGTGCCAAAACACAGGTTGCATGGAGCCTATGAAAGCAAGATCAAATGCCATTGAACAGAGGCTAAGGCTACATCGTTTATAACATTAGGTATTTTTAAAATTCAGAAGGTGGTGAAATAAGGTAAAGCATTTTCAGAAAAAAATAAAATCAAAAAGAGCAGAAATTCATCCTTTTGTACTAAGTATGCAATCAGCTGCAACTAGTATTCTAAATTCAAAATTTGGTTCTGTTGACCTCAATGGAATCACATTTTTGAAGTATAATCCCCAACCAATAATAGTATATTAAGTGAAGGAGAAGTTTCTGACCCAATAGGTTTGACAAGAAAGTTCCTTATGTCATGGATAGTTACAATTGCAAAAGAACTTATGCTCAATAAAAATGTGATCAATAAAGTGAATGTATTTTTTTCCATGGGGAAGGACCATATACACCATGCCATGAATCACAGTGCTCATGTATAGCAAAAGAGACAGGATTATTTTAATACAAGTTAAAGAATTTATACTTTCGAATTTGAGGATCAAGAAAAGTTCTATAATTTACTTTCCGGAGAAGTTCCTGAGTTCTGAAAGGCCTAAATTTTGAAAGGAATAAATTTGTTGTTTAAAATTCTTATAATCTGGTCACAAGTTTTCAAAAATGACATCAATTCCCTTTTTGAAATAAATTCCACATTTATACCCACATTATTTTTAACAACTTTAGGATGACATTACAAAGGTTAGAATAAAAACAGAACATTGAAAAATTTAACAGATCAGACAGCATATTGATGGGTTATGTAGTGTTAAAACTCAAATGTGAGTTAAAATCTCCTTGTTACTGATGGTACCTGCAGGATATTTTGCAGAATTTTCGACCATATATTAGATCTCCTACAACTGCATAATTTTAAATTTATATATTATTTAAAATTCTTAGCAAATTCACAATTGGCAAGATATAAGCGACCTTGTATAGTAGGTCCTGAAACTGAGATCTTCCATTAATTCAGACAATGCAGGAACTACAATTAACTAAATCATTAACAATTAAATTATTAGATATTCGACTGGAACTGTCACCATTTACTGGAAAGACATTAAAGGGCACATCATTTATACTTAAGCACTTCTAACTAAGATGAATTTTACTTTAGCTTTTGGTTAAACACCACTGAGATTCCAGAAATTACAACAATTTTACTTTTTAAATGGGAAGATTTTACAAAGAACCAATGCTTCTCGAGATCTCTAAATTTTTGCATTACAATGGAAACAATGTAGTAATTCATATCGTTTCCAAATAAAGCTGTATACAATTTAAACTTTTACAAGAATTTTAATGGTTTCAATTTTACAAAGCTAATTTATAAACAAGCAATCCTGGAATGCTGGTTGTCCATTCCAAAGAAAACTGTTTAAACTTGTGCAGAAAGTTTTTGTTTTTTAAATAGTTTAAGCAACCACAGTAGGTAAGCTACTTGAGTGCATGCAACTCTTTCCGCCATTCAAGTGTAATTAAATGAAAGTTACTACATAGTTAAGCACATAGAGATGCTATAGATGAAACCTAGAGACAAATTAAAAGCTGTTCATTTTGGCGAGAATTGGGCAGCAAAGAGTGGTGGCAAAATTATAACAGAATGATGAGCATATTTATATCTTGTGATGAACAAAAATACTAATTTGGTTGCAAGTACCTAGTTTAAACAACCTGGTTCAATTAAAATGCTTGTGAATTAGTTCAGTCATCAACCTGAAAAGTTAAGTGATTCTCTACACAGATGCTGTCTGACTTGAAAATTTCCAGCATTTTGTTTTTATTTTTGAATTCATTATTCCTTACCACATTCTCATATTTGCTGAATTACTTTCACACATTACAAACACTGCAAATATTTCAACTCAAATAAAAGGAACAGCCAACTTCAGATGAAGAGAATGACTGTGTATGCTAACTTTCATTTTAAAAAAATACCCTAAAGAGATAGCAGGTGTCAAAATTTCAATACTTCAACACTTTGGTTATTCAAATTCAATACAGCTGATTCTTCATACAGAATTCGTCATGACAAATGTACAAAAGCACCGAATACCCACCCAAACGTAGCACCTTACTTCAAAAGCAACAAGCCCAAGATGCCCCACTTTAGAAATTTGCTTAGTCTCAGCCAGTCTGAAACCTCCAACACAGATACCTTTAAATTGTATGTAAGCGCTTCCCACTGTGGAAGACTAAAGATAACAGGACTGACCCTGGAAAATAAACAGACTGGCACAGAAATAGAGGGATCTATCAATCATACAAACCTTGTAATGAGTTCCTTCCCAAAGTTATTTTCCTATCCCACATTTCTCCAAGCGAATGCCCAAAATACACTCACCAGGGTTTCCTTATTTAACTCTGGCCATGGGTATTTATGATAGGCTGAGTAGAAACCATTCTGCAGCACTTCTGCAATAATTTTGGGCCATAATTATAAATGATTCCAGATTCTCAAGACATGTATATGGTAATTTTGTATGGCTTACATCTGTATATGGGCCCTTCACCATTTTCTAAGGTACTTTTTTAGTGTTGTTATAGCCTTCAATAACGCCACACACACAATATTAAATATGTTCCACTTTGCGTTTCTAATACTAAATATAGTCCAATTTGGGATTCAGGAACTAATTTTCCTAGCTATCTCCAGAACATGGAAGACGACACTTTAAACGAACAGCACAACAGGGAAGTAAAAAGATGGGACACTAAATTTCTTTTGTGTGTATTTTTAACTTTGTTAAGCCCAAACATCACAAATACCTGCTGAAAACATACAAATCTCTCCATATGGCTATGTTGCATCAACTTTTTCCAGAAGGTGCAAGGATAAGGACCACAATTTCAACCAACAATAATAGTGTTTTGTTTTACACCACATACAACCAGTCTTTACCAAGAAGGGAAAATAGACATTAATAGTGAACTGCATATATCTAAGGGATACAATAAATAGTCATAATGACATTTTGAAAATGCATTCTATTCTTCAGAGGACAATCTCCAAAGAAGATAATTTGATTTTACTATGTTTGGGCAAATGGCTCAACAAAAATATAAACAGGATCTTCGGATTGCTACTGTGGAAAATATTTGGAAATTTACTGATTGTAGGTTCTTTCTATTTCTTGGTTTATGCTTCAAATTCAAATCCAAGGCCAAGTTTATGACCACCACCATTAATATTCTTGCCATCCAGCAGTGCTGACAAGCTTAGTTTAATACCTAAGAGAGAATAAAAAAACAATGATCAGTTACATAATGCTGAATCCATATACCTCACATTAAAAGCTGTGATTAGTATTGGCTCATCTATTCAAATACATTCATAAAAGTATACGTTCAATTTAGAATGGGGTTGATGCTAGCTAGTCCGCACCCTTTTAGCACTTAAGTAATCTCAGGTCTTCAGTTCATGTACAGTATAGAGAGAATAAATTGTTCATCCTACCATTTTAAAGTGGACTGGATAAAGGGGATATGATGTATGGAATAAAATTATTTGTAGCATTCATTTGATCAATCAAAAATTTTAAAATTTTGGGGAGATTAGGTGAACAATGAAAAAGGTTTTAAATGGCCACAGGTAATGCCCCAGGGAAGCATCAACTTCATTCTGGTCATTTCATTATACCAGCTGGATAGTTTAGTAACAAAACTGCATCAGTATCACTGACCACAAGTTTGGGTAAACCTGACAAGGACGAATACTTAAGGACACATTAAGCATGTCAATAGAGGTATATTAAAACTTGTTGAATACCCAGTCTATGGTATCCCCTTCGGGAGGGGGAAGCAAAATAAATCCACAATGGAAATCTCAGACAAAAACAAACTATACTTCTATCTCATTGATATTTTGTTACAATACTCAGATTTTATTTGCACAAGACACCATTGATGTAAGACTAAATGTGGCTCACCTGGTTTTAGTATTTGAGAATATCCAAGTCCAATGAGACTTGAATTGTTCACTTTAACCTGATAAAAAAAATTGAAAGAATAAATTCCTTATAAAGCAATTCTCTCAAAAATTACAACTGTTAATGCTGTTTTTATTTTTAATCAGTGTGATACGCACTATGGAACATGTATATTCATGCTTCCTCTTGCCTGCATTATATAATTAACCAATAAAAAAACTAAATAATTATACACTAACCGAGCACGTTGCATCGGCATCAATCTTGTATTTTGCTGCAATTCCAAATCGGGTATTGCTATTCCCTGCTGTCCAAGCGAGATTAACACTAGTTTCAAGATTTTCACTGATTTTCTGATAAATGGAGCCACCAAATTCAGTACCATCATTCCTGTTGTACAGAACAAACATAATTTTGGTGAAGCATCATTCACATGATATTGCAACATTATAACCTAAAGAGACGTATTTTTTTTTACCAAATTAGGCAACACAAAATTGTATATTATAAAATTAAAATGATCTAACCACCATTAATGTCATTTTACTACCAATCATGTTGTCAGCAGCAACTTAATTTGACAGTACTTATATGTGAAGTCAGTGTAGGCTGGCAAAGTATCATGCAGATACCCAATTTCATTGCAAACTGCTATGTTTGGTTGCCAGAGACACAAGGTACTTAATTTTCCTGGGTCGATTTCTTTGAAGCATTAGAGGCTAAGGGGAGACCAATATGGGTTTATAAAATAATAAACTGGCGCAAGTCTACACTGGTAGTGTAGCAGTTAGCCTGACACTCTAACAGCTCGGGGTATTCAGAAGTTCAGAGTTCAATTTCACCACCGTTCTGTACATCTTCCCAGTGGAATGCATGGGTTTCCTCCCACAGTCAAAAGATGAACCAGGTAGGTTAATTCATCATTGTAAAATTTTCCCATGTTTAGTTTAGGGTTAATCAGGGTTCCTGGCATTCTTGGGGAGGCATGGCTCAAAGGCTCTACTCTGCACTGTAATGACAGATAAATTATGAGAGGCATAGATGACAGGGATTCCTTTTCCACACAGCAGAAGTGTCAAAATACTGGAGGACACAGCTATAAGGTGAGAAAGGAAATTGATGTGGTAGGTGCCAGGAATGCACTGCCAGGGGATGATGGTGTAAGCAGCCTGATACGGGCATTTTAAAATGCACATGAGCATACAGGTAAGTGAGGGATACAGATCATGTGATTTACCTGTAATTCAATTTGCCATCATGTTCCTATATTGTACTGTTTTATATCTTACTTTGAGTAGTTTGTTCAAAATATACTTTCTTGATTTGGAACCTCCCTTGAGCAATGTAACACTTCTCCCATTCAATTATGGCTCAAGCCATACTTCAGTACCTCTCTCGTCCAGTATAAATTACATCAGATTATTCAACATTTATTAAACGTTTTGGATCTTTAATTACATAGAAGTTTTTAAAGAGGTTGACTCATCAAAAGACATCAGCTGAAAACACAGCTAAACAGAAAAAGGAACATAAAGTCAATTCCAATCATGTAACAATGTAATCACTGCCTCAAAGTACTGACTGTGTACATTTTTGGTTGCTACACTATGAAAAGACTTGGTAGCATTAGAATTGGTGAAGAAGAGATTCACTAGGACGTAGCTTGAAATTAGAGCTTTTACTTAATAAAAGTAAATATGATAGGTTTATTCTTACTAGAATATAGGAACCTGAGGATTGACCTTCAGGTTCATAAAACTAAGAGGAACGTAGATAGGAGAGATAGTCTTTTTCTGAGGGTTGAGGAGTGAGTCCAAAATTAAAGGGCACAGGTTTAAGGCAAGAGATAGCTGATTTATAGGGGAAATAATGTGGAATTTGTTCCACACATGGTGATTGAAATGTGCATTCTGAAAAGGGGGAGGAATATTTAAGTGTCCAGATATGAAATTGCCAAGGCATTGAAGACTACGCATCTAATATGGGTAAACGAGATTAGCTTAGATAGGTGCAATTAATGGTATCTCATCATGGGCTGAAGGGCGTCTTTCTATGATGTATGACTAAGGGTAACAACTATTCACATCAATTATCCAACAATACCTTTGAATTTAAACATCTGAAACTACATGCATCAGTAGAATTGTATTATGCCTGGAAAGTTATTATCCAAAATGTATTTTCTTCAAAGACAATATACATACCAAAATTTAGACAAACATCTCTACAAAAAAAACAGAAGATGTGCACCTACACATTAGTATGGAGCTGAAAGTCATCTGTCCTGTAACCCACAGCAAAGTTACTCTGGGAGACTCTGGATTTTGCAGTTTCAAAGGTCATTTGATATCCTGCTAACCATCCATCAAAACCAAAGACAAAGGCTCCACGTATAGCTGGGCCAGCAACATCGAAGTCAACATCAATTCCCAAATTGATGTGTTCCCTCTTGTAACCGGTCTTAATTTTCGCACTTTTCTTCCTATTTTAAGAATACAGCAAAAAAAAACTGGAACATCATTGTATTCTAAAACATAGCTTCATTAATCATTCTGACAATCAAAATAAAGGTGTTTTCTGTTCAGATTGTGTTACCAATGGGACAACAATTTTCAATACATAAAATATTCATATCAGCACCTTCAAACTCATGACTCTGCATTACAAAATGACACAATGTGTGACTCATTGACATGATTCCAGCCATTCTGTCTTGTAAAGGTAGGAAAATTATCAGAGGTTACTTGTGTATTGTTGATCTGTAAGTTACATTATATCAATCATACAAACTGAGAAGTTGGTAAGTACCTACAGGACTGCAAAATTCTAAGGTACCTCATATGTGCCAAGATTTTTGTACAGTACTGTATATACTCAAGGTACTGTAGGTTTGGAAATGAAAACTTAAAATTTCAAATGTTTCCAGATTCATAGAAATTATTTTAGGTTGAAAATAATAGTATGTTGATCTTTATATCAACTTATATTTTCAAACTCACCCTGTATTAGGTGCAAATGAAGAGTCAACTCCAATTTTCAGTCCTTTCAGAAGCTAAACAGAAAAAAGTGCAGTTTGTATTTTTACTTGTGAAAGATATGATAAACTTAATATTTGTTCTATGAACTAAATTACCTGATCTTCAACAGTAATTTCAGTTCCCAAAACATTATCTGTGTTCCATTTTTCTGTGAATGTCAGTCCATAATCCACCCATTTGTATTTTGTTTCCAGACTGCCAGCAACTTTGGAAGTATCCATGTTGGCAGAGCCTGCACTTGTGAATTCCTACAATCAGAAACAAGTTATTCAGCGTGCAAGAAAACTGCATTCATTCAATTCCTAATGTATCAAAACTATTAGCATTTTTGATTAAATCTTAATGATATGTGAGCTTAGGCAATGACTGACTGTAGTCTTTTCATTACAGTGAAGTACTGTCTGAAGTTCATCCCATAAAAGCAGCCAAACTCTTTTTGGACAGCAATACAAAAAGGCTCATTTTAACTTACCCAACTTTGATAGCCAAAGGCAATTGCAGTGCCCAATCTGCAACCCAAGGCGTTATTTACAGAACTTACAAAGCAAACTTTACATCTTTATCTTGAAACCTCAGCATAGCATGAAAAGTTAACACCAAACTGTGGTCCATGTGATTCATTGAGTATATCCAAAAGGAGGCTCAAACACTTCTCAAGTGCACACACAACATACGGGTGGCTAGCACCTATCAAGTCTCAGCATGGCATTGATACCATGCATTTCTTCTATTTTGCTCTATGATTCTATTTATGAACCATTTCCATATGTCATTTGATCATTTCCAAAAAACATCTTTGATATTTAAGTTTGCACTTAAAAGGATGGCAGGGTGAAAATACATCTCTACCAAAGGAAGTGTAAGGGGCTCCCTCTCTCCGCTAGCCTGCAGGTCACCCTTGGGTAAGGTGTAGAACCTGCATGGTTCTCCCGATCAGGGTCACGTGAAGCCATGGCAATAAGTGGTGGATGGTTGTATGAACAGCTGCTGCACATCACAAGTCCTGGTTATATGACCACTGAAGCCTGGCAGTCAATCTCTGTAGAGTATCGATAATGGATGAAGTTACCCATCTTGTAAAGACACTACCTAGAAGATGGCAAAGGCAAACCACTTCTGAAGAAAAATTTGCCAAGAGCAATCATGGTCATGGAAAGAGACAAGAATAAGAACAAAAGCGTGAAGCGGACCTTCCCTAAAGGCAATGAAGACAGATGGAAGATCATCATCACCCACGTTATACGACACGGTACATAACGGTAATATACTCATGTAATTTTATTCATCTGATTGCGACAATTCAAAAATAAAATCAGAAAATGATTGAGCAGAGTTAGCATGAATTCACGAAGGGAAAGCATTTGATTATTACATTATAATTATTTGATGATGATAAGAGTATTTGTGAAGAAACAAGAACCTGAAATATTTTCACAAGAATTTCAATAAAGTCCACTCAAGAAGTTGCAGACAAAATTAGAATATATGGAAGTTTATATAGCAGAATGATTGAGAGTTGATCATCTTTTTTCTGGATGTGTATATTTCTGGCTAGGCCAGCATAATTGGTCATGAGAAGATGATGCTGAAATACCTTTTTAACCACTGCTCTTATGTTCTTGGTAATAAAGGTTATGAATTTGGCAGAAGCTGTTAAGAGTTGGCTAGCGATGCATTTTATAAATTGTACAATGCTGTAATGGACTGACTATACAGCGAATGTCATTAATGGAATGCCAATTAAGCATACTGCTTTGTCATGATTGATTGAACTTCTAGTGGTACTTCTCCAGGCAAGTGGAAAGCACTTCACCATGCTCCCATAAATGGTGGAAAGTCTTTGGGGCACCAAGACAAAAATTACTCAAGGCAGGACTCCAGTCTCTGAAGCCATTGTATTTTTTTTGCTGGACTAGTTGAGTTTCTGGTCAATGATAATCTCTCAATAAGTTGATAATGAGGAACCATAGCAAAAGTAATGTCACTGAATATCATAAATTAATGGTCCACTTCTTTCACACTGAAGCTGGTCATTGCTTGGGACATTGCTTTGTGACATGAATATTATTTGCATAAGCATAAATGTTGTCTAGGAGTTGCCAAATGCAGGCACTAACTATTTTATTCAGAGTTGCAGCATATGAAATTGAACATTATGTAAATACCAGTAAAAAACCTTGTAGGCAGGTCACTATGAGCAAGCTGAAAACATTGCTCTGAGCAATCGTAGTGATTCTGGGAAGATTACCACAAATATCTTCCTTTCTGCAATATACAACCTTAATATACAGGATATTTACCCCTTGTTGTCCATTTAACACTGCTTTACCAGAATTAACTGTGGTCATACTCAGTCAAATCCTGCCTTGGTGTCAAGGACAGTTTCTCCCATGGTCCAAGGCTATAGATATGGTCTTGAGTTCAGTGGTCATGGAAGAGCAGAGTACAACACCAGACAGGTAATTCAGCTCACAATCTTGTGCCCAGCTTGATGCCGATTTCTACTAAATGTTGTCCCCCAGATCCCTTCATATTCATACGTCTAACTAAAATCCTCTTAAATTCCAAGCTGCCTGATTCCACGAGTATCCCAGATAACCAATTCCAGGCACCTATCATCTGTATTTTTTAAAAGAACTTTCCTCTCACATCACCTTTAAATTTTTCCCCGTCTAACTAGAAAAGTAGGTCACCTGGCGTTTGATATTTCTGCTCTGCAGAACAGATTCTGACTGTCCACCCTATCTATGCCCCTCGATTTTAGAAATCTCTCAGGTCTCCATTCAGCCTGTGACATTCTCAGCAGATTGATTTATATTTGCCCAACCTTTCCTTATAGCTCATACCCTTTAACCAGGCAGCATCCCAGCAAACTATGTCTGCACCTGTCCCACAATCTCCACATCCGTCCTATAACAGGATGACCTGAACTGTACACATTACTCCAAGTGTGGTCTGACAAAAGTTTTATACAGCAGCAGCATAGCTTCCATCTCTTCTACTCAACACTCCACCAATTAAAGCAAACATTCCTGAAGCCTTCTTACTACCTTATCTACTTACACTGCCACTTTCAGTGAACTATGAACCTGGACCCCGAGATCCCACTGAACAATGTTGTTAGGGGGCCTACCATTAACTATATACTTTTTCCTTGCATTTGACCTCTCAAAAGTGCAACATCTCACACTTGCCTGATTAAATTCCATCCGCCTCTTCTCTGTCCATATCTGCAACTGATCAATATCCTGCTGTATCCTTTTTATAATCCTGTAACTGTCTATATCTTCTCCAATCCAGGTGATATTTGTAAAGTTGCTAAACCACATGTCTACATTTTCATCCAAATTATTGATATATATCACAAATGACAGAGGTCCTAGTTCCAATCGTTGCAGAACACAGTCAGCCATGATCACTGTGAATGGCGGTGCTGGCTCGAAGGGCCAAATGGCCTACTCCTGCACCTATTGTCTAACACCAGTGGTCACAGATCTACAGCCACGATACAGCCTTCCACCCCTGTTCTATCTTCTAATCAAACCATAAATCCTATCCCTCACTTTCCTCTCCAATACCATCTCTAACACTGATGTGAGGCTAACTAGCCTATAATTACCTGGATTTTCCTATTTCCCTTTTTGAACAAAGGCACAACATTAGCACTCTCTAGTCCCCCAGGGCCTACCTGTTACTAGTAAGGCCACAGAAGATCCTTGTTGAAGCTGCAGCAATCTCATTTGCTTCTTTCAGCATTCTGAGATATAAGCCTTCAGGCCCTGGGGACATTTACCTTAATGTTTTTCAGAAGCCCCAGTGCTAACTCCTCAATATCAAAACGTCCGAGCACATCAGCATACTCCACTCTCCCTTCACTATCCTCCAAATCCTTCTCAGTAAATACCAATGCAAAGTACTCGCTTGAGTAGCACTTCAGCCACTCGCTCTGACTCCAATCACAAATTCCCTCCTTTAACCTTCAGTGCACCTACTCTTTCCCTAGTTAACCTCTCTTTCCTTAAGCATAAAATGCCCTGGGATTATCCTTGGCCCTGTTCACCAAAGACATTCCATGACTTCTTCTGGCCTTCCTAATTGCCTGCTTGACAGATTTCCTGCTATCATTCCACAAGTCTGACTTTACCTTATCTTCCTAAAGCTTATATACAGTACTTAGCAAAAGTCTTAAGCACATAGAAAAAGTTATGCAAAGGATGGATGCTTCAAAAATAATGAAAACTTTCTACAAAGAGTAGTAAACAGTAAAAAAATAAAGCAACGCATATTTGGTGTTACTACCCTTTGCCTTTAAAACTGTATCAATTCTCTTAGGTACACTATCACACAGATTTATAAGAAAATCAGCCGGTAGGTTGTTCCAAGCATCTTGGAGAACTTGCCACAGTTCTTCGGCAGACCTTCACTGTCGCAGCTTCTGTCTCTCCAGTTTCAATGATGATCCCAGACAGTTTCAATGATGTTGAGATCAGGGCTCTGTGAGGCCATTCCATCTGTTGCAGAACTTTATTGTTCTTTTCACTGAAGAAAGTTCTTTATGACCATGGCCATGTGTTTAGGGTCATTGTTCTGATGCAGAATAAAGATGCCTCCCTGACAGTACATGATGGACAAGAACCTGTTTGTACTTCACAACATTAAAGATTCAGCTAACGCTGACCAGATTACCAACCCCGCTTGCAGAAATGCAGCCCCAAACCTGCAGGGAACCTCCGCCATGCTTCACTGTTGGCTGCAGACACTAATCTAAGTAGTACACTCTTCTACGGACAAAATGCATCTTGCTTGAGCCAAAAATTTAAAAATTTGACTTGGCTGTCTAGAGCACTTGCTGCCATTGTTTAGTACCCCAGTCCTTGTGTTTTCTGTACATTGGTTAATCTCTTGCCTTTGTTTCCACTTTGGAGGATTAGCTTTTTGGCAGCAACTCTTCTTTTCAATATTTTTATTGGTTTCTACATAGAAGAATACAGAGTACAAGAAAGTGTATATAAAAGGTCAAAAAAAAATCTAAAAAACCTACCAATTACATTATATCTATTCATAATAACAATCTCATTACCCCGTATTCATGTAAGTTAGTCAATAGTTATACTGAAACATACTAACTTATTACAAAAAAAGTCTAACCCCTACCAAGACCAAAGCTGTTTATTAAGGAGAAAAAAGGTAAAATACCTTCTCATATAATAAAAAATAAATAATAGCCAACATCTGAATTTAAACAACGAATTGAGGATTTTGAAAGTTTTGAAAATAATTCAGAAAGGGTCCCCAACAATGTTTCAAAGTCCTGACAAGATTCATAAATTGAACAACGAATCTTCTCTAAATCTAAGCATGACATAACGTTGCAGAACCATTGAGCATGAGTAGGAGGAGAAACATCTTTCCATTAAAACAAAAGTGCACTTCTAGCTATAAGAGAGCTAAAGGCCAAAATATGTAAATCAGATGTCTTCAGCTTGATATCTTGTCCTGCAACAATACCGAATAGGGCCGTCAGAGGATTAAGCTTTAAATTGACTTTCAAAACGTAAAAGTTTGAAAAACTTCCTTCCAATATTTTTCAAGACACGGACTCGTCCAAAACATATGAATTAATGAAGCTTCTCCACTATTACATCTGTCACAGTAGGGAGATATATCTGAATAAAAACGAAATAGCTTATCTTTAGTCATATGGACTCTACGTACCACCTTAAATTGTATGAGGGAATGGCGAGCACATAGCGATGAAGTATTAACCAGTTTAAAAATTTCATTCCAAGTTTCCTCAGATATTGATGTCTGAAAATCTTGTTCCCAGAGATTCTTAATTTTGTCTAAAGGAACATTCCTCGTCTCCAGTAACGTACCATAAATATTAGATATTGAACCATGATGAAAAGGTGTCAATTTAAAAATTACGTCTAGTAAGTTCTTATCTGAGCTTATAGGAAATGTGCATAATTGAGATCTTAGAAAGTCTCTGATTTGCAGATATCTAAAAAAGTGAGTTTTGGGTAAGCTATACTTAGCTGACAATTCCCTCAAATGAAAAAAGATTTCCTCCAACAAGCAGATCCCAAAAGCATTTAATACCCAATATGTCCCCTTCTTTAAAACTAAATCAGTCGTGGAGGGTTTAAAAAAAATTGGATTAAATGGGACTAAAAAGGGAAAATCTCAATAAACCAAAATGTTTTCTAAATTGTATCCAGATCCTCAGAGTATGTTTAACTGTTAAAATATCAGTTAGTTTACTTACAAATAAAGGAAGTGAGGATCCAAGAAGAGAAATAATAGAAAATTTTTTAACAGAATTAGCTTCTAAAGAAACCCATACCGGACAGACTAAACAATTAATATAATATAGCCAAAATGTAAGATATCATATATTAACTGCCCAGTAATAAAACCTAAAATGAGGTAAGGCTAAACCTCCAGACTTTTTAGGTTTTTGAAGATGAACTTCATTTAAATGAGGATGTTTATTTTTCCATATATAGGAGGATAAAATAGATTCAAGAGAGTCAAAAAAGGATTTAGGAATAAAAACAGGCAAAACCTGAAAAAGATATATAAATTTAGGTAGAATATTCATTTTAATAGAATTAATTTGTCCAATCAATGATATTGAAAGAGGTGACCAATTTAACGATTTTTTTTTACATGGTTCAATGAAGTAAGAAAATTTTCTTTAAACAGGTGTTTGTAATTCTTAGTGACTGTTACACCCAAATAAGTAAATTGATTCCTTACAACTTTAAAAGGGAGATTAGTATTAACTGATACCAAATTATTTAACGGAAATAATTCACGCTTATGTAGGTTCAATTTATATCCTGAAAGCTGACTAAAACGGGAGAGTAAAGGAAGTACGCAAAGCAACGAGGTCCCTAATATTAGAGATAAAAAGCAATATATTATCAGCGTAAAGTGAGATTTTGTGGGTGATACCTCTCCTTAAAATACCACAAATATCATTAGATTCTTGAAAAGCAATGGAAAGGGGTTCTAAAGCTCGATCAAAAAGCAAAGGACTCAACGGACAGCCTTGTCTAGTTCCACAGTGAAGTTTAAATGGTTTGGAATTTTGAAAATTAGTAAGAACCTGAGCAGGAGATAAATAAAGTAATTTAATCCATTGAATAAAATCTGGTCCAAAGATAAATTTTTCTAAGGTTTTAAATAAATAATTCCATTCAACCTGATCGAAGGCCTTCTCAGCATCTAAGGATATCACACATTCCGATATCTCCTGAGAAGCAGAGTAAATAACATTTAATACACGGCGTATATTAAAATGGGAATGGGAATAAATCCAGTCTGATCATCAGAAATAATAGAAGCTAAAATATTTTCAATCCTACGAGCCAGAACTTTAGAATTTTATATCAACATTGAGTAATGAAATTGGCCTATATGAAAAGCATTCAGCTGGGTCCTTGTTCTTTTTTAGGATAAGCGAAATAGAAGCTTCATAAAAAAATTGAGGCAAACTACCCAATTTGAAAGAATCCAAAAAAACTAAGTGTAACTGCGGTATAATTAATCAAGAAAAAGCCTTATAAAATTCTCCAGAAAATCCATCTGGACCCGGAGACTTCCCTGAGTGTAATGAACGTATAGCCTCAGCGATTTCCTCATAAGAAATGGGTTGATCCATCTGTTTGCAATTATCTGCAGAAAGTGCAGGGATATTTAATTGATCTAGAAAATTATTCATTACAGTATTATCTTTAGGGGAATCAGAACGAAAAGTTTAGAATAGAATTCTCTAAAGGTATCATTTATTTCGGAGTAATCAGTTGTCGTATCACCCTTAGTTTTGCAAATTTCTTTAATCTGTCATTTAACTACAGAAGTTTTGAATTGGTTGGCCAATACTTTGCCTGATTTATCTCCGTGAATGAAAAATTGAGTTTTATCTTTAAGAAGTTGAGTTTCAATTGGATATGTTAACAGAAGATCATATTTAGTTTTAACTTCAACACGTCTTTTATATAAAACAGGATCTGGAGCTATAGCATATTTTTGAGCTAATTGTTTCAATTGATTGGCTAATTCAGTTCTTTCTTTATTAGCTTTATTCTTAACACTTGCAGTAAAAGAAATAATTTGTCCTCTAATATAGGCCTTGAAAGTATCCCATACAATAAGATTAGAAGTCTCTTCCTTTTTATTCTCTTCAAAAAACAAAATAATATGCTTCTCTAGAAATTTTAAAAATTCCTTATCAGATAACAAAGTTGTATTAAAACGCCAAAATCTGTTGGTTTGAGGAAGACCAGGGAGTTTTAAAGATAGAAATATCAGTGCATGATCTGAAACAGCAATCTCTTTATATTCACAGGAGTGAACTGATGAAATCATTTGACTATCAATAAAAAAAATAGTCAACCCTGGAATATGTATGATGAACATGGGAAAAAAACGAATACTCCCTATCTAAAGGACATAAAAAATGCTAAACAGCAACAATACCACACTTCAATAAAAAGGATTGAATAAACAGCTGATTTATTAAGAGACGCTGGTTTAGAAGATGATTGATCCAAAATTGGTTCAAGCCAACAGTTAAAATCTCCTCCCATCACCAAAGAAAGAAGATTCAGATCTGGTAAAAACGAAAAAACAACGCTCAAAGAATCCTAGATCATCTACATTTGGGCCATACACATTGGCAAATACTATTAATTTATTATCTAGTTTTCCTGAAACTATAACAAAACATCCATTAGTATCAGACACTACTTTATGTTGGACAAAGGGAAGTGTATTACCTTTAAGAATTGAAACTCCTCTAGATTTGCCCTGAAAAGAGTGAAAACAAACTCCATTCCAACGGCTAAAAAAACGTAGATTATCACATTTGCGTATGTGAGTTTCTTGTAAGAAAATAATAGGGACCTTAAATTTCCTAATATAAGCAAAAATCTTATTACGTTTGACAGGGTGATTTAACCCTTTCATGTTAAAACTAAGTAAATTAATAGCTTGGTCCATATTTAGTATTATTTAAAGGAAGGGTTAAAATGTAATTTAAAAACCAAGCCATAAACCTTGAGAAATGGTAACCAACAAGCTGGCTAAAAATTCGAAAACAGCTTCTGAAAAAAAAACTATACCCCGCCCACCTCCCAAAGAAAGAAAACCGGCCAATAGCAAGTTGGCATCTACAACTACGGACAAACCCCCAAAAAAACCTGGTGATCACTCCAATTAGTTTCAAGGTTATTTATATTCCAACCTAGACTAAATAATATCCAAACAAGAGATTCAATTCTTGTATATCAAATATACAGTATTAAAAAATACGAAAATAATTAGTTACAAAGGTTTACCAAAAGTAAAAGATACAATTATTCATACAGAAAGACATTAAACATTAATCTTATATCTTCATGGAAAAACAGACTAAGCAGTTAGCCTTCAAATTTAAAAAATCTTTGTGCTTCAGCATTCAAACGAAACCATTTGAAGGATCCATCTTTAATGAGATTCTCAGTCAAACTGGGTAGCCAAGCGACAGGTTAAAACCCTTGTTAAAAAAATTACAACAAAGCTTGTTGAAACTTAGCACGTTCCTGCATAACCTCAAGTGAATAATCTTCGAGAATCTTAATATTCCACCCTATAACCTATCATGCCCCTTTGACGGGATTTGTGAATTAAAGATTTCTCATTTAATCTTGTGTCTTCATGTAAGGAGAAACTAAACAGCTGGCGTTTGGATTTTAAAAACTTTTGTGCTTCAACAGTCGAGCGGAACCATTCCGAAGATCCATCTGTAAGTGTGATTTTAAGTCGGGCTGGGTAGCGAAGGGAAGGCTTGAAACCCTTACTAAAAAGCTCAGACATAACGTCTTTGAACTTAACATGTTCCTGCATAACCTCAGGTGAATAATCTTCGACAATTCTAATCTTGTGACCATTATAATCAATCATGCCTCTTCGACGAGATTCGTGAATTAAGAGTTCCTTTGTTTTAAATTCCTGAAAGCAGATTATTACTGATCTTGGTCTCTAACCCTTAGGAGGTCTAAACACAGGAGATCTGTGAACTCGATCGATCACAGGCACAGACATCAAAATCTCCGGAAATAACTCTTGCAAAAAGTTTGCAAAAAACTCCATACAATGATTACCTTCGATTAATTCTTTGAGACCCAGAACCCATAGGTTGTTTCTTCTACTCTATTGTCTAGGTTGATAATCTTCTTAACTTTTCCTTGAACTTCGATTGCTTTTCACAAAGTTTCTGCAATTCATCCACTTCCGTTTCCAGAGATGACAAAATTTCTTCGTTTTTTTTTATACGTTTATCGTGCTCATTAAAAGTTTGTTGAATAGAATCCAATTTACCATCTATTTGTTTAAATTCAGAGCTGAATTGTTGAAACTTCTCAGAGGCTTCTCGTGTATGACTTTGCAGCAAATCCATAATAGAATCCAAAGAAGCAGAGGAATCATCCTTTTTAGTAACTCTGTCCCTCCTTCTATCCATAATGAAAGAATATCACACTTAAAAAAGCTTCCAGACAGGTTGGAAATAGTAAGATAATTAGAGTTGGAGCAATGGCAGATTGCTGTTACTCCATCAGCCACCACCAGGAAATCCTTGGCAGCAATTCTTCCATGAAGACCACTTCTGACAAGACTTCTCCAGATTATAGCGGGGTGTATTTGGGTTCTGGTGGCTTTTGAGAGTTCACAGCTGACAACAGTGCTGGACTTCTTCCAATTTAGAAGGTGCAGAAGAAACTGCTGCACTCAGTTTCCGTGGCCAAGCTCTGCATTTCTGGTCCTCAACTATGTCCGTTTCTTTGTGCTTCTTCAAAAGAGCTTGGACAGCACATATTGAAACTCCTTCTGCTGCAAAACTTCTGCTTGGGAGAAACCTGGCTGATGCAGGATGACCATCTTGTGTCTTGTTGCTATGCTCACTCTTTCCCTGGTGTAAGATTTGATGATATGAAGGCTAAAATGTCATATCTGCCACATCCTCGCCTTTTAGTTTGGTTGTCCTTTACCCAGTTTGATTCCATTTCTGTTTCAGTCAATCAGTTTAGTTCATTCAACTCATTATGTCACTGCTCATTAGCACCTGTTTGTTATCTTTGTATAAACATGCACTGGGCTATATACCTACAAAGTAATCAAGTTTTTATTTAACAAAATAAAGAATTCTCTGTAGCATTTAATTTTTTGGAAAATGAAGGTTTAGAAATCTAAAATTTGCTCTTTTCTACTGACATACTAAGGCAGAAGACAAAAAGTAAACACCTAACACATTAAAAATATTAAAAATTTAGAGTGCTTAAGACTTTTACACAGTACTGCATGCTTCTTTTTTCTTCCCGACTAAATTTAGAACCTCTCATCCAAGTTTTCCTTACCCTACCATTCTAGTCCTTACTCTTACCAAAATATGCTGATCCTGAACTCTGATCAGCTACTCTTTAAACAACTCCCACGTCAGACTTAGACTTGTCTGACAACAGCTGCTTCTGTGGTAATTTGCCCTCCTCCAGTTTAGTACATTCTAATTCTCTTACTTATAACCACCTTAAAACAATGAGCTGAGGTCACTACTCCCAAAGTGTTCACTCTCTATCAGGTCTGTAACTTGGCTCATTTCCCAGAAGTAGGTCCAATATGTTCTCTCCTTTAGTTGAACACTTCCTCTTTTTCAAGAATCCTTCATGAATTCACTGAAGAAAACCTGCCTTATCTGAGCATCTCATATTAAGGAAGTTTCAATCAATAAGGGTGAAGTTAAAGTTCCCCATTATGGCAACACTGTTGTTTCCATATCTTTGCATAAATGCCTGCATATGTACATCCCCACCTCTCAGTAGCCATTCCAAGGCCTATAGTATAATCCCATAATTGCCATTACCCTATTTATCATCTCCCCCCAAATAGTCTCTGTAGATGAGCCCTCAAATATGCCCTCTGAATACTGTTGTGACATTCTCCCTTATCAGTAGTTCAACCCCTCCTCGTCTTACCTCCCTCACCGTCACGTCTAAAACAACAAAATCTAGGAACGTTAAGCAGTTAGTTTTGTTCCTCCCATATCCATTTCTCTGGTTCAGCAACAATATCACGTACTGATCCAGGTTCCAAGTTCATCTGCCTTACCCACTCCTAGCGTTGTAATATATACATTTTGGCCCATCTGACCCACCACATTATATTAGCCTGTCCTTTCTATTGTATCTGATATATCATCTTTTTTATGTACAACCCTACTACCTGTTGCCCGCTACAAAAGCTCCCATCCTCAGCCACACTAGTTTAAACTCATTGTCATTTTTGCCATTATTGTCACAGAGAGATGCATCTGTAATAGATGTGGTGGCAAGGACAAGGTAGAATTAGACTGTTCAATCATTACTTACAGCGGACCCAGGATCTGGCCAACCCAGTTGGTGGTGGTGAACAAATGAGGATGGACATTAGAGGTGCCTTACTTGAGTACATTGTGTGTTACATTCAGAGTACTGATCTATCATCTGAGAGAGGACGGAAGAATTTTCCATGTCTACTTCTATCCAGATGCCAAGAACTTTCAGAGGGACTATCTAGGATGCTTTCAATTAAAATGTCACCTCTCACAACTATGTCCTTCCACTGGGTTAAAGATGCACACAGATATTGTAATAGGGTCTGGCAATGTTGTCACTAAAGTTCCATGTGAAAACAATGAATACAGGCTGTTCTTCATCAGTTCATGTGGGAAATCTCCCAATTTAGAAACCAATCCACAGATGCTTACAAGCAGTACTTTATCAGGTCAAATGCACAGACAGCAACTTTGCCATATCCGAAACCAGTGATCCATTCACTTTTAAACTTTTAAACTGAAGCAAGTATCGCTGTGGGTCTGCACATTAAGTCTAGTGTAACGAAGAATGATAGATTGAATTAGATACAAGTTTAATAGCAGTCACGGTCATCATTAATAAAAGCAGTATATTTTTTAAAAATTCCAGATTATGAACTAAATTTAGCATGAATGTCGATGTATATCTCAATATCTGGCATTGTAGTAAAGGGAAATTGCTGTCATATGGAAAGAAAGGCAACATCTGTCTCTATCTCCAATAATCCTTCTATTTCCTAAACAAAATAATTAAAGGTGGATGACTCAGAAACAGTGGAAAATACTGTTCACTCTCCTCTGTGGCCAACATCATGCCTAAGTGCCTTATGCAAGTGAAAAAATGCACTGTTCCAAACAGATCTCGTACTACAATCTACATATACAACTGAAATGTTAAAGGACATCAACATAGCATTAGGAAGCAACTCCAGTAACCCTTCTTATATCAGCACTTACCAGTCCATTTTCCGATTTTGTTTTTAAGTCCAGCTTTACTAAACCAAAACCTACCAAAAGATCAAAGTTAGGTTTAAAATGCAGTCTGATGTATAATTTTACTTAATTTAATCACCAACATAAATACATTTATTGAATGCAAAGGCATATATAATTAATTTAATCACATGAACATTAACTAAAAACTCAAACTTGCAACATCAGTACAAAATATATACAGGATTCTCCCTTCCCCCTTCCCAAGCACAATGTTTAAAGAAATTTAACTTCACTGCAAAAATCCATTTATCACATTAATTGACCTTCTGACCAATCCTTTCCTTGTCAAAAAAATCTGAAAAATGCTACCAAGCTAATAAAAATGGTGTCTGGCTATGCTGCTAAAAATTCAGCAATGATAAATAGTAAACACCTATTTTCCACTATAACAAAACAACAAGACATAGGAGCAGAATTAGGCCATTCAGCCCATCGAGTCTGCTTCACCATTCCATCATGGCTAATTTATTATCCCTCTCAACCCCATTCTCCTGCCTTCTCCCCATAACTTTTGACACGCCAACTGATCAAGAACCTATCAATATCCACCTTAAATATACCCAGTGACTTGGTCTGTACAGTCCATCTGTGGCAATGAATTCCAGAGATTCACCACTCTCTGGCTAAAGAAATTTTTCTTCATGTTTCTTCTAAATGATGTCCCTCAATTCTGAGGCTATGCCCTCTGATCCTGGACTCTCCCATTATAAGAAACATCCTTCCACATCCACTTTATTCGATAGGTTGCAATGAGATTCCCCCCGCCCCCAACAGCTTTTCTAAACTCCAGCGAGTACAGGCCTAAGCTATCAAATGCTATGTGAACTCTTTCAATTCTGGGATTATTCTTGTGAACTCTCCTGAGCCCTCACCAATGCCAGCACATCTTTTCTTAGATAAAGGGCCCTAAACTGCTCTCAGTACTCCATGCGGTCTGACCAATGCCTTATAAAGCCTCCGTATTACATCCTTACTTTTGTATTCTGGTCCTCTCAGAATGAATGCTAACAGTGGATTTGCGTTCCTTACCACCGACTCAAACTGCAAATTCACCTTTAGGGAACTCTGTACAAGGACTGCCAAGTCCCTCTGCACCTCTGTTTTTTTCAGTTTTCTGCCCATTTAGAAAATCTGACTTTATTCCTTGTGTCAAAATGTATGACCACACACTCCCTACATCATATTCCATCTACCACTTCTTTACCCATTGCCCCAATCCAAGTTCTTCTGCATTCACCCTACATCCCCAACACTACCCGCCCCTCCACTTATCCGCGTATCTCTCTCACACTCACTCACACACACCCCACCCAACTTGGCCACAAAGCCAGCAAATTCTTTGTGCAAATCATTGACATTCAGTGTGAAAAGAAGTGTTTCAACACCAGCTCCTGTACCACACCACTAGTCATGGGCAGCCAACCAGAAAAGTGCCCTTTATTCACATTTTTGGCTCCTGCAAGCCAGCCAATCTTCAATCCGTCCTAGCATCTTCCCTGTGATACCATGGGTGGGCTCTATTTGATAAGCAGCCTCATGTGCTGCACCTTATCAAAGACCTTCTAAAAATCCAAATAATCGTGCCTATTATTTCCTCAAAAAATTCCAACAGATTTATTGAGATACAGTTCAGAACTGGCCCTTCGAGCCACACCACCCAGCAACCCCTGATTTAAGTCCGATCATGGGACAATTTACAATGACCAATTAACCTACCAATTGGTACATCTTTGGAGTGTGGGAGGAAACCAAAGCACCCTGAGGAAACCCACACAGTCACGGGGAGAACGTACGAACTTCTTTCAGGCAGCAATGGGAATTGAACCCGGATGTCCTGTACTGTAATGTGCTGTACTAACCACTACCATGCC
Source organism: Mobula hypostoma (assembly GCF_963921235.1). Taxonomy (NCBI): domain Eukaryota; kingdom Metazoa; phylum Chordata; class Chondrichthyes; order Myliobatiformes; family Myliobatidae; genus Mobula; species Mobula hypostoma. The sequence goes on from NC_086103.1 coordinate 38,167,866, forward strand.
ACCCAATTTGTCAGGCAAGATTTCCCCTTTAGAAAACTCTGCTGACTTTGGCCCATTTTATCATTTGCCTCCAAGTACCCCAAAACCTCATCCTTAATAATAGCCTCCATCTTTCCACGTATCCACAATAGTTCACAGTGGCAGTTTCTAGTTTCTGACAAAAACTGCAATATTGAATTTCTTACCATATCCTTTGGTGAAAACATCTCTGGCTGCTTTCCCAAGATCAGCATAAGCTGGTGGAACTGCCATTTTATCTGGAGGAACACTCTGGAAAAGAAGCAATGCTCAACTTAGTTACAACTGTTTTATGTCCATTTCTCTGACCAGAATTTCAAATTGCTGTTAACTTACAAACAACCGTCATTTACAATTAGTCATCAATCTCAGTTGAGCAATTTTCTTCATCATTAAACCATCGCCTCAGCTACCTAATCTCAGAATAAATAAACACATAACTTTAACCATTAAAAAATGGTAACCCTAAGACTTCAGTCAATGTTTTAAACAGCATGTATTTTTATTTGTAAGATGACCAAGTATCCTGTGAGTGTTTCCATGGTTGACTAGCAGATGTATTATAAATTTTAATAACATTTGTAAATAGTAACAATCATGCCATATTACCATGATTACTGTTTATGTTTCTTTTTCTTTTTCCAATATTTTTATTAAATTTCATACACACAAATACAGAATTCATAAGGATACTTATTATAAATCAAAATAAGGTAGCACAAAATACACTATATATAAATCACACTGATACAATCATGGTATCCCATATTCATGATCAATCAAATAAAATAAATTGAATTGAATTATGAAATACAATAATATGGTTAATTATATTATTAAAAAATCTACACCCACTACCAAGACAAAGCTGGTTGGTTTAAAAAAAAGGAAAAAAAAGAATACTTTACCATATAGTGTTTTATAACAATAGCCCAGATGTATATTTTAATAACAATAACAATTCAAAGATTTTCCAAATAGTTCAGAAAGGGTCCCCATAGATGTTTATGTTTAATGTAAATAATAAATCACATTACTGATTTATTTTATCCATTTTCACCAAAGATTTTGCAGTCTGACCACTGAAAAACCACAAGAATATTGCCAGGTGCCATTAAGCTCAGAACTCTTGCCAATAATTCAAAGTGAATATTTGATGAAACAGTTTTTACTGGACAAGTTGGGCTACACTGCAAGGACTTAAGAAATAAAATGGAAACTAAAGAATCAATAACTAAAGAAAGGGCTTAAATCTCATGGGGTTATTCTTTTGTATTATAAAACATAGGCAGTTCAAGGGCATATGCTGCAATTCTGAAAAGCTACAATGTAGTGCAATCATTCTATAGAAAAGAATAAAAAAGTGAGTTGTCCTTAACTGAGTTAGAGTGGGAGATTAAGTTGCTGTTCTCTACTCTGCTTTGGAACACCTGGACAACAGTAAACTTAAGTCAGTCCTTCATTAGTTCTTAACCCTTTATTCGTTTCTATAGATGTTGTCTGATCTTCTGAGTTTCTCAAGCATTTTGAGTGTTTCTCTGGATTTCCAGCATTTGTAGAATCTCGTGTTTATGTTGTTGGTAGAATCTCAGGTGGCAACAAGATGATGTAGAGTTATGTAGATTGGTTGACAGTACTTTCACAGTAACCTCAACTTCATCTTGATGAAGGAATTGACTGCGGACTTTAGGAAGAAGTCGGGAGAACATACAATACTCCTCATTGAGGGTCAGCAGTGGAAAAGGTGAGAAGCTTCAAATTCCTGGGTATCAACATCTCAAAGGATCTATCTGGGCCCCAATACATTGATGCGATCGGGAAGAGAGCTCACAGAAATTCTACCTTGAGGAGATTTGCTAAGTCACCAAAGACATTTGTAAATTAATCTGATATGAAGTCTCAAAGGCACAAGATCACAAGAGGCTGCAGAGGATCATAGACACAGCCAGCTCCATCACAGGCACAACCATTCCCACCATTGAAGATATCAGCACAAGGCAGTGGTGCAAGGCTGCAGCACCCATCACAAAAGACCGCACTAATTGGAACGTGCCCTCTTCTCATTACTACCATTGTGGAAGTACAGGAGCCCGAAGACTCACTGTCAATGATTCAGAGATAGCTTCCTCACCTCCACCATCTGATTTATGAACAGTCCTCGAATCCAAGAACACTACATTCACAATTTATATTGTAATTTAATGTATTTGTACTGTACTGCAGCTGAAAAACAAATTTTACAAGGAAAATCATAAATCTTTTGAAGTCATAGGCAAAGGTGTCTCCAAAGGTATCTGCAGGAGTGCATCGATTATTATTAAATGGAAGCATGCAGAAGTAATAATTTTACACGCTGCTGCAAAGTAATTAGTCACAATTAATTCCATTATAGCTTTAAACTGATTACAAAAGAATTTCAAAACTGAATCAACGTGTAATTAATTCATTCATATCATAAAATAGAGCAAATCTCATTAAGTTAAACCACATCACAAGAAGATCATTATTCCATAACATTCTATTTTTGTCTCAGCAGAAAGATTTAAAAAAACAAATTGGCATCACTGACAGGGCCAGCATATGTTGCTCATTTTTGCTATCTCATAGCTAACTACCATAATGCCCATTTCTGCAAATCAATTACAGCCCCACCCTGTGGGCTAATTTTTTTTTAAACTGGAGGCCAAATTAAATGTGTCAGTTTCAGTTAAGCCTTAATTCTCATCTCTATAAACATGGAATTTGCTGCAATATTTGAATCACCATTTTACACAAGGAGAAAATTGACATTTAACCCATGAAAGTACATATTTAAAAGCACTTTTTTAATAAAAGCACAATTCCAAATAAAGGAAGTCTGTGTGTGTATGTACATGTATTTTTAAAAGTCATTCATGGGACAAGTGCTGAGTATGTACTGTTCTTTCCCAGTTACCCTAGAGTTGATAGTATCTCAGCTTTTTGAACCACTAGTTAACAGGATAAGGTATTCCGCGGTGTGTGGAGGACATTCCAGGATTCAGACCCAGAAACAAAGCAATGGAGATCATGTCCAAATTGAAGATGAAATGATGGTTTCCATACTCTTGCTTGCCTTTGTCCTTACAGGTGGGGGTGGCTCCAAGTTTCAGAAGCACTACAAGTAGCTACCATTATAAGTGCTGCATACTTCATTCAGCTAGGGTGAATGAGGTAGTTTGTTCAGGTTGTGGCAAGCCATCCAGTGGGTTGTTTTATCCTGGATTCCTGAATATTGTTGGAGTGGCATTCATAGAAGCCAGACTACATACACCTAATTAGTAACTTGTAGGTGATGGAACGGTTTTGGATAGACAGGAATTGAATAATATGCCATAGAATACCCAGTCTGAGGACTGCTAAGATTTTAAGTAGCTGGTCAGATAACTTCCTGGTCAATAATGACCACCCTACCCCTAAGATATTAATCAGGGAAGGGAATGAAGCAGAGTTGGAATGCTGGTTTAGATTTAGATTTGGCAATTCTGTTGAATTTAAAGAATTTAAGGCAAAACAGAAAAACTGAGCTTCAGCAAATGACCATACAGAAAAGTCAAACATGTAACTATAACTTTTCTTTTAATTTGAATTCCAGAAGCAGATTGCTCCATTAAAACTGTTAACTAATGGCAGATTTACAAATTATTAACTACATTTTAAGGACCAAAGTTAGTTTAATAACCAAATTTTAACTAGTTTTCAGTCCGGGCCTGGGATGTGGATTCAAGTTGATACAGGAATTCAATCTTCATAGCATTAAAGGAATCTATAGGTCAGTGAATTGGTTTAATTGCAAAGTTTTAATCATCTTCAGTCCACACATACATTCAAAAGCACTTTCTTTACTCTCCACATAACTTGCATAGTTCCTAGTTCTAACTATCATTCATACTTTTCAGCTGAAGTTCTCCAAATCATCTTCCCTATGTCCACAAACCACTAGTCAGCCCAAAACCTCGTTCACATTCGCATCCTCAGTAAAGACAACCTTCCCACACCACCTCCCCTTAATTGTTTCAAAAGCACTATAACCTCTTTTGAACGCATCTCAAAAAAAGATTTCATCCTTGCATAGGTTTCTAACGTGGTTTGCCATCATCCAATCACAGTCACATCTTCCATTTGCGTATTCTTACATGGACACTCCATTAACTACCTATTTGCTCCCTATAATCCACCGTCTATCATTGCATGCAACTTTTGTAATTATGCCCAAGGCATAAGGCACTATTACAATCCAGAACTGACACTTGTCTGAATATTCACAAAGGTCTTCCATAGATCACTCTACTGAGGAAATTTGTTCCTGTCCCCTGAAGACCATACACACACTTTTTCTTAAATATATACTGAGATTTTAGGATTTCTCCAAAAGGCTTCTAAAATTCAAACTGGTAGTAAAAGCATGCAAGATTAGCATAAACAGAACAAGATAGAAATATTAACAAATCCGAAGCTTTCCACAATGGACTTGTGAACTGGTGGTCTTCTAAGCAAACAATCTCATTTGTGATGTTTTTCTTCCTAAAAAAAAGTCAAAATATTTGACAGAAATATTACAACTACATTGTAATCTGACACACCCTAAACACAAGCATGTAATAATTCCAGTTCTAGGCAATTTTCTCAATAGCAAACCAACCGAATCAATTAATTTATTCATCCATGACAATTATAAATATCACTCTCCAGCATAAAAGAGTGATCCTCCCCAGAGATATTGGAATTAATGCTTTCCAAATTTATTCTCAGTTTGATTAATAACTTTTAAAAATGAATGATGACAAAATGCAAATTTGGGTATCTGGATTTACAAATTGTTTTGTCTGTCAGGGGATTTACATTGATCAGCTGTGTAAAAAGCCATTTATTATTTGTTTCTATTCCCCAGTTTCTAATTGTACTCCTTATGATGATTTGTCTTACTTTTATTCTCGCTTAATTTACAAATGGCCATGACACGGATTAAAGAAAATTACATACCCAGTTTCCCCTTCATTCAATCCTTTATACCCTTGTAGAAACTCATTTTGCATTCCTCTTGCATTAATCCAAAAGACTAGAAGATGTCTCAACCAAGTTGCAGGTAATTTCATTGCTAATTACTCTCAGTTCCTTTCTATCAGCACCTTGACACTTTTTGCTAAAGTGGGATCAACCTTAGTGTTAAACTTACACCAATAAAACAATGGAGTAGAATTTTAAGATTTGTTTAAATTTCCATCAATTTTATCATCCCATTTGATACTGTGCTCTAAAGCATTGAATATATTATAGCAGTCACGTTTTTGTGATGTTTGCCAAATGTTCATCACACTTACGCAATAACAGGTTTCGCTCATTTTGCCCATGCACTTAAATTTCCTTAATTGAAAAAATTGTACATCATAGCAACACGACATGTAATCAATTACATTAATTCAAAAATATTAATCTACCACTACATGAGAGCCTTGCTTTCTACCACATATTTTTCCACCCTTAATTATCCTCCAGATTAGTAATTTCATTCTATATTCCAGATATTTGCACACATAGTAACAGCAAACATCCTGATGCAATCATAGTGATCCCACCTTGCCGTTGAGACATTAAACCAAGATTTGATTCTTCCTTTTGTAGATATATTTGACAACATTTCTACACACTAGCTTGTAGGTTAACTCTGATACAGGCCAGAAAGCAAACTATCAACTTGAACTTTTTATTGACGTGAAAGTAGAAAGAAAAGCAGTTTCAGAGTCAACAATGTTTTTCTGAAAACCTTAAATTGCATACGTACTATTAAATTTTCATTCTTTTCAACCTGAAATTGTTATCACAATAAACCTATATAGCAGATTGAGAATATAATTTTAGATTTTCAGTCAAGTACTGAAGAAAAATTGCTGTTCTCACTAGTTGTTTTATGTATGAATTCTAGATCCATTCAAACATGATTGGTTTCATCTTAAACTGGCCAATTTATTCACTACAATGTGGTTAGGCACAGTTTGAAATATTCTTGATCACAACTACCCCAGCAGAGATCCTTCAAAAAGGCAGATCAGCACTCCTGCAATGTCTACGTGTCTTGCTCCTGAAGGTCTGGGAAAAGGAACAACTGCTCTCAAAGCTCAAGGATGCTCTAATAGTGACCATATCTAAGAAGGGAGACAAGAAAATTACAGAAGCACCTCCCTCCTGTCCACAACAGGCAAAGTACTTGCATTCATCTTTGTCAATTGACTCCTCCTACTATATGAAGTACTTCCTGAATCAGTGTGGTTTCCGCCCAGCTACTGGTATCACAGAGATGATTTCACAGCACGCCAATTACAGGAAAAATGACGTGAACAAAGGCAACCCTTGTAGTTGGATTTCACAGGCATTTGATACAGTAGACCATCAAGCTTTCTGGCATATGCTATCAAGATATGGCTGCCCTGACAAGTACCTACGAATACTGTGGCTACTGCAGGATGGCATGTCAGCTACAACACTCAGCAATAGAGGCACTAAATTTGAACCCCTCACTGTCAAGACAGGAATCAAACAGGGCTGATTCAATCCACCCACTCGATTTGCCACTTTTATTACTGCTATCCTTCACTTTATTGACCAAGATATGCCACAGCGAATCCCAATTGTGTATAGAATGGGCAACAGGCTTAAATGGTCAAGAACAAGGTCAGTACCACCACTAACATGGAGCTTCAGTACGTGGATGACTACACCATTGCAGCACACTCTGAAGAGCTCCAGTGCATCATGAATACCTTTGCCAAAGCATATAGAGCCCTGGGTCTTGCTTTGAATATAAAAAAGACACTAGTCCTATATCAGCCATTACCCAGTCTTTATTCAGCCCTCCATAGAAGTTGACAATATTGCCCTTGAAAATGTATACCACTTTCCCTACGTTCCCTGAGCAGACATCCACTCAGAAATCAACCACCACCTATGTATGCAAGATTAAGGAATAAAATCAAAGACCGCGACCCACAGGTCCAAACAAAACTTTTGGTTTATAGAACAGTCATACTTCCTACTTCCCTGTATAGAGCTGAATCATGGACCACTTACAGTAGACACCTGAAAGACCTGGAATACCAAAGAACCTTATGACAAATTTTGAGGATCTGCTGGAAGAACAGACTCACTAACACCAGCATACCGGAGGAGGCCAACATGAACAACAGCTCCACCATGATAAAGCAACGCCAATGGATAAGTCATGTTATTCGGGTGCCTAAATCAGTTCTCCCTAAACAGATCCTTTGCTCCCAGTTGAAGGAAGGTCAGTGAGCCCCTGGTGGGCAAAGGAAATGCATCAAAGATAACAGCAAAATCAGCCTGAAGAAATTCAACATTACATCGAAAAACTGGAATGTTCTTACATGCAAAAGATGCACCTGGAGGAAATTTGTGCCGCATGCACGCTATCTCTGCAATGCCACAGAGATCAAGTGGCAGCTGCAAAAGGACAGAATGAACAACCAAGACCCAACCACTAACCACAGCCACCACTTACTCTTCACCACACTGCACAAGAATATATGGATCACAGATCGGACTCTATAGGGACTTGCAAGCCCAAAAGACAACCCCTGGGACAAACATCTTACTCGATTCAAGTGATCGCACTACTATCTCTATCAATATAGATATAACACCATAATGGTAATTCAGGGTGATAATATTCTAATGGGATATAAAAACTAGTTGTGGTATGGCACAAGTACACCACATATAAATAAAACTATAAAAAATTCAAATAGCCCTGCAATGGCTTACTAATCCAGTTTTACGGCAAATAGAAAGATACAAATACACAAAATACATTAATATATCCATAAATAATGATTTGATACTGGCAACAAGCCAGCAAACCATTATCTTTCAAATTTAATCAATGTAGGATTTTAGAATAAAGAATATTCTAACATAGCAAATAAAACAGAATGGAGGCTTTACTTTCTAATGTTCTCTATTGTTAAATAACCCATAAACATCGGGAGAACATGTGGAACTCATTTTACTTCTACTCAGATTCACAACTTCAGAATTTCATGTTGAAGTAACCTGGTTCTCCACCACACACAGTGAAGGTCCTATTCAGTAATACTACCCAGAAAGCCACCTTATTATACCAACAATAATTTCTAGTTGTAATATTAGCAGTGAGAAATGGGAGACACTATCATTAATCACATACCATGGGGCAGCCCAGTGACACAGCTAATACAGCTATTGCCTCACAGCACTAGAGACCCAGGTCCAATCCTGACATTGAGTTACCTGGAGTTTGCACGTTCTCTCTGACTGCTTGGGACTCCCCAGGCAGCCCAGTTTCCTTCCACAGACTAAAGACATGTATATTAGTAGATTGACTGCAGTACTGTAAATTGTCGGTGTGTATGTAAGTGCAAAAGCCTGTGATTGATAAGAATATGAGCATAAAAATGGGATCAATGCAAAATTAATGTAAATGGGTGGATCTGGTGAACCAAACGGCCTGTTCTCTCTATGACGCAAGTTCTCCAATTGTAATAAAATGTCACAGTATTTTTCACTGAAGTGCAAAAAAATGAAGTGTTAAATTTAAGTAGTAAACGTTCTGTTAAAAAAAAGAACAAACTTCGACCTCTGGCACTGTAAGTGACATACTAATCCTACAAATCTGGGAGCTACATGGCTCATTCCATGCTAGAATAGCTTAACTGTCACACGTGATCTTCAAAGCTCACACGGGTTGAAAAAGAACAAAGAATAAAGTAAAACATTTAAAATTGTCAAGCTTGAAAGTAAGGATTCCTTCCCACAAATTCGGTAAGATTTATAATTAAACACAATGTTACAAACCCCTTGATTATGAAAACTGCTATAGCTGCCAAGGTCCCAACTTCTCTTCAGAAAGGTCATTCACTAGCCGCCATACTATTAACCTCACTGGGCCGGCCTCTACTCTAAAATTTATAGTCAGTGCTTTTAGCTCCCCTTCTCTTCAATGGATTGCATACCGATCAAGAGAACGTGGGAATTAGTAACCACGTAAAGTGTTCAGACACGTTGTCTCCGTCTTATCATGGTCCTGGCCTTTCAAAAAAAAATCAAAATCACAAGCTTCAGAGTTGAACCGCCTTCCCCGCGCACCACGAAAGCAGAAAATTAATTCTGCTTGTTTCAACCGTTGGCCACTCTACAGGTAAGGCAGCACTGCACAAAAGGACGTACCTTACCACTCTACTGAACACACCGACTGCAGGGTCGGGCAGACGGCAATCTCCCTCCCTCCGAAACACTCAGCAGCGCACACCGGCAGGCACAGCTAGGGCGCATGCGCGGAGGGGGGACTGCCGCGTTCTGCGCAGGCGCGGAAAGGTGAGGGGCGGCCACTGCGCCCTGAGTCAGCGGCGAGAGTGACGTGGCCGCTGAGAGTACCCAGGCAGAGCACGTAGTCTTGGACATAGTGCAGACAGATGTCTGATGATTGACACATGAGACACAGGAAATACTAAAGAGAAATGAAGAAGAAAATAATAGGGACAAATAGAGAACACGAGGAAAGAATGGCACAAAGCATTAAAGGGTCTCCAAAATATTCTGTGGACATGCAAGCAGAATAAAATTCCGTGGCAGCAGTGAGAGAATTGCCAATAAAGGCCAACAAATAAATGTATTCCTATAGGCAATAGACATAAGTGAAGTACTTTACGTGAGTTTTCACCAAGGAAAGACATAAGTGAAATTCTGGGTGGGCTAAAAAGGTAGGTACCACAAAGGCAAGTTACATTTAAGCTGCAAACAACAGGAATTCTGCAGATGCTGGAAATTCAAGCAACACACATCAAAGTTGCTGGTGAACGCAGCAGGCCAGGCAGCATCTCTAGGAAGAGGTGCAGTCGACGTTTCAGGCAGAGACCCTTCGTCAGGACTCAGGGTCCGTCAGGGTCCTGACGAAGGGTCTCAGCCTGAAACGTCGACTGTACCTCTTCCTAGAGATGCTGCATGGCCTGCTGCGTTCACCAGCAACTTCGATGTGTGTTGCTTACATTTAAGCTGGGTGAGTCACCTGGACTACTGTAGATCAAGACAAGTCAAGTCACTTTTTATTGTCACTTTAACCATAACTGCTGGTGCAGTACATATATTCAGTGGTATGCTAAGAATAACATACATTAAATATGACACTTTTGTTCAGTGTGTGTGAATAAGTGCAGTAACCACATACCAGTCTGTTTACAGTGTGGTGGAAAAAGAATGTACAACAATGATATACAGAATTTGCCCGCAAACAAGAGAAAATCTGCGGATGCTGGAAATCCAAGCAACATGCACAAAATGCGAGAGGGACTCAACAAGCCAGACAGCATCTATGGAAAAGAGACACAAACAAGAGCATCTGCAAATTTTCACTTGTTTATGTCTCTTTTCCATAGATGCTGCCTGGCCTGCTGAGTTCCTCCAGCATTTTGTGTGTGCTGTTATACAGAATTTGCAGTCATTTGGGTAAGTATAGATTGATTAGCGAAAGCTAGGATGGTTATGCTGAATCATGACAAACTGACTTGATAGATTTAGGTAGATGACAGAAAGGATCAAGGAGAGAAGTGTGTTTATTATGGAATACTGTAAAAGGACCTTCAAAAGGCTTTTGATATGTAACACATAATCAGCTTATCATTAAGATTGAAGGCTATTGAATAAATGGTCTGAAACAGCATGGACAGAACACTAACCAAGTAACAAGAAACAAAGTAACATAAAATTTTGTTTTTCAGATTGGAGGAAAGAATACAAAAGAATTACCTATATTTCAGTACAAGCACTGCTTCGTTTACCATACAAGCAGTTTCCGGGTTACGTCAAAGTTCCATTCTTGAGAACTATCTGTAAGCCAATTTCTCTGTAGGTCATAAACATCCATTTTCTTTAATAACTCATATTGTATTGATCTACAGACAGTTGCTATATTTTTTCATTTAATTTAAATCATCCTAACAAAGCCTATAATTATACTAATGTAAATTATACTTCTGTATCCAGTCATTAAGAAATAGCATAAAATATTTTATTATTTCTAAATTAGAGAATTCTTTAAAAAGGGATGAGAACAATTTAAGTAAAATCAGATTTCTGTATATCAAGTTATACATAATCTGCAGAGCTGCTGCATGCATATCATGTATTGTTAAATAAATAAATAATATGTATAACCTAGACTTGGATATACTGGACTTAATTTTCAAAATCGCAAAAAATTTGGAAACATGATGAATGTGCATGATAGAGTGATAGATGTGTGATTGATGTCAAGGAGATACAGATAGACGGCAAACAAAATTTAATGTTAAAAATGTGAACTATTCCATTTTGGAAGATGGAATGAGAAGAAACTATAAACTAGAGGGTACAATTCTCAAAGGGATACAAGAATAGATACATGTTTTATATATACACATATGTATAATTTGTTGAAATTGTCAGTCTGATTAAGGAAATAGTTAAAAAGCATGCAATATTCATGGTAGTGTAGTGGTTAGTACAACCCTTTACAGTACCAGTGACCCAGGTTCAATTCCTGCTGCTGCCTGTAAGGAGTTTGTACATTCTCTCTGTTACTACGTGGGTTTCCTCCGGGTGCTCTGGTTTCCTCCCACAGTCCAAAGATGTAGCAATTGATAGGCCAATTGGTCTTCGTCAATTGTCCCATGATTAGGCTAGGGTTAAATTGGGGGTTGCTGGGCAGCACGGCTCGAAGGGACAGAAATGCCTGTTCCACGCTGTATCTCAATAAATGAAAAAAGAAGTATTCTGGGCTTTGTTAAAACTGGCAGAGAAAACAGAAGCAAAGAAGTGATTGTCAATTATTAGAAATACTGGCTTAGCCTCAGTTGGAAGATTTTGTCCAGTCTGGGCAAATATGTAAAGGGTTCAGAGAGGATACAGAAGAGACTCAGCAAAATGATTCCAGAAATGAAGGTTGTTATTAACATGGATAAAATATTTTCTGGCTGTCTGGAGAAGACAAATTTCAGAGTTGTATTCTGCATACATACTTTGATAATCCATCCAAGGGAAGTGACACAACCCCCTGGCCCCTCTGACGGAAGGAACACAAAATTGGCAAAATAATCAGAATTGATGTGAGAAAAACCTTTTTACCAAATCAGTGATTAGTCCTGGAATGTGCTACATAAGATAATAATGGAGGCAGATTTAATTGCAGAAAGAAATTGGCTAAGTATCTGAAAGGAAATATTTACAGAACTATGAGAAATAAGACATGAAAATGGGACTAGTTGAATTGCTCTTATATAGAGTTGGCACAGACTTTATGACCAAAATGATTTCATTCACTGCTGAAATATTCTATAATTCTACATGAATCCATTTCAACACACTTCCTTCCTTTAATCTATTCTAAGTAACTCCGAGTGTCTTTAAAAAAACTTATACAATTATCTCTGAAACCTGTCTTGCTGGTTCTTCTCTTCTTGTTGAACATTTTGGCAGCAGACAAGAAATCAGACAAATAATACTTGTTTTTAATGAATAGATATTTGACAATTGACCTGAAATGGTTAAGAAGACTTCCTACTGCAGATCCACACTGCAGTTGTATGTCCAGATGGTTGCCTTCCAACTTAACAGGAAATCTAATAAGAGGGAAAGGGAAATTAAATTGTGACTGACTTTTTTTTCTCTCTATCAAAAGATTCCAGATGATGTTATTTATATTAGTGAATCCTCTATCAAGTAGACTACTTCCCCAGAAACAAAAAAAAGAACTGCAGATTCTGGTTACCTGAAATAAAAGCAGAAAATGCTCGAAATGCTCAGCAGGTCAAGCAGCTTCTGTGGAATGAGAAGCACAGCTTATGTTTCAGGTCAGTGAACTTCCATGTGAAGCTGATGAAGGGTCGTGGACCTGAAACGCTAACTCTCTCTTTCTGCTCTCGTGTCCTGAATGTGGTAACAAATGTAAGAAAGGGTTTTATGTCCAATTGAGCTGTATGATACTGTATGTTGCAGAAATTGTCGTTCTTCAAGTCTGATCCTGGACTATAAAACTTAATCAGGTTGTTTGTCAATCCAAACATCCAAAAAATAATTCACTTATTTGTTGTCAGCTGTACATGTCTACATTCCATTGAGATCAGTGCTGAGAGAGGAAGAAATAAAATGAGTGGACTTAGGAAAGTGAATGTTCATAGATTCCTTGCCTTCCTGTTTAAGTTGTAATGATGCGTATGAATCTCATGACAGATCCAGTTAATTCTATGTGTTTTTCGGTTGTATGAACATTGGCATTTTGAGCTGAGTGAATGGCCTTTGACAGTTGGCAATGTGCAGTCAGCATTCTTCACATGCAAATTTCATAGACACTGCACAAGGACAAAAGGCTTATGTCAACCATTCCTTTTTTTCCTTAGGAGCTTTTAAAAGTATGACAAATCATTTTAAGTTCATTTATACAACGAACCAATGTTTTTAACAGCATACATTCAGTTTTTTCATTCTAGGATAGATGCTGAATTTTGATTCAATGCAATGATTTATTATAAATGATGGAAATTCGCCGAAATATTTCATTTCATTAAAAAGTGTACCATTCAGTCTGTTCCTATTGCCATTAGGAAGTACATGGAGACTGCACCCAATTCTGTTCTGATGTAATGTTAAGTTGACAGGGTCATCTTTTAAATTATGTCTAATCTGAAAGTAGTTTTCTTTAGATTTTAGTAAATTCTAAAAGGATCATTTGGAATGTTGGAATAATTTGGAATCTCTCCAGACAACCTATGTCATTGTTAGTTACTTCTTTGTAAATGATATAACATTTTATGATATGGAATCCAAATTAAATGCAAATGTCTTTCATCCTATAACAAATGGCATGAATCTTTTTGGCCCTTGGTTGTATTTTCAGAACTTTGCAAGGTAATAATTTTCATCACTTCTATGAGTTCTTAACAACATTGTACAAATGAAATATTTGCTTCAAGCATAACACAATAGTGTCAGGAGAAACATCAACATATAGCAAAGGCAAAAGGTATATTAATGACAACTTAGCTGATAGCCATGGTGATAGATATCACCGTAAAAATGGTCAAAGGACTTTCAGCTGACCACAGTTATACTTTCTGCTTTTGGTCTCACATAAGGGCAAGAAAGAGTGTAACTCAAGTAAAACTTGCAAGCTACAAATCAGTGCAGTCAATTGCACATTCTCTAACTTGCAGTAGCTCATCAATTAGGTATAAGATTAGTGTGGTTCTGAAAGTAATATTCAATATGATAATGAAGTGTGGAAGTTATTCCTGAATCATACCAGTAGTGCTGGTAAGTTTTGATTATCTTTTATTTAGAGATAAATCACAGTAACAGGCCATTCTGGCCCAATGAGTCCGTGCTGCCCAATTACACCCATGTGACCAATTAACCCACTAACCCATACATCTTTGGAATGTGGGAGGAATAATGAGCACCCGGAGGAAACCCATGCGGTCACAGTGAGAACATACAAACTCCTTACAGGCAGCGGCGGTAAATGAACACAGGTCACTGGCTCTATAATAGCATTGCCACTGCCTAATAATGTCTGGTAGATACCAAGAATGTTAGAACAAGGGTGACTATTTTATGGCAGATAAACAACCAGTATTTGTGGTTATGTCACATATTAAGCGGACTTGTCTCTACTTACTCACATGACATTTACATATGAAAGTACCACATTGATATTTCTCTTTGAAAATATGTTCCACACACATATGACAACTAGAAGCTTATCGCTTCTTATTTGGCCTTTATTACTTTTTGATCTGAAGAATGAGTGTTGTGTTTATTCAACTCAGTCTTCTCTTCATTAGTTGATTTTATATTCATTTCTCTAATTAATCATCTATGTCAAGAAATATTCTCTCAACATATTCCGCTACATCTCTTGGGTTGACAGTTCTGATTTCCTTACAGTTCACGCAAGATAATCTTAAATACCAATACAGGCCCCCAAACTGAAATGTCAACTATTCATCTCCTTCCACAGAGTCCAGCTGTTTGCTTTTTCGCTTCCAGTTACAGTATATGCAGTCTCTTGTATCTCATAACATTAAATACTGCAGACTTGTGTGTTAATATCACTCTTTAATGCATCATACTTACTGTTCAATCTGAACATTCCTATTTTCTCTTGTTGTTTGAATTGACTCTACTTGGCTTTTCCCAGTGAATTGATAGAATACAAATTATGATTCAGCTTCCAACTATCCACTCTTTTTCCAAAGCTTGGTTACACTAAACACAAGCAGTTTTGAAGTCTATCAATAGCTCCCCTATGGAAATCTGTGGTAGAACAAAGCTTTGCAATATATTTGAGGAAAAAGTTAACAAAGGAACTGAAACAACTTCAAAAAACCTGTCTCTTCATGGCTTCTTTCAGATATTTATAGGTCTTTCAGCTGTAGCATTAGAAATAGATATTTTGTGGGATTAATGAAAGCTCAGAACCATTACATCTCATAAACTTTCAATAAACAAAATATGAACTGTGGCCCATTGTCTAACATCAGCTCCTCAAGTGTACAGTCTGGATAAAGCATCAGTGAGTCTAATATTTAGTGAAGTATTGGACCAACAACGGAACTGATCTGATAAGAACTGCTGATTGTGTATCCATGTGGCTAATAGTTTTTGTAAACTACAATTATGTTGCAAGGATCTTCAGTCTTTTTCAAAAAGAGAAAAATTCCAATCACACTTGTTGAAAGTGCAAGGTGAAATGTTACTGGCTTTTCTTGGCTATCATCCATAACATGACTGATAACAACATCAACTTCATGTTATGGATCACAAGTGTACTTCAAAATCCTTCTTGTGGCCTTGTGTTTCTGCAGTTCTCTTATAATCTGCTTTTCCTAATGTGATACAAACTAGTACTGACTATCTTTTCTTTGTTTATTGTCATTGCCCGTGCAGATTTACTGATTTGCTGGCACGCCAACTCTGTTTTCTTCTTGCCTGCAGAGTATTGAAGTCTCCCTGTTTGGAGGACAACTGTGTCAACTCTATGAAATGCAAACTGTTCATTCCTTTCACATTTAAACCCTGCAGGTCATTTCCCTCTGAATACCTATCCAATTCCTCTTTCAAAACATTTATTGATTCTGTCCACAACCCTTTTAGGCAACAAATTAAAGAGACTCTCAACTATTTTGCTCCATTCACCTCCATCGTTCTTTGCTCAGATATTTAAACCTGTGCCCTGGTGTTTAAATTATAGAACATAGAACAGAGAACATAGAATAGTTAGCACAGTACAGGCCCTTCGGCCCACAATGTTGTGCTGACCCTCAGACCCTGCCTCCCATATGACCCCCCCCACCTTAAATTCCTCCATATACCTGTCTAGTAATCTCTTAAACTTCACTAGTGTATCTGCCTCCACCACTGACTCAGGCAGTGCATTCCACGCACCAACCACTCTCTGAGTAAAAAACCTTCCTCTAATAACCCCCTTGAACTTCCCACCCCTTACCTTAAAGCCACGTCCTCTTGTATTGAGCAGTGGTGCCCTGGGGAAGAGGCGCTGGCTATCCACTCTATCTATTCCTCTTATTATCTTGTACACCTCTATCATGTCTCCTCTCATCCTCCTTCTCTCCAGAAAGTAAAGCCCTAGCTCCCTTAATCTCTGATCATAATGCATACTCTCTAAACCAGGCAGCATCCTGGTAAATCTCCTCTGTACCCTTTCCAATGCTTCCACATCCTTCCTATAGTGAGGCGACCAGAACTGGACACAGTACTCCAAGTGTGGCCTAACCAGAGTTTTATAGAGCTGCATCATTACATCGCGACTCTTAAACTCTATCCCTCAACTTATGAAAGCTAACACCCCATAAGCTTTCTTAACTACCCTATCCACCTGTGAGGCAACTTTCAGGGATCTGTGGACATGTACCCCTAGATCCTTCTGCTCCTCCACACTACCGAGTATCCTGCCATTTACTTTGTACTCTGCCTTGGAGTTTGTCCTTCCAAAGTGTACCACCTCACACTTCTCCGGGTTGAACTCCATCTGCCACTTCTCAGCCCACTTCTGCATCCTATCAATGTCTCTCTGCAATCTTTGACAATCCTCTACACTATCTACAACACCACCAACCTTTGTCTCATCTGCAAACTTGCCAGCCCACCCTTCTACCCCCACTTCCAGGTCATTAATAAAAGTCACGAAAAGTAGAGGTCCCAGAACAGATCCTTGTGGGACACCACTAGTCACAATCCTCCAATCTGAATGTACTCCCTCCACCATGACCCTCTGCCTTCTGCAGGCAAGCCAATTCTGAATCCACCTGGCCAAACTTCCCTGGATCCCATACCTTCTGACTTTCTGAATAAGCCTACCGTGTGGAACCTTGTCAAATCCATATAGATCACATCCACTGCACTACCCTCATCTATTTGACTGGTCACCTCCTCAAAGAATTCTATCAGGCTTGGTAGACACGATCTGCCCTTCACAAAGCCATGTTGACTGTCCCTGATCAGACCATGATTTTCTAAATGCCCAGAGATCCTATCTCTAAGAATCTTTTCCAACAGCTTTCCCACCACAGACGTAGGGCTCACCGGTCTATAATTACCCAGACTATCCCTACTACCTTTTTTGAACAAGGGGACAACATTCGCCTCCCTCCAATCCTCCGGTACCATTCCCGTGGACAACGAGGACATAAAGATCCTAGCCAGAGGCTCAGCAATCTCTTGCCTCGCCTCATGGAGCAGCCTGGGGAATATTCCATCAGGCCCCGGGGACTTATCCGTCCTAATGTATTTTAATAACTCCAGCACCTCCTCTCCCTTAATATCAACATGCTCCGGAACATCAACCACACTCATATTGTCCTCACCATCATCAAGTTCCCTCTCATTGGTGAATACCCAAGAGAAGTATTCATCGAGGACCTCGCTCACTTCCACCGCCTCCAGGCACATCTTCCCATCTTCTCAGCCCTCTCTTAAGCTCCTTTCTTGCTTCCCTATATTCCTCAATAGACCCACCTGATCCTTGCTTCCTAAACCTCGTGTATGCTGCCTTCTTCCACCTGACTAGATTTTCCACCTCACTTGTCACCCATGGTTCCTTCACCCTACCATTCTTTATCTTCCTCACCGGGACAAATTTATCCCTAACATTCTGCAAGAGATCTCTAAACATTGACCACATGTCCGTAGTACATTTCCCTGCAAAAACATCATCCCAATTCACACCCGCAAGTTCTAGCCTTATAGCCTCATAATTTGTTCTTTCCCAATTAAAAATTTTCCTGTCCTCTCTGATTCTATCCTTTTCCATGATAATGCTCAAGGCCAGGGAGCGGTGGTCACTGTCCCCCAGATGCTCACCCACCGAGAGATCTGTGACCTGACCCGGTTCATTACCTAGTACTAATCTGGTGTGGCATTCTCCCTAGTCGGCCTGTCCACATACTGTGACAGGAATCCATCCTGGACACACTTAACAAACTCTGCCCCATCTAAACCCTTGGAACTAATCAGGTGCCAATCAATATTAGGGAAGTTAAAGTCCCAAATTAGGGAACAACTTTCCTTGATCCACCCTATCTATACTAATTATGGTGTTGTATAACAATATCAAATCTCCTCTCACCTTCTTCACTCTAATGACAATTACTCTTTTACAATCTTGTATCTGAAATACTGAAATCATTCTCATAAACCTTTCTTGCACTCTCTCTGGGATCTTTACCTTTCATAAAGTTCAGTGATCAGAATTAAACATAGTATTCAAATTTTTGCCCAATATTTTAGATGAAATCCCATTTGAAAGACCATTCCTTGCTAGTATAGTGGTTAGTATCCCCGCCTGTCACATGAGAGACCGGGGTTCAATTCCCCAATGGGGAGCCATGGGACGGCAGGGCAGAGTTGTGGTTAGCAACCCTGGTTCAATTCCATCATTGTCTGTAAGGAAATTGCACGTTACGATTGCACATAGAAAATGGCTCAAACACAAGAAAACAAAAGTTTCAAAAGTTGTAGAGACAAAAACTGGAATTCAAAGGAATGTGAAGGAACCTTATAAAAACATATAAAATTATGAAAAGGATAGATGAGATAGAAGCAAACAAATTGCTTCCAGTGATAGATGAGAAAAGAACGAGGGAACATATCTCCAAAGGTTGTAGGATTAGACTTAGGACAGAGCTGAGGAGATAAACCAATGGACTGACAGAGGTGAAATATTATTGCAGTTACTAACTTGTTTCACTACTGCAAATTGTTGTCATGTACATAACTAGGCTTCCGGCATTGCCTGGAAGTAGCTGAAAATCTTATTGCCTGAGGAAGCGTCTTGAAACATTAACCCAGTCTCTCTTAACACATATAGCACCTGAGCTACTGAGAAAATCCAGCATTTTATATATTTATTTCAGATTTCCAGCATCTGCATTTTGTTTTCTTTTCATATGGGAATACAAGTTTAGAGGAGGGCACAAGGAATGTAGATCAGTTGAGTTTTGCACACAGACCAGAATTTCACTAAGTCATACAGTGATGTAGTGTGGAAACAGCTCCTAACCCTGTGATGACGGAGGAAGGATGTTTCAAAATCTTTGGTCCCTTTCCCAACTCATTGCAGTAAAAGCCACCATTACTAGGCATAATGCCTAGAGTGAAATTCCTCCTATATATATCTAGTCGCTCAAGCAGCGGATCAAGTTAACTTTCAGTCCAGCAGTCATTCGTTTGGCCCTATTTAAAGATTGCCCTTTTGAACTTGATAGTGTGCGCGGAGTCCGAGCAATCCCATCCTAACCTGAAACAAGTGCATAAGCTCCATGTTTAAGCCCTCAGTTAGGCCTAATTTACCCACAACTTTTGGAATCACAGTGGCCCAATGTAAATACTTAATTCAGTTGGCTCAAGAAAGAAAGCACATGAGCACTAGTTGCTAAGGGTAGAAATGGAGTAATGGAAATACTCACTTTGTTCAAGCATTGACTGCAGAGGCACAGTTGCACCAGTAGGAAGGTGCCTGAAGCAAGTAAAACAGGTAGTGTGGATAAAGGGAAATTGAAGAAGCAGTTATTGAATAACTTATAAGGCTACCTTCAGCTGGTTTCTGGCATTCTTCCATTAATGCAAGCTTCCAGAAAACCTGAGATTCTGCCCATCAATGGAGCATGCGTTCATGCCATGGAAGGAAAGATATCCGCTCAACCTTGCAAGGGTGGGCCCTGCTTTTGTTGTGGGAAAATACTCCATTTGACCATTGATCAGGTTTTCTCAGATATAGGACAAAAGTGTCAATCAAATAATAGAAACATATGAGACTACAGATGACTGTAATCTCTGCTGTTTACTGTAACCTAGAGCAAAAGGAAACAAACTGGAGAATCTCAATAGTACAGGCAGCATCTGTGAAAGCAAAGGGGCTGTCAGCATTTTGGTACATACAATTAACACTCTTTGCAGGCTAGTTTGGGGTATTTCTATTGGAATAATTCTGCCCTAACAGCAGAATTATTCCAATAGACGCATTAGCAGCAGAATATTCAATTCGGAGAGAGAGAGAGCTTAACACAGGTTGGGGAGAAAAGTTTAAAAAAAGGAGCGTTTCGCAGGGCTCGGTGCATTAGCCGCAGACCAATCGATTTGAAGAGAGAGAGAGCTTCGCACAGGTCAGGGAGAAGAGTTTAGAAAAGGAGCGTTTCGTAGGGCTCGATGCATTAGAACATAAGAAAATGGAGCAGAAGTAGGCCATCCGGCCCATCGAGCCTGCCCCGCCATTCAGTAAGATCATGGCTAATCTGTCCATAAACTCAGCTCCATCTACCTGCCTTTTCCCCATAACCCTTAATTCCCTTACTCTGTAAAAACCTATCTAACTGTTTCTTAAATATATTTAGTGAGGAAGCCTCAACTGTTTCCCTGGGCAGAGAATTTCACAGATTCAGCACAATGGGAAAAATAGTTTCTCCTCATCTCCATCCTAAATCTTCTCCCCTGAATCTTGAGGCAATGTCCCCTAGTTCTAGAATGGTGAGTATGACTCTGAGGCCAGTTTTCTGTTCTGGGTGTCAGATGTAGTATGTCCGGGAGACTTCCAGGCACCCTGATGACCACATCTGCACCAGGTTCATCAAGTTGCAGTTCCTTAGAGACCGAGTTAGGGAACTGGAGCTGCAGCTCAATGACCTTCGGTTTTTAGGGAGAGTGAGGAGGTGATAGACAGGAGCTACAGGCAGGTAGTTTCCCCGGGGCCACAGGAAACAGATAAGTAGGTGACCATTAGGAGAGGGAAGGGAGGGCGTCAGGTAGTGGAGAGCACCCCTGTGGCTGTCCTCCTTCACTACAAGTATTCCATTTTGAGTGCTGTTGGGGGGGACAACTTACCTGGGGGAGTGGCTGCGTCTCTGGCACTGAGTCTGGCCCTGTGGCTCGGAAGGGTAGGGACAGGAAGAGGAGGGCAGCGGTAATAGGGAACTCTCTAGTTAGGGGTACAGACAGGCAATTCAGTGGACGCGAAAAAGAAACACAGATGGTAGTTTGCCTCCCAGGTGCCAGGGTTTGTGATGATTCTGAGTGCGTCCACAATACGCTGAAATGGGAGAGTGAGCAGCCAGAGGTTGTGGTACATATTGGTACCAATGACATAGATAGAAAAAGGGTGGACGTCCTGAAAGCAGAATACAGGGAGTTAGGAAAGAAGCTGAGAACCAGGAGCTGGACGGTAGTAATCTCCGGATTGCTGCCTGTGCTACGCGACAATGACTATAGGAATAGAATGAGGTGGAGGATAAATGCGCAGATGAAGGATTGGAGCAGAGGTCAGGGATTCAGATTTTTGGATCATTGGGACCTCTTCTGGGGCAGGTGTGACCTATACAAAAAGAATGGGTTGCACTTGAATCCAAGGGGGACCAATATCTTGGCGGGGAGGTTTGCTAATGCTATTGGGGAGGGTTTAAACTAGATTTGCAGGGGGGTGGGAACTGAAGTGAAGAGGCCAAGGATGGGGAGGTTGGAGCACAAGTAGAGACAGCTTGTAGGGTGTTTGTGAGGAAGGATAGGCAGATGTTAGAGCAAAGATGCACTCAGCCTGATGGTTTGAGATGTGTCTGTTTTAATGCAAGGAGTATTATAAACAAGGCAGATGAACTTAGAGCGTGGATCAATACGTGGAACTGTGGTGTTGAGGCCATTACAGAGACTTGGATGTCTCAGGAGCAGGAATGGCTGCTGGGTGTGCCAGGCTTTAGATGTTTCAAAAAGAACAGAGAGGGAGGCAAAAGAGGTGGGGGCATGGCATGGCTCATTAGGGATAGTGTCATGGCTGCAGAAAGGGAAGAAGTCATTGAGGGATGGTCTACTGAGTCGGTGTGGGTGGAAGTCAGAAACAGGAAAGGGGCAATAACAACTCTACTGGGTGTTTTTATAGACCCCCCCCCCCAGAGTAACAGGGATATCGAGGAGCAGATAGGGAGGCAGATTCTGGAACAGTGCAATAATAAAAGGGTTGTTACGATGGGAGATTTTAGCTTTCCTAATATTGATTAGCATCTCCTTAGTGCAAGGAGTTTGGATGGGGTGGAGTTTGTTAGGTGTCCTGGTGCAATATGTAGATAAACCAACTAGAAGAGGAGATGCTGTACTTGATCTAGTATTGGGAAATGAACCTGGTCAGGTGTCAGATCTCTCAGTAGGAGAGCATTTTTGAGGTAGTGACCGCAACTCTATCTCCTTCACCATAGCGCTGGAGAGGGATAGGAGCAGACAAATTGTGAAAACCTTTAGTTGGGGTAGGGGGAAATATGATGCTATTAGGCAGGAACTTGGGAGCAGATGTTCTCAGGCAAATGCACGGCAGAAATGTGGCAAATGTTCAGGGAACATTTGCATGGAGTTCTGCATAGGTATGTTGATTGTGGCAGGGAAAGGATGGTAGAGTTAAAGAACCACGGTGTACAAGGTATGTAGAAATCTAGTTAAGAAGAAAAGAAAAGTTTATGAAAGGTTCAAGAAACTAGGTACTGTAAGAGCTCTAGAAAATTACAAGGCTGCTAGGAAGGAACTTAAGAATGGAATTAGGAGAGTCGGAAAGGGCCATGAGCCCACTGCTCTACTCTCTATATACATGTGACTGTGTGGCTGGGCATAGCTCAAATGTCATCTATAAATTTGCTGACGATACAACTATTGTTGGTAGGATCTCAGATGGTAACAAGAGGGCGTACAAGAGTGAGATATGCCAACTAGTGGAGTGGTGCCGCAGCAACAACCTGGCACTCAATGTCAGTAAGACAAAAGAGCTGATTGTGGACTTCAGGAAGGGTAAGACGAAGGAACACGTACCAATCTTCATAGAGGGATAAGAAGTGGAGAGAGTGAGCAGTTTCAAGTTCTTGGGTATCAAGATCTCTGAGGATCTAACCTGGTTCCAACTTATCGATGCAGTTATAAAGAAGCCAAGACAGCGGCTATAGGAGTTTGGAGTTTGAAGAGATTTGACAAGTCAACAAATACACTCAAAAACTTCTATAGATGTACTGTGGAGAGCATTCTGACAGGCTGCATCACTGTCTGATATGGGGGTACTAATGCACAGGACCAAAAGACGTTACAGATAGTTGTAAATCTAGTCAGCTGCATCTTGGGCACTAACCTACAAAGTAGCCAGAAAATCTTCAGGGAGCGATGACTTAGAAAGGCAGCGTCCATTATTAAGGACCTCCATCACCCAAGGCATGCACTTTTCTCACTGTTACCAACAGGATCTGGGCCATACCCTCCAAATATCTGGACCTGCTTCTCAGTTTTTTTGGACTACCTTACTTTCCATTTTCTATTTTCTATTTATGATTTATAATTCAAATTTTTAATATTTACTATCGATTTGTACTCCAGGGAGCGGGAACCACAGAATCAAATATCGCTGTGATGATTGTATGTTCTAGTATTAATTGTTTGGCGACAATGAAGTATAAAGTATAAAGGTGGGAGCTACAGAAGCCTGAAGGCACACACTCAGCGATTCAGGAACAGCTTCTTCCCCTCTGCCACCTGATTCCTAAATGGACATTGAACTCTTGGACACTACCTCACTTTTCTTAATATACAGTATCTCTGTTTTTTGCAAGATTTTAATCTATTCAATATACAAATACTGTAATTACTTTACTTATTTATTATTTTTTTTCTTTTCTATATTGTGTATTGCATTGAACTGCTGCTGCTAAGTTAACAAATTTTAGGTCACATGCCAGTGATAGTAAACCTGATTCTGATTCTGGGATTCAAGGTGGCCTTGCTTTGTGGATCCAGAAGTGGCTTGCCCAAAGAAGGCAAAGACTGGTTGCGGATGGTTTGTATTCTGCATAGAGGTCAGTGACCAGTGGTGTTCCACAGGAATCTCTTCTGGGACCCTGCCTCTTTGTGATTTTTATAAATGACCTGGATGAAGAAGTAGAAGTTTGGGGGTGTTGTGAATAGTCTGGAGAGTTGTCAGAGATTGCAGCGGGACATCGGTAGGATGCAGAACTGGGCTGAGAAGTGGCAGATGAACTCCAGGCCAGATAAGTCTGAAGTGGTTCATTTTGGTAGGTCCAATTTGAAGACAGAATATAATATAAATGGTAAGACTCTTGGTAGAGTGGAGGATCTGAGAGATCTTGGGGTCCGTGTCGATAGGACACTAAATGCTGCTACGCAGGTTGACAGTGTTGTTAAGAAGGTATATGATGTGTTGGCCCTCATCAACTGTGGGATTGAGTTCAGGAGCTGAGAGGTAATGATACAGCTATATAAACCTTGGTCAGACTCCACTTGGAGTACTGTGTTCAGTTCGGGTCACCTCACTACAGGAAGGATGCAGGTGCTATTGAGAGTACAAAGGAAATTTACAAGGATTTTGCCTGGATTCGAGGGCATACCCTATGAGAAAAGGTTGAGTGTACTCGGCCTTTTCTCCTTGGAACGACAGAGGATGAGGGGTGACCTGACAGAGGTGTATAAGTTAATGAAGGGCATTGATCATGTGGATAGCCAGAGGCTTTTTCCCAGGGCTGAAATGGCTAAAATGAGGGGGTATAGTTTTATGGTGCTTGGAAGCAGGTACTGAGGGGATGTCAGGGGTAAGTTTTTCACACAGAGAGTGGTGGGTGCGTGGAATGCACTCCTGGCGGTGGTGGTGGAAGCGGATACAATAGGGTCTTTTACCGGCCTCCTAGATAGGTACATGGAACTTAGAAAAACAGAGGGCTATTCACTTGGGAAATTCTAGGCAGTCTGTAGAGGATGTTACATGGTCGGCACAACATTGTCAGCAAGACCAAGAAGATGAATATTAACTTCTAGAGGAGGAAACCAAAGGTCTATGAGCCAGTCTTCATTGGGGCATCAGAGGTGGGGAGAGTCAGAAATTTTAAATTCCTCAATGTTACCATTTCAAAGGATCTCCTCTGGGTCCGGCATGTAAGTGCAATTATCAAGAAAGCACGGCAGAGCCTCGACTTCCTTAGAAGATGGCAAAGGTTTTTCATGACACCTAACACGTTGACAAACTTCTATAGATGTGTGGTGGAGAATATATCAACGGTTTCATCACAGCTTTGCATAGAAACACCAGTGCACTTAAATGGAAAATCCTACAGAAAGTAGTGGATATGACCCAAACTATCATGGATGGAGAGGAATTAAATCATAATTTACCAAATGGATGGAGAGGAGAAAAGGTGAATATTGAAAATATGTGATAAATGGCTGAAATTACTTTATCTGAAATCACTGAATTCGATGTAGATTGAATGTTCAATATTGTTTTCACGAGGCTTCTGCATGCTCCCCACAAAGAGATTTAAGGTTCTCTGTGGGACCCCAGTCGCTCTTCATCCATTTTGACACTTCTTGAACAAGGACTCCCATATCTAAATATCCAGGTTGCAATTTGCAAGGAGGCTTTAAAACATCCTTAAATTGGTTCTGCTGCCCTCCTGCTAATCTCTTCGGGTGATTACCTTCATCTCAATCATCCATTGTTTTTCATTGCATTCTCAGCATTGAACCTCCAATGGCAGCTAGAATCAGTTATACAGATCATAATACCATAAGACTGTAATACTCTGTAAGGCTTTACTGCTAATGTAATGGTTTCTCTGTAAGGTTTCACTCCTAATGCAGTGGTTTCTCTGTAGCAGCAGTGTTTGGGTTATGACTAGAGATAACAGGGACTTTGGAATGTGCGCCGTCCAATGAGAGGCATGTTGTTTCTTTCTTGCGTGTCTGAGAGAAGGGATTCGCAGGCATTTATTCGGCAGGAGATGGAGAGAGAAGATGCCAGAACGGAGAGGTCATAGACTGCAGGACTGAGTGGACGAGGAATGGGGTCAGGAGTCGACGACGCCCAGGGCAAATTGATGGAGAATGAACGGATGGGAAAGTCATGAGCTTCAACATGCGCATTAGAATGTTTCATTAAAATGGGCCCTTTTCTTTTTGTTTTCTTTACTAACCCTCTAGTCAAATTAAGAATTATAAAGCTAAATCATTTAATTCCATATGCTGTACCGTTTGTTATTTTGTGGTACTGATTTGTAACAGGGGAAAACATCACGCAGCATCCACACAAATGAGATTTCACAAGTTTGGTGGGCCAGAGAGTGTCTCCCTAGACTAACGCAGCCCACCAAACCTTGGGGTGGGGGGGCGCGGGTTACAAGACTGTAAGACATAGGAGCAGAACTAGGCCATTCAGCCCATCAAGTCCACACTGCCATTCCATCATGACTGATTTATTATACCTCTCAACACCTTTCTCCTGCTTTCTCCCTGTAACCTTTGATATCCTTACTGATCAAGGATCTATCAAGCTCCACTTTAAACATACCCAATGACTTGGCCTCCACAGCATCTGTGACAATGAATTTCTCAGATTCACTACCCTCTGGCTAAAGATACTGCTTCTGATTTCTGTTCTAAAAGAACGTCCTTCTATTCTGAGTCTGTGACCTCTGGTCCAACACCCCCCCTCCCCCCACCAAAGGAAACACCCTCTCCATATCTACTGTATCTCGGCCTTTCAATATTCGATAGGTTTCAATGAGATCCCCCCCCCCACCCCATTCTTCTAAATTCCAGCTGGTTCAGGCCCAGAGCCATCACACGTTCCTCATAAGTTAACACCTTCATTCCTGAAATCATTCTTGTAAACCTCTGCCGTACCTTCTTCAATGCCAGCACATTCTTTCTTAGATTAGGGGCCCAAAACTGCTCACAATACTCCAAGTGCGGTCTGACCGGTCTGACCAATATTTTATAAGGGCTCAGCATTACATCCTTGATTTTACAGTATATTCTTTCAAAACATTTGCCTTCCTTACCACAGACTTGACCTGCAAGTTAACCTTTAGGGAATCCTGCACCAGGACTCCCATGTCCCTTTGCACTTCTGATTTTGAATTTTCTCCGTTTAGAAAATAGTCTACCCCTTTATTCCTTCTACCAAAATGCATGACTATACACTTCCCTACACTATATTCGGTCTGCCACTTCTTTGCCCATTCTCCTAATCTGTTTAAGTCCTTCCTCCTTCCATAAAAATACCAGCTCCTCCACCTGTTGTCTGCAAACTTGGCCACAAAGCCATCTGATTTCAGCTTCTCCTTCTCAAACTGCAGGGTTACATTATTGCATTAATGTGTTATGAACAGAGCAATAGTTGACCACTCGAATTGGTCAGTAAGTTTATCAATGAGGCTAGAAGCTGACTCTAGGTTATAACACTGATCTGTTCTCAGTAATCTGATTTTGGGCAAACTAACAATATGGACCATGAAAGGCCTTGGTGACCTTTGGATTATGAGAAAACAGTGAATTTTCAGACAGCCTACTATGACATTTTTCATCTAGTTTGTTGCTCTTTGTTTTTAGTATAAGCCTGGGAAGTGTACAAGGTTAAAATTAGATTCTGTATTATCTCATCAAATCCACTTGATGGCGCTCTGATACAACAGAGCCTTTCAAAACCAAACCAACCTTGGATTTTTTAATTATTGGGTTAGCACTATATTGAACATTGATGTTTTTATGCATGTGCATGTGTGTGTATGCAGTTGACTATAAGCCTTAATGGCTATTCATATGCAAAGCTGCCGATTGGTGGAGTCAATGCTCAACTAGTATTATGAGATTGTTGATGTTTCTTGAGATGTTTTAATATCAATAAAGGAATCAGCTTAGATTTTCATGGAAATGTTGGTATTTCCCTCTGTAGCTGTCAGTAAATGCTGCACGCCCTGGAAATTGGAAAGCAAAATTATGAACTTTTTTTATGTACTTGATGGAGATTTCCCAGCTGCACTTTGACATTGGATTCTTCATGGAGTGCACTATCTTAACAGTTTATGTTGGTGATCCCGCCCAAGGTTAGTGACGCACACGAAATGCTGGAGGAACTCTGGCCTAGGCAGCATCTATGGAAAAAAGTACCATTGACGTTTCAGGCCCAAAACCCTTCGGCAGGCCCAAAACGTTAACTGTACTTTTTTGTACTGTGTGTGTTCCTCAGATTTCCAGCATCTGCAGATTTTCTCATTTCTGCCCAAGATTAGACCTACCACAAATTCAGTGACTCTATTAATTTCAATGGAAAGAAAAGGCTGCAGATATTTCATTAGAATGTATTTAATTAATTTTAAGTGCACACATTTAATGTACATTTTTATTATTAGTTATTAAATTTGATATGTCTTTAAATGTTTGTAAATTCCAGGAAATGAAATTCCCTTTCCAGTGGTGTTGCACATTCTCAAACTCTCACTTCTACCTCTTTATTCTCACTTTAGTATTTCTTTATGCACTACCTTTGTTTGCATCACTGCACCATTCCATTGTTTTTGCACTCATCACTGTATTTATTGTTGTATTTATTATTAGCATGTATACTGTTTAATTCTGTGACTTCTGTGTGAAGGAGCAACTTCATTGGTGTATATGACAATAAACTAATCGACACGAATAGGTCACTTTCTTAGAGCCCTCTTGCCTTTTGTCTGTGGGGAAATATATATTCGGTGTTCCATCTGCTGCCTCCCCCCACAGCAAAGTTGAAGCCAGTAACTAAAGATGCATAGAGTTCTAAATTTTACTTATCAACTTACCACACAGTGTCATCATGACTTTCACTTGTTTTTTAAAAGTAATTTTTCTTTATTCTTACGCATGATAGAGGTGGCATTGAAGAGGCCATTTGCCCTCTAAAATTCTTGAAATCTACTTGGTGATACTCCTGTTGTGTTTTTAGATAGGAGATTTCAAATTTTTACCACAAAAACTTAAAGGAGTGATCATCTATTTTCAGGTTAGAATCAGATGTGATGTGTAAAGGAACTTGTGGTGTTGCATTCCCATATCCCTTCTCTCCTTTTCCTTTTAGGTGGTAGATTTTTCAGGATTGAGCAGTTTTATAGAAGTTGCGGTGACAACTTAGTTATTAGGGCAGTAAGGTAGTGTAACGCTTTACAGCGCTAGCAATCCGGGATCAACTCCACTACTGCCAGGAAGGAGTTTATATGTTCTCCCCGTGACCATGTGAGTTTCCATCAGGTGTTCCACTTTCTTCCTTCATTCCAAAGTCATACAAGTTAGGGCTTAGGATGAATGAGTTAAGGACATGCTATGCTGGTGCCAGAAATGGGTCTCCAGCATAATCTTTGGAATATAGTAGTCATACTTCATTGATCCTGGGGGAAATTGGTTTTCGTCTGGCAACAGCTGCCTGTTGATGCAAATGACACATTTTACAGTATGTTTCGATGTACATGTGACAAATAAAAATAATCTTGTCATCCAATCTATCTTCTGTAAATCCTGAGTGCTGGCCTTCCTTAAAGCTCTTTCTTTTCTTTTGCATGTACTGCCTCAGGTGAGTTATTTCTAAGAAATCATAAGAATATAGAACTTGCCATTTCAAGGAGAAGGTGTGGCAAAGATCAGAAATGTTCGTGAAGAACTGGTAAAGCACAATATGAAAAATGAAGGATAATTGGTGAAATGATAGCATTGTCAAGCTTAAACACTTGATTTAGCAAGCAGGGCTGAATGATCCATTTCTACAATGGAGTAATTTTAACTCCTGAGAGTGGGTGGGTTTTGTAAGTAAAGTATTAAATCTGTTTAATCAGGTCACCAACTTTTGTACTTTACCCAAGTGAATTGGAAAGCCCCAAGAGGAGAGTAACTTAACCGAGGGGGAGAAGAGGGAGAGATATGTTGTATCAGTAACTGAAAGAAGTTCAAAACTAAGGTAACGGGAGAACAGGCAGATATAGCAAGTTATTAGGAAGATCGATGATGGTGCATTGACTATTTTTGCAAGAGGATTTGAATACATGAATAAGTTATTGCAATTATATTAGACCTGGTGAAACTATATCTAGAATACTGTGTGCATATCTAGTCGCCCCACCTTATGAGGATATACAGTATGTAACAGAGCGAATGCAGCAAAGGCTCACATGTTGATTCTAGTGATGTGGAGATTTTTCTATGAGGGGTGCTTTGCTCTCTGGAGTTTGGAAGAATGAAACACAAAATTCTCACAGGCATGACGAAGTAGATGGAGGAATGATGTTTCTCCTGGCTGAACTGTCTAGAACCAAGAATTAACATAAGGTGTTAACAATTCAGGACAGAAGTTGGCATAAGCTTCTTCACTTAGCAGGTAGTCATTTTTTTAAAGAATTTCTCTAGCAAAAGAGAGCTGTGGACGCTCAGTCACTGAGTATATCAAGATGGAAACAGGAGTGGGTGGGGGCACAGTACAGTGGAGTATTAGCAATAAGGAAATGTTACTAATCCACACTGACTGTGGTCTTCTGATGAGGAGGTCAAGGATCTCGTTGCAGAGGGAGGCACAGAGGCCCAAGTATTAAAGTTTTAACAACACTTAAAATGTAATTGGACAGGTACATGGATAGGAAAGGTTTAGAGACCAAATGGATCCAGCTTAGATGGGAATCTTAATTTGCATGGATCAGTTGGGCCAAATAACCAATTTCCATTTTGTATGACTCTAACGATCATGGGCAATGCAACAACTGTCCTTCACATTTTCTCTTTCCACCATTCTAGAACACAAATTGGCCTTCCAAATAAAGTAGTTTCTACTTCAATTTCCTCCAATATACAATATGCAGGTCACACACAAATGCTGGAGGAACTCAGCAAGTCAGGTAGCATTGACAGGGGGATTGTTTCAGGCCGAGAACCGTCATCAGGACCAGTGCATGGATAAAAGAGATTAACAGAGGAAATGGGCTGAACAGCAGTCTTTATTGGACTACACGAGTTTCCATGTATGACACTATCACAGTGGGAGATGAAGGGTCAAACTTGCTGAGTTCCTCCAGCATTTTGTATGTGATTTCCAGCCTTTGCAGAATCTCTTATGTTTATGCTAGATTTGTATTTCGTGTTAACATCATGGTCTCCCATACACTGGAAAAAACAAAATGTAGATTCAGTATCTAATTTGCAGACACCTACATCGGATCTATAGAAAAGTGAAGATCTTCCAAATTCAGTGTCAAATTCCATAATCTTAGATAATCCTTTTCCTCTGAGTGTATCAGATCTGTCCACTTCCACTGTAACACTGCAGCCAGCAGGGAAGGTATCAGTGCATAAAGGATGCAGAATCAAAAAGGGTAGCAAATACAATACTCGAAGTGTTATATCTCCATGAGCAGAGTATAAGAAATAAGGTGGAAGATCTTGTTGCATTATTATAGATTATCAGGTATGATGTTGTCGCCATCAGTGAATCATGGTTGAAGAATAGCTATAGTTGGGAGCTGAATGTCCAACTTTACACATTGTATCAGAGGGATAGGAAGGTAAGCAGAGGGGGTGGTGTGGCTCTGCTGGTAAAGAATGGCATCAAATCAGTTGAAAGATGTGACATAGGATCAGAAGATGTTGAATCCTAGTGGGCTGAGCTCAGAAACTGCAAGAGTAAAAGGACCCTGATGGCAGTTATACACAGGCCTCCCAACAGTAGCTGTGATGTGGACCACAGATTACAACCGGAAATAGAAAAGTTTTGTTAAAAGGGCAATGTTATGATAGTCATGAGAGATTACAATATGCAGGCAGATTGAGAAAATCAGATTGGTAATGGATCTCAAGAGAGTGATTTTGTTGAATGCCTATGAGGTGGCTTTTTCGATCAGTTTTTCATTGAGCCTACTCGGAGATCAGCTATACTGGATTAGGTGTTATGTAATGAACCAGAGGCAATTAGGGAGTTTAAGGTAAAAGAACTCTTAGGAGGCAGTGATCACAGTATGATTGAGTTCAACTTAAAATTTGATAGGGAGAAAGTAAAGTTTGATGTAGCAGCATTTCAGTGGAGTGAAAGAAATTACAGTGGTATGAGGGAGTTGGCCAAAGTAAATTGGAAAGAGATACTGGCAGGGATGACAGCAGAGCAGCAGTGGTGTGAGTTTCTGGGAAAAATGAGGAAAGTGCAGAATAGAAGTATTCAAAAAACAAAGAAATACTCAAATGGAAAAATAGTAGTACAACCACGGCTGACAAGGGAAGTCAAAGCTAATGTCAAAGCAAAAGAGAGGGCATACAAGCAATAATTTGTGAGAAGCCAGATGGAAAGCTTTTAAAAACTTACAGAGAGCAACTAAAAGAATCATTAGGAGGGAAGAGATGAAATATGAAAATAAGCTAGCAAACAATATCAAAAAGGATGGTAAAAGCTTTTTCAAGTATGTAAAAAATAAAAGAGAGATGAGAGTGGATATAGGACCGCTAGAAAATAAGGTAGGAGAAATAATAACGGGGGACCGGGAGATAGCCGATGAACTAAATGAGTATTCCACACCAGTCTTCACTGTGGAAGACAATAGCAGTGTGCCAGATGTTGAACAGTGTGAGGGAAGAGATGTGAGTGCAGTTACTATTAGAAGGGAGAAGGTGCTCAAAAAGCAGAAGGACCTAACGGTACATAAGTCACCCGGACCAGATGAACTCCACACTACACTTCTGAAAGGGGTAGCGTTAGAGATTATGGAGGCATTAGTAATGATCTTTCAAAAATCAGTGGACGCTGGCATGATGCCAGAGGACTGGAAAATTGCAAATGTCACTTCACTCTTTCAGAAAGGAGGAAGGCAGCAGAAAGGAAAATTATAGACCAGTTAGCCTGACCTCAGTGGTTGGGAAGATGTTGGAGTCAATGTGGTTATGGAGTACTTGGTGACACAGGACAAGATAGGACAAAGTCAGCAAGGTTTCCTTAAGGGAAAATCCTGTCTGACAAACCTGTTGGAATTTTTTGAGATGACAAGCAGGTTAAAGGGAATGTAGTGGATATTGTATATTTGGACTTTCAGAAGGTCTTACCAAGTTGAGAGCCATGGTATCACAGGAAAGCTACTGGCATGGTTAGACCATTAGCTGGTTGGTAGGAGGCAGCGAGTGGGAATAAAATAATCCTTTTTTGGTTGGCTGCCAGTGACTAGTGGTGTTCCACAGAGGTCGGTGTTGGGACCGCTTCTTTTTATTCTGTATATCAATCATTTAGATGATGGAATAGATGGCTTCGTTGCCAAGTTAGCAGATGATACAAAGATTGGTGGAGGGACAGATAGTGTTGAGGAAACAGGTGGGCTGGAGAAGGACTTAGACAGATTAAGAGAATGGGCAAGAAAGCGGCAAATGAAATAAGATGTTGGAAAATGCACAGTCGCGCACTTTGGTAATAGAAATAAATGTGCAGACATTTTCTAAACAGGGAGAAAATCCAAAAATCTGAGATGCAAAGGGACTTGGAAGACCTTGTACAGAACATCCTAAAGGTTAACTTGCAGGTTGAGTCGATAGTGAGGAAGGCAAATGCAATGTTAGCATTTCAAGAGGTCTAGAATATAAGAGTAGGGATGTGATGCTGAGGCTTTATAAGGCACTGGTGAGGCCTCCACCTTGAGTACTGTGAATAGTTTTGGGCACCTCATCTAAGAAAAGATATGCTGGCATTGGAGAGAGTTCAGAAGAGGTTCACAAGGATGATTTCTTAAATGAAAGGATTATAATACGAGGAATGTTTGACGGCTCTGGCTTTGTACTCATTGGAATTTAAAAGGATGACGGGGGATCTCATTGAAACTTTTTGAATGTTGAAAGGCCTAGACAGTGTAGATGTGGAAAGGATGTTTCCTTTCGTGGGGAGTGTTAGACCAGAGAGCACAGCCTCAGAATAGAAGGACCTTCTTTTAGAACAGAAATCAGAAGCAATATGAATCTGAGAAATTCATTGTCCCAGGTGGCTATGGAGGCCAAGTCATTGAGTATGTTTAAAGTGGAGCTTGATAATTCCTTGATTAGTATTCCTTGATAGCAAAGGTTACAGGGAGAAGGCAGGAGAATGGGGTTGAGAGAGATAATAAATCAGTCATCACAGGAGAGTACAGCCTGAGGGAAAGAGGGTGTCCATTTAAAACAGATGTGGAGAAAACTCTTCAGCCAGAAGTTGGTGAATTTGTTACACGGGCAGCTGTGGAGGCTAGGTCGTTGTATGTATTTAAGGCAGAGCTTGATTGGCTCTTGATTGGACATGGCATCAAATGTTATGGGAAGAAGTCTGGAAAGTGAGGCTGAGGAGGGAAGAAAGGATGAGCCACGATTGAATGATAGAGCAAACTCAATGGGGCAAATAGCCTAATTCTGCTCTTGTGTTTCATTGTCTATGGCCTAACACATCCATCTGCAAAATTGGCTCAGTTTTTCTCTCATCATTAACATATCCTGGCTATTGTTATGCCCCATAGCCTTAAATTCTCAAGTTTTATATTCCTTTGTTTGTATTGGTCAGTTTTGGTCACCTCACTACAGGAAGGATGTAGATACAGTAAAAAGAATGCCGAGGAAATTTTCAAGGATGTTGCCTGGATTGGATAGCATGCCTTATGAGAATGGGTAGAGTGAACTTGGCCTTGTCTCCTTGGAGTGATGGAGGATGAGAGGTGACTTGATAGAGGTGTGTAAGATGACAAGAAGCATTGATTGTACAGATAGCCAGAGGCTTTTTTCCCCCCCAGGGCTGAAATTGCCAACATGAGGGAGTATAGTTTTAAGATGCTTGTAAGTAGGTACAGAGGGGATATCGGGGGTGAGTTTTCCCCCACAGAGTGGTGGGTGCATGGAATACACTGCCGGTAACAGTGGCAGAGGGGGATGCAATAGAGTGTTTTAAGAGACTCTTAGATAGGTACATAAGCTTAGAAAATTATAGGGGCTATACAGTAGGGCAAGTCTAGACAGCTTCTACCGTAGGTTACATGGTCGGCACAACGTTGTGGGCCGAAGGGCCTGTAATGTGCTGTAGATTTCTATGTTCTATTCTTACTCCCGAAATGCCCTCATTTCATACTTTTGGGTTCTCTCACCCGTAAAGCAGAAGACCTCGGCAAATTCATCAGATATTCCCTTCATCCTGACCATTCCTTCCCCAGCAGCTCTGAAACTCTAAGTTAATTTGTTTTCTTTCCCTCCAGTCTTAAGGAAGATTTTCGAGCTGAAAGTTGACTCTATTCCCCTTCCAACAGCGGTCGCTACCCGAGTTGCAGAGCCTCTCCGGCATTTAAAGCCTTTTGCTTCCGAAGGTTAGGCCCCGCACGCACTTTGACCCCGGCCTGCGTGACGTTGCCGTGCGAGCGTGTCGCCCAGAGGGACATGGCGGCGGACGGCCTTAACTGGTTCACCGTCCTCTTGGTGGTCGCTGTTTTCCTGCTGACTCACTACGTGATGA
The DNA here is from genome assembly GCF_963921235.1 of Mobula hypostoma. Taxonomy (NCBI): domain Eukaryota; kingdom Metazoa; phylum Chordata; class Chondrichthyes; order Myliobatiformes; family Myliobatidae; genus Mobula; species Mobula hypostoma. The sequence goes on from NC_086103.1 coordinate 38,203,738, forward strand.
AGCGCTGGGCTCGGGACCGCGCCAGGCTTCCCGCCGGCCCGCGGCGCTGGCCCCTGATCGGCTCGTTACCGGGCCTCGGATCGGAAGCTCGGCTCCCTCCGCATCTGCTGCTTAGTGCCATGGCAGAAACATACGGCAGCGTCTCCAGCTTCTACCTGGGCAACTGGCTCCTGGTGGTGCTGAATGGTTTCGAGGCGGTTCGAGACGCACTGCAACGCAATGCCGACGTGTTCTCCGACAGACCAACCATTCCCCTGATAACAATCATAACCCAGCGCAAAGGTTAGAGAGGGGGTGGAGAGGATTCTAGTAACTGTCAGATTACTAACCGATTAATAGTTTACCAACTGATTCGGGTCCATAAAAGTCAACGTGCTCTAAAACAAGCCAATATCTGCCCGAGCACCACATGATTAAATTAGATGCTATTGTTTGATCATCATCCAGTTAAGAGTGCATCAATAAAAAAAATCACCCGTAGATGACAATAACCCTACTGCTTAAAAATTGCACCAGTTGAAGACGGTATCCTTTCTGATTAAAAGAATGTATGTGAATAAAATAGCCTCTTATTAAAGAAGACTATCAGTGGGTAATTGAGTACTGTCGCTAAAAATAAGTGACACATTATCACTCAGTTATCAAGTGTGTCAGCAGGTGGCAATTATCTTAAATACCATGCAAGCAGACAACTATTTGTGGTAGAGCTAGTAACTGGCTAAAGAGGGTGCTAATGGATGATGTGCAAATAGTTAAAACTGAGAAAGTATTATAGGTTAGGCAGCTGGAAATTAAATGATTTTTAAACTATTCCCCAGTTGATGCGCACTTGTCTTTTTTTTTCCAGGTTATTGGTCTTCAAGGAGTATTTTTGAGCTAAAAACGAAATAATTGAAACAAGAGGCAAAAGAATCTGAGAGGTTATAAATGCTATATGATTTCATTGGAATCTTTGGTTCCAATCACAATTAGACATCACAGTAGGGAGAAACCAGGGGAAAGGCCAAAGTTATGCTGATTAAGAGACTGGAACTTGAAAGGGACACACAAATAAGAACATTTTAACACCTCTGCTCCTACGTAGGAGCTCTGAAATCAATGGAAAAATACCAGCAACACAGTCAACATGACAATTCAGTTAAGATTATCAATCGTAGCAGAAGATATAAAATGCTTTAATAAGTTATGTAAAGTGAATTGATTCCCTTAACTATGACGGCAGTAAGCACTGTTAACTTAAAAATCAAAGAAGCAGTGGGACAAATCATGGAAGGATCTCAAAATAATTAAAAAAGAAAAAACCCATCCTCCAATCGAAAAAATCCAAAGTGTAAAAAAGAAAAATAAAACTCCAGTGGCCTCCCACAAATACCTAAAGGGGAAAAATGTTACCCTCAAATATTTCTTGCTTCAGAGACTGATTCCATAAAAAAAATCAGAATTGATAAAGGCTAGAGTTGTATAAAAATTCAGGGTAATTTACAGAGCAGATTAGAATCAATTTCTCATGAAACCATTTCTGTAATGACTTGGTGTAATAATGGTTTAAAGACATTTCACGGTACTGCGGGGGCAGATTCTAGTCATAGCTAGAGCTACTGCTCCATGCAAAAGACATACAAGTCATGAGCAATATCACTGTTTAGATAGTGTGCTTTCCAATAGGGCCCAGCTCTCCTTCATGGTTAGAAAAATATTGTGAAAATTACACATGTAATTTAGATCAAAAAGGAAGATTGATAGTACAGTATTCTTTCAAAGATTTTGGAAATATGGATGTTGCTATAGAATTGTGATTTATGTTATTGGGGCAGCATTTAGTACACTAACGCTGTCATCAAAGTTCTATAACTTTCCTGAGGTTTCTTCTACTTTGTATTTAAATGAAAATATTCATTTTGTAAGTATGATATTTCCTATAAATCAAAGTCCATGCTGCTGTGTGTGGAGAGTGTGGCAGGTGCTTGATTTATGCTTTCGGCTAATACGTCAGTGCAATTCTAAGGGAATGCAGCATTGTCAGAGGTGAAATTTTTCATCCGAAATGTTACGCTGATCTTTCATCGATTTGAAGACTATATTTCTCAATGTAAATTGCTGTGGAAATACAGAAAAAAAATGTGGTGCAGTTGAGCAAGTCAGGTAGCATCGAGAGGATTGACATTTCAGATCTGTTGCCTATCATGAGATACATCTTATAAGCTTGCAGTTATGGAATGCAGAAAGTTGCTTTTTGTTTCACAGAAACAAGAATACAGAAAAATTCCATCTCTTTAAGAGTACTGCAGCAATGACTTTATAGACTGCTAGAGACCCCAGATAATAATTTATTTCGAACAGTTACCTAAAATATTATAATAAACCTACATATTCAAGTGGGACCAACTACTTGATTCATGCAGACACTAGGAGGGTTTGGAAGCCTATATAGTTTAAGGTGCTGGTTTGGACTAAGAGAAATTCTTGCTTGAAATGGTGCAACAAGACCAATTTCGTTATTACTATTTCTTTGAATTATTCTCAAAATGCAAGTTACTAATAATATTTACTCTCATATAAGAGGAAATTATTATAAAAGTTGAGATGTCTTTTTGCATTTGTTACAAATGCAAAAAGACATCTCAACTTTTATAATAATTTCCTCTTATATGAGAGTAAATATTATTAGTAACTTGCATTTTGAGATTAATTCAAAGAAATAGTAATAACGAAATTGGTCTTGTTACACCATTTCAAGCAAGAATTTCTCTTAGTCCAAACATAGAACATAGAAATTTACAGCATATTATAGGTCCTTCAGCCCACAATGTTGTGCTGACCATGTAACCTACTCTAGAAACTGAATAGAAGTTTGACTGCACAGAATATTGTGTACAGCTTTCATTGCCACCCTACAGGAAGGATGTGGTAGCAACAGAGACAGTGTGGGAGAGATTCACCAGGGCGTTGCCAGGACTGGAGGACTATAGTTACAAGGAGAGATTGGATTGGCTGGTTTATTCTTATTGGAATGTTGGACGCTGACTGCTCACCTTACAGAGATTTACAAAATTATGAGGGCAGAATCTTCTTTCCCAGGGTAGGGAGTCCAGAATATGAGGGGAGAAAACTAAAAGGAGATCTGAGGGATGAATTTTTCAGTCAAAGGGTGGTGAATATTTGGAATGAGTTGCTAGCGAAGGCAGTAGAGACAGATATTGTTAGAAAGGTTTAAAGGAAAAGTAGATGGGGAAGGAGTAGAGTGATATGGGCTCAATGCAGTAACATGATGTCCCACACTTGGAATTTACTTGTTGTTTGCTGAGAACTATTCGACTGAACTGAACTGAATGTAATGTAATTGAAAATAATTTTATTTCACAAATCCTATTAACAATATAGTCTTAAAATAGGATGAAATGTATAAATGGGTCTTACTTAGGAGACACAAGAGACTGGGTACTCGAGCAAAGAACTAACTACTGGAGGAGGTCAGTGAGTCAGGCAGCATCTGCTGGAGGAAAGGAATTGTCAACATTTTACATTGAGACCCTGCATCAGGATTAGAAGTTCCCCTTTTCCTCCCAAACCCCTCCAACCCCCAATATTTATTTTTGTCTGCCTCCTAGTTCTATACACCCAGATCCCACACATTTCACCCACTGGCACCACTCCCCCATCTGGTTCTTTCTTCCCTTCATTTCTCCCCTGATGTATTCATCATCAGCTTCCTCACTCATCTGATTTTAACATTCCTAGACTAACGGCAGTAGGCTCCACCTTTACACTCCCTCCCATCTACCCCATCCCTTCATCATTTAACTCCACTTGTCCATCATCCATCACCCTTCCTTGATCCAACAATCACCTACTCAAATTCAGATTTATTTATCACATGTATATCAGCACATCAGTAAAATGTGTGATTTACGTTAACAACTAACACACCTAAGGATGTACTGGGGGCAGCCTGCAAGTGTCGCCATACCTACTGACCTGTCTGACCCCTCACACTTTCCTCTTTGTACTAGCTATCTTTCCTCTTCGCTCTCCAATGAAGGGTCTCAACTGTGTGCATTGACAGTTCCTTTTCCCCCAGAAATTCTGGCTGATGCACTGAGTTCCCCCAGCCGATTGTTTCCTTTTTGTGCTTGGTCATACTTTCTCTAGCTTTAGGAAGTACATAATTATAAAATAATTTAGGATGGTGAACTATTTAGAAATATTCAGGTAGGTATTAAAGTGATAAATAAATGTACATCTGTGTTTATTTTCAGGAATAGTCTTCGCACCATATGGTTTGGTCTGGAAGGAGCAAAGAAGATTCTCCCTCTCAATTTTGAGGCATTTTGGTTTTGGGAAACTTGATCTAGAGCCTAAGATCTTAGAGGAACTGAAAATTGTGAAGTCACAGCTTTCAAAAGCAGTGGGAACAGCCTTTTCTCCTTGTCATGTTATTAATAATGCTGTATCCAACATTATTTGTTCAATGTGCCTTGGAAAACGGTTTGACTATGATAATGAAGAATTTAAATCCATTTTGCATCTGATTGCTCGAGGAATGAAATTGGCATCAAACAGCCCTGCAATGCTTATCAATGTATTTCCTGTCCTTAGGTATTTACCTTTTGGACCTTTCAAAGAGGTTGCCCAAACCGTAAAGGATGTAACTTCATTTCTGAAAAAAATCATCGCTGAGCACCGAAAAACTATGGATCCTGAAAACCCACGTGATTTTATTGATTTTTATCTAAAAGAAGTAGACTGTGAAATACAACGGAACCAAAATACAAGCTTCAGTGAAGATTATTTATTTTACACCATTGGTGATCTCTTTGTGGCAGGGACAGATACAACATCCAATACTTTGTTGTGGGCTATTCTTATAATGGCTTCACATCCAGAAGTCCAAGGTAATGATTAACCATATTTTATGTAATACTTCTATATATTTAGTAGAAGGATGATATTATGTGCACATGTCATAAACAGTATCCCAATCATAATAAGAATAATGGAAACCTATTGTTAAGCATGGAGGTTTCATTAAGAAGGGTGGTGGTGGCATTATCCAGAGCCAAGTGATTCATCTACATTTCAATACATAAAAGCTCATCTACATACTTTTGCCAAAGGTTGAAATAATACACTAATAAAGAATAACATTAGTTACTTTTTCTCCAACTAATTACATTTTCAATCTCCCAGTGGCCACACATTTTAATTCCACTTCCCATTCCCATTCTGACATGTTTATCCACGGCCTCCTCTACTGTAAAGATGAAGCCACACTCAGGTTGGAGGAACAACACCTTATATTCCGTCTGGGTAGACTCCAACCTGATGGCATGAACATTGACTTCTCTAACTTCTGCTAATGCCCCACCTTCCCCTCGTACCCCATCCGTTATTTATTTTTATACACACATTCTTTCTCTCACTCTCCTTTTTCTCCCTCTGTCCCTCTGACTATACCCCTTGCCCATCCTCTGGGCTCCCCCCCCCCGCTTGTCTTTCTCCCCGGGCCTCCTGTCCCATGATCCTCTCATATCCCCTTTGCCAATCACCTGTCCAGCTCTTAGCTCCATCCCTCCCCCCCTGTCTTTTCCTATCATTTTGGATCTCCCCCTCCCCCTCCCACTTTCAAATCTCTTACTAACTCTTCCTTCAGTTAGTCCCGGGGAAGGGTCTCCGCCTGAAACATCGACTGTACCTCTTCCTAGAGATGCTGCCTGGCCTGCTGCATTCACCAGCAACTTTGATGTAATTACATTTTCAGTTTTTTTGATTTTTAAAAATGGTTGAAGAGATGCAATTATTATTACTTTTTAAATTGTTCTATTAATCTTTAATTGCTTTTGAATATCAGAAATATTTAGAAACATTCTAAAAATGATAGCCTTCATCTCATGCAAAGCTGTGTATTTTACTCTGCTGCCAAAGTTTTATGGAATGTTTCACGAGTGTCTGTTGTTCTGGAGTGGTCACATGACTGCACTTCATCGTACAAGACAAGAGCCTCACATTTTTGGACCTGGACCTGCTTAGTAGTAAACTTATACTGATGGATCCACAGATGTAAAGTTTGAAGATCTTTAGTGCGAATATGGGCAGCGAGCTTCCCTGAGCAAGTTAAATCAATGCTGCTTCTTAGCCATTGGCGCCATCCCTTGCTGTGGTAATTATCAGACTTTGGTTGGTGTTATATCTGACAGCAAAAGGTCTACCAAAACATCCCATTTCTGCAATCAAAATGTTGATTCACTCCTCCCTTCCCCACCATTTCATGCAGCTGAAACCCTCAAACTTGTATTTGTTGATTTCACTTCCAGTCTCCCCTCTTCTATCTTCTATACTTGATGTTCTCCGTAGTTTGCTACCTTTATCCTAGATCTTGTATTTGATATTAAACAGTTAAACTATTTTTACAATTCTCATCCTGGTTTTGAAAATTTCAGCTAAAAATATTCTATCATTATTCTTGTATTTTCCAGCTCTACATCTCAGCAATATCTGTATTTCTTTTCACCTGATCACTGCAGCATCTCCAATTTCATTAGCCCATTCATTGCTAACTGAATTAAATTGCCAAGATCTTCAGCGGTGAAATTCCCTCTTTGAAGTGCTCAGCCTCAGCTTTCTATCTATTTTCTCTTCTTTTAAAATGCACCTTATCTCTAAACAATGGACCTAGTATAAATAAGGGTCAAATTTTGTTTGCTAATACCTCTATAAGGCACTTTGCATTGATTTACAATATTTAAGATATATGTTATATATTACAAAGGTGAGAGTGCATTGACATTCAAAGTTCAAAGTACATGTATGTCACCATATACAACACTGAGATTTATTTTCTTGTGGTTATACTTATGTACTAAATCCAATAACCATAACAGAATTAATGAAAGACTGCACCAATAGGGCAGGCAACCAATGTGCACAAGACAATAAACTGTGCAAACACAAAAAGAAAGGAAATAAAAATAACACTCCTGTACCTTCTTCCTGATGGCAACAGTGAGAAGAAAGCATGACCTGGTGGTGGGGCTCCCTGATGTTGGATTGATGGATTCTATTCTCCTACAGCAAAGCTCCATGCAGATGTGCTCAATGGTGGGGAGACTTTTACCCATGATGGACTGGGTCGTCTCCACTACTTTTTTTGTAAGATTTTCTGTTCAAGGGCAGTGGCGTTTCCCTACTAGGCTGTGATGCAGCCAGTCAATAAGCTCTATACAAGTTTGTCAAATTTATAGATGTCATGCGAATCTTTGCAAACTCCCGAGAAAGTAGAGTCACTATTATTCTCTCATTGTAATTGTACCTACAGTACATGCTGAGCCCAGACCTGATCCTCTGAAATGATAATATCGAGAAATTTAAAGCTGCTGACCCTTTCTATCTTTAATCCTCTGATGAGGACTGGTTCATAGACCTCTGGTTTCCTCCTGAAGTTAATAATCAGCTCCTCGGTCTTGCTGACATTACTCGGAGCTTTTTTCATTGTTAGGTCATGTATTTTGTATAAAACAATTTTGAGCAGAAACTTGACATTTAATTTAACATAATATTCATAAATTACCAGGCTTTACTCACTTTTATTCCACTCATAATTAACTGAGACAGACCTATGACTATGATGATATAAGGCATGGTGGATTGGTCTGTAAATAAAATTCTTCTTTTTGCAGAACAGGTTCATAGAGAAATCATGGCCGTTATCGGTGAGTCTAGACTTCCTTCTTACAAAGACAGACATCACATGCCATTCACAGAAGCAACAATAATGGAAATTCAGAGGATGACAACAGTTGTTCCATTAGCTATCCCACATATGGCATCAGAAACTGTTGGTAAGTGTGCTACCAAATTAGCAGTTATTACTCAAGAAATAGCTTCTAAAGATTCATCAGGTTTTCTGCTGGAATATACATAATTAGTTAATAAATTGGGCATTATGTATTTATATTATTAATTGACACAAAGTAGTATAATATGCAAATAAAGATATATAAGGCTAAAAACACTCAATAGATCAAGCAACATCTATGGAAAATGAAACAGAGTCAATGTTTCAGGTTGAGGTTTTTTTAATTAGAATTGGGAAACCAAGAAAAAGGTATAGAGATTGTGATGGAGGCATGGATAGTTCAAAGGGAGTATCTCAAATAGGTTGAGGTTAGGGTTGCCATGGGGACAAATTATTGATTAAGTTACAGTAGATTCCAATTAATTGGGCCATTGGTTATTCGGGGCAGCCACTTAATTAGGACAACAAAAACTAATTGATAAAATAGCTGGGATTGTCTTCATTTATTTGGGACACCACGCTGCTAAATTGGGGCAGGAGACTGTTGCCAAACAGATTCTGACTAGCTTCAGTCACATATATTTGTGTGGCCAGTAGACTGTAAAACATGCACAGAGTGAACAGTTTTTAAATAGCATCAGTTGTTTGTGTTCAAAATCAGTGACTTTTGTCACTGATAGTTGGTGACAAATAATCAGTAAGACAATTCTAAACTATTTTGCTCCCTGTAGTTTCAAGCATTAAGGCTTGGTGATGCCAGAAATGGCTGGGAGTGAAAATGAAATGATTTCACTACTTCAAGTTAGGAACTAAGAGAATTTGAAGGTATTGACAACCATCTTGGATGTTACAATGAAAATAAAGATTTGGAGGATGCCGTGATTGAAAGCATTGGATGAAGGCAGTTCATTATCTACACTAGGTGTTTGTGCTGATTTTGTTCATTGTGTACACTGGATTAATTCCTCAGTTGATAACTATTAGGAACTAATACACAGTTTTATAGTACTGTAGTGTTCTAATTTGTTCTGTATTTCATTTAAGTACACAAGTTGTTACTTTTTTTATACCAATTTGTCTTTTTTATACTCTTTTTAACTATTTCCATGAAACTTCATCTAATTGGGGCAGCTGCTTAATTGGCCCAAAATGTATTGGTCCAATGTGTCTCAATTAACCAGAATGGGCAGAATTTATATGATGTTAATAAGTGCATTCACAGTCTTCCCCAACCAAAAGCCCTGGATGAACCATGACATCGGTAATCTGTTGAGGATCATATTGGTGGCATTCAGGTCTGGCAACCAAGAAAGTTACAAGAAATCTAGGTACGATCTCCAGAAAGCCATATCACAGATGAAGTGGCAATTCCGGACCAAACTTGAATCAGTGAAGGATACTCGACAGCTGTGGCAGGGTTTGAATGCTATTGCTTCTTACAAAGTGAAACCAGATGACAGGTGACAACAAGGCTTCACTCCCAGATGAGCTCAATTCCTTCTATGCTCGCTTTGACTGTCAAAACATGAAGGATTTCCACAGTCCCTGACATGAAAGCATTGTTCAGGAGGGTGAACCCATGGAAAGCATCTGGCCAGCGGGATGAACCAGGCCAAATACTAAAGACCTGTGCTGATCAATTGGCTGGAATGTTCACGGATATCTATAACTTCTCGATTCGATATTCTGAGGTACCCACCTGCTTCGAGCCCTCTTGAATTATACCGATGCCTAAGAAGAAAACAGTAACCTGCCTCATTGACTTTTGTCCAGTAGTACTTAGTGTACATCCACAGTGATGAAGTACTTTGAGAGGTTAGTGATGAAATGTATCAACTCCTGTGAGAGAAGTGACTTAGATCCATCCTACATTTACTTAGTTCCACTACTGGCATAATAGGTCCACAGCAGATGCCATTTCTTTGACTTCACTCAACCCTGGAACATCTGGACAGCAAAGATGCATGCATCAGGATGCTCTTTATTGACGACAGATATTCAATACTATCATCCCCTCTAAACTACTGAATAAGCTTCAAGATCTTGGCCTCAATACCTCCTTATGCATTTGGATCCTCAATTTTCTCAATTGGCGACTGCAGTCTATTTGGATTGGCAACAACAGCTCCTCCACAATCTCCATCAGTACCGGTGCACCACAATTCTGAGTGTTTAGGCCCCTGTTCTATTCAGTTTATACTTAGGTGGGCACGTGGCCAAGTGGTTAAGGCATTCGACTAGCAATCTGAAGGTCGTGAGTTCGAGCCCCAGCCGAGGCAACCTGTTGTATCCTTGAGCAAGGCACTTAACCACACGGTGCTCTGCGATGACACTGGTTTTTGCCCTTCCCTTGGACAATATCGGTGTTGTGGAGAGGGGAGACTTGCAGCATGGGCAACTGCCAGTTTTCCATACAACTTTGCCCAGGCCTGCGCCCTGGAGAGTGAAGACTTTCCAGGCGCAGATCCATGGTCTCGCAAGACTAACGGATGTCTTAGTACTTATGACTGTGAGGGTAAGCACAGCTGCAATGCCACATTTAAGTTTGCTGATGACACCACTGTTGTTGGCTGAATCAAAGGTGGTTGAGGAATCAGGAGGTAGGAGGGAGATTGAACAACAACAACAACCTTTCAGCAAGACTAAGGAGCTGATTATTGACTTCACCGAAGATCCATGAACCAGTCTTCATAAGGGGCTCAGAGGTGGAGAGGCTCAGCAACTTTAAATTCCTCAGTGTTATCATTTTAGGGGATCTGTCCTGAACCCAGCATGTAAGTGTAGTTACGAAGAAAGCACAGCATGCTTCTACATCTTTAGAAGTTTGCAAAAGATTCAGCATGACAGCTAAAACCTTGACAAACTTCTATGGATGTGTCCATAACACCATAAGATACAGGAGCAGAATTAGGCAATTTGGCCCGTCACTCCTGCTATGCCATTTCATCATGGCTGATCCAATTTTCCTCTCTGCCCCAATCTCCTTCCTTCTCTCTGTATCCTTTCATGTCCTGACCAATCAAGAATCTATCAGCCTCTGCCTTAATTATACATAAAGACTTTGCCTCCACAGCAGCCTGTAGTAAAGAATTACACGGATTCACCACTCTCTTGCTAAAGATATTCCTCTTCTGGTCTCCCACCATAGGAAACATCATCTCCACATCCACTCTATTAAGGCCTTTCACTTTACAATGCATTTCAATGAGCTCACCCCTCATTCTTCTGACTTTTAGAGTGAATGCAGGCCCAGAACCACTAAACTCGCTTCATACGACAAGCTATTCAATCCTGCCATCATTTTCGTGCACCTCCTTTGAACCCTCTCCATTTTCAGCACATACTTTCTAAGATAAGGGTCCCAAACCTCCTCACATTATTCTAAGTGAGGCTTCAGCAGTGCTTTATGAAGTCTCAACATTACATCCTTACGTTTATATTCTAGTCCTCTTGAAATGAATGCTAACATTGCTTTTGCCTTCCTTGCCATAGACTCAACCTGAAAATTAACCTTTAAGGAATCCTGCACAAGGAATCCCAAGTCCCTTTGTGTCTTGGGTTTTTGTATTTTCTCTCCATTTAGAAAATAGTCAACCCTTTCATTTCTTCCACCGAAGTGCTTGACCATACACTTCCCAATTCTATATTCCATCAGCCATGTCTTTGCCCATTCTCCTCATCTATCTGAGTCCTTCTGTAGCCTCTCTACTTCCTCAGAACTACCTGCCCATCCACACATTTTCATATCATCTGCAAACTTTGCAACAAAGTCATTAATTCCATCATCCAAATCATGGACCTACAGCGTAATAAGAACCTGTCCCAATACAGACCCCTTTGGAACACCACTAGATACTGGCAGCCAGCCTGAAAAGGCTCCCTTTATTCCCACTCTTTGCCTCCTGCCATTAAGCCACTGCTTTATCTATAAAGAATCTTTCCTGTAATACCATGGGCTCATAGCTTGTCAAGCAGCCTCATGTGTGGCACCTTGCAAAGACCGCCTGAAATTCCAAGTAGATAACATCAACCGATTCTCCTTTGCCAGTCCTACTTGTTATTTCTTCGATGAAGTTCAACAAATTTATCTGGCAAGATTTTCTCTTGAGGAAACCATGCTGACTATGGGCTATTTTATCATGTAGACCTCATCCTTAATCAACTTCAGCATCTTCCCAGCCACTGAGGTCAGATTAACAGGCCTATAGTTTCCTTCCTTCTGCTTCTCTCCCCTTTTGAAAAGTGGCAACTTGCAATTTTCCAGTCTTCTGGATCCATTCTAAAATCTAGTGGTTCTTGAAAGATCATCACTAATGCCTCCACAATCTCTTCAGCCACCTCATTCAGATGGTCCATGTGTCTTATCTACCTTCAGGCGTTTCAGTTTCCCAAGAACCTCCTCTCTAGTTATGGTAACTTTGCACACTTCATGCCCCCGGCTTCCACATACTTCCATCATACTTCTCGTGACTTCCACAGCGAAGACTGATACAAAATACTTACTCAGTTTGTCTGCCATTTCATTGTCCCCCGTTACGACCTCTCCAGCATCATTTTCCAGTGGTCTGATGTCCACTCTCGCCTCTCCTTTACATTTTATGTATCTGAAGAAACTTTTGGTATCCTATTGACTAGCTTATTTTTGTATTCCATCTTTACCTTTTTAACAACTTTTTTAGTTGCCTTCTGTTGGTTTTTAAATGCTTCCCAATCCTCTAACTTCCCACTATTTTTTGCTCTATTATATGTTCTCTCTTTGGCTTTTATGTTGACTTTGACATCTCTTGTTAGCCACGATTGTGTCATCTTTCCTTTAGAATACTTCTTCCTCTTTACGATGTATATATCCTGTACTTTCTGAATTTCTTCCAGAAATTCCAGCCATTACTGCTCATCCCTCATCCCTGCAAGTGTTCTTTTCCAATCAATTCTGGCCAATTCCTCTGTCATGCCTCTGTTATTTCTTTACCTCCACTGTAATACTAATACCTCTAACTTTAGCTTCTCCTTAAATTTCAGGTTGAATTCGATCATGTTACGATCACTCTCCCCCAAGGGTTCTTTTACCTCCAGCTGTCTAATCGATTCTGGTTCATCGCACAACACCCAATCCAGAACAGCTGATCCTCTCAGGGTTCAACCACGAGCTGCTCTAAAAAGCCATCTTATAGGCACTCTAGAAATACCTCCTGCTGTAATTCAGCACCAACCTGATTTTACCTATCTACCTGCATATTGAAGTCCCCCATAACATTGCCCTTTTGGCATGCATCTTCTATCTCCCATTGTAATTTGTAGGCCACATCCTCACACTGTTTGGGGGTCTGGATACAATTCTCATCAGGGTCTTTTTTATCCTTGCAGTTCCTTAGTTCTATCCACAATGGTTCAACTTCTTCTGACCCTATGTCACCTCTTTCTAGGAATTTGATTTCATTTTTTACTAACAGAGCAATCCTGCCCCCCCTGCTTTCCAGCCTATCCTTTTGATACAGTGTGTATCCTTGGACCTCGGACCTTAATTTCCCAGCTGTAATCTTCCAGCCATGGTTGAGGAATACTTACAACATCATACCTGCTAACCTGCAAAAGTACTGCAAATTCATCTACCTTACGCCGTATACTGCGTGCATTCAGATACAACAGGCCATATTATCAAAGAATAAAGAAGTTATTTTCAGGGTCTTGCTTACAATTTATCTGTCAAACAACATTATAAAGGATTACCTGGATCACTACATTGTGCAACTTAACTGTATGCATCAAAATTAACAGTCATGATTCCTACAGTAAACAATACTTACACTTTGTGTGCTATTTCATTATCTGGAAAGTGTGTCCTTCAAGAGATATTGAACGTGCTGTATAAATGTAAGTTCCTTTTCCCCTTTTTGCAAACTCTTACTTCAGTTCTCTGCCCTAGAAAATATTTATCAGCCAGCGTCGTCATCTCAGACTTTGCACTAACAGCCACAATGCTATTGACCAGCCTTCCTGATGAGGAGCCTTCGCCAGAAACAATGACTACTTATTCCTCTCCATAGATGTTGCTTGAACTGATGGGTTCCTCCACTGCTTAGTATATGCTCCTTAAGTTTTCCAGCATCTGCTGAATCTCTCGTGCTATTGATCAGTTTTCTCTTCTGATTGGGTCTTGCTATCTTTTTCCCACCCTCTTCTTACAAAAACTCAATTCATCATCACCATGCCAAATCCATACATGGTTAACATTTTGGGTCATGTTCATTTCCCTAAATTAACTCCTCTTTCACCAAATGATTCATTGTACTCCAACTTCTGAAGCACAAAGACTATTGAGATCAGTTAGAAATACTAAAACGTATGTTAGCACCCTAGCTTCCATCAAAATCTGTGTCTTTCTCAGATGTAAGAGAGTGCTGGCAAAAAGATTCTAGTCTGGGTGGTTTCCCTACTATTATAACAATAGTTAAAACATTTTTGTGCTGTTTTTTATTAGTTTGTAATTAACATAAGATCTGAGTCAGCTATGACTTTATTGTTTATTTTCATTTTATTATGAACCTTATAATGAGTCATAATTTAAATGTCTGGAAAATCAATTTGCCTCACACCATTATCCCTCAAAAACATCAGCAATAAGTAAATTGTTTGGAACAAATCCAATTGCATAGGGCTATCTGATAGTCAATGGACCAGAGGGAATAGTCTAAAAGCCCTTAAATAGGTAAGAAAAACAAAATATTTACAGGAATCAGAAGTACAATATTTTGATTTCTATGTCTATGAATATTTCAGCAGATTGAGCAAAGAAATTTTGGAATAATTTATCCCTCTCTCAAATAATGATTTTTCCCCCAGAGTTCAAAGGTTATACCATTCCTAAGGGGAGCATTGTGATTGCAAATCTGTGGTCAGTCCACAGAGATCCAAGCAGATGGGAGCAACCTGATGAATTTAATCCTTCTCGTTTCTTGGATACAGATGGAAACATAGTAAAAAATGAAGCTTTTATGCCTTTTGGAATAGGTAAGAGTTTATTTTCGAGTGTAGTATTCTTAATGGTAAATTTGTTTATTGTTCTTGCTTGAACTGAGGTACAGGGGAAATCGTTGTTACCATGTCAACCATACAGATCATTTTATTACAATAATGCATTGAGGTAATACCAAGAGAAGACAATAACAGAATGTAGTATTTAGTGTTACAGTTAAAGGAAAAGTGCAGTGCAGACAGACAATAAGGTACAGGGCTATAACTAGGTAGACCGTGAAGTTAAGAGCCCATCTTATTGCACTAGGGGATGGTTCATTAATTTTATAACAGTGGACTAGAACCTGTCCTTGAGCCTGGTAATATGTGGCTTCAGGCTTTTATATCCTCTGGCCAAATGGGAGAGGGAAGAGGAGAGAATGTTCAGGGTGGGTGGGTCTTTGATTGCATTAGCTGCTGTACCGAGGCAGTAAGAAGAGTAAACAGAATCCATGGAGGGGAAGCTGGTTTCCATGATGTGCTGAGCTGTGTCCACAGCCCACTGCATTTTCTTGCAGTTACAGGCAGAATTGTATTAAAACAATTTCCTCTACGTCCTTCCGTGTGAACAGTATTATTTGTCAACTAAGGAAATAAGTTGGAGAGTCAGAGAAACATGTTTGTCCTTGTACAAAAATCACTGAACATTACAGCAAGCAAAGCTGGAAGGCAAATAATGTTCTGGTTTTCATTGCAAGAGGACGAGTACAAGTGTAGAGATGTTTTGCTGAAATGATATAGGGATACTGATGACATTATTGGTCTACCTAAGAACAAAGAAACGTACAATGGAGAGAGTTGAAGAAAGACTTACCAATTTGATTTCTGGACTAAGCAGATAGAACCTATTTGTCTCAAGATGAACTTATTGAAACATAAAATTCTTAGGAGCTTGCCAGGATAGATGTAGAAATGATATTTGGATAGCACACTGGCACAACTAGTTGAGCTGCTACATCACAGCACCAGCGATCTGGGTTCAATCCTGACCTTGAATACTGTCTGTGTGGAGTTTGGACCTTCTTCTGGGTGTACCAGTTCCCTCCCATGTAGCAAAAATATGCAGGTTGGCAATTAATCAGCCACAGCAAGTTGTCCATAGGTCATAGGTGAGGGGTAGAATCTGAGATGGGGGGTTTATGGGAATGTTTCAATAGATGCATCTAATATCAGAGAAACGTATACAACATACGTACATCCTGAAATTCTTTTTCTTTGCAAACATCCACGAAAACAGAGGAGTGCCCCAAAGAATGAATGACAGTTAAAACGTTACAATCCCAAAGACCCCCCAACTCCCCCTCCCAGGCACAAACAGCAGCAAGGCAATGACCCTCCCCTCACCAGCAAAAAAGCATTAGCACCCTCCACCGAGCACTCAAACATGCAGCAAAGCATCAATAAAGATGCAGTACTCCAAAAACTACTCGTTCACCCAATAATTTGACATACCACAGATTCTCTCTCTCTCCCTAATAGGGGAAAAAGAGGTGTCCCCATTTCACAGTGAGAGGGGAGACATATGAAACAACTCACTGATGTATGATGTTAAAAGGCTGTTGCGTCGCTTTTTACGAGCTCTACGCCCAGAGAGTCGACATCAAAATGACGCAGCTGTCTGGGCACACAGCCCACAGCAACTAACCAGCTGCTCCCAATGTTCTGTGTTCTTCCGCAATGCTTCAGTCAGGGGCATCGGCCTAGAATCAGCAAGTCCCCAGAGCCACGAAATTCCGGAACCCTGAAGGCGCACTCATCTTGCAGGCCGTGTCCTTCGGATATCAAAAAATGGCCGGTTGTGATGCCCTGAGAGCGGGTCCTGTTCCTGCAAAGAACCAAAATCAGAGTGTAAATCCAGTTCAGGGTGTTCAAAAGAACACTCCCACACCCTGAAAAGGGACTAAAAGAGATATCAAAGATAGAAATGAAGCTGTTTCTGAAGGTGCAAGCAAAGGAGTCGCCATTTAGTGCCATCTTAACTTCGCCTCACCTTCATTAGGAATAGTCGACATGGCTTTGTCAAAGGCAGGTCATGCCATATGAGCCTGATTGAATTTTTTGAGGATGTGACCAAACATGTTGATGAAGGTAGAGTAGCAGATGTAGTGTAGATGGATTTCAGCAAGGCATTTGATAAGGTACCCCATGCAAGACTTATTGAGAAAGTAAGGAGGCATGAGATCCATGGGGACATTGCCATTGCTAAAGGCAAAGAGTGGTTGTTGACGGGTCATGTTCTGCATGGAGATTGGTGACTAGTGGTGTGCCTCAGGGATCTGTTCTGGGACCCTTACTCTTCGTGATTTTTATAAATGACCTGGATGAGGAAGTGGAGGGATGGGTTAGTAAATTTGCTGATGACACAAAGGTTGGGGATGTTGTTGATAGTGTGGAGGGCTGTCAGAAGTTACAGCGGGACATCGATAGTATGCAAAACTGGGTTGAGAAGTGACAGATGGAGTTCAAATATGATGGCAGAATATAGTATTAATGGTCAGACTCTTGGCAGTATGGAGGATCAGGGGGAGCTTAAGGTCCGAGTCCATAGGACACTCAAAAGTTGCTGTGCAGGTTGACTCTGTGGTTAAGAAGACATGCGGTGCATTGGCCTTCATCAACCATGGGATTGAGTTTAAGAGCCTAGAGGTAATGTTGCAGCTATATAGGACCCTGGTCAGACCCCACTTGGAGTACTGTGCTCAGTTCTCGTCATCTCACTACAGGAAGGACGTAGAAACTATAGAAAGGGTGCAGAGGAGATTTACAGGGATGTTGCCTGGATTGGGGAGTATGCCTTACGAGAATAGGTTGAGCGAACTTGTCTTTTTCTCCTTGGAGCAACGGAGGATGAGAGGTGACCTGATAGAGAGAGGTATATAAGATGATGAGAGGCATCGATTGTGTGGATCGACAGAGGCTTTTTCCTAGGGCTGAAATGGCTAACATGAGAGGGCACAGTTTTAAGGTATTTGGAAGCAGGTACAGAGGTGATGTCAGGGTTAAGTATTTACGCAGAGTGCTGAGTGCATGGAATGGGCTGCCAACGATGATGATGGAAGCAGATACGATAGGGTCTTTTAAGAGACTCCTGAATAGGTACATGGAGCTTAGGAAAATAGAGGACTATGGGTAACCCTAGGTAATTTCTAAACTAAGTACATGTTCGGCTAAGCATTGTGGGCCGAAGGGCCTGTATTGTGCTGTTGTTTTTCTATGTTTCTATGAATAGGGCTTTGCGATGTTGGAAATCTGATGCCTCTCTGTAGTGATGAGAATGGAGCCATATTACACCATGTGTCACTGGAATGACGCTGCAATTATGCAATAATGATTTGTTTTACATTGATCAATCCTTTTTTTTTGACTAGGAAAAAGAATCTGTATGGGAGAGCAAATGGCAAAGATGGAACTCTTCCTTATCTTCAGCAGCCTCCTGCAGTCATTTTTCTTCAAACTTCCTGAAGCTAATGATGCACCAAACATGTCTGGTCGATTTGGTCTCACTCTTTCTCCACATCCTTTTAAAATCATTCCAGTTAAGAGATAAGTTACATATTGGAACAGGCTACAGTCTTCCAAGGTTTATCATTTGCTGCAATGAAGAAAAGACAAAAATAAAGATTAGCTTCATTTGTCACAAGTACATTGAAACATCAAAGCATACATTGAGATGTGTTATTTGAATCAAATCGCATCAGCAAGGATTGTGCTTAGTACAGCCCGCAAGCTTTGCCATCCTTCTGGCACCAATGTAGCATGCCCACAACTCACTAACCCAAACCATACATCTTTGGAATGTGGGAGGAAGCCAGAGAACCCAGAAGAAACCCACATTGTCACAAGAAGAACATACAAATTCCTTATAGAGACTGGCAGGAATCAAACCCTGATTGGTGATTACTGGCGCTGTAAAGCAATTGCTCTAACTGCTACAGTACGAAGCTGATATCTCTTCAGTTCTTTGTATATATTACATCCATATTAACTTGAATGAAAAGGCAATCTCTAATTTTTCTCCTTTAATGGTGCAGCAATATGCACTGTAGATGTGTCACCATTGGCAATTTATGAAACAGAATCAGCTTTAAATATTCAGCCTCATTCTATGAATATATATTTTTCTTCTTCTGCAGAAATAGTTAAACATACCAGAAAACTTCCTATTTTTCCTAATATCTTGAATCTGACATCTCTACATAGAATGGAGAATGCATTCTTAAGCATTTCATTTTAAATATTTTACTCTTGAAGACTGCCTACAACTTACAGTGAACAATGCAAAGAAAAAGACACATGAACCACTTTTTGTTTTATCATCCTCTGGTAATTCATGAAAATCACATGGTTGAAGTGAGATGTATATTTCCTTCAGTATTTGCTGTTAGGTATTTTAATGAGAGAAAGAAAAAATAATGAAGAAACAATTGCTACAGGTCTTTATAATTGGGACAATTGCACTTTCTCTCCTAATTTAGTAGGTCTGTAAGATTTTGAAAACAATGTGATTTCTACATTATGGACATAGCTATGATTTTGGATTCCATGTTCCCAGTAAAGTTTCTGAATTGGTATCTGGAATATAGTACTGTGCAGAAGTTTTAGGCACATACACAGTATATAGCTAGTATCCCTAAGACTTCTACATAGCACTGTATTTGTCAACGTGGTGCAGTGAGCGGGTTTGTAAATATGGTAGGAGCAAAGGATATTAGGAATGGCGAGGACGGAGTGCCGTGGGAGGGGTGTGGGACAGGTGGCAGAGGAGTACTGGGGTGGTGGTGTGGTTGATGCATGCAGACACATCCAGCCCTGAGATACCAGGCAAGGTCACTTGATTCCAAACAATTGCTTTATTGATCATTACAGAATATCTCTGTGGTGCTTACACTCCCCGCTTCTCCCTTCCCCTTTTCCCAACCATGATTCCCCTCTCCCTGCTCCCCTCCCACTGTCAGTCCACAATAGAGACCCATATTAGAATCAGGTTTACCATCATTCACACATGACATGATATTTGTTTTTTTTTTGCAGCAGTACAGTGCAATACATAAAATTACTACAGTGCTGTGCAAAGTTCTAAGGCACCCTATCTATATATACTCCATGTGCCTGAGACTTTTGCCGGGTACTGTATGTGTAAATATTTCTGGTTAATCATATATGTTGGCTGTCATAATGGTGAGTAAACTAGAATGCATGTACCTTGTTCTCTCCCTTAGATCAATCATTGTTCTTGGATATCTGAAAGGAAAAAGAGACATGAATAAGGTTGGGGTGATGTAGAAAAATATCTCCTATACCAGCAAGACCTTCTTCACACGTGCATCATAAATGGGATGACAATTGTCTCAGCAATGGCCATTTTGTTGAGTGCCTGTTTTTGCTTGGTTTGAGAACCTACAGTTATGACATTCTCTCTTGTTAGCTCCAATTCCTCAGGTTTCACTGCACTTTCTGCAAGAAGGAGTATCAGTCTTTCTAAGCTTTGCTGCCACTGTGGAGCAGTTGTCAATGTGTGCACGCTTTGAAGTGTGAGATTTAGGCTTGTGTCAGCGTTGACTGGGTTTAGGGTGAGCTCTAGTGAAAGTTGTTAGTAGATTGGTGTTAGAGATACAGTAAATTGAGCAATAGCTGAGGATGCCAACTCATACTGATTTACACTACACAGAAAATACTAAAGTTCTTCAGATGCTCTGTCCTGATCTTCAGGACTAAAATCATGCTTTGACTATCTTTTCACAATGTGAAAATTGTATGTTCACCATTCTTTATTGGGAGGGTCTGCTGTTTCCATGTACCCCAACCCCATTCTTAAAATGTCAATCACTCCTCCATTCTATCTGTGTCAAGGCATCCAGTGTAATATCTTAAAATAATAGTTTGCTATTCAACCTCAGCCCAATGCATTTCCTTTTTCAAAAGGTCAAAATTAAGAACAGTGGGTTGGCCTCAACACTGATGTATGCAATCACCGGACAATTGGGAAATAAAGGTTGCACTCAGAAGTCATAATTAACAGCTCTAATTATTTACACATTATAACCATTTCAACCACACTAAATGTGATATGGAAACCGTGACACCTCATGCACTCTTGATCTTTTCAAGGATTTTATGTTCCCCGGCCTCCATCATCTCATTTTTATTGTGGATGTCCAGTCCCTATACACCTCCAACCCCCCGTCCCTATACACCTCCAACCCCCACCAGGAAGGCCTCAAATCTCGCTGCATTTTTCTGGACACCAGACCTAACCAGTTCCCCTCCATTCTCCTCTGCCTAGCAGAACTTGTTCTCACTTTCAATAATTTCTTCTTTGGCTCCTCCCACTTCCTTCAAACAAAAGGAGTAGCCATGGGCACTCGCATGGGTCCCAGCTATGCCTGCCTGTTTATCGGCTATGTGGAACAGTCTATGTTCCAAGCCTACACTGGTAATCATCTCACACTTCTCCTATGCTACATCAACAAATGCATTGGTGCTGCTTCCTGCACTTGTGTTGAAGTTGTCGATTTTATTCATTTTGTCTCCAGCTTCCACTCTGCCCTCAAGTTCACCTGGTCCATTTCCGATACCTCCCTTCCCTTTTTCGATCTCACTGTCTCTATTTCCGGAGACAGCTTATGCACCAATGTCTATTACAAACCCACGGACTCTCACAGCTACCTAGACTACACCTCGTCCCACCCTACTACTTGTAAAAATGCCATCCCCTTTTCTCAGGATGAGGCTCTTCATTCTAGAACGAAGGAGATGTCCTTTTTCAAAGTAAGGGGCTTCCCTTCTGCCACCATCAACGCTACCCTCAACCACATCTCTTCTATTTCACGCATCTTAACCCATCCTCCCGCCACCCTACCAGGGATAGGGTTCCTCTGGTCCTCATTTACTACCCCACCAGTCTCTGCATCCAGTAGATAATTCTCCAAAACTTCTGCCACCTCCAACAGAATCCCACCACCAAGCACATCTTTGCCACCCCCCCCCTCTGATTTCTGCAGGGATCACTCCCAAATGACTCCCTTTTCCATTCGTCCCTCCCCAATGTTCTCCTTTGTGGCACTTATCCTTGCAAGTGGAACAAGTGCTACACCTGCCCCTACACCTACTCCCTCACTACCATCCAGGGCCCTAAGCAATCCTTCCAGGTGAGGTGACACTTCACCTATGGGTCTGTTTGGGTCATTTACTGTATTGGGTGTTCCCAGTGTGACCCCTTGTACATCGATGAGATGTGATGTAGATTGGGAGACTGCTTCGCCGAGCAACTATGCTCCATATGCCAGAACAAGTGGGATCTCCCAGTGGCCACCCATTTTAATTCCACTTCCCATTCCCATTTTGATATATCCATCGATGTCTGGCCTCCTCCACTGTCGGGATGAGGCCACACTAGGATGGAGGAACAACACATTATATTCCATTTGGGTAGCCTCCACCCTGATGACATGAACATCGATTTCTCAAACTTCCAGTAATGCACCCAACCCCCTCTCCATTTCCCACCCCCTTTACCTTCTCTCATATCATCTCACCAATCAATTTCCCAGCTCTTTACTACATCCCTCCCCCTCCGAGTTTCACCTATCACTTGCCAGTTCTCTCTCCCACCCCCTACCTTTTAAATCTAGTACTCAGCTTTTTTTCTCCAGTCCTGCCGAAGGGTTTTGGCCTGAAACATCGACTGTACTTTTTTTTTTCCATAGATGTTGTCTGGCCTGCTGAGTTCCTCCATCATTTTTTGTGTGTGTTGCTCAGATTTCCAGCATCTACAGATTTTCCCTTGTTTATGAAAACAGTCCATCTTCCCTGAAAATGTCTGTCAAAATGTGTGAAATGATCCAACATTTAAAAGATACTTGGATAGATACATGATTAGTAAGTTAGGAGATAACATCATAACTCATGGAATAGTGTGTAAGATTCCAGCAGGATATCAGTCAAATGGGAAAGTGAGTGAAGGAATGAAACTCAGACAAGTGCAAGTGCAAACTGCTCTGTAGTTCCCTGCTTTCCGCCTTTTTTTTAAACAAGGAACTCACATTGGCTGTTTTCTAAACTTCTGGTAGAATTGGGTGTTTAGCAAACTTTGAAAATTTTCAACCATTGAATCCACTAACTCTGCAACCACTTCCTTTAGAACCTTAGCATGCAATTCATCAGGCCCAGGTCTCTTGCTGCCTTAGCTCCATGCATTTGTCCATTTGGGATGTTTGTAAGTTATATGATGTTATTTGAAATTTGTCCATCTGATGCAAAAAACATATTCAACATTACTGCCATTTCTTTGCTGTCATTAGTTCACCAGTCTCATTCTCTGGAGGCCATACATTTATCTAAGCCACCATTTTCCTATTTATGTCTCCATAGAAACTTTTACTGTTATGGAGTTATTGAACACTACAGAACAGAAACAGGCCCATCAGCTCATCTAGTGCATGTGAACTATTAATCTGCTTAGCCCCATCGACCTGTATCTAGATCACAGCTCGCCATACCCCTCCTATACATGTACCTATCCAAATCTCTCTTAAATGTTGAAATCAAACTTGGACTTAAGTTTGACAGTGACACCACTGGATCAAGGGTGGTGATGAATCAGCATATACATATGAGAGAGATTGAAAATCTGGCTGAGTGATGCCACAGCAACAACCTCTCACTCAATGTCAGCAAGACCAAGATTATTGAATACAGGATTAGGAAACCAGAGGTCCATGAGAAACTCCTCATAGGGGGATCAGAGGTGGAGAGGGTCAGCAACATTAACTTCCATGGTATATCTTTACAGAGGATCTGTCCTTGGTCCAGCACATAGCGTTACGAAGAAGCACACCGGCGCTTCTACTTTCTTCAAAGTTTGTGTCATGGTCCGGTCCGTGAAGTCCCCATTGTGGTTCATGGTCCGGTCCATGGACTCAGGACTCCGGGTCTTCCAGCTGACCCTTGTTTGACTAAATCAAAGGCACCTGACTCCCATCTTTGGGCTTGCAATATAAGTAGCCTTGGGATTGCATGTGGGCTGCTGGTTTGTCTTGTCAGTCTCCCTTTGGAGCAACCTGCTGATGGAAGGCTAGTGAAACCATTTGTGATCTCTGGGCCTGGTTGGAGGATCACTGCTTCATGGAGCCTTGTTGCCACTCATTGGAGTAGTCTTTGCAGTATGGATTTGGCTGTTTCCTGGGACAACTGAGTAGCTGCCAGCCACTCTGAGCTAGGTAGGGATCTGGCTGTTTCTGTAGCCAGCTGAGGTTGCTGACTGAACTGAGACTTGGAGCTACCCTGGAGCAGAGATGGAACTGTCTGTTGTTCTTTGGTGTTTGTTTCTTCTTGTCCTCGCCTACGTGGGATAAGTCAAGCTGTCTTGCTGTTGCCCTGTGGGGCGACATGTCTTGTCTTTGCCTCTGTTGGGTATGTCTGGCCGCCCTGCCGTTACCCAGCAGATGGACCTGTCCCACCTTGGTGTGGAGAAGTTGAGTCCTGGCTTGTCTTAAGCTAAGTCCTGGCTGTATGTCTATGTTCTGTCCTGTCTCATGTTAGTGTCGTGTTAAAGATGAGTCCGGGCTTGTCAAAGGATAAGTCCAGGCTCTATGTTAATGTTCGGTTCCCAGTCTGTCTCTGAGCTCCAAGAGCCCGGGCCTCGATGATCCCGCAGCCAAGCTCAAGACCCAAGACCCCAGCCTCAAGCCATGGTCATGTCCTTGCCCAGTTCTGGGGTCTGAGCCCGAGGCAAGACCCAGGTTCTGGGTCCTTGTCCAGTCTCGGGCTCGGAGTCCAAGCCTTGTCTTGTCTCCAAGCTCAGGCCTCTAGACCCCAGCCACGTCCTGTCTTGAAGCCATGTCATGTCCTTGCCTGGTTCCGGGGTCCGAGCCCGAGGCAAGACCCAGGTTCTGGGTCCTTGTCCAGTCTCGGGCTTGGAGTCCAAGCCTTGTCTCCTAGTCCTGGTCCCGCTATCCCTAGCCCTACTCTGCGTTCTTGTCCCTACTCTAGTCAAGTCTTGTTCATTGTACTTCAGTGTCTGTGTCTTGCATCTGGGTCTGTTCCCAGCACCTCTCATATGACAGTTTGTGTATGTTCAGAAAACTTTGACAAATTTCTATAGTTCTGTGGTGGAGAATATATTGACTAGCTGCATCATGGCCTGGAATGGGAACACTAGTGCCCTTGAATGGAAAAGCCTACAGAAAGTAGTGGATATGGCCCAGCCTATCATGGGTAAAGCCCTCCCCACCATTGAGCACATCTACACGGAGCGCTGTCGCAGGAAAGCTGCATCCATCATCAGTGACCCCACCTCCCGGGGCATGCTGTCTTGTTGCTGACATTAGGAAGAAGGTTCAGGAACAGTTATTACCCCTCAACCACCAGGGTCTTGAACCAGAGGGGATAACTTCATTCAACTTATCTGCTCATCACTGAACCCTTCATCTCATGTTCTTGATATTTATTGCTTATTTATTATTATTATTATTGTTGAAATTCATTTTTCCTCAGCTCAAGCTAGTAAAACCTGAGGTACAGGCATAGCCAAGCACACTTATTTCTCAATTGCTGGAATTTTCAGACCATTCTAGTGGTGTTTATAATGCAGCTTTCTGAAGATTTATGTAGAAATTCCTGTGCAGCCCTAATTGTTTGCTATTGTGTAGGGCTTTTTGGATGATACCAGCTCTAGATACTGGGACAGTGTATACCCTGTTCATGTTCCATAGTCTTTTAACTTCATCTTTTTAATTTAACATATTTCTGGTGTTTTTCACATTGATTTCTGTAGGTCATGTGTGTTTGGAATGGCTATATCTATTAAATTAGTTGTTCTTGCTTGTTTATCCTGTATTATAACCAGACAGTTATTATGGATTGTCCTATTTGTAATTGATTGGTCATATTGTAATTTTTTGGTAGGCTGACTATAAAGCTGGATCAAGTTTCTATTTATAGTAAGGTGTGATTTCATTTATGAGTTTGTATTTTAAAGCAAGGTTTTGTTAAATGGCTCCAGATCCTGTTATGTGTTGGATTGTTTCTGGTTTTTCTTGACATTTTCTACATTTATTGCCTGGAATGTGTTGGTCTTTTATTATGTATTTGTGATTTTTTTTTTGTGTTAACTATCTGGGCCTGTATTGCCACAAGGAACCCTTCTGTATCTGGGAAGAGATCTCCAACTCTGAGCCAGGTGTTTTATGCTTCCTTGTTGACATCTAGTCTGCTCAGATCATAAGGATGTCTGACATGGAGGGTCATGCCCTTCAATTGGTTAACCTTACTTCAATAATGATAATGTCTTCATTTTTCTGGGTTGTGCTCTCATTTATGTTTAGTGGTCTATACTTCTCATTGGAATTGCTTGCATGGAGTGCTGATTCCTGTTTTCATTGATGAAAATATATCCTTAGGAGTTTTACCTGAATGTTGTGTAGATTTTTAATGTCCGTTATTCCTCTTCCCTCTTCTGTCCTAGGTAGTGTTAGTCTAAGTGTATTTGAATGCACATAATGTTTTCTGAAATTTGTCATTTCAGTTCTTATTTTACTTTGTAAATTTTCCAGATTGGTTTCAGACCAAGATATTATGCCAAAAGAATACTTTAATGTAGGTATAGTGAAAGTGTTTATTGCCTTTGTTATATTTTTACTGCTGAGCTCTGTTTGGGAGATTTTCTCAAGTAAATTCTGTCAGATGCTTTTCCTTTATCACACTCTGATCTATTTTCTTTGTTGATTTCCCAGTTAATTGTCTGTTTCATATTCATCCATTGGTTGTACTGTATCCTGCTGCTCTGTTTTGTATTTTATTAACTCTGTTACACCTTCCTTTACATTTAATGTTCTGCATTTATCCAGTCCAAAGTTCATGTTTGTATCTTTAAAAAATAGTTCTACTATTTGAATTAATTCTTTTGCTTAGCCGATGAAGGAGCATATGATTTCAAATCATGCATGTATAGATAGTGTGCTAAGGTATAATTCATTTTGTTGTTTCTGATTCGATACCCAATTTTAATCTGATTCAGTAAATTAGAGAGCAGGTTTAAAGCTAGACGGAACCATAGTGGACTTAGAGTTGCCCTGGAAAAAGCTTTGGTTTATTTTGGTAATAGTGGTTGTTCTTTTTTGGGTGCTAATAGATAGGGTGGTTACAGTACACCAATGCTTCATCAGATGTTGCAGGAAGTTCACAAGTATTGCGTGTAGTGTATATATGTATGTAAAGAACTTTTGTTAACTATGAGTGAGGGACAAAGTCATATACCTTTTGGTAGTCAATATAACAACATGAAAGATTTCTGCTTTTCTGTTGGGCTTGATTTAAAATTACGGAATCTATTATCAGTTGTTCTTTATATCCTTTCATACCCATATGGCATCCTTTCTGATCTTCTGTAAGTATATTGTGGTTATCTAACTGAGCGGTGATTAGTTGTGAGATACGTGATGTTACAACTTTATATATAGTTTATAAATAGGGTGCTATCTTAATAGATCTTCTGTGATTTCCCCTTTAGGTAAAAGATAGTTTTACCTTCTGTCCAACCGGCCTTATTATTTCTTTCTTCTTTTCTTTAGTATTTGCACAGTTTGTTCTCTTACACACTGTTTATCCACATTGGCGTGGTCTTTCATTAATTCTATTTTGGTTATTGAATTTATTGAGTGTGCTTGCAAGAAAATGAATCTTAGGGTTGTATATGGTATACATATATGTACTTTGCTAATATATTTACTTCGAACTCAACAGTTCCCACTGAACAGGACTCATCTTCAAGGACTCTTCATCTCGTGTTCTCCATAATTATTGCTTACTTATTTATTATCTTTTTTATAATTTATTTTTTATTGAAGTTCATCATCAAACAGACATTTCCATAAGATATTTCAGATATTGTACATATATATATCATATAGTCATATATGCCATAAATCTCTGCATAATATTTATCTGAGGTATACACTTATAGAAGAGAGGAAAGAAAGAACGAGCAAAAGGAGAAAACTATGTACAAGTAGGGAGTAATTTTTTTTACAACATATTCATTGATTTGTGAGAATAAAATCAATGAGGTGTTATGAAGTTAAACCATTTTTCCCGGTATGAATCAAATTGGTGTGCATATGACTCGGATTTTATGCCAAATAGACTGGATGCTAGATTTAAGGACTGGACAGCTAAAGGAATAACAGTTCTTTGCAATATAATGAAAGAAGGAACACCATTCAGTTTTGAAATGCTTAAAGAGAAACACTTATTAGAAAAACAAGATTTTTATTGGTATTTACAGATGCAACAGTATATTAATAGGATGGTTAAAAATGTAACCAAGGCAAGTATATGTTTGATAGAGCTATTTAGAAAACCATATAATTCAGATAATGGTAGTAGAATCATTTCAAGCGTATGTAAGGGTTTATCAAATCTTAGAACACATTCGACTTCATACATTAAAGCAAAATGGGAGAAGGAAGGAGGGATAATTATATCCGAGGAAGAATGAACAATAATATGGAGGTATCAATGGAAGTGTACCAGTTCACAGAAATGGAGGGAGTTCAGATGGAAAAACTTGATGAGGTATTTTAATACACCCTCTCAGAAATCCCATTATGATAGTAACCTCCCTGTATGCTGGAGAAATTGTGGAAATCAAAATGCAAACCATTATCATATTTTCTGGGAATGTCCTGTTATCAAAGACTGAAGTGGGATACACTATGCCCTACAAGACATCTTTAAATGTGAAACACCCTTAGAAATTAAGACCATCTATTTTGGGTATATACCTTAAGAATTGTTGAAAAGAGATAAATATTTAGTGAATATACTGCTGGTGGCTGGTAAAAAGACTCTTACCAGGAAATGGTTATCACAGGAGAGCCCAACTTTAAATGCATGGATAGAAATTACAATGGACATTTACAAAATGGAGAAGGTAACAGCATCTGTTAATCATAAATTGTAACAATTTATTATCATTATTAATTTGTTTATTTCCTTTAAAATCTGCCCTGTTGGGTGTGATCCTTCATTGATTCTATGGTGTTACTTGTATTTACTCTGCCCACAAGAAAAAGAATCTCAGTGTTCTATATAGTGATGTCTGTGTACTGTGATAACATTTACTTTGAACGTTGAATCTACCACTTCCACTGGTAGTTCATTCCACACTTTCACCACCCTCTGAATGAAGAAGTTTCCCCTCATGCTTCCCTTAAACAGTTCACCTTTCATGCTTAACCCATGACTTCTAGCTCTAGTCTCACCCAAGGTTAATTAATGATAAAAAGCCTGCTTGCACTTACCTTTACCCCTCATAATTTTGTATACCTCTGTAATGCCCTGGTTAATATTTCTACTGCTATGTTGTAGGTATTTCATTTCAGCGGTTTTCTGCAAACGCAGTGTGTCCTGCTGGTAGAATGTTTTGGTTACGGCTAAAGGTAAGAAGCTTTTTGTTCAACATGAATGTAGTGTCAGCCAAGCAGAGAGAGCTTTCTAAAAGACAGTAGTCTGGTTTGGAGTCTTTTTTGGCGGGAGCTGAGGAACGGGACAGAAAGGAAGATGCCACAGAATGCTGTTGGAAAGAGAGTCTCCATTGCAAGAAGTGCTTTGTGCAGATGAATGTCTCCGAGGAGGAAGGGTAATACTCCTGAGAGAGACGGCCAGTTTACTTGAGGTGGTCTTTGAGGGGAGTTCAAAAATGTGGCGGGTGTTTTCACATAGAGTGTGGGTCCAGTGCAGCAGCTCATGAATAAGAGGTACGCTCCCGAATACTCCAGTATGAACTCGGAACAGTTATGTGCACATTAGACTGGTTTAACAGTAATGGACCCTTTTATTTTCTTTTATTTTTCTTCCTATTAACTGTTTGATAAAGCTGAAATTCTTTATAATTTTATGCAGTGTATAATCTGTTATTTCTTGCCGACTGATAGTTGTGTATGGGCAGTATTTACACAACATTTGCTCAAATCGAGTTTCCGTTAAGTGGAACATCCCAACTTTACTGTTTGGTTGAACCCCAAATCATACCAACCCTAGATGTAAATTGTTTATAAAGGTGACCTTCTTACTACAGAGCCCCGGGGCTGTTAGCGGAGTTAGCAATCAAGCCAAGTTTCCATACGAGCCCAATGAAAGGGTTACATTTTGTGGGGGCTTCATCCAGAGATTTCGGGCGCTGTTTGAATGCTGTTTTAGGATTGATTAAGCAGTTTGTGTGTTTAAACTAGTGTTGGCGAAATGATTAAGTACTAGTGTTGGGCGCTACAGGGATTAAGGTTCTGTGCGATTCAAAGAGATTATCAAATAATTCTTGTATTCTGAACAGGGTGGATGTAAGGAATCCCGATAGACTTTTACTCGGGAGCTGAGTTCTGTGAAAGTGCTGGGGGTAGTTATGCAGATTGAACGGTATTTTGACCAATCAGCTGGTAAGGATGTTGTGTTAGTCCACACTAGCAATGACGTAACTGAAGTCGTGCTGCCCAATATATTAGAAGCTCCTGGAAAGGTGGGGTCATGGGCAGTCCATATTTTTAGAAAAGGGGGAAAGGTAGCTGAGGGCAAAGACTTTTAAGACAAGTTGGTCTTGTTTCTGGGAAGTGAGGGAAAGGAGTTGTTTGATGTGAAAGGTCTAATGAGTTCTTCAGCAGTTGACGGAAATTCTGAATTGGTGTCGGCTATTACATCACTGGTTGATAAATGCCAAAGTTATCGTAGGCAGGGAGTATTCTCTGGAGTCAAACCCGCACCCAATGGGGAAGAAGAATGAGGTTTGGGCAGAGCAGACTTCTCAGTTAATGGATGAATAGCAGTACTCAGATAATATGGAAAAAACAGAGACTGGTATTTAAAGGGTCTGGCGGTTGATATAGTGAGCTGCCTCAGGGCAGAAAACCCTTTAGCCACGTCAGCTAATTACTTGTAAGCGGTGGAAGGCCCTTTTGGCCTTGCAGAAAGTGCAGCGGATCTTAGGATGAAATCCAGGGGGGAGGAGAGAAGCTGTCTGTCTACCTTTTCAGGTTGGAGAAACTGCTGCATTTTTTGTGCCAGTGTCTGAGAGAAATTGCTTGAGAATGGAGCAAGTTGGGAGGGGCATGCTATCACATGAGGTGATTGCTCTATATATTCGAATGACCCACAAGATACGCCCTGCTCCACCTTTTACCTTTTGCCAAGTTACTCCGAGAAGTTAGGAGGAAAACATGACTGAGAAGCAGAACATTTCCAAAACTTGAGTAGTGTCTTCAGTGGTAGCCCCTAAGGCTAAAGTGACCCCTGATACCACAGAGATAGAGCTTTTGAGGAATGAGGTAGAAAACCTTCGAGCTGAGCTGATTTGATGGATGTCTGCTAATGTTTCAGCTAAACGTCCATTGGGAAACCCAACCCACCTGTAGGAATTAAGACGCAGAGGAATGCTGCTTAACAGGATCTCTTGACTAGAGAGGCAACTGATATCTTCTGTTACAACTGTGGAGAAGATGTACATTTCATATTATGTACTGAAGTAGTAGCTAGAGTGACAGGAATCCCCAAACTTGTCAGAGTGCCCAATATCCCAGCCATCCAGGTGGATGTTCCTGATGATTAGGAAGAGCCATGCATACATATGTGAGCACTGGTAAGACCTGAACTGCAGAAATCTTTAACTATCTATGTAAACAGGATGACAATGATTGTCAGGAACACCTCAGGAAGAGATGTTACACTCATATGTAGGATGCCAATTGCCCCTCTTTTTCCTGTGATGGTATTGTCTAATTTTGCAGGGGAAACGGAAGAAGAACAGTCTCCTGGATTGCGGAAGTTGACGTCGAAGTCATGCAACTTTGGTGACTCACCAATACTGGAGGAATGGAAAAGGAGATTAAATGAGAAGATGTCAGAATGCGAAGATGTCTTTTCTATTGATGAGTCTGATGGTTGGTTGCTCCAAAAGTACTTGCCACACTATTAGAGTGACCAAGGACACCCCTTTCCAAGAGAGGTAGCACCAGCGGAGCTAAAGATGTTCAACAGCACCTGCTTAAAGTGAAGGAAACTAAGTTCAGTTGTGGCAGAGGAACCTAAGCCACTAAGTAAACAAGTGATAGACAGGGGGAGATATCCTCCAGTAGTCAGGAAACATCACAAAGAGTGGCTGAAGTTGGAGAAGTTGAAGATGAGATGAGGAGGTCTCAGAGTCTGGAAACCCCAAGTTGGCTGGCAGAAAATGCATCTGGGAAACTGTGTGTTATGTCCATTCCCACGGTGAGATATGCTACTTCCATTTACAAATGGATTGAGGATCCTGAAACCACGAAATTCATTTGAATACTGTGTTACTAATAATAGTTTATTAAGTTCCACAGTCATGGGGATATGATTATTTTTGGTGGTGAAGAGAGTGTAATGGCCTGATTAAGGTTTCTACTGCTATGCTGTAGCTATTTCATTTTAGCAGTTTTCTGTAAAAGCATTGTGACCTGCTGGTAGAATGTTTTGGTTTCAGCTAAAGATAAGAAACCTATTGTTTGGTTTAGGAATGTTGTGTCAACTAATCTGGATGGTGGGATCTGGAGAAGGTTGCAGAGGGAGTTCTCTGAAGGACATTTGTTTGGTTTGGGGTCATTTTGGCAGGAGCTGTGGAGTAGAACAGAAGGGAAGATGCCATATAATGCCATTGAAAGGAGAGTCCCCATTGCAAGAAGTGCTTTGTGCAGATGAATGGCTTCAAGGAGGAAGGGCAATATCCCAGAGAGAGAGAGAGAGAGAGAGAGAGAGCCAGTTTGCTCAATATAGTCTTCACGGGGAGTTTGAAAATATGGGTGGTTTCACACAGACCGTGGGTCCAGTGCATGAGTAAGATACTCCGGAATACTCCAGTATGAGCTCCAATGTTTATGTGCAGATTGGACAGGCTTAACTATTATGGGCTCTTTTCCTCTTCCTATTAACCGCTTGACAAAGCTGAAATTGGCAAATATACTTTCTTTATAATTTTATGTGGCGTACAGTCTGTTATTTCTTGCCAACTGATAGTTGTGTATGGGCAATATTTATACAGCATTCACTCAAGTCAAGGTTTCATTAATTGGAACATCCCAACTTTCCTGTTTGGTTGAATCCCAAATCATATCGACCCTGGATGTATATTGTTTATAAAGGTGACCTTCTTACTACAGGGTCCCATGCTGAGTTAGCAATCAAGCCAAGTTTCCAGACAAGCCTGGTGAGAGGATTACACCTCTATCAAATCTCCCCACATTTTTCTATGCTCTCGGGAATAAAGTCCTAACCCATTTAATCCTTCCCTATAAATCAGGCCCTCAAGACTTGGCAACGTTCTTGTAAATTTCTTCTGCACTCTTTCTATCTGATTGATATCTTTCCTGTAGGTAATTAACCAGAACTGCACACAATACTTCAAATTAGCCTCACTGATGTCTTATACAACTTCAACATAATATCCCAACTCCAGTGCTTTGATTTATGAAGGCCAATGTGCCAAAAGCTCTCTTTACAACCCTGTCTACATCTGAAGCCATTTTCAAGGTATTATGAATGTGTATTCCTGCACTCTTCAGTGCCCTACCACTCACCGTACAAGTCCTATCCTGGTTTGTCCTCCCAAAGTGTAACTCCTCACAATTTTCTGCATTAAATTCCATCTGCCATTTTTCAGTCCATTCTTCTAGCTGGTCCAGATTCTGCAGCAAGCTCTGATGGGCTTCCTTGCTGCCTAATAGTCCCCAATCTTACTATGATCCACAAACTTGCTGATCCAGTTTACATTATCACAGTTTGTTGATGTAGATGATAAACTACAACAGTCCTCACACCAATTCCTGCAGCACACCACTAATCACAGGCCTCCAGTTAGAAAAGCAACCATCTACTATCACCCTCTGGTTTCTCCCATGAAGCCAATGTCTAACCCAGTTTACTATCTCATCCTGAATGCCAAGTGACTGAACTTTCTTGACCAACCTTCCATGCAAGATATTGTCAAAGACCTTGCTGAAGTCCATATAGACAACATCCACATCAGCTTTCCTGCTAACTTCCTCAAAAAAACTTCTACAAGATTGGTGGGATACAACCTACCAGGCACAAAGCTATGTTGACTATCCCTAATCCTTCCCTGTCTTTCCAAATATTTACATATCTGGTCCCTTAGAATACTTTCCAATGACATATCCACTGGCCTATAATTTCCCTGCTTACTTTTCGAGCCTTTCTTAAACAACAGAATAACATCCGCTATCCTCCAGTCTTCAGGCACCTCACCTGTCGCAAAGGGCATTTTAAATATCTGTTTTAGGGCCCTTGCAATATCTACTCTAGCCTCCCACAGGGCTTGAGGGAACACCTGGTCAAGCTTTGGAGATTTATCCATCCTAATTTGCCTCAAGACAGCAAACACCTCCTCTGTAATGTCCATGACCTTCCGGCTGCTTTGCCTCACTTCTATAGAACATAGAACAGTACAGCACAGTACAGGCCCTTCAGCCCACAATGTTGTGCTGACTGTTAAACCCTACCTCCCATATAACCCCCCACCTTAAATTCCTCCATATATCTGTCTAGCAGTCTCCTAAATTTCACTAGTGTATCTGCCTCCACCACTAAGTCAGGCAGTGTATTCCACGCGCCAACCACTCTCTGAGTAAAAAAACCTTCCTCTAATATCCCCCTTGAACTTCCCACCCCTTACCTTAAAGCCATGTCCTCTTGTACTGAGCAGTGGTGCCCTGGGGAAAAGGCGCTGGCTCTCCACTCTATCTATTCCTCTTATTATCTTGTATACCTCTATCATGTCTCCTCTCATCTGCCTTCTCTCCAAAGAGTAAAGCCCTAGCTCCCTTAATCTCTGATCATAATGCATACTCTCTAAACCAGGCAGCATCCTGGTAAATCTCCTCTGTATCCTTTCCAATGCTTCCACATCTTTCCTATAGTGAGGCAACCAGAACTGGACACAGTACTCCAAGTGTGGCCTAACCAGAGTTTTATAGAGCTGCATCATTACCTCGCAACTCTTAAACTCTATCCCTCGACTTATGAAAACTAACACCCCATAAGCTTTCTTAACTACCCTGTCTACCTGTGAGGCAACTTTCAGGGATCAGAGGACATGTACCCCCAGATCCCTCTGCTCCTCCACACTACCAAGTATCCTGCCATTTACTTTGTACTCTTCCTTGGAGTTTGTCCTTCCAAAGTGTACCACCTCACACTTCACCGGGTTGAACTCCATCTGCCACTTCTCAGCCCACTTCTGCATCCTATCAATGTCTCTCTGCAATCTTCGACAATCTTCTGTACTATCCACAACACCACCAACCTTTGCGTCTGCAAACTTGCCAACCCATCCTTCTACCCCAACATCCAGGTCGTTAATAAAAATCACGAAAAGCAGAGGTCCCAGAACAGATCCTTGTGGGACACCAGTAGTCACAACCCTCCAATCTGAATGTACTCCCTCCACCACGACCCTCTGCCTTCTGCAGGCAAGCCAATTCTGAATCCACCTGGCCAAACTTCCCTGGATCCCATGCCTTCTGACTTTCTGAATAAGCTGACCATGTGGAACCTTGTCACATGCCTTACTAAAATCCATGTAGATCACATCCATTGCACTACCCTCATCTATATGCCTGGTCACCTCCTCAAAGAACTCTATCAGGCTTGTTAGACATGATCTGCTCTTCACAAAGCCATGCTGACTGTCCCTGATCAGACCATGATTCTCTAAATGCCCATATATCCTATCTCTAAGAATCTTTTCCAACAGCTTTCCCACCACAGACGCAAGGCTCACTGGTCTATAATTACCTGGACTATCCCTACTACCTTGAACAAGGGGACAACATTTTCCTCCCTCCAGTCCTCCGGTACCATTCCCGTGGACACGAGGACATAAAGATCCTAGCCAGAGGCTCAGCAGTCTCTTCCCTCGCCTCGTGGAGCAGCCTGGGGAATATTTTGTCAGGCCCTGCGAACTTATCCATCCTAATGTATTTTAAAAACTCCAACATCTCCTCTCCCTTAATATCAACATGCTCCAGAACATTAACCTCACTCATATTGACCTCACCTTCATCAAGTTCCCTCTCATTGGTGTTACCAAAGAGAAGTATTCATTGAGGACCTCACTCACTTCCACAGTCTCCAGGCACATCTTCCCACCTTTATCTCTAATTGGTCCTATCTTCACTCCTGTCATCATTTTGTTCTTCACATAATTGAAGAATGCCTTGGGGTTTTCCTTTACCCTACTCGCCAAGGCCTTCTCATGTCCCCTTCTTGCTCTTCTCAGCCCCTTAAGCTCCTTTCTTATTACCCTATATTCCTCAATAGACCCATCTGATCCTTGCTGCTTAAACCTCACGTATGCTGCCTTCTTCCACCTGACTAGATTTTCCACCTCAGTCACCCGTGGTTCCTTTACCCTACCATTCCATATCTTCCTCACCGGAACAAAGTTTTCCCTAACATCCAGGAAGAGATCCCTAAACATCGACCACATATCCATAGTACATTTCCCTGCAAAAACATCATCCCAATTCACACCCACATGTTCTAGCCTTATAGCCTCATAATTTGCCTTTTTCCCCAATTAAAAATTTTCTTGTCCTCTCTGATTCTATCCTTTTCCATGATAATGTTAAAGGCCAGGGAGCGGTGGTCACTGTCCCCCAGGTACTCACCCACTGAGAGATCTGTGACCTGACCCAGTTTGTTACCTAATACTAGATCTAGTATGGCATTCCCCCTCGTCGGCCTGTCAACATATTGTGACAGGAATCCGTCCTGGACACACTTAACAAACTCTGCCCCATCTAAACCTTTGGAACTAATCAGGTGCCAATTAATATGAGGGAAGTTAGTCATCCATAATAACAACCCTGTTATTTTTGCACCCTTCCAAAATCTGCCTCCTAATCTGCTCCTAGGTATCTCTGCTGCTACCAGGGGGCCTATAGAATACTCCCAATAGAGTAACTGCTCCCTTCCTGTTCCTGACTTCCACCCGTACTGACTCAAAAAAGGATCCTGCTACATTACCCACCTTTTCTATAGCTGTAATAGTATCCCTGACCAGTAATACCACCTTCCCCCCCCCCCCACCTGCCCCCATCCCTTTTAAAGCACTGAAATCCAGGAATATTGAAAATCCATTCCTGCCCTGGTGCCAGCCAAGTCTCTGTAATGACCACTACATCATAATTCCATGTATGTATCCAAGCTCTCAGTTCATCACCTTTGTTCCTAATGCTTCTTGCATTGAAGTACATGCACTTTAGCCCTTCTACCTTACTACCTTTACACCCTTTATTCTGCTTCTCTTTCCTCAAAGCCTCTCTATATGTTAGATCTGGCTTTACTGTATGCACTATACTTGCAGTTCTCGCATT
The DNA here is from genome assembly GCF_963921235.1 of Mobula hypostoma. NCBI lineage: Eukaryota > Metazoa > Chordata > Chondrichthyes > Myliobatiformes > Myliobatidae > Mobula > Mobula hypostoma. The sequence goes on from NC_086103.1 coordinate 38,240,944, forward strand.
ACATTTATCATCCTCCACCTCACTATTTGCTCTAACACTCTGGTTCCCCTCCCCCTGTAAATCTAGTTTAAACTCCCTGGAGCAGCACTAGCAAACCTTCCCGCAAGGATGTTAGTCCCCCTCCAGTTCAGGTGCAACCTGTCCCGTCAGAACAGGTCCCACCTTCCCTGGAACAAGGCCCAATTGTCCAGCAACAGGAAGCCCTCCCTCCTGCACCAACTCCTTAGCCATATATTTAGCTGCATTTTCTTCCTATTTCTAGCTTGACTAGCACGTGGCACGGGTAGCAATCCTGAGATTGCAACCCTGGAGGTCCTGTCCTTCAACTTTGCACCTAACTCCCTAAACTCTCTTTGCAGGACCTCCTCCTTCTTCCTATACACGTCGTTGGTCCCTACATGGACCATGACATCTGGCTACTTACCCTCCTTCCTGAGAATACTGAGAACTCGATCCAAGATATCGCGGACCCTGGCACCAGGGAGGCAACAGACCATCCGGGATTCTCAATCTCTCCCACAGAACCACCTATCTGTCCCCCTAACTGTCAAATCCCCAATCACTACTGCTCTCCTCCTTTCCCTCCTTCCCTTCTGAGCTGAGGGTCCAGTCTCGGTGCCAGAAACACGACCACTGCAACTTGTCCCTGGTAGATCGTCCCCACCAACAGTATCCAAAATGGTATACTTATTGTTGATGGGAACGGCCACAGGGGTGCTGTGCTCTTTCTGCCTATTCCCCTTCCCTCTCCTGACAGTCACCCAGCTACCTGCCTCCTGACTTTTAGGGGTGACTATCCCTGTAACTCCTGTTTATTTCTGCTTCTGTCTCACGAATAATCTGAAGTTCATCCAGCTCCAGTTCCCCGACTCAGTTTGTCAGGAGCTGCAGCTGGATGCACCTTTTACAGGTGTAGTCATCAGGGACAGTTGTGCTCACTCTGACTCCCCACATACTGTAAACGGAGCACTCGACTGCCCTAACTGCTGCCTCCATTACCTACTTCTAAGTTAATTAGAGTTATTAAAGGAACTTGCCTGGCCTTACCTCACTGGGAGCAGGCTTGTCCTCAGCCGTCTCTGTCCACCTCCTAACTACATACAGATGCAAAAGCTCCACTTAAGATCTTCCCCATCTCTTTCAGCTCCATACATAGATGACTACTCTGATCTTCAAGAGGACAAATTTCATCCTTTCCAATCCTTTTGCTCCTAATATATCTGTAGAAGCCCTCGGTATTCACCTTCACCTTGACTGCTAGCACAACCTCATGTCTTCATTTAGTCCTGATTTCCTTCTCAAATGTTTTTTTGCTTTTCTTATACCCCTCAAGTACATCATTTGTTCCTTCCTGGCTATATCTGCTATTGACCTCATTCTTCTTAACCAAGAACTCAACATCTCTTGAAAACCAAGGTTCCCAAAAACTGTTATCCTTCCCTTTATTCTGATAGCAGCATACAAACTCTGTACTCTCAAAATTTTGCTTTTGAAGGCCTTCCACTTACCAAGCACACCGTTGCCTGAAAACAACCTATCCCAGATCCTTGCTGATACCATCAAAATTGGCCTTTCTCCAATTTAGAATCTCAATCTGAGGACCAGACCTACCCTTGAAACTAATGACATTATGATGACTAGATGCAAAGTGTTCCCCTACACTATCTTCTGTCACCTCCCTGTCTTGTTCTCTAATAAGAGACCTGGTATCACACTCCGTCTCGTTGGAACCTCTTTGTATTGATTAAGGAAACTTTTCCTGAACACACTTGACAAACTCTATCCCATCCAGCCCTTTTATAGTATGAGGGTCCCAATCAATACGTGGAAAGTTAAAATCACCTATTATCACAACTTTGTTTCTTGCAACAATCTGCAATCTCTCTACAAATTTCCTCCTTTAAATCCCACAGACTGTTGAGTGGACTACAATCCCTTTCTTATTCCTCAGTTTCACCCATATAGTCTCAGTAGCTGAGCTCTCCAGTCTCTCCTGACTGAGCAATACAGTGACATTTTCCCTAACTAGTAATGCCACCCTTCCCCTTTAAATCCCCCATGCTCTATCACATCTAAAACAATGGAACCTTGGAATATTAAGATGACAGTCCTGCCCTTTCTGCAATCAGGTCTCACTAATGGCTACAATGTGGTAATTTCATGTGCTGATTCATGCCCTATGCTCATCTGCCTTTCCTACAATGCTCCTTCAACTGAAATATACACAACTTAGTACATTAGTCTCACCATGTTCAAACTATTGATTCCTGACTTTATATGTAGGCTTAACAACATCTTTCCCAAAAACCACTCCATTATCTGCTCTAGCACACTGGTACCCATTGCCCTATAACTCTAGTTTAAGCTGCCTCATGCAACACTAGCAAACCTCCCCACAAAGGTAATAGTTCCCCCGCAGTTTAGGTGCAAACCATCCCATCCCATTTGTACAGCTCCCACCTTCCCTGAAAGACAGACCAATGACCCAAAAATCTGAAGTGCTCTCTCTTACACCATCCCCTTAGCCACATGTTAAACTATATTATCTTCCTATTTCTGGCCTCACAATCCTGAGGTGACAACCCTGGAAGTCCTGTCCTTTAACTCCCTGAACTCACATTACAGGACCTCACCACCCTTCTTACCCATGTCATTGGTACTGCCGTGGACTATGACCTTTGGTTGCTCTCCCTCCCACTTAAGAATGATCCAAGATGTCCCTGACCCTGGCTTCTGAGAGACAACATACTATCCGGGAATCTTGTTCTCATCCACAGAACCTACTGTCTGTTCCTCTAACCATTGAATCCCTATCATTACAGCTTGCCTCTTATTTCTTCTTCCCCCTCCCTTTCTGAACCACAGAGCCAGACTCTGCCAGAGACCTGACCACTATGGCTTTACTGTGCTAAGTTATCCCACCACCCTCCCCCTGCCACCCCACCCAAGTATCCAAAGTGGTATAGCTGTTATTGAGGGTAATAACCAGATGGGTACTCTGCACTGGCTGCCTATCCCTTTCCTCTTGCAGTCACCCAGTTACCTGTGTTCTGCTCCTTGGGTGTATCTACCTCCCTGTTTGTCCTGTCGATCAACCCCTCAGCCTCACGAATGGTCTAGAGTTCATTCAGCTCAAGTTCCGATTCCTTAACACAGTCAGTAAGAAGCTATAGCTGGATGTACTTCTTGCAGATGTAGTCACCATGGACACTGAAGGTCTCCCTGCCATCCCATATCCCACAAGGGGAGCATTTCACATCCTACTTGACATCCCCACTACTCTAACTTCAATAAGAGAGGGAGAGAGAGAAAGAAAGAAAAAAATAAACCAAAAAAAATCTACCTTCAGCCTCCTCCTCTCTTCTATGAAGCCTCTATGATCCGAAGCCTCAACTCTACACTCTAAACCACTTAAAACTAACTTCTCTTTATTGGACCTTGCCAAGTACCTAGTTACGTACACTTCAACATTTTGTGTGTGGCGAGGAAAATTATTTTATATTATCTGTGTGGTATCTCACAAAATGTACTTCTGTTCTTTTAAGTCTTTTGCTGCTAGAGTCTTAAAAACTCCCTAATCCTCAATTCAGCCACAAATTCTTGCCACTTTGTATACCCTAGTTCTCAATTTAACATTACATTTTACTTCCCTTGACCACAGATTTTGCCTCTTCCTCTTTATGCTCTTTTGTTGAGCATTATAGCCCAGCTCTTGAATAATTGCCACTTTTCTTCAACAGACCTATCACTTGGCTTTTTCACCCAGTCCACTTTTGACAACCCCCTCCCCTCCGTACCATTATAATTGCCTTCATTTAATTTGAGGATACTGGTTTTCAATCTATGATGTTCATCCTCAAACTACATTTGGAATTCTGTTATTTGGTGGTCATTATTTCCTCAGGGATCTTTATCCACAAGATTCCTATTTATTCGTCCTGATTACATTAGACTAGGCTATTTTAAATTTGTCTTGCAATTGAAGTAGAACAATGTGTAATTGGTTGTTGTGGCCTTAAACAAAATCAGGTGTAAAGATTTTCATCGACAGTCAGCAAGATGTACTTTATGAAGTGCTTCAGTTAGTTACAAGAATTGCAAATCAGGGAGGTCAGGTAAAATTTCTATGGGTTCCAGCACATATAGGGGTGAAGAGGAATGAGAGGGTGGATGAGTTGGCAAAGAGGGCGTTAAAGAAAGAAAATGTGGAAATGCACATTAGTATCAGTAAAGCAGAGGTTAAGTGTGTAATCTGGGAAAAAGTCAACCGAATGTGGCAAGAAAGATGGGACAGGGAGGGGAAAGGGAGGCATTTATATCAAATACAAAAGAGTGTTGCAGTTACTAGGGTAGGTAATGGAAACAGAAGAGAGGAAATTGTGTGGACTAGGTTAAGGCTGGGGTATTGTGCATTAAACAAAACATTGAAAATGATAGGGAAACACCAGACAGGATTGTGTGAGGAATGTCAGGAAGAGGAGTCAGTAGAACATGTAGTTTTGAGTTGCAGGAAGTATGGGATACAGAGAGAGATGATGAGAAATAAATTAAGGGAGTTGGGGATGCAGGAATTCATATTAAAAGGGTTGCTGGGCATGGGTGAGAGAGCACAAGTCCGGGTATTTTTAGTGTTTTTAAGGGGTACAGGGGTTTTTTATAGAATATGATGAATAAACAGGAATGGGATACTAGGATGGTCAAAGATGGGAGGGTGAATGTGTGTGTGTATGAATATACATATATACATACGCGTATGTGCGATTGGATGAAGGGATTTAGAATGTATGTTTAGTGCACATTCTGGAGCAGAGGGTGGCAGCAATGCACCATTAAGCTGGATGCCAACCTCCGTAAAACAAGATACAGACAGAAGATTTTCATCAAGAAGGGAATAGGCTTTCTCAGAAGAAAGGATCTTGCAGTTAGGAATAGTTTACGGAAAAAAACCTCAAATTTATTTTGTAGTCAGAAGGCTTTTCAGAAAAGGTAGCTTATTATCATAATCAGGATCCATAATAGGAAGGGGACTGATTTTCAATACCAAAAGATCTGGATTTTCCTTTCCATTGAGACTGCAACACCTAGGGCACCAAGATGTGGTCCTTTGTGGTACAATTCACATGCTAAGATTACTTCCATCTCTTTTCCTTACTCTCTTTTCTTTCTTATATTGTTGGCCTTTAATGTAATTCGTCCACTACATAGAGCATAGATCACAGCAGGGTGCTCTTACTGAAAACCTCCTAGAATGTGAGACCAGCATGACAAAATATCCTAATCTGACTTGTACTGCTTAAAATATGCCATTTTGGGGAGAGTTATCCTGTTTTGCTGCATGACATGGCATGGGTAATGGCAAAATAAGTAGATAGGATGCTAGTGGCAGCAGAAAGTCGATAAGGTGGTAAAGAAAGTATAGAGCATATTTGCCTCCATAAGCTGGGGTGTTGACGATAAACATTGAGAAGTTACACTGCAGTGTATAAATCTTTGGGCGAGCCACATTTGGGTTCTGGTCACTGTTTTGCAGGAAAGAACTGGAGGCTTTGGAGAGGGTGCAGAAGACACTCAACAGGACTTTGCCTCAATTGGGGAGTATTAGCTGTAACTACAGGTTGGATAAATTTAAATTGTTTTCTCTGGCACATCAAAGGCTGAAGGACAACCTGATAGAAATATATAAAATGATGTGCGGTATAAATCAGGAAGATAGTTAGAGCCTTTCTCCCAGGACGGAAATGTCACACTCTAAAGGGCATAGCTTTAAGGTGAGAGAAAAAGTTTAAAAGAGATTTATGAGGTATTTTTTAATACAAAGAGTGCCTAGTACACCCTGCCAGGAAAGGCAGTGGAAGCAGATAAGAGGCAGGAATATAGGACATATAGGATTAATTTGTGCTGGCATCATGATCAACACTGATGTAGTGGGCTGAAGAGCGTGTTCCTGTACTGTGCTGTTCTAAGTTCTATATTCACTGGACATAGTTGGATATAATAACAGAGCAGTTACTTTATTAGATTATTATGCAGAGGTCATAATTACTGAGTTGGAACTCACCATGGTAGCTGATGAACTTAAGTAGTTAACTAAGTCTGAAATTAAAATGCCAGTGTGAGTTATGAAAACAGTGGTAACATTGAGCTTGTCATAATATCCTTAAAGTAAATAATTGTGCCTTGTCTACACGGTCTAGTCTTCATTTCTTTCTGAAATGGCTTCAATTTGGGGCAATAAATACCAGCTTGCCAGCAATTTCCACATTTGTGAAAAAATAAACAGTCTTGTCTGAATGTCTATATAAAGGTGGAAGGTAAGGCGCTATTTTAAGATCTAGTGAGTTACGATAATTTCAGATTAAGCATATGGGTTCCCAAACACCAACAAATCTAGGCTTTGCTCCCAGGATGATGTAAAACATGAAATATGGTCTTGCTTCTCTCAATTTGGCTGTGCTGATATTTTCTGCAGCTTTTGAAAGTTAAGAGTTCATGTTCTGCTCCAGAAAGAATTGAAATGACACTTCACCTGCAAGTCTGTCAGGGTCACGTACTGTGTCCAGGGCTCCCGGTGCGCCTCCTGTACATTAGTGACACTCAACGTCGATTGGGACACTGCTTTGTTGAGCACCCTTGCTCTGTCTGCTACAAAAGGCCGGATTTCCTGCTGGGAACCCAGATTAATTTGACTTCCTTATTCCCATTCCAATATGTCTGCCTCCAACCTGATGGCATAACCATCTATAATCTCTTAATTTCTGGTCATTTCTCTGCCTTCCTCCTACTCTCTTTGCACATGCCCCATTTTGGGTCCCCTCTTACCCCTTCTCTTCACCTACCCATCACCTCCCTTTGGTGCCTCTCCTTCATCCCTTTTTCCCTTGGTCACTTTCCTCTCCAATTAGGTTCCTTCTTCTTTAGCTCTTTACCTTCCCCAGCTATGACCTCCCAGCTTCTTGCTTCATCCCGGCCTTCCCCTCACCTGACTACACCTATCACCTTCTAGATTGTACTCCTTCCCCTTTAGAACTTATTATTTTGGCTTCTTCCCCCTTCCTTTCCAGTCCCGATGAAGGGTCTCTGCCCAAAACATCAGCTCTTTATTCCTTTCCATAGGTGCTGCCTGACTTGCTGAGTTCCTCCAGCATTTTGTGTGTGTTGCTCTGGATTTCCAGTATCTGCCAAAACTCTTGCGTTTAGGATTGAAACAATAGTTTTTGTTCAGTGTAGACAAATACACATAATGTACATTCATGTCAATTAGAATTTTTGGATACTTGTTATTTGAAATATGCTGCTGCATTTGTGTTCTAAAAGATGGCATAGTTTGTAAAGTGCCAAGAAGTTGTAAAAGATGCTCAGAAATTCAGGTTCTTCTATATTCTCAAAAATATAGCTTCCTATGATTAAAATAAAAATACTAGAAAAACACAGTTGGTAAGCAGCCTATGAAAAGAGACACAGTTAATGTTTCATGTTAATTACCTTTCATCAGCACCAGTTCATCAATTTTGATGAAAGTTCATTAGCCTTCCCTGTTGAGCCTTTGTAGCTTTTTCTATTTTTATTTCAGAGTTGTAGTCTCTGCAGCATATTATTTCTTTGATTTTCAGTGATTGAAGTATTAGCCAATGTCAATTGACATCTTGAGAGTAGCACCAAAGATGACAGCTGTAGTGTTTTGGTGTCTTGCCCTGTGTTTGTTTGTTTTTTTTTCATGAACAGTGCAACTTTTAAGCAGCAATGAGTGTAGTTAAACCTGAAATTCCAGGAGCGGCCCCACCACGTACCTCCAATTTATTTGAAATAACCTCCTATTTTACATTTATTTCTTTTAAATGATCCTATGTAGTTGATCAGAACCTTCTGAGGTTCTAATTGGGGAGAGTGTGAAATCCATTAACAGCTTATAGAATAAGTAAGAACCCCTAATAATAATTTAACAAGTTAACACAAGACTTCTGGTAGAAATGGCACCTCAGACAGTGTAACCTCCAAGTGCATGTCGACAATTGAAGGATTTCTGAGCAGTGAAATAATCAAAGATATTCAAAATGTTATAAAGGTTGATGGAATAGTCTTAGGGAAACTATTTCTTCCCATGGACAGGTCAAAAATAAAGGACATAACAATAAAATTAGAATTAGCCCATTCTGAAAGTACACAGTGGCATGCAAAAGTTTGGGCACCCCTGGTCAAAATTTCCGTTACTGTGAATAACGAAGTGATGGTCCTGCATAAAGTTAAATAACTTTTGGAGAGATGTTTATAGAATGTTATCAAAAGTCATAGGTCTGGACCTACAACCGAATTCACTTGTGGCAATCTTTGGGGTTATTCCAATGGAAGCAGGAAACATTTCTGCTTCTGCTCAACTCATGATAGCTTTCTCAACTTTATTGGCTATTCTGTTGTACTGGAAGGATCCCAATCCACCTTTTTTTTTTGGCTCTCCTCCATTGTCTTGTTTAAGTTTGGAGAAAATATTAAGTCGGACATTGATACATCTTTTAAATTTGAGCAAACTTGACAACCTTTTATTCAATATTTTCATATGATCTAATTCTTATTACTTTATAGTTAATTATTCATTTTTCTCTGTGAATTTTTAGATTTGATCAGAAGGTGTTTCCCTTTTTTAACTGTATCTTCAAAATGGACTGCCCAGTCCCCCTTTTCTGTTTGTTTTAGGTTAGCTTAGTGGTTTTTTTTGTCAATAATAGAAATTTTAAATTTTCTTTTCCATGAACTGTTAAGAAGAGAGGTGGTTCTCTTTTCTCTTTATATTAGCTTAATACTATACATGATTTTGACAGTGTATACTCCTTATTTGTATTATTATTGAATTATGTATTTGCAATAACCTCTCCTCTGCTTTGTATTTACCTTTATTCTTTTAAATCAATAAAAAACAGATTGAAAGTGAATAGCTAAGGGAGTAAAAGATGAACTGATTTCCAAAAGGCATAAAGTTAAAGATGGCACGTTCCTTTAATATTTTAAGCAAGATTACTTTTTTATTTCCATCTCTTACAGTTTCCAAATAACAAAAAAGGAAAAGGGCCCAAAGCAAAAGTTTGGGCACCCTGCATGATCAGTACTTAGTAACACCCCCTTTGGCAAGTATCACAGCTTGTAAACGCTTTCTGTAGCCAGCTAAGAGTCTTTCAATTCTTGTTTGGGGGATTTTCGCCCATTCTTCCTTGCAAAAGGCTTCTAGTTCTGTGAGATTCTTGGGCCGTCTTGCATGCACTGCTCTTTTGAGGTCTATCCACAGATTTTCGATGATGTTTAGGTCGGGGGACTGTGAGGGCCATGGCAAAACCTTCAGCTTGCACCTCTTGAGGTAGTCCATTGTGGATTTTGAGGTGTGTTTAGGATCATTATCCTGTTGTAGAAACCATCCTCTTTTCATCTTCAGCCTTTTTACAGATGGTGTGATGTTTGCTTCCAGAATTTGCTGGTATTTAATTGAATTCATTCTTCCCTCTACCAGTGAAATATTCCCCGTGCCACTGGCTGCAACACAAGCCCAAAGCATAATTGATCAACCCCTGTGCTTAACAGTTGGAGAGGTGTTCTCTTCATGAAATTCTGTACCCTTTTTTCTCCAAACATACCTTTGCTCATTGCGGCCAAAAAGTTCTATTTTATCTTCATCAGTCCACTGGACTTGTTTCCAAAATGCATTAGGCTTGTTTAGATGTTCCTCTGCAAATTTTGTGGTGAGGACACAGGAAAGGTTTTCTTCTGATGACTCTTCCATGAAGGTTATATTTGTGCAGGTGTTGCTGCACAGTAGAACAGTGCACCACCACTCCAGATTCCACTAAATCTTCCAGAAGGTCTTTTGCAGTCAAACGGGGGTTTTGATTTGCCTTTCTAGCAATCCTACAAGCAGTTCTCTCAGAAAGTTTTCTTGGTCTTCCAGACCTCAACTTGCCTCCACTGTTCCTGTTAACTGCCATTTCTTAATTACAGTACGAACTGAGAAAACGTCTACCTGAAAATGCTTTGCTATCTTATAGCCTTCTCCTGCTTTGTGAGCATCATTTATTTTAATTTTCAGAATGTTAGGCAGCTGCTTAGAGGAGCCCATGGCTGCTGATTGTTGGGACAAGGTTTGAGGAGTCAGGGTATTTATAAAGCTTTGAAATTTGCATCACCTGGCCTTTCCTAACAATGACTGTGAACAAGCCATAGCCCTAACAAGCTAATTAAGGTCTGAGACCTTGATAAAAGTTATCTGAGAGCTCAAATCTCTTGGGGTGCCCAAACATTTGCATGGTGCTCCTTTCCTTTTTTTCACTCTAAAATTGTACAAAACAAAAAAATACACTAATCTTGCTTAAAATGTTGAAAAGAATGTTTCATCTTTAACTTTATGACTTTTGGAGATCAGTTCATCTTCTACTCACTCAACTATTCACAGTAACAGAAATTTTGACCAGGGGTGCCCAAACTTTTGCATACCACTGTATATTCCACAAGAAAGTATATATTCCACAAGAATGACAGAATTTTAAGACTCCACTTTGGAAGACCGCAAGTAAAGAATCAGAACTGAGAGCAGTTGATCTTTGTGAATAAATTGAAATTTAAGTGAATTGTAGATGTTGTCCAGTTTGATTTAATTCCATGTTAGAGCAAGTTTGAGAACTAGGTGGTCTGTTCCAGGTACTTTTGATACTGGGCATCCATTTCATTGCCACTAACAGTCAAAATTAGGGCCAAGTTGAAGTGTAACATGCACAAATATTGTTTAATTGTTTCTTTTGTAGTAAATGGGGTGGGTTATAAATCAAAAGGCCCTTCATCAAATGTTATCCCTGATGAGTATCATTGCAGAATATGTCACAGCTGGTTTAGTGTTACTCATAGTCATAGTCATACTTTATTGATCCACGGGGAAATTGGTTTTTGTTACAGTTGCACCATAAGTAATTAAATAGTAATAAAACCATAAATAGTTAAATAGTAATATGTAAATTATGCCAGGAAATTTATTGGCTCAGGCTGTTTGACCCTCCGAGGGAGGAGTTGTAAAGTTTCCTGGCCGCAGGCAGGAATGACCTGCTATGACACTCTGTTGCATCTCGGTGGACTTGGTTACTAACTTGTAACTAAGTTTTTTTTTATGCCATTTTGTCAGCAGACCTCATAAATAATAAATTAGGATTTCCATTTCCAACTCTGTTTTCCCAATGTCCTTGCATTAAATGTGCCCTTTCACATCTGGTCTGGTCCAAATGCTCCAATTTAATGTTTGTCTGAGTCAGCTGAGGAATCAAACCCATCAGTAAAAACATGTCTGCAACAGTGGAGAAGTGATTATAGGTAGTTTTCATTTATTTCTGCCACTGCTCCTGTGGTTCTTTCTCCTCCTAATATCTCACTCTGTTCAACTTAATTCACTCTTCTATGTAATTATAGGCTGCATACTTACACAAAGTCCCTTCCCAGGTCTCTACTGTCAATTGATGGAAACCACTCAGCTTCAAAGCAGAAGCATTTGCATTTTCTTCAGCAGTGCCCTTGCAACTGGATCAATGATGAGGTCATGAAATCTTTGTCCTCTCCAATGGTGGCAGAGACAGTTGAAGATGAGTAATGCAACACTTTCTTCTTGTTGCAGTGATTTCAATCAAAAGGCTCACTGCCACTCTCATGGCAACCACTGATAATGCCCATACCTCTATCATCTAAACTCCCATGAGTTTTTAATTCACAATGTCTATATGCTACTCTTTTTGATGAACAATAGCAGTTTCTACCCATAGTGTGGGTTAGAGGATGGCAGTTCAAAGGCATGCAGTTAAACTGGGAAAGTGATGTTATTGGAATAATGTAGTTTGATAACTTGTTCAAGATCTTGTATGATTTAAATAGACTAGAGAGGAGTTTTCCCCATTAACAGCTGGTTCAAGCACCAAAGGATATAAGTGGAAAATTCTTGAGCGAAGGTAAAAGAGGCATGTGAAAAAGACTTTAAATTTCCAAATTGGGGTTGGGAGGTGGTATGTACTGCCCATAGGATTGTGGAAACAGAATTAATTGGTGCCATTAAAATGAAATTATGCAGCCATTTGTGAGATAATTTGCAGGGTTAGGGGGATGTGTATGGGAATGGAACTAATTTGATTGTTCTGTCAGTAATTGGCATACACTCAAGGGGCAAATAACCTCTTTCAGTGCTATGACTATTTTGTGATTTTTGGACTCCAAGACTTTAACATGATGAATGTTTAATGGGCCTAAGGTCCGAGTTCACAGATCGCTTTTCCAAGATAAATGTGAACATGGGGATTTATAGTTCAAAAAGCTGCTACAAGGATATGGCAGCACGAAATAATGACCTTCTTTACATTTTTATTGATGATTTTATTATTTACTGTATTACTACTAACTAGACTCTCCAAGATTTTTATTTTCAAAATGTTGCCTTTAAAGATTTTGGTGGAATCTGATAAGTTGTTTGCAGCATACTAAGCGGTACAGTGAAATCATTCAAATAATGATGGGCTCAGTTCCATGTATTATTGTTGATTGCAGTACATGCTGCCAAAACTGGCAATGAATTTCGTTATCTTGAGGTTCTGAATTAATTTTCTTCAATGTGGTTTTGTATAAAAATGTAATTTAGTTCTAAACACCCTTAAGTATATAATATAAATCAGCTAACCCAGAGAAAAAAAGAATGAAAAACAAACTTAACAGCTGCAAGTGCACTGTTTATATTCATTATATAAAATCATTGTTTTAATATCAACTGATACTGAAACTAGAATTAATTTAAAACTTGTGCATTACAATAAAAGAAAATTTACTTTGTTATTCCATTTTGTACTGGGATTAAATAATATTCATGAACCATCTGTGTTTCAGTTTTGATTCATGTACAACTGAGATTTGAAATAATTATAAAAGCTAAATGATTCTTCAAAATAAATTGATAAGCATAGAAGAAAATGTTTTTTTGTAATACTATTTCACAGAACGTAGTCAGCCTTGAAATACTATGCAACACTACCTATCAATCATGTATAAGCATGGTTACTGAAGTATATGCCACTCAGTTATGCAATAAGTCACAGTTCAGCTCGATCCTCTCATAACTAATTCTCAATCATGTTTTTCCCCCCTCTATGAACAAGAGAGCCAATAGGAGCTTTGTGTAATGCACTATGATTTCCCCGGTAAAGACTCTGTGGCTTGCAAATGTGAGATATACCAATGATAAGGATTATAACTGATTGTACATCTACCATGGGTGACATGGACTCTTTACAGATTGGATTTTCCATAGTTTCTTCATGAATTTTGTGCAAAAAAAATTGCAAAACCAAGACATTTCTCTTTATAAGTTTCTGTCTTACTGTTTTCGTATCTTTGTAATTCTCCCTCTTGGCACTTACCTCAGCAAGTGAAAGAAGTGCTACACCTGCCCATTCACTTCTTCCTTCACCTCCATTCAGGGGCCTAAACAGTCTTTCCAGGTGAGACAACACTTCACCTACAAATTTGTTAGAGTTTTCTACTGTATGCTGTGTTCCCAGTGCAGCCTCCTCTACATTGGTGAGGCCCAACATAAATTGGGAGACCACTTTGTCGAATACCTTTGCTCCATACTCAACAAATAGGATTTTCCAGTAGCCAACTATTTTAATTCTAATCCCACTTCCATTCCAATGTGTTGGTTCAGGCCGCCTCTACTGTCATGATGAGGCCATTCTCAGGTTGGAGGCGTAACATCTCATATTTTGTCTGGGTAGCCTCCAACATGATGGTATGAACATCAATTTTTCTAACTTCTTCCCCTCCCATTGCTCACTCTGGCTCCGCTCTTACCGCTTCTCTTTTCCTCACCTGCCTATCCCCTCCCCTGGTGCTCCTTCCTTTTCCTTTTTTCCCCACAGTTGTCTCCCCTCTCCAATCAGATTCCATTTTCTTAAACCCTTCACCTTTTCCACCTTCTCACTTACCCTACTCCCCACCCTACCCAACTTGCTTCATCCATCATCTTCTAGCTCAAACTCCTTCCGCTCCCCCCACCTTCTTATTCTGGCTTGCTCCCCATTCCTCTCTGGTCCTGATGAAGGTTCTTGGCCCAAAATGTCAACTCTTTATTCCTCTCTATAGATGCTGCCTGGCCTGCTGAGTTCCTCCAGCATTTTCTATATATTTCTCTGGATTTCCAGCATCTGCAGAATCTCTTGTGTTTAGATTTAGTAATTTTAGAGCAGGTTAGAATGCAGTGAAGGGTGAAGTTCACCTGTATCGGGGTCAATGCAATTGATTGCTTGAGGAATCAGAAGAATCTTGCATCATTTCTGTTATTGCACTGTATGTGGTACATGTGAGATTTATCATGTATGCCAGTCAAATGATGCATTGATTTTTAATAAGGGGGGCACTCTTAAAATGATACTGTTTTCATTGTGTACACAATTTCATTAATCTAATTTAATTTTTTAAAAACCCCAGTCTTAATGAAAGTGTGCATTTAGATGGAAAAAAGCCCTGTAACAAAGAGTGCAGAAAAAAGTTTGGATAATTTATGACATCAAACACAGGAAGCATAAAAGGAGCTGTATTTGATAGCTAATTTTAACATATAATCTTTCTCAAGAGTATGTTTTCCACATACCCCTTCAAAGAACAGATAGAACCATTTAAATTAGTGTATAGTAATTATAGCCCCTATTTCAAGTTCATTTGTGCTTTGTAGGTGAAAATATCTTTTATGTAGAAGACACTATGATCAGTGTAGAGCAGCAAATAGATACTAAAGATGAAAGTTAGTTTACTTGATTTAATTACTTAATGAAGCACCAACTTCTTGACTTCTAAAACTTTCATTCCCTTCAGAAGACAGTCTAAAACTGTCAACAGGTTTTTTGATAATGGTATTAAAGCATAGCATTAAATGAGTTTGCATGTAACTTAAGGGATATGGCAAAGTATCATCTGAAATCTTACCAAAATTATCCAACTTCCTTTCATGTGTATCAAATAAATTTGCAGTATAAAACAAGAAGATTGCTTGAGTGTGCCATGATTTTATGGTACATGGTTCCAGGAGGGGGTGCTCTTGACAGTTCTGTTGGATCCTCAATAATTCCTCTAGACCAGTTTGAAAGAACATGTTGTGTTTGCACCCTCTTCATCATTCATTAGGCCTTTCCTTAGTTTCTTTCTTTACACTCTTATGTAGTAGAATGTCAGCTCCACAGAGCTTTATCTTGCCAAATTGAACAAACCAGAAATAAGATGTGCTGTAAAATTCTGATGCTGAAAAACACTAAGCTCTGTTGAATTATTTCATTAAAATAATCGCAGCATCAGACAGAAGTCAACATGATTCCACAAGGTCAAGTCTGAGGTATAAAACCCTGCAGGAAGTATTGATGACTGAAGAGATTATAAGGGCAAGTTTCAGCTTGACTATCTGGTTGTTAATGTGGTGGAATGGATCATCTGCCAGTCTGAATCCATCTGCTTTTTATCTCATATCACTTGGATAATTATTGCAACAGGCAGATAATCATTTCATAGATTATAATCACTGCTAAAATTACTTTATTTCCAAATTACATTTCTGTCATAAAGAAGAAAATGGTAGATTAAAGAACAAATCTATCAGTTCCTGTTATGAATTTTTAATATATGAAGACATGGAATCATCTGTTTTCATAAACAAAAATTCTGACCAGCAGGGCTCATGCTTCAGAAATACAAATAAAAAGATTAAGATCAATTGTTAGCATGTACATACCTTTTTCAATACTCATGGAGGGTCTTGGCCCAACACAGCAACTGTTTATTCACTTCCATAGGTGCCTGACCTGCTGAGTTCCTCCAGCATTTTGTGCATGTTAGAAACATAGGAAACCTACAGCACAATACAGGCCCTTCGGCCCAGAAAGCTGTGCCGAACATGTCCTTGCCTTAGAAATTACCTAGGGTTACCCATAGCCCTCTATATTTCTAAGCTCCATATACCTATTCAGAAGTCTCTTAAAAGACCCTATCATATCTGCCTCCACCACAGTCGCTGGCAGCCCATTCCAGGCACTCACCACCCTCTGCATAACAAAAAAAAAACAACAGCAACAACTTACCCCTGACATCTCCTCTGTACCTACTTTCAAGCACCTTAAAACTGTGCCCTCTCGTGCTATCCATTTTGGCCCTAGGAAAAAGCCTCTGACTATCCACACGATCAATGCCTCTCAGCATCTTATACACCACTATTATGTCATCTCTCATTCTCTGTCGCTCCAAAAAGAAAGGGCTGAGTTCACTCAACCTATTCTCATAAGGCATGCTTCCCAATCCAGACAACATCCTTGTAAATCTTCTCTGCGCCCTTTCTATAGTTTCCACATCCTTCCTGTAGTGAGGTGACCAGAACTGAGCACAGTACTGGGGTCTGACCAGGGTCCTATATAGTTGCATCATTACATCTCGGCTCCTAAACTCATTCCCATGATTGATGAAGGCAAATGTACTGTATGCCTTCTTAACGACAGAGTCGACCTCCGTAGTAGCTTTGAGTGTCCTATGGACTCGGACGCCAAGATCCCTCTGATCCTCCACACTGCCAAGTGTCTTACCATTAATACTATATTCTGCCATCATATTTGACCTACCAAAATGAACCACTTCACACTTATATGGGTTGAACTCCGTCTGCCACTTCTCAGCCCAGTTTTGCATCCTATCAATGTCTTGCTGTAACCTCTGACAACCCTCCGCACTACCCACAACACCTCCAACCTTTGTGTCATCAGAAAATTTACTAACCCATCCCTCCACTTCCTCATCCAACACACATAAAAGTTGCTGGTGAACGCAGCAGGCCAGGCAGCATCTCTAGGAAGAGGTGCAGTTGACATTTTAGGCCAAGACCCTTCATCAGGACTTCCTCATCCAGGTCATTTATAAAAATCATGAAGAGTAAGGGTCCCAGAACAGATCCCTGAGACACACCACTGATTACCGACCTCCATGCCGTCTACAACCACTCTTTGCCTTCTGTGGGCAAGCCAGTTCTGGATCCACAAAGCAATGACCCCTTCCCATGCCTCCTTACTTTCTCAATAAGCCTTGCATCGGGTACCGTATTAAATGTTGTTCTGGATTCCCGGTATCTGCAGAATCTCTTGCTTTTTTCAATACTTCCTCTGATTTCTTCCTCTCAACCTTGGAGGCAGAATGTCAATCTAGACTTGCAGATGAAGTCATTTGAAGTCCAACTCTTCCAGATGACTTGATCTTCAGGCCTGGGCTTTGCTGTTGTAGACTATTTGACTCTCATTGGATAATCAGAAATCTGAATTCTTCCTTCTGCATCTCCAGTCTTGAAGGGTCTCAGGCCAAAGCATTAACTGTTTATTTTCTTCTACTGAATCTAAGTTGTGCATTCCCTGATATCTTGATTGAAGTCAGTTAAATTGGTCCTTTACAGGAAATTAATCAGAGGTTTCCATTACTCAGTGAATCGCTTATCCTGCAACATCTTAAAAATGCACATTACCTCTTCACTGAATTTCTAAATTATGTAGAGCTAGAAGATACCACAAATGAAAAACAGAAGAATTTGGAAAATTCAACAAATACCATTTAATTTGTTACCTAAACATCAGGTACTATTAATGCTCAGAGTAGGGAATAGTCTCCACCACGTGAATGCATGTAAATTATTGTGGTTTTAAAATATTTACAATATAGTCATCATGTATAGAAAAATCACAGGAATTTCCTTTTGAAGTTGCCTCTGTCAAAGAATGTGCAAATTTTAAAAATAATTTTTAATGTAATGCTTGGTTTTGTTGGGTACCAATATAATTCTTCCCATGGTCAACCCTTAGACATTAGACATTTCCTCCTGCTTCTCTCTCTGCCTAACTTTCTTTATATTTCCAGCATTTTCCTCAGCCTTTACTTCATTGTAATTGTTTGGTTTAAAATGTCTTATAATATAAATGATAAAGCCTTTGCTAATTTCTGGTATTATCCAGAAATGTAATCTTAAATGTATATTTTTAGTGTTTGATACCAACAATTTACATTAATGAAGCTGATCTGAGACTGAAAAAATGTTCCAGAGTTCTCGACAAATTAGTGACACTAACATAAGGAAAGAACTAGGTTGAACAGTTTTAACGGTTGTCATGAAGGACTATTTGAAGAAGAGGATGTACATAATACATTTTTGATAAAAGAGAAGAATGCTATAGCTGAAAGTGTTGGGAGGTAATTTCAATGGGAAGAGTCAAAAACAAAGCCACAAGTAGAGCACGTAAGTAAATAGAAATCATGGGACAAATTCATTTCAGATGTTTGAACAGCTTGAGCAACATATAAATTCAAAGGTGGTTGTTGAAGTGTAATGAAAATTACAGATGCAGATAAAAGAGCTGCAGTGCATACTGAAATAAGGGGCTTGTAGGGATAAGAATATAGTCAGCAACATTTAGATCTCAAAACAGAAGTGGAGTGGTGGAACATCATAGGAGCAAGGACCAACATACAATCTGCTGGAGGACTTCAGTGGGTCAAACAGCAACTGTGTGGGGGGGGGGGAAGGAATTGTTGATATTTTGGGATAAACCCTGCATTAGTTCTTTCAGCAGATTATTTGTTTCTCCAGATTCCAGCATTAACAGTCTTTTGCCTCACTAATGCTTTTGTAGATTCTTCTTCTGAATCAGTCTCATGTCAGGCCTGCACAGACAAGCACCTCCCAGACTCCACCCAGCTAACAGGAGTCACCTGCCACTCATTTCCAACTCACCCACCTGCAGCCTATTTGAACCAAATTCTCATCCATAGTACTTTGTTCACCCATTGAACCAGCCAGCCTCAATCAGCTGCTCCTAGTCTTCTGTTACCTTGTTACCTATGCCGTTTAGTATCTGTTCTCTCTTGTTTCGAGACTTCGAGTTCATTATTTTGCAGTTTATTATTAATGTTATCACTCATTACTAAACTGTCCCTGCTGCTCTGCTTTTGGGACAGGCCTCCTCTACATCTCCTGACAGGATGGGTGAACCAACAATTGACCCAGCAGATTATGCTCACCTAAAGGAAGCCATCCATTGACAGAAGGACGCAGTTCCAAAGCAGCAGCAAACCAGTGATCATCTCGTCACCACTCTTAACCAACTGTCAGTCTCAATACAGCAACCCCGCACCAGCTAATCTCGTCTCTTAGAGCCTTGTTCCCGTGCCCAAACGGTTTGATAGATTCACAACCCAATGCTACTGCATCCTGTGCCAGTGAGTCTTATACTTCGAGCTCCAGCCAACTGAGCCAGAGCCAACATTGCCTTCATCATCCCTCTCTTGACTGGGAGAGCTTGGACCTGGGCCACCACTAACTGGCACAATAAAACCACTATTTGCAATAAATATGAGGAATTCACTGTCAAAATAAACCAGGTTTTTGACCATCTGGGAAGTGGAAGGGTGGCAGTGGATCAGATGCTTCAAGACTTGCACGATGCTGGATTACACAGTGGAATTCAAGACCTTCATGGTGGACTGTGGCTGGAATGTGGAATCATTGCTGGCCCATTACTATCACGGCCTCTCGGAGTGCTTGAAAGACGAGCTGTCTTTCTGGAAGCTGGCCATTGACTTTGAAAGCCTCATCGCTCTGGCCCTCTGAATTGACAAGAGTCTGATGGAACAACCCTCCAGGGCATCAGCCAGAACCCAGAACCATTTCAGGCTGCAGGAGCCTCATCATCAATGCCTCCAGAGCCTATGCAGGTAGAGAGAGCTCCCTTAATGCCCCAATAGTGTGAGCATTGGTGGGGAAACCGCTTGTGTGCCTACTTCAGAGCAGCGAACCACCATCACATCAAATGCCCAATGTATCCAAGAAATGGCATCACCATGTAGAGACAAAAGGCTTTTAATCTGGTATGCTCCCTCCAGCCCTTTGGCCCTTTATTCCAGCAGCATAGTCTGACATACTCCTTCTGTCCTCCTCCATACCTTGGCAGCTCTATGTGCACAGGAGGCTCTCGTGGATTTCAGTGCAGCAGATAACATTCTGGACCAGACTGCAGCTTGGACCAAGCTTATATCTCACCCCTTCTGTATTACGGCCATTGACAGACATCTCTTGGAGTCTGGGATGGTCAGAGTGTGCATATGGCCTGTGCACATGAGCATTGGAGAGCATCTCAAGTCCATCTAATTCCTCATGATTATCTCACCAAACACTTTTGGGTTACCTCTGACTCTCCACTCATAACCATCACTTTGTTTGGTCATTCTGTTCAGTGCTAAGTTGGGGACCCACCTAGGGGACCACCTGCCTGCAACCACAGCTGAGTTCACCCTGTAAATCCGTGGATATGGACGAAACTCTCAACATCACCAAACTCCCACAGGAATACCAATGCGTAGCCATTGCCTTCAGTAAAAGTGGAGCCAGCACCCTGCCACGTCTCAGACCAAATGACTGCATGAATGGCCTTCGTCTGGGAACCATTCCTCACTGAGGTCATATATTCTCCCTCTCCCATCCTGATACCCAAGCCATGAATGACTACATCACTGAAGTGCTACAGCAATGCTTCATTCAACCATCCCAGTCTCCAGCTGATACAGGATTCTTCCTTGTCAAAAAGTAAGATGGGAGTCTTCGACCCTGCATTGACTATCATGAACTCAACAAAATCACTATTAAGAACTGCTACCCTCTCACCTTGGAGGATAGCACATTCAAAACACTGCAGGGATGAGATCTTCACCAAACTCGATCTACAGAGCATGTACAAACTGATCTGCGTCTGCCAGGTAGATGAGTGGAAGATGGTGTTCATAGCACCCGCTGGCCACTCTGAATAATTCTGATGCCTTTCAGACTTTCCAACAGTCCAGTCATTTTCCATATCATCAACCAGATCCTGTAAGACATGCTACACAGGTATGTGTTTGTCTGCCTCGATGACATCCTTATCTTATCAAAGGACCCCCAAGACCAAGTCTATCATGTCCATTTAGTCCTTCAGCATCTCATTGAAAACCAGCTGTATTGCAAGTTAGAAAAATGCCAGCTCCACATCCCTGTCATTTCCTTCCTGGGTTACATCCGTTCACCCCAAGGCATAACCATTGACACAGGGAAAGTGCACGCCATCTTTGAATGGCCCGGACCGTGCTCCCTCAAACAGCTGCAATGCTTCATGTGCTTTTGCAACTTCTATCACCATTTCATCAGGAACTACAGCCAAATCATTCCTTCTCTCATCACTCTCACCAGATCACCTTCCTCGCTGATAACTTGGTCTGCTGCTCACGCTTTTGAAGAGTTCATAAGACTCTTCACCGTCTGCCATCCGAACCCCTCTGGACCTTTTGTGGACTAGGAGACACGGAGCTAATCACCATTAAACAGACCTTGGAGGAAAGGAGATATTAGCTGATGGGAAATAGATTTTGTCATGGGTAAGCCACCTTCTGACAGGGGCCACACTGATGACTACTGGGTGGACTGGTTCTCCAAGGTGACCCAGTTCATTGCCCTCTCCCAAACGTACATCAGCCACTGAGATGGCGGTCCTGGTACTCAAACATGTAGTTCGCCTCCACGGTTTCCTTCAGGACATTATGTCTAACTGGGGCTCACAAATTGTCTTCCACCTCTGGCAAACCTACTGCTCCCTCCTCCACACCTCAGTGAGTTTGTCCTCGGACTATAATCCGCAGAACAATAGTCAATCAGAAAGAGCAAATCTGTAAGTGGAGAAGTTTCTGAGATGCTTCACCTCCTCTCACCCTTCCACATGGAAGAAGTATCTGCTCTCAGCTGAACTGTTTCACAGTCTACACATCTCCTGTGCCACAAGTATGTCATCCTTTTAAGTACTTCATGGCTACCGACCCCTATTGTTCCCCATGGAGCAGCAAACGGTGGAGGTCCCATCCACCAGGGCCCTGGTTCGCTGGTGCCAGAATGCTCAGAAGAGTGCACAGAGGCCCATCCTAGTTGCCAATAATGCCTACTGTTGTTAGACTTACTACAGTTGGCAGCCAAAGTACTCTGGCCTGGGGACTGTGTCTGGCTATCCACCCGAGGTCTGCCCCTGCACACCGACTCTCTCAAGATCTCACCCAGGTTCATTGGTCCCTTTAGGTTACTCAGCACATCAACCCAGTCACTTACCATCTCCAGCTGCCACCTTCCCTCAGGATCACACCTACGTTCCACCAGTATTACCCTGATTTCCAGCATCTACAGCTTTTCTCTTGTCTAAGTTCCACTTGTCCTACCTCAAACACATCGTCCGTTGGCCACTCAACCCACGTAAGCCTGCACCTCTGGAGTCAAGGATGGTGGATGGGGTGGTTGACTGGGAATGGTATGACTTGGAGGAGAGGTCTTGGATGCCATCCAGTTTCATCTTGGATCCACCAGTCATCGACAAGTTCCACTGGACCCATCCAAACCATCCTGAGTTGTCAGTTGCCAGCCATGGGGTGTGTCCTGTCAGGCCTGCACAGGCAGGCACCTCCCAGTCTCTACCCAGCTAACAGGAGTCACCCACCATTAACTTCCAACTCATCACCTGCAGCCTATTTAAACTCAGCTCTCATCCACCGTCCTTTGTTTACCCATCAAACCAACCGGCCTCAACCAGTTGCTCCTAGCCTTCAGTTACCTTGTAGCCTGTCGTATTTAGTACCTGTTCTCTCTTGTTTCATGCCCCTCCCATGGCTTATTATTTTGCAGTTTATTATTAAAGTTATCGCTCGCCACTGGATCGTCTCCACCACTCAGCTTTTAGGTCAAACCTGCTCTACATCTCCTGACTTTTCAGGATCAGATACCATGCCTGATTTATAGATTCTGAGGTGGCTGATGAGGTCAATGTGGGACCACTAGACGCAGTCACGTGACGCTGAAGAGACTTGATAGGATGGGGGGGGTGGATGGTTTTTCAGGTGGTACATTGTCACATGCAGGTTTCTATGAGTTCACAATGAAGGGGCTTAAGCTTCTCAATGCTGTTTTGAATACTACTCCTTCATTCATAGAGCAGAGATGCCTGTGAGTTGGTGAAGAGTTATACTTTTGCAAGGGGGTTTTAAGGACATTCTTGAATCTTTTCATTTGTGCACCTCAAAATATCTTGCAATAACAAAGCTTGGAACAGAGAACCTGTTTCAGGAGTCTGGTGTCAGACATGCAGGTGACATAGTCTGCCCAGTGCAGCTGGTTGAGTGTAATTAAATGTTGGGGATGTTAGCCTGGAAGGGAATACTAATGTTGGCTTGCTTACCGTGCTAATTGATTTGGAGGATTCTGTAGACTTGATAGTATGATTATTATTTTGAGGTCTGTGCTATGAAATATAGCATGCTACATGCTAGTTCCATCTCTCACAGTAGACACATTTTTTATTTGTCAGAGATTGAAGGCTTGTGCTGAAATTCATTCTCTATTAATGGAAATCAACTTGAATTATTCGAACATATTCCTGATTGGCAGGTACTGGGCACCTAGTTGCACTTCACCCAATAGAAATAGAGCTGACAATAGGAATCACACCTGCTCCTGGTCAGAATTATAATGGATTGATCTCTATAATTTATACTGTAAATATACCACTTGTAATGGTTATTTGTACAATACCCTTCACGTGGTCAAAGGCACAGAAGCATTTACAAACTGAACTTGGCTGAGCACATAAGAGAATATAAAGGGTTGAACGAAGGTATATGTTTTACATAGTAACTTAAAAGAGGAAAGAGAAGTGGAGAAGTTATGAGCAAGCTTAGAATGCCAGCAAACAGGGAGAATCAATTATTTAGAACTGAGGGATGGTAGATATCTATATTAGGAAGATTGAGAATAGCAAAACTAAGGTGAAAATTTCAAAATGAGGATGTTTTATAACCAGGAGCCAAAGTGGGTCAGCTGAGAATATGATCAGCTGGATGACAGAGAAAGTATGTTAGGAGATGGGATGCAGGGCATTGTAAAACAATGATTTACTCATTCATACTGAATTATTTCAGTTGTTTTCTCTGTTGATTTTTTTTCTTTCTGCCATGAACAAAGGCTAATGAAATAGAAATATTGAACTGTTCCTTGAATGTCTTATTTCTCTTTCCTTTTAGGTTTTTCTCCCTTTTTTCTTGTTTTCTCTTTTGTTCTGTTTCATTATTATCTCACATTCTATAACTTTTCCCCTTTTGAATTTCTGATGTAAATCTGTCTCCTATTTATTTTCATTCTGTCCAGTTGATACTTGAACTTTTAGCCGTTGGTCATTCTCTCTCTTCTGCAGACCACGTATTGATCTGATCTTTTGTTGTCATGTTTCTAGATTGTCTCTTGTTCCTCCTGTCTCCTACCTACGTTGTTAGTCATTTTCTTCCTTTTCACTTCCTTTTCTTAATGTATGAACTTGTATTTAGGCCCTTGAATAAAAGTTGGATTGGTGTTATGATCAGTAATCCAGCTTTCAAAGCCAATTTTCTATCTGATACGTGTTGAGTACCCCTTATCTGAAATTCCAAAATCTGAAAACTTCTGAAATTTTTTTGAGCGGTGACATCACAAATGGAAAATTCCACAAGGTGCTGGGAAGGTTTCCAGGTAATGTGCAGGTCTTGGCACATCATAGACAATTCTGAGAATTAACCTCACGTATGTAATGAATAGAAGTTAATGAAAAATGAATAAACACTACATAAAGCAAAAAATGAAAATTTTGATCGTGTGTTCAAAGAGCAGATTTGTTAGTGTTGTGAAAATATGCTGCCTACTGGTATGCTGATCATGAAACAAGCAAAGATCTAACACAACAAACTGAAAATTGAAGGTAATTGCAAATATTCAGCAGGCTGATTGCAGAAATTTAAGAAGAGGCACAGCTTTAAATTTTTAAAGATTTTAAAGGTAAAGCATCTGCTGATCACTAAGCAGCAGAGAAATTCATTGAGTTTGTGAAGATCATTGCTGATGAAAATCTACCACCAGAATGAGGCTACAATGCTGATTGTTTTTATGCCTTACATAAAACCCCCCCAAAAAAGCGAAGTACAATACAGTGTACAATAACCTTTCAATCAAATCATGACATTGTAGTTGGAGACTGAAAGCCTGCCATTGTTTGTTGTTGTTCAACAGCTGATTCAGGTATTCTCCCAGTGCTGCTGTGCTGTTTTTGTTACTCTGCACACTTTATATTTCATTATATTAATGGAATGTAATAATTTTTACTATTAACTACATATGTGTGATGAACAAGTGGAAGCCAAAATGCTTAACAGTAGCACATAAATTCAGAGTTGGAAATGATGGCAATCCCAAGGTATCTTATTATATATTCAAGTATCCAAAATCCAAAATATTTCTGGCCCCAAGCATTTCAGATAAGGAGTACTCAACCTGTACACATTTTCTCAGGTAAATTTTCCTCACCTGTTTTACAACCTATTACTTTAACTCTTCCTTACTTATGAAATTTCCTTACTCTGCCTCTATTTACATCCATATTGAAAATCCCCTATGCTATTAGTCAAATAATGTGGGCTTTTACAGCTTCAGATAAAAGTTCTTTAAACTTGGTTTCAATATTAGTTGAAACATTTGGCTGTATGACTCATAGTGATGTTAATTGTTTAAAAAGTAGTCTTAGAAGGGTTTATAGATTTTACTGTAAAAGGCAAGTACAATAAAGTTCCAATCTCACTTAGTAATTATCTGGGGTGTTCTATTGACATCATTCATCTGCTTCAGATGATAAGAAATGGAAAAGCACTTGGCCATTTGGACCTTTGTTCCCTTTCTGCGATTTAATAAGATTGCACATGTTTTTTTTCAACTATGTACACTTTTCCTCCACTGACCCCATATCCTTTGATTCCCTTAGAATTTCAAGTTATTGTCTTCTGCTGTACCACCCATGAGGGCTATTTAATTAGGAGGAAAGTCAGAAGGGAAGTCACACCATGGAGCATAAGATTACAGCACAATACAGGCCCTTCGGCCCATGACGTTGTGCCAACCTTTGAAACTGCTGAAAGATCAATCTATACAGCCATCCATTTTTCTATCACCCATGTGCCTATCTAAGAGCTTCAAAATGCCTCAGATGTATCTGCCTCTACCACCACCCTTGGCAGTGTGTTCCGCACACCCATCACTCTCTGTATAAAGAACTTACATTTAAAATCACCAGTTATTAGGCAAAAATTATGTACTTTGGAGAGGCCTGGAATAGGTTACCTCTGTTGACCAGGGTGCATAAAAGGAATAGGAAGGGGTAGAAATATTTCCATGGAAAGAAGTTTAACCTTGATGCTTAATAAATTGAAACTTCTCAGGCCAAATAGTAAACTCACTTTTTTCATGTTTTAGAATGGCTCCATTTAATTCAGGAACTGGAACAAAAGAGTTGTGTCCAAAGAGTTGCCATATTTGTTGCTCTAAGTCTTTTCTCATAGGGATGTACAATCCAGACACTTCTGAGAACAACTCTAGTATTTTGTAAATAAAAAAACTTAATTTACTGAAAATACTTAACAATTCAGGCACTAACTAAACACAAGAGATTCTACAGATGCTGGAAATCTAGAGCAACACACAAAACTCCAATCTATGTCTTTATCTAAAAAGCTTTTCACCACATATTCAAGAAAATAGTTTTCTTTTCATGATTGAAGCTTGACAATGACTCTTGTTCTTTACTCTATCTTTAAAAGTGTTGATTTAAAAAAACTGAATTGAGTGTTATAGCATGTGAAAATAAATAGATAAAAAAGATAATTTGAACTAAAGTATTGATAGTTTCTCTCCACACAGATTACGCCTGAACAACACACACCTTTCTTTCCCAGTCCTGAAAAAGGGTCTTGGCCCAAAGTATTGACTGTTTATTCATTTCCATAGATGCTGCTTGATCTTCTGAGTTCCTCTTAGATTGAGGAGCGTAAACTGGTGAATTATAAGTGAATCTAGGTGAGAGGTAGAAGGTAGGTGGAAGAGGGGAGTAAATGTTCCCCCCCCATCTCAGCTTTCCCCTCTCACCTGCATTCATTCATCACCAACCAGCTTGTGTTCCTTCCCCCTACTATCTTATTCTGGTTTCAGTCCTCTTTCTTTCCAATCTTGATGAAGGGTCTTGGGCCAGAAACATCAACTGTTCATTTCCCTCCATAGATGCTGCCTGACCTGCTGAGTTCCTTCAGCATTATCTGTGTGTTGCACCAATTAGCTGAGTTATAATGACTTAGATCCCCTACAATAAGCAATGTTAAAAAGGAGAGCACTGCTGAACTTCCACTAAATCCTGGGGCTATATTTTACAATTCACTTATCATTTCTTCCATTGGTGTCAACTCGGTGCCCTAGTTTTAATTGTTCCACACTGTTTGGTTTTTGTAAAACTGGTATGTGTGGGTAGCTGCTGTTCTAAGTTCTGCTTGTGTCAAGTAAAGGCAGAACTCCACTTGTCAGTAGCCAATAAGTACAAGCAGCCTTGCGCATTCGATTCCTCTTGCAAATGAATGACCACTATTCTTGTGTGGTGCTTGCTATTACACTACAGTAAAAGTTGCACCTGAACCCAAGCCTGAAAGCTGTAGAGGCCTCTAGTCACGAACCTTTACCAGTGCTTTACATGACTTTCCCTTCCCTTCTTACCTTGCCTGATGCCACTTACATTTGCAATGACCTGAGGTCATTCCAGGGACATCTCTATTTACTTGACACTTCTCTTCAAGAAAGGCAGCAGGAACAACCAATTAATTACAAGTCTGTGAGACAAAAGTCAGTGCTAGAGAAGCTACTATCAGAAAAAGACTGAGGCGTGGGATTAAAATACATTTGGGAAAAGTTCACATGGTTTTGTTTGGAGAAAGTACTGTCTGGCCAATTAGACTGAATTTTCTAAAAAGTAACAACATGTACTGATGATGCAATGCAGTTGATAGTCTAAATCGGGGTAGGCAACCTACGGCCCGCAGGCCAGATCCGGCCCGCGAAGGTATTTTGACTGGCCCGCAAGCAAATATTGGGACACTATGCTTATCCAGCCTGCGAACAATTTTTTTCCTTATTCTGAGTGTTTCACCCGACCACACTGATGGACATGCATGGCGTCTTGTTACACTGGCCCCAGGTTCCGTTTTGTTCCAAACCAAACACTGGTATATACAAACAACGAGAAGGCAGACTACCTGATTAATATGTATTAGATACTCTCCGTGCACGCGCAGGTTTTCAGATGGGATTGTTCAAATTTGTAAACAGCAACAGCGTCACTGTGTTTTAACAAGAAATCCACGCTAAATATCCAGATACTTACATGTGATACGATACTTGTTGAATAACTCGCATTTCGAAATAAAATCGAAGAAAAAATTTCCAGTGGCAATGAATGCAAAACGCAGGAAGGTAGACACTGAGTGCCGAACACTTGGACACTAGATTACTTCTTCATCAAGCAAGCTGGGAAACCAGTTTGTCTCATTTGCTTAGAAAATGTTGCTGTGAAAAAGGTGGCAAATATCAGACCACATTACGAGACCTGCCATAGTGGAAATTTTAACAAGTTTACTGGGCAAGCAAGGAAAGATGAAGTTGAGCGATTGAGCAGTTTTTGTTGGATACGGAGGCGGAATATGGGGAACTGGCTTATTTCTGCAATGTACGCTGGCTTAGCCGAGAGTCAATGCTGGAAAGAGTATTTGCATTGCATGAAGAGGTGGCAATATTCCTTGAAAGCAAAAATTAGGATGTTTCACATTTTCGTGATCCTGATTGGCTTGCAACCTTGGCATTTCTTGTGGACATTACATCTCAGTTAAATAACTTGAATTTACAACTTCAAGGAAAAAATCAGCTGATACATGAGATGTATGGTCATATTGCGGCCTTTGAAAGAAAGCTGCAATTGTGGTAGTACCAGCTTCAAAAAGGAAATTGTGCACATTTTCCCACTTTTCAAAAAAGTAACGCATAAGTTCCGGGCATTTTTGTGAATATGGCCCAAGAATTGGAAAAAGAGTTTTCACCTCCTTTTGCTAATTTTCACTTGCATGCAAATAAGTTCAAGCTGTTTGCTACTCCATTTGATGTGGAAGTGGACACTGCATCAGAAATTTTTCAAATGGAATTAATTGAGATGCCGTGTGATGACATATTGAGATCAAAATTTCATTCTGAAGATATGTCAGTGCTTGACTTCTTTAGAAAATATATTCATCCAAGTGGGAAGTATCCTAACTTAGTGGACCATGCAAAAAAGATGGCATCATTGTTTGGCAGCACTTATCTGTGTGAACAATTACTTTCAAAAATTAAGCGCACCAAGAACCATTTGAGAACAAGATTGACAGATGCCCATCTGGATAATGTCTTGCTCTTGGCATCAACAAGTCTGACACTCAATATTGAGAAGCTTTCAAGCAACAAACAGCATCAAGTTTCACATTGATTTATCGA
Source organism: Mobula hypostoma (assembly GCF_963921235.1). Classification (NCBI taxonomy): domain Eukaryota; kingdom Metazoa; phylum Chordata; class Chondrichthyes; order Myliobatiformes; family Myliobatidae; genus Mobula; species Mobula hypostoma. The sequence continues at coordinate 38,270,420 of NC_086103.1, forward strand.
CTGTTTGCATTAAAATTTTCTTTTTTATTATACAAACGTACTTAATTTAGCACCATTCAATGCATCATGTTCATATGTTTTATGTTTAAAGATTCTTTGTATCCTTTTAATAGATTCAAAAGATGCCTTGATTGAAATAAATTGCAACCAAACTGAGTTCTTTGATTACTAATTGGCATCCTTGGTTAAGCACAAATGATTTTCTAGCATGCGTTATTCATTAATTTGAGGCAAAACATAACTAGATGAATTTAAATGGATAATTCCCATATTTCAAATTTTTATGGCATTTATCTGGCCCACCGTCTGCTTATTAATATGTGATCCAGCCCCCAGAGGCAAAAAGGTTGCCGACCCCTGGTCTAAATGGACATCAGCAAGGTCTTTGATGGTGTCATGTGGAAAATTGGTACAAAAATGAGAGCATATGGAATGGAATGCAATGCAAGTTTGTTTCAAATTGAATCCAAAATTGGTATGATAATAGGAGGCAGGAGATGATGATGGGGTTGCTTATGAGATGGATTCTGTGTTGATATGTTTTTATTTTATATAGTTTAAAATTTGGATGTGAGTACAGGATATATGATCGATAACGGAGATGACACAAAAATAGTTGCTTTGCTGATAGTGAGGATTGCTTTTGATGACATGATATTGCTGGGTTATAATGATCTCACTAAATTTGATGGGAGGACTAACAGAAAGAGAATATATGCAATATATAGCAGTGGTGGGGAGTACTGAGGCACACATGGACTTCATTGTACAAGTCCAAGGACTCCTAAAGGTGGAAATACAACTGGATACAATAGTGAAGAAAGTTTATGGGATATTTGCCTTCATTAAATTTTTTTCACCAGGGGACATTTGAACCTGGAATATATAGCTTGAATGCCTGGTAGAGGCAGGTATACTCATAACATTCAAGAAATATCCAGATGAGCATTTGAATCACCAAGGCTATGAGGCTAGGATGAAGTGCCGGTAAATGGGGTTAGTATAGTTGGATGCAAGACCATTGTGGGTCAAAACATTGTTACGGTGCTCTATCACTGACATTTTGAACATCAGGACACCATGATTAATTTTAAATAAGTTACTATACAGCACACAGTAATGTATGAAGGATAAAGTGGTCCCTAAATGACACGAGGCTGAGTTAATTTAGTTATCCCATTAGTATGCTAGTTATCAAATCGCACAACAGAACCTTTATTTATCAGTGAGGCCCAAACCATTTCACCTGTCCGCCACAAAAGGCAGAATTTCCCAGTGGCCACCGGTTCAATTTGACTTCCCATTCCTCTTTCGACATATCAGTCCATGGCCTCCTGGACTGCCACAATGAGACCACACTCAGGCTGTAGGAGCAACACCTCATATTCCATCTGGATAGCCTCCAACCTGATGGCATAAACATCTATTTCTCTAATTTCCAGTATTTTCTCTCCCTTCTCCTTTTTACATTCCCCATTCTGGTTCCCCCTTACCCCTTCTCTTCTCCTCATCCAACCATACCTCCCTCTGGTGTCCTTCCTCCACTCCTTTTTCCCATGGTCCACTGTCATCTCCTATCAGATTCTTTCTTCTTCAACCCTTCACCTCTTCCACCTATCAGTTCTCAGCTTCTTATTTTATCCCTTCCCCCTCACCTGGTGTCACCTATCACCTGCCAGCTTGAATTTCTTCCCCTCTCCCCACCTTTTGAATTTAACTTTGTCCCCCTTGTTTTCCAGTCCTGATGAAGGATCTTGGCCCATAACGTCAACTGCTTATTCCTCTCCTTAGATGCTGCCTTACCTGCTGAGTTCCTCCAGCATTTTGTGCAAGTATCCTCATCAATTAGTCCCCAAGGAAATCTTTTGTAGAAACCTTTAGGAGCCAGGTCACACCACAAATTATTTTAGTTATCATGTATTCATATATTCTCCTGCAAATTACTGATATCCTGGTATATGTATCTCAAAAAAATTATTCCCTTTCATTTAAAAAGAAATCTGTATAGCTTGCAATTGATCTGATCAATACATTCTCCTTCCATTATTCCTTGAAAACACTAAAGGATATTGGCAAATATCTTTTCCTCAACCAACATCATTAAAACAATTATCTGGTCATATTGTTAATGATTGTAGGACACTGCTGCACACAATTCAAGAAAGTTGCTATTTTTCTGACAGAGTCCACTTCCTCCACTAGGTGCCAGGATCTCCTTTTCTATATTAATTACAGCTTGTCTCAACCCATCTCACACCCGTATTGATTTCTCCAATTCCACACTTGGAGGGATTTCTCTTTCTCTAGTGTTCTGATGACCACTTCAGCCTTGACAGCGGCTGCTGCTAATGTACTTAGATGAAACTCTTAAGAAACTAGCCCAGGGGCGGAAGCACGCTCAAAACAATTGCAAAAATATATAGATACAAAAGTATGAAAATAGCATACAATTGCTCAGAAATCAGACTAGGGTATGCTAAAATATCATTGAGCTAACTATGTTAGTTCAGAACTCTCTTTAAAAAAACACTTAGTTGGATAACAAAGTTTTTAAATCATTTTGTATATTTCCTGCCTTGGTTGGTGAGATTCCTGTGCTGTATATTTCTTGACAGGAGCTGCTGGATCACTGCACAGTGATCATTCTGGAGGGTGTCAGAGATATTCCTGGGGCAACTGAATGAAAGACTGCCATTGATCTGAGAGGGGATATGGGAAGGAGTAATACAGAGTAGTGTTCTGTTTGTGTGGCCACTTCGCCTGACCTTCTGCCAGAGAGAGACAGGCACATGCCACGGTGGGGTGTGTGATTAGGGAGGCAGAGGCACAAGAGACTGTAGATGCTGGAATCTGGAACAACACACAAACTTCTGCAAGAGCTCAGTGGGTTGAGCAGCATCGATGAAGGGTTTGGGCCCAAAATGTTGATTCTTATCCTTTCCATAGATGCTACCTGACCTGCTGAGTTCCTCCAGCATTTTGTGTATATTACTGTGAAAAGAAATTGTTAACATTTTGGACTGACCCTGCAACAGGACTGTGAGTGGAGAGGCTTATCTCCCTCCAGCAGCTGTCTCCTGTCTTCACATTTCCCTCCCCCATCTTGCTCTGCCTGTTATTTTCCTTTGTTCTTTCTCACTTGTCTGCCTCCATCTATCAGTCATCTGTCACAGACTTCCAACTCCACCTCCCACTCACCTCCCCTAACTGGTACTACCTGTGTGTCATCCTACACCCCTCTTCAGTCAATCAATTATCTCAGAATCCTTTCTTGCCAACACCCTTTTCTATGCTGTCCATCTCACCTCTGCACTCTCAGAGGTAGCATCAAGTTGAAGTGAGGTGCACAAAATACGAAAAAGCTTACATAGGATAATACTGGATTTATGCACGAACTAAAGAATAGAAGCAGTGCATTAGGCCCAACCAGTCTCTACTGGAGTCTGTGAACTCGAACCTCCTCTGGCTTAACAGCATAATCTTTTCATCCTTTCTCCCACAGATGCTTGTGGACTCTCTTCTTAAATGCATCATTTCTACTCATTTCAACTACAATTTATGTTAGCAAGTTCATATTGTCAATACACCTCATATAAAGAAGTTCATTCTGCATTAGACTTCAAACTAACTGTTTTATGATTGCCTGCAGTATTGCTCTTCCACACAAATAGAAATGTTCTCTTCTAATGCACCAGATCAAAAGCTTTCTTTGTTTACAATAATTCAAGAGAAGAGTGACCCAGTTTATTGATCTGTTCATAATACCCTTGCATTTCTATTTTCATTTTTACCAATCTCTAGACTATTTCCATTTTTCCAATATCCTTTCTATAATATTGTGACAAGAGCTTTAATCATTAATGGACTAAAGAATAACAGGTTTGCAGATACTTTGAGAATTTCAAAATGAGACAATGAAGACCCTTTAATTCCTGTCTGATTGGCAATCTCACCAGATTATGCTCTTTGCTTTGTTTATGACTCAGGTGACAAATATGTTCTCAATATGGAAGGCCTAATTTCAGACAGGAGGGTTATATGCTGCATGCAGTTCTGATATTGGGTGAAGATCAGGTATGCTGGCATGAATCCCAATAAGAAATGCCCTTTCCAATTTTATTAAGGTTGCAATATCACAAGAAAATGTTCACCAACACAATTCGTTCTGTCAACTTAATCTCATATGACACACTGGAAAAGACATTATGCAACCCATTTTCTAGTATTTTTTTCAAACATTGCATTTTCAAACATTTTGACAAACCATTGTGAATATAGAATATTAGAAATTACCATTTGCTCTTTATGTTCAAATTACTGTTTGGTAATAACAGGTTATTTTTAAATGCCTTTTTTTAGGATGTCTGCACTTCATTACTGATATGCTTGATTTGATGTGTCTAATTATATGGTACTTCAGTTAAAAGAAATACTCAAGTCACCCCATTGGTTATGTTCACCAGGAATGTAGGAACATTTAGAGACAGCATGCAACAAAGAACTGACATTGAGATACATTTAGAAACTATTAAAATTGAAATCAATAATTAAGTAAATTATAAGATTAAAATTTAAAGAAATTTATGTAAAACACATAAATGACTAAAAACATTAGACTCGCAAACACGAGGAAATCTGCAGATGCTGGAATTTCAGGCAACACATAAAAGTTGCTAGTGAACGCAGCAGGCCAGGCAGCATCTATAGGAAGAGGTACAGTCGAAGTTTCGGGCCGAGACCCTTCGTCAGGACTAACTGAAAGAAGAGCTAGTAAGAGATTTGAAAGTGGGAGGGAGAAGGGGAGATCCAAAATGATAAGTGGCTCCATCCCTCCCCCTCCTGTGTTCTCCTATCATTTCGGATCTCCCCCTCCCCCCTCACTTTCAAATCTCTTACTAGCTCTTCTTTCAGTTAGTCCTGACGAAGGGCCTCGGCCCGAAATGTCAACTGTGCCTCTTCCTAGAGATGCTGCCTGGCCTGCTGTGTTCAAAAACATTAGACTGCTGCATTTCTTTCAAAAGTAATTTACATTACCATGTAAAAACAGAAGATGTTGTAAATAACAGGAATTCTGCAGATGCTGGAAATTCAAGCAACACACATCAAAGTTGCTGGTGAACGCAGCAGGCCAGGCAGCATCTATAGGAAGAGGCGCAGTCGACGTTTCAGGCCGAGACCCTTCGTCAGGACTAACAGATGTTGTAAATACATAGAAACATAGAAACATAGAAAATAGGTGCAGGAGTAGGCCATTCGGCCCTTCGAGCCTGCACCGCCATTTATTATGATCATGGCTGATCATCCAACTCAGAACCCAGCCTTCCCTCCATACCCCCTGACCCCTGTAGCCACAAGGGCCATATCTAACTTCCTTTTAAACATAGCTAATGAACTGGCCTCAACAGTTTGCTGTGGCAGAGAATTCCACAGATTCACCACTCTCTGTGTGAAGAAGTTTTTCCTAACCTCGGTCCTAAAAGGCTTCCCCTCTATCCTCAAACTGTGACCCCTCGTTCTAGACCTCCCCAACATCGGGAACAATCTTCCTGCATCTAGCCTGTCCAATCCCTTTAGGATCTTATACGTTTCAATCAGATCCCCCCTCAATCTTCTAAATTCCAACGAGTACAAGCCCAGTTCATCCAGTCTTTCTTCATATGAAAGACCTGCCATCCCAGGAATCAATCTGGTGAACCTTCTTTGTACTCCCTCTATGGCAAAGATGTCTTTCCTCAGATTAGGGGACCAAAACTGCACACAATACTCCAGGTGTGGTCTCACCAAGGCCTTGTACAACTGCAGTAGTACCTCCCTGCTCCTGTACTCGAATCCTCTCGCTATAAATGCCAGCATACCGTTCGCCTTTTTCACCACCTGCTGTACCTGCATGCCCACTTTCAATGACTGGTGTATAATGACACCCAGGTCTCGTTGCACCTCCCCTTTTCCTAATCGGCCACCATTCAGATAATAATCTGTTTTCCTATTTTTGCCACCAAAGTGGATAACTTCACATTTATCCACATTAAATTGCATCTGCCATGAGTTTGCCCACTCACCCAACCTATCCAAGTCACCCTGCATCCTCTTAGCATCCTCCTCACTGCTAACACTGCCACCCAGCTTCGTGTCATCCGCAAACTTGGAGATGCTGCATTTAATTCCCTCATCCAAGTCATTAATATATATTGTAAACAACTGGGGTCCCAGCACTGAGCCTTGCGGTACCCCACTAGTCACCGCCTGCCATTCTGAAAAGGTCCCGTTTATTCCCACTCTTTGCTTCCTGTCTGCTAACCAATTCTCCACCCACACCAATACCTTACCCCCAATACCGTGTGCTTTAAGTTTGCACACTAATCTCCTATGTGGGACCTTGTCAAAAGCCTTTTGAAAATCCAAATATACCACATCCACTGGTTCTCCCCTATCCACTCTACTAGTTACATCCTCAAAAAATTCTATGAGATTCGTCAGACATGATTTTCCTTTCACAAATCCATGCTGACTTTGTCCGATCATTTCACCGCTTTCCAAATGTGCTGTTATCACATCCTTGATAACTGACTCCAGCAGTTTCCCCACCACCGACGTTAGGCTAACCGGCCTATAATTCCCCGGTTTCTCTCTCCCTCCTTTTTTAAAAAGTGGGGTTACATTAGCCACCCTCCAATCCTCAGGAACTAGTCCAGAATCTAACGAGTTTTGAAAAATTATCACTAATGCATCCACTATTTCTTGGGCCACTTCCTTAAGCACTCTGGGATGCAGACCATCTGGCCCTGGGGATTTATCTGCCTTCAATCCCTTCAATTTACCTAACACCACTTCCCTACTAACATGTATTTCGCTCAGTTCCTCCATCTCACTGGACCCTCTGTCCCTTACTATTTCTGGAAGATTATTTATGTCCTCCTTAGTGAAGACAGAACCAAAGTAATTATTCAATTGGTCTGCCATGTCCTTGCTCCCCATAATCAATTCACCTGTTTCTGTTTGCAGGGGACCTACATTTGTCTTTATCAGTCTTTTCCTTTTTACATATCTATAAAAGCTTTTACAGTCCGTTTTTATGTTCTCTGCCAGTTTTCTCTCATAATCTTTTTTCCCCTTCCTAATTAAGCCCTTTGTCCTCCTCTGCTGAACTCTGAATTTCTCCCAGTCCTCAGGTGAGCCACTTTCTCTGGCTAATTTGTATGCTACTTCTTTGGAATTGATACTATCCCTAATTTCTCTTGTCAGCCACGGGTGCACTACCTTCCTTGATTTATTCTTTTGCCAAACTGGGATGAACAATTGTTGTAGTTCATCCATGCAACCTTTAAATGCCTGCCATTGCATATCCACCGTCAATCCTTGAAGTGTCATTTGCCAGTCTATCTTAGCTAATTCATGTCTCATACCTTCAAAGTTACCCCTCTTTAAGTTCAGAACCTTTGTTTCTGAATTAACTACGTCACTCTCCATGTTAATGAAGAATTCCACCATATTATGGTCACTCTTACCCAAGGGGCCTCTCACGACAAGATCGCTAATTAACCCTTCCTCATTGCTCAAAACCCAGTCCAGAATAGCCTGCTCTCTAGTCGGTTCCTCGACATGTTGGTTCAAAAAACCATCCCGCATACATTCCAAGAAATCCTCTTCCTCAGCACCTTTACCAATTTGGTTCACCCAGTCTACATGTAGATTGAAGTCACCCATTATAACTGCTGTTCCTTTATTGCACACATTTCTAATTTCCTGTTTAATACCATCTCCGACCTCACTACTACTGTTAGGTGGCCTGTACACAACTCCCACCAGCGTCTTCTGCCCCTTAGTGTTACGCAGCTCTACCCATATCGATTCCACATCTTCCCGGCTTATGTCCTTCCTTTCTATTGCGTTAATCTCTTTTTTAACCAGCAACGCCACCCCACCTCCCCTTCCTTCGTGTCTATCCCTCCTGAATATTGAATATCCCTGAACGTTGAGCTCCCATCCCCGGTCACCCTGGAGCCATGTCTCTGTGATCCCAACTATATCATAATCATTAATAACAATCTGCACTTTCAATTCATCCACCTTATTACGAATGCTCCTTGCATTGACACATAAAGCCTTCAGGCACTCTTTTACAACTCTCTTAGCCCTTTTTAATGCTTGCCCTGGATTTGTCGGCCTGCCACTTTTACTTTTCCCCTTTGTACTTTTTGCTTCTACGCTCACTTTACACCCCTCTGTCTCTCTGCACTGGTTCCCATCCCTCTGTTGTGAACTAACCTCTTCACACCTAGCCGCTTTAATTTGATTCCCACCCCCCAACCATTCTAGTTTAAAGTCACCTCAGTAGCCCCCGCTAATCTCCCTGCCAGGATATTGGTCCCCCGAGGATTTAAGTGTAACCCGTCCTTTTTGTACAGGTCACACCTGCGCCAAAAGAGGTCCCAATGATCCAAAAACTTGAATCCCTGCCCCCTGCTCCAATCCCTCAGCCACGCATTTATCCTCCACCTCATCGCATTCCTACTCTCACTGTCGCGTGGCACAGGCAGTAATCCCGAGATTACTACCTTTGCGGTCCTTTTTCTCAACTCCCTTCCTAGCTCCCTATATTCTTCTTTCAGGACCTCATCCCTTTTCCTACCTATGTCATTGGTACCTATATGTACCAGGACCTCTGGCTCTTTACCCTCCCACTTCAGGATATCTTGGACACGATCAGAAATATCCCGGACCCTGGCACCAGGGAGGCAAACTACCATCCGAGTCTCTGGACTGCGTCCACAGAATCGCCTATCTGACCCCCTTACTATCGAGTCCCCTATCACAACTGCCCTCCTCTTCCTTGCCCTACCCTTCTGAGCTACAGGGCCAGACTCTGTGCCGGAGGCAGGGCCACTGTCGCTTCCCCCGGGTAAGCTGTCCCCCCCAACAGTACTCAAACAGGAGTACCTGTTGTTAAGGGGCACAGCCGCCGGGGTACTCCCCATCACCTTCCTTTTCCCCTTCCCCCTCCTAACCGTGACCCACTTGTCTGCCTCCCGTGGCCCCGGCGTGACCACCTGCCTTCCACTCCTCTCTATCACCTCTATCACCTCCTCACTCTCCCTGACCAGACGAAGGTCATCGAGCTGCAGCTCCAGTTCCGTAACGCGGTCCCTTAGGAGCTGCATCTCGATGCACTTGGCGCAGATGTAGACGTCCGGGAGGCTTGGAGACTCCAGGGCCTCCCACATCCGACACCGAGAACAGCAAACTGCCCTCACAGTCATAATGCCCCTCTCCTCAAATAGCAACAGAAAATGAATGTCAAACCTTCCTCGCCTCACCCGCTTCCGCCTAAGCCCGGTGAGCCGAAGCCCTTAAGTCTTCACTCTGCTCCCGGCTCACTCAGTAGATTAAGCCAGTGGTATTGTGGCATCTGCACTGGACTTTGAGGTGAATGGTCCTGTGTTCAAATCTGGCTGGCTCCTTGCACACGTCACATCTGTACTGGGTTGGGCATTGAGTGAGCAACTCGGCCTCATAAAAAAACAAACAAATGCTGAAGAAATAGCAAAGTTGCCACCTGATGCGCCACAAGGCACGGAGAGGAACAAAACAAAACCACAGTAGATGTGGCACCATATCTGAAGAGAGAAATGTGGTCACTATTGCAGGTCAATGCCCTTGAAAAATCATTGACCTGAAAGATTAACTTTATTTCCCTCTCTACATTGATTAATTTGGAGTTGTGTATTATCAGGTTTACAGACTAGAAGTTGTCCAGACTTGTTCTCATTCCCAACATTCCCACTGGGAACAATATCCTGTAAGGTTTCAGCCCAATCTGCTCATTAGCTCAATTTTAGCTCAATCTGCCCCTTCTCCTTCACACCTACATTTGCTCTCTGGTTTAATTTAACTAAAGCCGATTATGTCTGAAGAAGTTTAAGTCTCAATATCATCAGAAGTCTTGCTGTCGACCCACCAGTGAAAACTTAGTTTTCACCTCTGATGTATTTTAACTGAATTAAATCAACACTTCTGATTTATTTTATGCTGAAACTTAGTTTCCAGTATCTTCTTTGTCCTCCTTTGTGTCCCGTAGTCTGGAAGCCAAAGAATTGAGACTTCTTGTATCTGTAGGAAAGTGAATTTCATAATATTAGAATTCCCCTTGCACTGGGTGTCATTTCTTAGTATTTGTATTTCTTTCCTCTAGGTAACCTTCTACTCATGATTGTGCTCTCTCTTGCCATTCTCCTGGCCTACACAATAAATATCCAACACTGTAATCTTAGCCAACAATTTCAGTGCTTCAGAAGTTTTCTGTACAGTCTCTATTAAATCGTCAACTAGTCAATGTCAGACTTTCAAGAATGCATCGTTGTACTGTAATGTATTATGTGATGTATTACTGTAATGTATTTCATAGCATCAGAGTGCGTATGACATCAGGATGTAGAGAAGTAAAAAAATGGAAGTCTGTTGAATAAATGTGGTTGTTCAATTTACAGCGATGTCCGAGTCACATCAATATTACATGGTGTCAGAAGAAATCATGAAAAAAGAGGGGAAAAAAAGGAAGAGAAGACACGTAAAAGATGTCACAGTTACAGCCACCGTCAAGTTTAAGCCTACAAGGTAATCTTGCTGAGAACTGGAAAATATGGATCCAGAAGTTTGAACTGTTTTGCACCGCTAGCGTCATAGCTGAAAAGACGGAGAAAGTGCAATGTGTTATTTTTATGCATGTGGTGGGGGAAGAGGCAATAAAGATTTGCAACACGTTTGCTTCCAAGATGATGAGCAAGATAAAATTGAAGTGTTGAAGAAAAAGTTTCAAGATTACTGCGAACCAAGAAAAAACCGACATGTTTTTCACGAGGGCTCAAGGACCAATAGAGACCATAGACGCCTGTGTAACAGATTTGAAGAACAAGGCAAAAGACTGTGAGTTCGGACAACTGCATGATTCTTTAATACGTGACAGGATTGTATGCGGCATACGAGATGATCAAGTGAGAGGCAGGCTATTGAGAGAGGCGGATCTTACATTAGAAAAGGCGATTGATGTTTGCCGTGGCAGCGAGATCAGGTCAAGTCAGGTTAAAGTGCTCAATGAAGAGACTGAAGTGCACAAAATAAAAACTGTGAAAACTGACAAGAGTAGGACAAAGCCAGCTCCACAGGATGATCAAAAGGAATTTAACTGCAACAGATGTGGTTATAAACATGCTACAGAAAATGTCCAGCCTTTGGTCAGACTTGCAAGTTATGCCAGAAAAGAAATCACTTTGCAAAGATGTGCAAATCAAAGGAGCATGCAAGGAAAATGCATGCTGTGGGACAGAGTGAGGGCAACAGTGACATGTTCATTGGCACAGTTGAAGTGGAACAGGAGGTACGCATCAAGAATATTGACAATGCAGAGATGGAGGATGAAGGTGATTGGACTCAAAATCTGATAATAAACAGGAGGAATGTAACATTTAAGCTTGACACTGGGGCAAAGTGTCAGCAGAAACATTCAACTCACTGGACATCAGAGGAAGACTGAGAAAATCCACCTGCAAGCTTGTCGCATATTTTGGCCACAAGGCAGTGCCAATGGGCAAAAAAGCACTCAGCTGTGTGTACAAAGGACAAAAACACAAGATAAGAGTTTGAAGTAGTACTAGAACATGTTCCAGCAATACTGGGCAAAGCAACATGCACAAAGCTAGGCCTGGTGAAGTGAATCTATGGTGTTGAAAAAGAAAATGACATTCTCAAAGGCTTTGATGACTTGTTTTCTGGATTGGGATGTTTACCAGGGAAACACCATATCCAGATTGATCCAACTATTGCACCAGTCGTGCATGCCCCGAGAAAGATTCCAGTAGCTCTCAGGGATCAAGTAGTGGAGGAGCTACACAGAATGGAACAGATGGGAGTCATAACAAGACAAATAGAACCGACCGACTGGGTGAATAGTATGGTGAGAGTGGTCACAGAAAAAAAAGACAAGGATTTGCATGGATCCACAAGATCTCAACCAAGCCATCAAAAGAGAGCACTATCCACTGCTCACAATTGAAAAGGTTGTCTCTCGCATGCCTAATGCGAAATACTTTTCAGTATTAGACGCAAATCAAGGTTTCTGGCAGATCAAGCTGGATGAAGAAAGTTCCAAATTATGCACTTTCAACAAGCCTGTAGGGGGATATCGTTTCCTGCGTCTACCCTTTGGGATTTCTTCTGCATCAGAGGTATTCCAGAGATCCGTGGCACAAATGATTGAAGGCCTGGACGGGGTGGTCAACATCGTTGATGATTTGCTGATATGGGGCAACACAATTGAGGAACGTGATCAGAGACTGAGGAAGCTCCTGGAGCGAGCACGTGAGTACAACCTAAAACTGAACAAAAGTAAATGTAGGATCAGAACTACAGAGATCAAATACATAGGTCATGTATTCAGTGCTGATGGGCTAAAACCAGATGATGAAAAGGTCAGAGCCTTGGTACAGCTACCACCACCCGAAGACAAGCAAGAACTATTGAGGTTCATGGGCATGATACACTATCTTGCCAAATTCATTCCCAACTTATTAGAGGTCAGCGCTCCACTCCGAAAGCTACTATAGAGCAACACTGAATGGCATTGGGAAGACGAACAAAAGAAAATTTTGACACATTGAAGCAGCTGGTTACCAATGCACCAGCACTCAAGTTCTATGATGTTAATAAGCTGCTGACAATGTCTGTGGATGCCAGTTCGGAGGCAATAGGAGCAGTTATACCAGGATGGGAGGCCTGTGGCGTATGGATCACGAGCACTTACGGACTGTCAACGCTGATATGCTCAAATCGAGAAGGAATTACTCGCCATAGTTTATGGGTGTGAGAAGTTCCACCAATATGTATATAGCAAAGAAATTCAGGTTGAGAGTGATCACAAACCACTTGACAGCATCTTCAAAAAGCCACTCCACCAAGCTCCTATGAAGCTGCAAAGGATGCTTCTCAGGCTACAGAGGTACACTCTCACAGTCACCTATAAGCCAGGAAAAGAACTGTACATACATCACTGATGCTTTGAGCCGTGCTTACCTCAAAGAGCAAAAGGATGAGTTGCTAGGAAGAGAGCTGGAGGTCAACTGGGTTACACCTCAGCTACCCATCTGTGAGGAGAAGTTGAACATGTTCAGGAAAGCAACTGCAGATGATCTTGAAATGCAAATGCTAAGAGATATTACAATGAATGGATGGTTAACAGAAAGAAAAGATGTTCCAAAGGAAATGCAGAAATACTGGATGTTTAAAGAGGAAATCAGCTATGCATCAGGACTAATGTTCAAAACGGAAAAACTCATCGTACCAAACCAAATGAGACAGCAAGTGCTTAACAGAATTCATGAGTCACACCTGGGGATAGTGAAATGTAAAGAAAGAGCTAGGGACATTCTCTATTGGCCAGGCATGTCAACTCAGATAGAGGACATTGTGTCTCAGTGTGATGTCTGTAATGAAAACAAAAACAGCAATCCAAGAGAGCCTCTGCTTCCCATCCACTACCAGGAAGACCATGGGAGAAGATTGGCACAGATCTCTTTTACTACAATGGTGCAGAATATCTGCTATTCAAAATATCTGGAGATCACCAAGTTAAGTGACACATCCAGTCGAGGTGTCATTACGGCAATGAAGTCGACATTCACAAGACATGGTATTCCAGATATTGTCGTTAGTGACAATGGTCCACAATATGCCAGTGGTGAGTTCAGAGGGTTCTCAGAAAGCTGGGAATTTCAACATGTTACTTTCAGTCCAGGGCACGCTCAGTCTAATGGACAAGCAGAGAGAACTGTACAAACTGTCAAGAACATGCTCAAGAAGGCACAAAGCAGCAACGGTGACCCTTACATTGCTCTGCTTGAATACTGCAACACACCGATTGAGGGTGTAGGGTTCTCTCCTGCGCAGCTGTAGATGGGACGTCATCTGAAGTCCAAACTGCCAACATCCACAACTCCACTGACTCCTGAAGGTAATGCTCAAGTACATGACAAGCAAAAGTACAAACAAATAAAGCAAAAGAGCTATTATGGCTGACATACAAGACAGTTGCCAGATCTGCTGTTACGTACCCCGTAACTGGGTTGTCAAACCAGCAGAAATGGAACACTCATTGGAGTCTGTGATTACTAGAAACTAATAAAGTTTTTTTAAAACAAATAAGTAATACAGTACACTAACCGCAAGGATATAAATGTAACAGGTTAGCAATGATAGTATACACATATACACAGAAATAGGGGAATAGGAATCAACCAAGCTCTATCGCAGTCTAGGGGTAAAATGATCAGTCTTAAGGTGAAGCAGAGTTCAGTTCAGTCTAGCGTAGTTCGAAGTAATCGCTGTTGATGTACTGTTGGGGGGAGAGAGAGAGAGAGTGAAAGATACAGTTGAGGATTCAGGCAAACCTTTCGATGCCTTCCGATCCCGTTGTGGTCACCAAATGTGACCCCTCTGTTCCGGATGCGATCGTTCTTCCGTGGTGAACCCAGCACGCAGGCAAGGGCGGACACACAACAGGTTCCCACCGGTCGTACCTTTACACCCTGTGAGCCTCTGTCCGATTTCCACGAATCAGTCCTCCAAACTCCCACCAACTTGTGGGGCACAATGCTCTTTTGAGGGTCTCATGGCGTGTGTGCTATGCCTTAGCAAACCCGCTATTTTATCCCCCCCTCCCCCCTGGTGGGGTATCACCTATCCATCAAACTTCACACTTCCTATTGTCTCAGCAGGATTGTTAATGAACAGTTCAGGTTCAGAGCAAACTGTCTGTGGCAGACGCCAACATACTGAATTATGTGTCTCTCCCTCTCTCGATATCCCTCTCTTCTCTCTTATTAGCATTTTGAATGGCTCTCCTTTGTCTCTCATTATCTCTCTCTCTCATTAACAGCATCCGTTCTGCAGCTCTGCTTGGCTTCACACATGACACCCCCACCCTTAAAAGAATTTTTACAGGGGGTAAAAATTACGGGCATGAATGCACATTACAAAATACACACTAATATACAGGTAGTCATCAGCTAATCGGCTAATACAGAGAACTTTAAATTTTAACAACTGGACAGACAATCAGCAATCATATTGTTGGTTTCTTTTACGTGTTTTATCTTTATATCAATTTCCTGTAATATCAGACTCCAACTTAACAAGCATTTGTTTCTATCCTTCATTGTGGTCAAAAACACTAATGGATTGTGATCAGTGTAAACTATCAGTGGTTTCCGTGCCAGACAAATATAAACCTCAAAATATTGTAATGCCAGAATGATTGCCAGTAATTCCTTTTCCACAGTGGAAAAATTTCTCTGATGGACATTAAATTTCTTAGAAAAATAAGCCACTGGGTGGTCAATCTCCTCTTTGTCTGTTCGCAACAGCACCGCCCCTGCCGCTTCGTCACTAGCATCTGTTACTAGGGAGAAGGGTTTTGAAAAGTCAGGCGCACTCAATACAGGGTGGTGACACAGTATCGCCTTCAGACTCTCGAAGGCTTGTTGACAAAGGTCGTTCCACACAAACTTCTTATTCTTCGGCAAGAGCTTAGTAAGAGGGAGGGTAATATCCGCAAAGTTTTTACAAAACTTCTGACAGTACCCCACCATCCCCAAAAACTTTCTCAGGGCCCTCTTGTCCGTCGGGATGGGAACTTCAGAGACAGCCTACACCTTAGACTGCATCGGTGCCAGCTGCCCCTGTCCTACCACATACCCCAGATAAGTGACCTTCGCGTGGCCGAATTCACTTTTTGCAAGGTTCACTGTCAGAATGGCTTCAGACAGCCGTTTAAACAGTTCCTCTACTGCCACAATGTGCTCCTCCCATGTGTCACTCCAGACCATCAAATCGTCAATATATGCTTCTGCATTCTTTAACCCTTTTATCACTGAATTAATCATCCTTTGGAAGGTCCTTGGGGCGTTCTTCATGCCAAAAGGTAAGACATTATACTCGTATAATGCTGATGGAGTGACAAATGCTGAGATTTCTCTAGCCTGGTCGGTTAAAGGAACACACCAGTACCCTTTCAGCAAATTGATCTTTGTGATGTACTTAGCCCTCCCCACTTTATCGATGCAATCATCTACCCTTGGGATGGGGTAAGCATCAGTTTTTGTGATGGCGTTCACCTTTCTGTAATCTGTACAGAATCGTATGTTTCCATTGGGTTTCGGGACAACCACACAGGGAGAGGCCCATTCTGATTTGGATGGCCTAATAATACCTGTGGCTAGCATGTGTTCAATTTCTTTCTCCACTAGCTTGCCCTTCTCCAAGTTCATCCTATAGTAGTGTTGCTTAATAGGCTGATCTGATGTAACAATAACATCATGTACCATCCCCTTGCATCGCCTTGGGACATCCGGACATACATCTGCATGCCGGTTAATTAAGTTTATCAGCAGCTCGCTCTGTTCAGGGGTTAAGTGAGAGACCTTATCAGCAAAGTTGGCCAAAACAATAGAGTTCTCCAATCTGGTCGGCACCATGTTTATCTTTTTAAGACGTGTTTTCCCCTTATCATTTGGCACCACAGCCTCATTTATTTTTGTGATAGCACCGACTAGGTCTGCTTTCTCATCGTGGTAAGCTTTTAGCATATTGATATGCACTAATTGTGTGGGCTTACGTCTGTCCGGAGTTTCAATAACATAATTCAAAGAGTCTATCTTTTTAATCACTTTGTACGAACTGTGGAATCTTGCCTGGAGGGGGTAGGTTACCACTGGAAACAGAACTAAGACCCTATCGCCCACTTGAAACACTTGCTCTGGGGCTCGTCTATCATACCACTGTTTCATTTTTGTTTGGGAGTCTCGTAGATTTTCTTTGGCAAGGTTACAGATCCTTTTAAGCCTCTCACGAAACTTTAAAACATAATCAATCACATTGACTTATACTGTCGGGCTGGACCATTGCTCTTTCAGTAAGGTCAGAGGTCCTCTGGGCCTATGACCGAAGACGAGCTCGAATGGGCTGAACCCCAATGACTCCTGAACCATGTCCCTTACGGCAAATAACAAGAGAGGCAAGGCATCATCCCAGTCTCTAGCGTTCTCTTGACAATAAGTTTTAATCATGGTCTTTAACGTTGCGTGGAATCTCTCCAACGCCCCTTGAGACTCCGGGTTGTACACGGAGGCCAAAATCGGCTTTGCTCCCATCTCATCCAACATCCGTCGGAATGTGTGAGATGTGAAGACACTCCCCTGATCTGACTGAATTTCCCTTGGCAACCCCACCGTAGTGAAAAATTTCACAAGCACCTTTACCACTGTGGGAGCCTTGACGCTTGCCAGGGGCACAGCATCCGGAAACCTGGTGGCGGCGCACATCATAGTCATCACATACTCTCGCCCACTGGCAGATCTGGGCAGGGGACCGACAAAATCCACAATTATTCGGGAAAAAGGTTCCCCGAAAGTGGGTATCAGTTGAAGGGGCGCTTTAGGCAGGTCCTGGTTCGGCTTACCTACCACCTGACAGGTGTGACACCGTCTACAATACTCAATAATATCCTTCCTCATGTTCGGCCAGTAAAACTCTTTCATAACAGTTCTATCGACTGTTTTCCTCACCCCAAAATGTCCACCGAGGAGTACCTTGTGAGCCAGGTTAAAACTCTCGTCCCTATAAATTTTCAGCACTACCACCTGGTGTACCACCCCGCACTGCTCATCTGCGGGCATGGTACTTGGTCTCCAGTACTCCCTCCTTCATATAATAGCCCACCGGTTCCCTTTTTATTTCTGCTTCAGAGAGAGCTGTCTCCATCAAAACATCAGCTCCTCGTCTCTTTCCTGTGCCTGTATAAATTCCTTCCTCGCTAATGATAAACCTACCTCAACTCCCTCACTTCTTTCCGCTCCATTATGCTCCTTCTTCTCACTTTCTAACCCCTCCTGGTACAAGGCTGGTAAAAACGTCTCAGCTAAATCCACATTCGCTTCAGCAGCCTTTCTCAACATGCGTCGAGTTACTGCGCAAGCGGGATAAACCTGTGAATCCATGGGCGGGTCTTCAGTCCTGGCAGGCTTGCTCGTCAGCTTTACTGCTAGGTACACATCTCCACCTGCAAGGTCGTTACCGAGTAAGACCTCCACGTCTTCCATCGGTAGTTCGGACCTCACCCCTATCGTGACCAGTCTGGAGACCAAATCACTTTTCAGGTATATCTGGTGCAAAGGTACTGCTTCAGTCCCTTTTCCAATGCCTTTTATCACACTGACCTCCCCAGTCTCGGTCTCTGCACTAAATCCTAACACCCTCCTTAAGATCAACGATTGACAAGCCCCAGTGTCTCTCCAGATCCGTACTGGAACTGGGGTTGACCCCTCCTTCACTGACACCAATCCGGCCGAAGTAAACTTCTCGCGCGCTTCCTGAACTCTATCAGACCTCTTCTCCCCTAGCGGTTTGTTTGCCGGCTCAACACAGCCAGTGGGAGTCGTCGTTTTTCCTTTCCCTGTCTCCTTCTTTGGGGCAAAACACCTGGACACAATGTGACCGGCTTTCCCACAATTATAGCATACGACCCCAGGAGACTTCCTACCAAACTGCTTCCCGTCTTCCTTATCCTTGTCACTAGTCCCCAGCTTACTTTCTGGCTTAGCTGGCGGACTTTCTCCACCCTCTCGACTACCCTTCTGGTAGCTCTTACTCGGGATAAACTTTGCTTTGTGTGCTAACGCGTACTCATCTGCTAACTTAGCAGTTGTGGCTAAGGTTTCTGCCTCTTTCTCATCTAGATAGGGCCTCATACCTTCAGGGACACAAACTTTAAATTGCTCAATCAGTATTAGCTGTAGCAGTTTGTCATAATCCCCAGTGACCCTTTTCAAGGCGCACCAACGCTCACAATACATTTGCATCTCACGGGCAAATTCTAAATACATGCGGCCCCACTGCTTCCTCACATTCCGGAACCTTTGCCGGTATGCCTCCGGGACCAACTCATAAATCCTGAGTATAGCCTCTTTTACCACATCATACCTCTGGGCATCGTCTGCTGACAATGCTGAGTAAGCTCGCTGAGCCTTCCCCTTAAGCATGCTCTGGAGTAAAACAGCCCGCTTATCCCTCGGCCAGTCCTGACTTGCAGCGACTTTTTTGAAATGTAGAAAGTACCGATCAACATCGGCCTCCTCAAATGGGGGAACCAACCTAACCTCCTGGGTCGCCTTGAACCCTCCACCTTGGTCCAGCATTTGGCCCCCCTCTAGCGTTATCTTTAACTTCTCCAGCTCAAACTCCCTTTCCTTCTCTCTTTCCTCCCTTTCTAGCTGCTTCTCTCTCTCCTCCCATTCTAGCTGCTTCTCTCTCTCCCGTTCTAGCTGCTTCTCTCTCTCTTCCCGTTCTAGCTGCTTTTCTCTCTCTTCCCTTTCTAGCTGCTTTACTCGGAACTCATGCTCAAGCCTTAATCTCTCTATCTGCAGCTGCACCGCCTCCCCACCAGGTTTACTCATAGACACCACCTCCAGCTCCCCGTGGGGAAACACATCATTAGATACATAATACTCAACAATGGGTCTGTGCATCTCCGCTCTCCTCATTGTCTGCTTCCCCTTCAAAAGATTCAACTATTTTGCAACTGTCACCAATTCTGATTTCTTAGCATCTTCTAATGCCTCCAAGGTTGGCGCCTCTAGAAATTCCTCAATCTCCATTTCTGCTGTTTGCCCTTTTTTTAAATTCGGGAATTTAACCCAATCAATTTAACCAGGCCCAACTTTGGCGTTCAATATCCCAGACGATGAGCCCCCCTGTAACTGGGTTGTCAAACCAGCAGAAATGGAACACTCATTGGAGTCTGTGATTACTAGAAACTAATAAAGTTTAAAAAAAATAAGTAATACAGTACACTAACCGCAAGGATATAAATGTAACAGGTTAGCAATGATAGTATACACATATACACAGAAATAGGGTAATAGGAATCAACCAAGCTCTATCGCAGTCTAGGGATAAAATGATCAGTCTTAAGGTGAAGCAGAGTTCAGTTCAGTCTAACGTGGTTCGAAGTAATCGCTGTTGTACCGTTGGAGAGAGAGAGAGTGAGAGATACAGTTGAGGTTTCAGGCAAACCTTTCGATGCCTTCCGATCCCATTGTCTGTGACTCCTCCATTCCGCATGCGATCATTCTTCCATGGTGAACCCGGCACCCAGGCAAGGGCGGACACACAACAGGTTCCCACCGGTCGTACCTTTACAACCTGTGAGCCTCTGACCGATTTCCACGAATCGGTCCTCCAACCTCCCACCAACTTGTGGGGCACAATGCTCTTTGCACAGTCTCGTGGCGTGTGTCCTGTGCCTTAGCAAACCCATTATTTTATCCCCCCCGATGGGGTATCACCTGTCCATCAAACTTCACACTTCCTCTTGTCTCAGCAGGATTGTTAATGAACAGTTCAGGTTCAGAGCAAACTGTCTGTGGCAGACGCCAACATACTGAATTATGTGGCTCTCTCCCGTTATCTCTTTCTTCTCTCTTATTAGCATTTTGAATGGCTGTCTCTTGTTATCTCTCTCTCATTAACAGCATCCGTTCTACAGTTCTGCTTGACTTCACACATGACACTGCATACAGGTGAAAATGTCAGAATACAGAAAGGAGACACTTGGCAACCAGCTGTGCTTGTGAACAGACATCAGCAACCAAGATCCTTCATAGTTTGCACGCCGGATGGAAGAGTCTACAGGAGGAACAGGAAGCATCTGCTGAAGACAGGCGAGAGGGAGTTTCCATGTACAGATGCACAGGACATTTCCACAGATACAGACATGGAAACAAACGACACCAAGAGTGATGCAGACCGCAAAGACACAGAGGTCACTCGAGAGACTGACATTGATGAAGGACAAGCACAGTCACAGTTGTATCACACACAGTCCGGGAGACAAGTCAAACTTCCAGCTCGATACAGAGACTAGACAGTCTCACACAGTTTGGGGCAAAGTCACACATGACATAAGTTTCAAGATGTGAAGTATAAGGTTTATTAGTCTATGTTAGTAAAAGAAAATACACTGCTGTTAGTATTGTAAGATACAATGCAGAATACAGTACAAGAAATTAAGATTTTTTTTTAGTTTATGTCAGGGCATACCTAGAGGCATTGTTTTGGTAATTCACAGTGTTGTAAAAAGAAAAAAAATCTTGAGAAGGGGTATGTAATGTATTGTGTGAGTATTCGTAGCGTCAGAGTGCATATGACGTTCAGGACGTAGAGAAGTAAAAAAATGGAAGTCTGTTGAATAAACGTGGTTGTTCAATCTACAGCAGTGTCAGAGTCACATCAATATTACAGTACCAGGTGGTCAAACTCTTTGTTTACACAAAATAATCTGCAGATGCTGGGATCAAAGCAACACTTGCGACATGCTGGAGGAACTCAGCAGGTCGACTCATCGTTTCCACGGATGCTGACTGACCTGCTGAGTTCCTCCAGCATGTTGTGAGCGTTGCTTCAAACTCTTTGTTTCCTGTGTATTTCTATTCCTCTTAGGTTATGAGGGGATCACCTCCCGCGGCGTGTATCCCTCCTCTCGACAGACACAGAACATCTTCCTCTATTTTTTCCAAGCACTGTTTCTTGGAGTTTGGATCTGCAGAAGTGCAATAATTCCAAGTAATTACAAATGACTTTCTGATGAGCCCTTGAAGTTTATCACAATTAAAAATGATCAGCATGATAAATATTCATCATGTGACATTTATCAAAACTTCAATGAAGAGAGAAAATTAGAAGGCCTAAAGCATGAATTTTCTCTATAGTTGTGGATGTGTGGAACAGAATACCAATTAATGTATCAATGATTAACTCCTCTAAAATGCCCTGATAAATTACTGTTTCAAGACCTCACTGAGGATTGCAGCAAGGAGTATGGAGCCAGCAAGGAGTACAGACCCAAATGATTAAATGTAACTTGCTTTAGGATAATCACTGAATCATTGTGCGTGTGGGATTGAACAGCAGGTTGCCAAATGGAACTTTAATGTGTATATTGGCACGTGATAGCCAACGGCTAACAATGTTTACATTCAACTTTGGTTTAAAAATAATACAGTTCTACTTCAGCGGCCTTCCAAGTAGGCTTATTGAATTCAAATACAAACAGGACTATTGAAGGGCAAGATTTTCCTATGGATCAGCAACAGACATAAAAATTGCTGGTGAATGCAGCAGGCCAGGCAGCATCTATAGGAAGAGGTACAGTCCACGTTTCAGACCGAGACCCTTCATCAGGATGCTGATTTGTCATTTCACTCTGCAAATATAGTATATGCTGGGTAATTACATAATCTTCTGCTCGGGATTAGAGACAGAAGTGGGAGAGCCAGTTTGGCCAATATTGCTTACCAAGTGGACTGAAAGATTAAGTTTCTTTCTGGTATTTGAACTTGGCGTATAATCAGCTGCCAAATGTGGAAAATGAGTGCTAGTGTATTTATGTTCAGAATTATCAAATATCTATCCCGACAATATTTTAAAGTTAGAAGTGCAAAGACTGCCCTGTCTTAAAAGGAGTTAATGTATAGTATAGACAATGTGAATGTGTAAGGTTAAGTGTTTAGATGATCCCTATCTGCTTAGCAGAACAAATTTATTGTCTTTATGTTAGCTTTAATAAAGTTTTGCAATAAAAGGCAGGGTAAATAAATAAATGAAGTAATAAGAAGTGTTACAACTATATTAGAATACCTTCCTTGTGCAAACAGTATCTCTTCTAAAATACGTTGATTTATTCTCTTCATAAATAACCTTATTATTGAATGCCTTTTAAAGGCTAATAAAGTTTAATTAAAAATATACACTCAGTGGTCACTTTATTAGATAAACCTGTACACCTGCTCATTAATGCAAATATCTAATCAGCCAATCACGTTGCAGCAACTCAATGCATAAAAACATGCAGACTTGGTCAAGAGGTTCATTTGTTGTTCCGACCAAATGTTAGAAAGGGAAAGGAATATGATCTAAGTGACTTGACCATGGAATGGTTTTTGGTGCCAGACGCTGTGGAAAGAGTATCACAGAAACTGCTGATCTTCTGGGATTTTAATGCATATGTCTTTAGTGTTTATAGAGAATTGTGTGAAAAAAAAATCCAGTGAGCAGTAACTCTGTAAATTGCCTTGTTAATGAGAGAGGTCAGAGGAGAATGGCAAGGCTGGTTCAAGCTGACAGGAAGGCACTGAATTATTTTGTTGCAATGTGGTACAGAGAAGTTTTCAAGGGATGGAAGCTGGTAAGGTCATGGGGCTAGACCTTATTATTTGCAGGAAAACAATTGTACCATCTACCCAAAGACTGCAGTAAGAAGCCAGAGCTGATGATGGCTGGGCTTTATTTGGATTTACATGCTGCAACTGTTAAGTTTAAATCATATTCCATTAGCTGCTCACCAGCAGGAAAAGAAGGAACTGAAAACCAGGTTGCTCCTTCATGGAGATGACCCTGAGGAAAAAGTCCCTAAAGTGAAGCAACTACCCCTAAAACAAAATCAAATCTTTAACAAAGGATTTTGTCTTGAGATGAAATGGCAATTTAAAAATACAGAGGGAGGAATCTCTGGGATTTTGCAGCCTGTGAACTTGGTCGTTATAAAATCATGGATGTTAATGGAACAGAAAGAGGAAAATAATAAAGCTGTATGCAGAAAAGAGAAAAATGAAACCAGAATAAATGCAGGATGATATAAAAACCTTGGCAAAATAAGAAAGATATTTGATGATATCACTGTTTAACAAAGAGAACTCAGCTGTCTTTAAACCATATGTTAAATTATTTTACAAAGTATAAGGGCATAGAATAAAAAGGAAGATTTTTGTAGTGGATAACAAATTGTTTAAATTAAATCATGCAAAGGTTATTTGTAATTATCACAAAAAAACCCTAGAAGAACTCAGCAGGTCAGGCAGCATCTATGGAAATGAATAAACGGTCAACATTTCAGGCCAAGACCTTCACGACTAGAAGGGAAGGGGGAAGAAGTCTGGGGGGGGGGGGAAGGAGTGCAAACTAGAAGGGGATCAGTTAAGCCAGGTGGGTTGAGAAGTGGGAATGAGATAAGCTTGGGGGAGATAGTGGAAAAGGTAAAGAGCTGGAGAAGGAGGAATCTGATAGAAGAGGAGAGTGGACCAGATGAGAAAGGGAAGGAGGAGAGACCCCAGTGGGTCGTGATAGGCAGATGAGGAGAAGAGATGACATAAGATGGGGGCCAGAGTGGGGAATTGAAGAAGTGAGGGGGAGGTGAAAAATTATTAGAAGTTGGAGCAATTGATCTTCATGCCATCAGGTTGGAAGCCACCCAGACAGAATAAGAGGTGTTGCTCCTTGAACCAGAGAGTGGCTTCAACATGGCAGAAGAGGAGACCGTGGACTGATATGTCAGAATGGGAATGAGGATTGGAATTAAAATGGTTGGCCACCATGAAATCTTGCTATTTGCAGATGGAGAAAAGGTGCTCAACAAAGTAGTTCCCCATCTGTGTCGGGTCTCACCAATGTAGAGGAAGCCACATCAGCAGCATTGGATAGAGTAGTTGACCCCAACAGATTTGCAGGTGAAGTGTGGCCTCATCTGGACAGTTTTTATGGGCCATGAATGGAGGTGAGGGAGGCAGTGAATGGGCAGGTGTAGCACTTGTGCAGCTTGAGGAGATAAGTGCCAGGAATGAGATTAGTGGACAGGAATGAATGGACAAGGGAATCATGAAGGGAGTGATCCCTGCAGAAAGTGCAGGGTAGGGGGAAGTAAAGTTGTGTTTGGTTGTAGGAACCCTGTGAAGATGGTGGAAGCTGCGGAGAATGAGGTTCATGAGGTTGTAGGTGAGGACAAGAGGAACTCTTTTCCTATTAAGGTGGCAGGAAGATGGGGTAATGGCAGATGTCCGGGAATTGGAGGATAGAGATAAGTAACTACTTTATTGATGCCAAAGGAAATTACAGTGTCACAGTAGCATTACAAGTGCACAGATATAAGTACCAGAAGAGAAGTAGAAAGAATAAAAAATAAGTTACCACAAACAGCCTAACAGGAGGGGGTTATCACTTCGCCAGCTGTAGGTTGACTCATTGTAGAGCCTAATGGCCGAGGGTAATAATGACCTTATATAGCGCTCTTTGGAGCAGCGTAGTTGTCTTGGTCTATTACTAAAAGTGCTCCTCTGTTCAGCCGTGGGCAAGAAACATTGTCCAGAATATCTAGGATTTCCTGTAGGGTCTTTTGCGCTACCACAGTCTCCAGTGTGTCCATTTTGACTCCTATAACAGAGCCAGCCTTGCTAATCAGTTTACTGAGCCTGTCGGCATCACTCGTGTAGATGCCATTGCCCCAGTACACCACCACATAGAAGATTGTACCGGCAACAACAGACTGGTAGAACATGTGAAGAAGAGGCCTGCATATTCCAAAGGACCTCAGTCTCCTCAGCAAGTAGAGGCGACTCTGACCCTTCTTGTACACAGCCTCTGTTGGTGCTCCACTCACGTCTGTCATCCAGGTGCACCCCCAGGTACTTGCAGATCCTCACCCCAGTCACATCCTTACCATCAATAGTAACAGGGAAATGCAGGCTTAGTCTTCTTAAAGTCCATCACCATCTCCTTTGTCTTACTGATGTTGAGCTGCAGATGATTCAGCTTGCACCATTTGGCAAAGTCCTCCACCAGGGCCCTATATTCATCCTCCCATCTTTCCTTTATACACCCAACTATAACTGAGTCATCAGAGAATTTCTGCAGATGACATTACTCAGTGTTATCTAAAGTCCGAGGTATATAGGATAAACAGGAAGGGAGCCAATACAGTCCCATGTGGGACCTCAGTGTTGCTTATAGCCATGTCTGACACACAGCTCTGAAGCCACACAAATTGTGGTCTGCCAGTCAGGTAGTCCTTTATCCGGGAGCAATCGAAGTGCCAATCTGCATTGAATGCAGGGTCTCCCCGAGAAATAAGGGCTGCATGGTATTGAAGGCACTTGAGAAATCAAAAAACATGATCCAAATGGGAGTCAGCTCTGTTCAGCAGGTGGATGACAGCATCGTCGACTCCAATGTGCTCCTGGAAGAAAACTAAGGGGATCAAGGGCTGATCTGACCAGGGGTCAGAGTTGAGCCAGGACTAGTCTCTCCAGGGTCTTCATGACGTGTGAGGTTAGGGCCACTGGAAGGTAGTCATTCAGGACTTTCGGTTGGCCCTTCTTGAGTACTGGGATCACACATGATGTTTCCCACACAGTCGGGACCCTTTCCCGGCCGAGACTCAGATTGAAAATGTGCTGGAGAACTCCACACAGCTCTCAACACACTCCATCAGGACCAGGGGGTTCACACCATCCAGTCCCAAAGCTATGCCATGTCTGAGTTTCCCCAGAGCCCTTCTCACCTGCTCAGTAGTGAAGATGACTGGGGAGTTGGTGGGAAGTGGGGTCTGGGGAAGGGAGAAGATTGGGATGATAGCCATTAGTATGTGGAGGTGTGGATGGTGGATCCAGAGCAAGGAAGGATGTAGACAGTGATAGCCTGTGTTCATCCTCATGTTGAATTGGATGCAAGTGAGTGCAGCATCAGTGGTGGAGGAAGGGAAACCCTGTTCTCTGATGTCATAAATATAGCCTTGAATTTTTCTTCAGTCGATTTCTTGTTAAATCTGGAATGAAACCAAGAGCAATGAAATAAGTCAGCAATTTTTTGCATGATCATTGTCTTACTCTAAGTTAGGGAAGATTTTCAACTTATCTACGTAAGTGTCTATGCAGTGTGCAGGAGATGCTAAGTGAATAAGAATAAGGAGTGAACACTGCTGGGTTGCCATGGTGACATAGCGGTTAGCATGAAGCTATTGGAACTCCGGGCATTCTGGAGTTCAACGTTCAATTCCGCAGCCATCTCTGAGTAGTTCTTGCATTCTCCCCGTTTCCTGTCGGTGCTCTGGATTCTTTCTAACAGACCAAAGACGTACTGGTGAATAGACTAATTAGTCACTGTAAATTGTCCTGTGGTGAGGCTAGGGGTTTAATAGGTGGGTTACTGGGCTGTGCAGCTCATTGGGCCTGGTCCTCGCTGAATCTCTAAATAAATGAAATAAAACCATAAAGCTGGTGGAATGCAAAAGGTCAATGACATGCAGAGATGACGTTCAGCACGATGGTTCTACAGCTGTCAAGGCTGTCCCACCAGTGGTGAGACAGTGGGATGTGAGAGATGCTTGGAAGGCCAGAATCATAAGGCCATTGCAAGTCCTGAAGCTCTTGCATGAAGAGGATTGCCTGGGACATTGCTCTAAACACAGGCATGAGAATATAAACTGGAGCCAGTATAAATGACCATAGACATGTGTTGTGCAAATGAACATTATTCAGAACAGTGTACAAATAAATGCATTCAGATTGACTAGGGGATGAAACTAGGGAATGGAAAGAATAGCCATTATAAGAGGTGCCTATTCCAGACATTCAGTGTCTCATTGGTGCCGGACGATGGATCTGAAAGTATTCCGACATGTTAGACATGCTTATTCTCAGTGTAAGATGCGTGGACATAAGTTAACTTAAATATTTTTGAGGAACTTTGAAATAACCATGATAGTGAATTTTTACTCAGGATCAGATACAAATCTGCATCAGTGAGTCCTTCATTTCTGTCCTTCTCGCAAAGTGCTTGGAAGTGGTGCAGAGGAGGCTCGCCAGGTTGATTCAGAAATCTGATGGCACATGGGAAGAAAAGCTGTTCCTAAAACATTAAGTGTGTGTCTTCAGGGTCCTATACCTCCTGCTTGATGGGATCAATGATAAGAGGCCACGTCCTGGGTGATGCAGATCCTTAATAATTGATGCTGCTTATTGAAGATGCCGGGTAGGCTAGTAATCATGATTGAGCGAGTTGAGTTTGCAACTTTCTGCAGCTTTTTCTGATTCTGTGCGGTCATTCTTCCCTACCACACGGTGATGCAACCAGCTCGAATGCTCTTCATGGTATATCTGTAAGAATTTGTGAGCCTTTTGGGTCATACTAGTCTCCCCAAACTCCTAATGAAGTATATCCATTGTCATGTGGCCTTTGTAACTCAATAAGTATGTTGGGCCCAGGATAGATCTTCAGAGATGCTGAAAGCAAGGAACACGAAACTGCTCACTCTTTCTACTGCTGATCCCTTGCTGAAGACTGGTGTGTGTTCCCTTGGCATCTCCTTCCCGAGGTCCGCAATCAATTCCTTGGTCTTACTGATGCTGTGTGCAAGATTGTTGTCTCAACAGCACTCAGCCAGCTGATCTATCTCACTCTTGTACACCTCCTCGTTACCACCTGAAATTCTGCCAGCAATGGTTATGTCATTGGCAAATTTATCGATGCCGTGAACTGTGCCTAACCACATAGTCGTGGGTGTAGAGAGAGTGGGCTAAGCAGGCATCCTTGAGATGCACCAGTGTTGATTAGGAGCAAAGAGGAGGGGTTATTTCCGATCCGCACTGACTGTGGTTTCCCGATGAGGAAGTCGAGGATCCAGCTACAGAGGGAGCTCCAGTGTCCCAGGTTTTGGAGCTTGATGATTAGCACTGAAGGTATGATGGTGTTGAACGCTGAGCTGCAGTCAACAAACAGCAGCCTGCAGTAGGTATTGCTATTGTCCAGACGAGCCAAGGCCGAGTGAAGAACCAGTGAGTTGCATCCGTTTCAGACCTAATGGGGTGATATGCAAATTGAAACAGGTTCCGGTCCTTGCTTAGGTAGGAGTTGATTCTGGCCATGACCAATCCCTCGAAGCACTTCATCACAGTAGATGTGACTGCAACTGGACGATAGCCACTCAGGCTGCTCAGCCTGCTCTTCTTAGGCACTGGTGTGATTGTCATCCGTTTGAAGCAGGTGAGAACTTCCGACTGCAACAGTGAGAGATTGAAGATGTCCTTGAACTCTCGCACCAATTAGTTGGCACATGTATTCAGTGCCCTTCCAGGTATTCCATCAGGGCCTGATACCTTGTGAGGGTCCACCCTTTCAAAAGATGTTCCCATGTCGGCCTCCAAGACAGAGGTAATAGGGTCATCAGATGTTTCTGAGATTTGCACAGGTGTAGTTTTATTCTCCCATTCAGAGCATGTCAGTCTATCTTAACATTCATCAATCATTGGCAGAGGACCTAAAATGACAAGTTGGAGGACAAGAATGCTGACATTGATTAGTTCGTCCCGCTATATCTAAGGACATTCCTAGAGTATGGAATAACGCCTTGGTCCAGCTCAAACATGCTGACCAAAATATTGCCCTGAGTTAGTCCCATTTACCTGCTCTCTGAACTTGCCTTGTCCATGCATTTTCTAAATGTCTTTTTAGACATTGTAACTGTGTTAAACCCCACCTCCTCCCAGTTCCACTGGCAGCTCATTCCATTTCTCTAAAGAACCCTCTCTGAGGAAAAACTTGCCCTGTTAAATCTTTCACCTCTCACATTAAACCAATGTCCTCTAGTTTTAGACTCCCCTACTTTGGGGGAGAAAGACTGTGGCCATCCTTTTTATCTATGCCCCTCAGGAGTTTATAAATCTGTATGAGGTCTCCTTCAGCCTCCTCTGTTCCGGGGAAAATACTCTCAGCCTATCCGGAGATCACGCACAAAATGCTGGAGGAACTCAGCAAGTCAGGCAGTGTCAATGGGGGGTGGGGGGGAAATAACCAGTTAATGTTACAGTGAGATCCTTCATCCGTACAGGAAAGAAAGAGGGCAGAGACAAGAATAAGGGAGGGAGAGGGGAAGGAGTACAATCGGGCAGGTGATAGGTGAGGGGGAAGGAGAGTGGGTGGGGAAGATGCGATGAAGTAGGAAGTTGGAGGTGATGTGATAGGTGGAAGAGGTAATAGGCTGAGGAAGGAATCTTAACAGGAGAGGACAGTGGGCCATGTAAGTACGGGAAAAGGAGGGGCAGCAGAGCGAGTTGATGAGCAGGTGAGGAGAGAAGAAGGGGTGAGAGGAGAACCAGAATGGGGAATAGAAAAGGACAGAAGGGGAAGCGGGGGGAGTAATTACTGGACGTCAGTAATGCAAGGTATCGCTCCTCCAACTTGAGTGTGGCCTCCTTGTGGCAGTAGAGGTGACCATGGATAGACATGTTGGAATGGGCAGACATGCCCTTCGAGTCTCTCCTCATAACTCAAGCTCTTCAGTTCTAACAACATCCTCGCAAATCTTTTCTGCAACCTTTCTGACTCAATCGCATCCTTCCTGAAGCATGCTGACCAGAACTACACACAATTAGATTAGGTTAGATTAGATTCAACTTTATTGTCATTGTGTCAAGAACAGATACAAAGCTAATGAAATACAGTTAGCATCTGACCAGAAATGCAAAGAATAGTGTTATTTACAACAGCGGTCCCCAACCACCGGGCCGCAAGGAAACGATATGATTTGGCGATATGATTTGGCGATACGAGTCAGCTGCACCTTTCCTCATTCCCTGTCACGCCCACTGTTGAGCCATTACGCATGCGAGGTCAGGACCCGCGCGTCATCCATGTCAGCGCGGGAAGGAGATCAACTCCTCGAGCTTGCAAATGACGGCGGGCAGAAAAGTATGTTTGACATATCCTCTCTGCCGGTATTCTGGATCAAAGTCAAGGCTAAATATCCTGAGATAGCTATGAAAGCACAGAAAACGTTGCTTCCATTTCCAACATTTTTCTGCGAAGCGGAGTTTTTTGCAATGAATGCAACGAAAACTAAATCGCGGAATAGACTGGAAATAAGAAACCCCCTTCCAGTATTGCCGTCTCCCATCACCCCTCGTTAGGACGGTCTTGTTGCAGGAAAACAAGCCCAGGGCTCCCACTGATTCAGCAATATTGGTGTGTTGCAATGATTTTATATGTTCATACGGGGAAAATATGTGCTGTGTGTTTAATATCCAAACGTTACTTAAAATGTTATGATGCTATTGACTTACTTATAAAACCATATAACAATTACAGCACGGAAACAGGCCATCTCGGCCCTTCTAGTCCGTGCTGAACGCTACTCTTACCGAGTCCCACCAACCTGCACTCAGCCCATAACCCTCCATTCCTTTCCTGTCCGTATACCTATCCAAGTTTTCTTTAAATGATAATATCAAACCTGCTTCTGCCACTTGTACTGGAAGTTCGTTCAACACTTACTTCAAGCTTCCCCGTCCTCCCCGATAATTGACTTATCACTATATTCATGCGAGGAAAATATGCGCTGTGTGTTTAATATTAAATTCATTAGATAAACCCTTTTAGAAACGAAATTGAGTGTATTAGCCACTTATCACCTATATTCCGGTCGTGATTAACATCATCCCCCCACCCCCGAACAGAATTGCCAAAAACGATTTGCAGGGATAAAAATCGGCAGGTACACACATGCGCACTGGTGCCCACGCAGGGCTTCATGGTCATTGTAGTCTATCTATGTAAACACAATGTATTTCACTGCTACTCATGTCCGTTGGCAACCCTACCGCCATCACCGCGCTCCCCCCCCACCCCCGGTCAGCCGGTCCGCAAGAATATTGTCAATATTAAACTGGTCCGCAGTGCAAAAAGGGTTGGGGACCCCTGATTTACAAAATAACTGTGAATAAAAAGTAAGTGCTACAGCACACAAATATAAAAGTACTGAGACAGTACAATATGGGTGCAATACTGCTTAGAGCTGTGATGTGAGGTTCAGCAGGGTCACAGCCTCAGGGAAGAAGCTCTTCCTGTGCCTGCTGGTGTGGGAGCGGAGGCTCCTGTAGCACCTACCGGATGGGAGAAGAGTAAAAAGTCCATGGTTAGGGTGAGATGCATCCTTGATAATGCTTTTCGCCCTGCCCAGGTAGCGTTTATGGTAGATGTTCTCAATGGTGGGCAATTGGGTGCTGATAATCCGCTGGGCAGTTTTCATCATACGCTGGAGTGCCTTGTGGTCCGATGTGGGACAATTGCCATACCACACTGAGATGCAGTTGGTGAGTATGCTCTCAATGGTACAGCGGTAAAAGTCCGTCAGTATCCTGGGACAGAGGTGAACTTTCTTGATGCTCCGCAGGAAATAAAGGCACTGTTGCGCCTTTTTGATCAGGATGGAGGAGTTCAGGGACCAGGTGAGATCCTCGGAAATGTGGACACCAAGGAATTTGAAGCTTGATGCACACTCCACTACAGCTCCATTGATGTAGATGGGGACGTGAGTGTGGCTCCTCGCATGCCTGAGGTCCACAATGATCTCCTTGGTCTTTTGGGTGTTAAGGGCCAGGTTGTTGTCGGCACACCATGCGGCCAGGTGCTGGACCTCAACCCTGTAGGCCGTCTCGTCATCCCCTCTGATCAGGCCAACCACCGTGGTGTTGTCTGCGACTTGATTATGGAGTTTGAACCATGTACAGGAACGCAGTTACATGTGAAAAGGGGGTATAGAAGAGGGCTCAGCACACAGCCGTGAGGCACGCTGGTGCTCAGGTTGAGAGTGGAGGAGGAGACGTTGTCTAACTTAACTGATTGGGGTCTGTTAGTCAGAAAGTCCAAGGTCCAATTGCAGAGGGATGAGCTGGTACCAAGCTGGCGAAGTTTGGCAACCAGCTTGGAGGGGATCACAGTATTGAATGCTGAACTAAAGTCAATGAACAGCATTCTGACGTAAGAGTTGGGGCTGTCCAGGTAGGTCAGGGCAGATGGCATCCGTGGAGATGGCATCCACAATACTTCAAGTGTGTGGCGGTAATGCACCATTAAGCTGGATGCCAACTGCTGTAAAACAAGATACAGACAGACAGAATACTTCAAGTGTGGCCTCACCAATGTGGTACAGCTGCAACATGACAAAAGAAGGCAGGCATTCTCAGGAGTACACAGACTTCTGACAGAAATGGTTAGAAATGGAAACTCCAGAAGGGAAAGAAAGTTTAAAATAAACCCTTTGGATGCACAGTACATCGTGCAAGGGCAATTAAAGGCACAAGCTACGTGGAGAGTCAGAGGTAGTCTTCCAGGAGTGTACCTCCTTTTCTTCTGTAAGCTTGCATATAATTTTTAGTAATCGGGCTGAAGTAATCAAAAAGGTCTTCCAAACCAGCACAAAGCCAAATCTTTCACTGATGCATCTTCACTTTCACTTTACTGCAATTTGCTTTTTAGGTGCTTGATAAGGTGAGAGATGCAGATGATGGGAGTAGAGGGTTTCTTTTGAGAACCCAGCATCCATACAGATGTAACGTTCCATTATATTGGCTCGTAGATGTTCTCAGCATTCCCCAGTATAACATAACAAAAGAAGCCATTTTAAATTTAACAAAAAAGAAAGACCCCGTTCACATACGTCCCACCTCTCCCGGAAGTTCCGGGAGTCTCCCGCATATCGATAGTGGCTCCCTGACGCCTGGAAATTATATACAATATCCCGGAAATAGATTTTTTTGAGACGGAAGAGGAAGAGGGAAAGGGAGAGCGAGCATCCTGATTGGTCTCTCTTCGTGCTAAGAGTGGTCCCCAACCACCGGGCCAGAAGGAAACAATATGATTAGGCGATATGAAACGATATGAGTCAGCTGCACCTTTCCTCATTCCCTGCCACGCACTGTTGAATTTTAACACACGCGAGGTCATCAGTGACTCAAGACATGCAAAGGAATGGGTCCGTGACCCATTTGTGAATGTCCCCGGTGAATCATCCATGTCAGTGCAGGAAAAAGATCAACTCTTCAAGCTTGCAAATGATGGTGGGCTGAAAAGTATATTTGACATAACATCTCTGCCGGTATTCTGGATCAAAGTCAAGGCTGAATATCCTGAGATAACCACGAAAGCACTGAAAACGTTGCTTCCATTTCCAACATTCTTCTGCGAAGTGGAGTTTTCTGCAATGAATGCAACGGAAACTAAATTGCGGAACAGACTGGACATAAGGAACCCCCTTCGAGTATCGCTGTCTCCCATCACCCCTCGATAGGACCGTGTTGTTGCAGGAAAACAAGCCCAGGGCTCCCACTGATTCAGCAATATTGGTGTGTTGCAATGATTTTATATGTTCATACGAGGAAAATATGCGCTGTGTGTTTAATATCCAAACGTTACTTAAAATGTTATGATGCTACTGACTTATAAGTGACTTATAATTCAGTGGTCCCCAACCTCCGGGCCGCGAAGAGTGCAGCAGTGGCCGGAACGCACCCAGCACATCTTTAAGAAAAAAGCTGAAATAAACAAGCTAATTAATTAGGTGCCGCCCGGCACGTAAATGTCGGCCCAGATGAGAGGCAATTGCCGATTGTGTCGTCTCTGATCTGGGCCGACATTTACGTGCCGGGCGGCACCTAATCAATTAGCTTGTTTATTTCGGATTTTTTCTTAAAGATGTGCTGGGTGCGTTCCGACTACCGCTGTACCGCTGCATTCTTAGCGGCCCGGAGGTCTGGGACCACTGTTATAATTGACTTATCACTACATTCATGTGAGGAAAATATGCGCTGTGTGTTTAATATTAAATTCGTTAAATAAACCCCTTTAGGAATGAAATTGAGTGTATTAGCCACTTACAAGTGACTTATAGTTGACTTTTCACCTATATTCCGATGCCGTTTAACACCCGCCCCCCCCCCCCACCCCCAGGTCAGCCGGTCCGCAAGAATATTGTCAACATTAAATCGGTCCACGGGACCCCTGATTTAAACTAGCTGGCTAGCTGCCAAGGAGCTACGTTATTGATATCCTATATGATGAGGCCAAACTCCCTGTAGACTTGCTTAAAGTTGTAATAGAATAAACATGATAATATAATATAAGTACATATTTTAATGTCACATTTGCTGCACATACCCAACTTGGTGTACAGATTAAACAAAATCACTAAACGAAGTTTTACATACAGCCTTGGAGGTTGGCGGGGGAGGGGGTGTGGGATATGGGGTTGCGGGGGGCGGGGGTGCAACCTCCCTGAAATGAGTTTTTGCAGGGTGGCAGGGTGGGGTGTCTGTCAATAACTGTTGTATACAACACAACTAGAAACAGATAATTTCCTCCTGGTCTCTTTCAATAACATACCTTGGCCTCACACCCAGAAGAAGTGCACACTGTGCATATTTCTACCAGCCACTTCCTGTGGCCTTTGAGTGAGATAACAACTACTCCCACATTCGGATAGTTTCATGCTTAAGCTAAGGATATAGACACCGTTACAGTAAGTAACAGGGAAACAGTGTGGTTGGGCAAGTTTGTAACAGATGTAACATGCATCTGAAGATGAAAGGTTTTTAGAAATACATTAAATTTGTACTTTTAATTAGCAACATTTAAAAGGCTCTAAATACAAGAATTGGAAAAAACGTTGGCCTGGTTGGGAATCTTAGTCAGTTCGGATGTATTGGGCAGTAGAGCCTGTTTCTGTGTTGTTTGATTTGGTGCCTTTAAATATAACATGAATAATCAAAATAGAAAACAGAACAAAACTGTATTATTTTTTGTATTAAAGTTAGTGATCATTTTTCAGAAGTTTATATGTTTCTCTTGTGGAGGAGCTTTATCCTCTGACTTTTAGGAGTGGAGAGATCTTAACTCCTTTCCCACACCTACCCTGCCTGAGCGCCTAGTTCCAATGCCCTTTATTACCACTTGTATTTAGATTGGTGAAGTTTCCCTCGTATGCACCTTACCAGCCAGTGTGATTAACAATGTTCTGTGGTTAACATGCTTTCAATGACAGAAAATTAGAATCCACTCTTGGGCTGAGAGTGCAGCTACTGGTGTCTTCTTTCAAATTCTAGTGACCTGCCATGCCCAGTGTTTGAACCAGGATGTCTGGCTTTCAGGAGGGGCAGAGAAGAATGTGAATTGGCTCACTAAATGTGGCAGAGCTGCACTACTGAACTTTAAGGTTACGTCCAAGCATTAACCAAGAAAGGACAATAGCGAACAAGTGTGTTTGGCAAACCTCTTTCTTAGCTAGGAATTTCAAATGATAAAACCATTCACATCAAAACAAACTACCCAAATTGACTCAGCCCAAGATGAGTGTCCGATAAACCTGAAAACTACCCCACACAAAGACTATTGAACAGTGAGCATCAAGTTTTCTGGTCACTTTTTCCTCCCTGTACACGCCTGAATGTGGTCGTTTATATTAACCCTTCAATAAATATAAACCTTATACAATAAGGTACAATATACCTTAAACAATAAATATAAATATGGTGAAGCAGTTCTGTCACTTTAGTGAATCAAGCTAATATTCTGTCCCATCCTTCTTTAAAGTCAAATATTCTGCATTGGAGACAGATCGCTTTAGCATTGCTGTGGCAGATTACCCACAAGCGAACAACAGCAGTAGCAGTGTCAGCCTGACCTGCCTTACTTAATCACCCATTCTTCAACTGTGAATTTAGTGATCAAGTGACCTTAGTGAGAATTGTCACCAACTCCAGTGTTGCCTGGGATTGTTTTTAAACATTTCACTGGATATGCACTGTCCTCTACAACTGGAAAATTTGGATATTGAAATGATCTAATCTGCATACATTACGTTTATTGTCATTCAACTATGTTCATGTAGACCGCCGAACAAAACATTGCTCCCAACCAAGGTGCACAACGCAGTACATATAACTCGCACACTATACTGTACATAAAGTAATATTATCACAAATAAATTAACAAATAATAAAATATATTCCAGAAGATCGATATTTAGCATTAGGTACATTTACAACACAAGTTAAAAATAAACAGCATAACGCTACTGGTACTTCGTACTGTACATGATGAGACCTGGGTGGTGACAACGTGTTCAGTTGTCTCACAGTGTGGGGGTAGAAGCTGTATCCCAACCTAACAGCCTTTGTTTTAATGCTACAGTACTTCCTGTCTGATGGTGGGGGGGGGGGGGAGGAGGTCAAGGAGGTTGTGAGACAAATGGGAGGGAGCATTGACAATGCTAAGGATTCTGTTTATGCAGCGCTTCTGATAAATATTTCAGATGGGCGGTGGAGAGACCCTGGCGATCCTCAGACTAGTCTCAATGTATCACAATGTGCTATATATTTTCTAATCGAGCTATCATGAGAGCCTGAAATTCATCACGCCAAAATTCATCTTAGAGATTGGAAAAAAAGTAAGTAAAATTCATCTTTGAAAAGAATGCTCGGCAAGAAAGGGCAGCAGAAGGCGCAAAGATTTAATCACTGAAGACTGAACACAAAGCAAGAAGCAGTGGAAGATGGGAAATGAGAAGGAAATATACAATGCCTATATAAAAAGTATTCACCCCACCCCCCCTTGGAAGTTTTCATGTTTTATTGTTTTACAACATTGAATCACAGTGGATTTAATTTGACTTTTTCTACACTGATCAATAGAAAAAGACTCTTGTGTCAAAGTGAGAACAGATCTCTACAAAGTCATCTAATTTAATTACAAACGTAGAACACAAAATAATTGATTGCATAAGTATTCACCCATCTTTAATGTGATACACAAAATCATCACTGATGCAGCCAATTGGTTTTAGAAGTCACATAATTAGTTAAATGGAGATCAGCTGTGTGCAGTCAAGGTGTTTCAATTGATTGTAGTAAAAATACACCTGTATCTGGAAGGTTCTGCTACTGGTGAGTCAGTATTCTGGCAAAAACTATGCAATGAAGACAAAAGAACATTCTAAGCAACTTCTGCAAAAAGGTTCTTGGATATAAGAAGATTTCTAAGTCACCGAAAATCTCTTGGAGTACAGTTAAGTCAATCATCAAGAAGTGGAAAGAGTATGGCACAAATGTAAATCTGCCTAGAGCAGGCTGTCCTCAAAAACTGAGTGACTCTGCAAGAAGGGGACTAGTGAGGGAGGTCACCAAGAAACCTATGACAACTCTGGAGGAGTTACAAGCTTTAGTGGCTGAGATGGGAGAGACTGCGCATCCAACAACTGTTGTCCAGGTGCTTCACCAGTTGTAGCTTTAGGGGAGAGTGGCAAAGAGAAACCAATGTCAAAAAAAACTTACATGAAATCTCGGCTAGAATTTGCCAGAAGGTATGTGGGGGACTCTGAAATCAGCTGGAAGAAGGTTCTATGGTCTGATGAAACCAAAATTGAGTTTTTTTAACCATCAGACCAAAAGGCTATGTTTGGCATAAGTCAAACACTGCACATCATCAAAAACACATCAGCTCCGCTATGAAGCATGGTGATGGCTGCATCATGCTGTGGGGATGTTTCACTGCAGCAGGCCCTGGGAGGCTTGAGAAGGTAGAAGGTAAAATGAATGCAGCAAAATACAGGGAAATCCTGGAGGAAAATTTGATACTGTCTGCAAGAGTACTGTGACTTGAGAAAAGATTTGTTTTCCAGCAAGACAATGACCCCAAGCATAAAGCCAAAGCTACACAGGAATGGTTTAAAAACAGTAAAGTTAATGTCCTGGAGTGGCCAAGTCAGAGTCCAGACCTTAATCCAATTGAGAATTTGTGGCTGGACTTGAAAAGGTCTGTTCACTCACAATCCCCATGACAGACCTTGAGCAGTTTTGTAAAGAAGAATGAGGAAAAATTGCAGTGTCCAGACATGCAGTCAAGTCAAGTCAAGTCAAGTCACTTTTATTGTCATTTCAACTATAACTGCTGGTACAGAACATAGTAAAAATGAAACAACATTTTTCAGGACCGTGGTGCTACATGCAACAACACAAAAACTACACTGAACTACAGACCTATCCAGGACTGCATAAAGTGCACAAAACAGTGCAGGCATTACAATAAATAATAATAAATAATAAACAAGACAATAGGCACAGTAGAGGGCAGTAGGTTGGTGTCAGTCCAGGCTCTGGGTATTGAGGAGTCTGATGGCTTGGAGGACGAAACTGTTACATAGTCTGGTCGTGAGAGCCCGAATGCTTCGGTGCCTTTTTCCAGATGGCAGGAGGGAAAAGAGTTTATATGAGGGGTGCGTGGGATCCTTCATAATGCTGTTTGCTTTGCAGATGCAGCATGTGGTGTAAATGTCTCTGATGGTGGGAAGAGAAACCCTGATGATCTTCTCAGCTGACCTCACTATCCGCTGCAGGGTCTTGCGATCCGCGATGGTGCAATTTCCGAACCAGGCCATGATGCAGCTATGCTGAAAATGTTGAAGAAGACCTATCCACACACACACACAAGGCTGTAATTGCTGCCAACGGTGTATCAAATAAATACTGACTTGAAGAGGGTGAGTAATTATGCAATCAATTATTTGTACTTAATAATTGTAATTGAGACCAATTTGTAGAAATTTGTTTTCACTTTGACAGGACATATATTATTGACAAATTCAGTTTTTCTTAACCAGCAGATTCTTAGAATGTAGAACATAGAAATCTACAGCACATTACAGGCCCTTTGGCCCACAATGTTGTTCTGACCATGTAACCTACTCTAGAAACTGCCTAGAATTTCCCTATCGCATAACCCTCTATTTTTCTAGGCGCCATGTACCTATCTAAGCGTCTCTTAAAAGATTCTATTGTATTTGCCGCCACCACCATTGCCGGTGGTGCATTCCGTGCACCCACCACTCTCTGTGTGAAGCAAAGGTATGCACAACATGGGAGAGAGGAGAAGAAAGTAGTCCCGGAAATCATCATGTTTAATCATGCTGTTTAGTAGAGAGCTGCTAATGACTTCAGAACATGGATGAGCTCATTTCAGGCTTCCATGACTGGACCAGAATAAGACCATAAGACATAGGAGCAGAATTAGGCCATTTGGCCCATCGAATCTGCTCTGACATTCAATCATGGTTGATCCATTTTCCCCCTCCTCAACCCCATTCCCCAGCCTTCTCCCTGTAACCTTTGATGCCATGTTCAATCAAGAACTTGCCTTAAATGCACCCAACAACCTGACTTCTTCAGCTGCCTGTGGTAACAAATTCCACAAATTCACCACCCTCTGGCTAGAGAAATTTCTCCGCATCTCTGTTTTAAGTGGACACCCCTCTATCTTGATGCGGTGTCCTCTTGTTCTAGACTCCCCCACCACGGGAAACATCCTTTCCACATCTACTCTGTCCAGACCTTTCAACATTTGAAAGTTTTCAATGAGATTTCCCCCCCCCCCCCCACATCTGTCTAAATTCCAGCAAGTACAGGCCCAGAGCCATCAAACGTTCCTCATATGATAACCCTTTCATTCCCGGAATCATCCTTGTGAACCTTCTCTGAACCCTCTCCAATGCTGGCACGTCTTCTTAGAGAAGGAGCCTAAAACTGTTCACAATACTCAAGGTGAGGCCTCACCGGTGCCTTATAAAGCTTCAGCATCATATCTCTAATATTCTTGACCTCTTGAAATGCAAACATTGCATTTTCCTTCCTCACCACCCACTCAGCCTGCAAGTTAACCTATAGGGTGTTCTGCACAAGGACTCCCAGGTCCCTTTGCATCTCAGATTTGAGGATTTTCTCCACATGTAGAAAATAGTCCACACATTTGTTTCTACTATCAAAGTGCATGACCATGCATTTTCCAAAGATGTATTTCATTTCCCACTTTCTTGCCCATTCTCCTAATCTAAGTCCTTATGCAGCCTACCTATTTCCTCAACACTACCTGCCCCTCCATCAATTTTCATATCATCTACAAACTTGGCAACAAAGCCATCTATTCCATCATCTAACTCACTGATATACGGCATAAAACGAAACAATTCCAACCCCTGCAGAACACCACTAGTCACTGGCAGCCAACCAGACAAGGATTCTTTTATTCCCACTCGCTGCCCCCTGCCAATCAGCCGATGCCCTAGCCATGCTACAGTATTATGGAATACTCTAGAGCTCAGATGCAGATGCATGTGCCTACACAGCCTGTGGTTTCAAAATGTACTGGTCTGAGGAAATGGTACATTTCATAACTGTCATATCACTTTTGCATCAGCCATGGTGACCCTGTTCATGGAGAATGAAGTCGACATCCTGGATAAAAAAACATAAACGAAAGGCATGTTTTTTTTACTTTAATTAATGTTATCAGTTAAGAGGGGAAAACATGTTTGCCTCATCTACTGAAGTCCTTTAAAAGTGTGGCTAGTAGAAAAGATAATGGGGATCTAGTAGATATGGTGTATCTAGATTTTTGAGAAGACTTTCAGTACAGTGGATGTATTGGTTTGCAAAGTTAGAGCACATGAAACTGCTGGACATAAACCGATGTGGATTGAGAGTTGGTTAAGCCAAGAATGGGAATAAACATGGCTTTCTCAGGTTGGCAATATGCAATCAGTAGAGTTCCATTTTTTTAAAATGATGACAGAAAAATGTAGACATATAAAGTGTGTCCTCATGCACAGGTCTCTGAAAGTTAATGTGCTGGTACAACCAGTTAGGAAGGCAAATGACACATTGGCCTATGCTACCAAAAGATTTGAGTAGAAGAGTAAAGTTGTCTTACTGAAATTATATAGTGCGTCATTGCGATTTCACCTAGAACATTGTGTCCAGTTTTCTTCTGCATAGTTGAAAGAAGAGGAAATGCAGTGAAGATTCACTGGAATGGTTCCTGGGATGGCAGCTGTGTTGTGTACTGAGATTGAGTGGACAAGGCCTATATTCCTATAAAAATGTCTAGGAGAATCAAGAGATCATCTCACTAAAGCCTTCAAATTTCTGACAGAGCTTGACAAGTCTGTATTCAGGGAGAATGTTTCCCCTGGTTAAAGAGTCTAGAACCAGAGATCATTGTCTCAAAATAACGTGTAGACCATTTAGGACTGCAGTAAGGAGAATTTTTTCATTTGAAACACAGTGAATCTTTGGAACTATGGAACTGGAAAGCTGTAGAGTCTTAATCACTGAGCTCACATGATTGATACATTTCTGGATATTAATACCATCAAGGGAGATGGGGGTAGTATGAAAAAATGACATTGAGTTAGGAAAATCAGTCATGATTTTGGTGAATGACAGAGCATGTTTGAAGGGGCAGATGCCTTAGTTATACTTCTAAATCTTGAATTCTGGTGTAAGTGCATTATTAAATAAATTTATTATATCTGTTTACTTTCTGCTCTCAGACCATTCTGCTTGTGGCAGGCTTTCAGAACATTGGGAGTAATGTGGCTGCAAAACATGCATGCAACTGGGAGATCCTGTGAGTAGCAAGTGCGGCAAGATGGAGCTCTGCGTGTCTGCATGTTTCCCTATGGAATTAAGGATGAGCATGTATGTGCTTCTCATGAGGCTGGAAAATATAAATTCCTGTGGACATCCCCCCCCCCACCTGCAAAATTATTTCCCTCCCATGAGCATTAGAAAGTTAGTTCTGTCTTTCATAGTGGACCATGATTAGAAAGATGTTAAGTCTTATACAGGGACAGAACGTGAACTTCTACCTGCCACATATTGTGCACACTAAGGGAGAAAAAGAAACTTAAGTTTTCTATGCATTTTGTGAAACTCAACTCTTACGGGACTTGTTGACATTGTAGGAAAAACCTAGCTTCCTGTTGAAACTCTGAAAGGTACTGGAAGGTATGAGTGACTTCAAATCTTGGTTGACATGAAAGGTAAGTTGTGGTTGTAGGTTTCTCACCCTTTTTCTCTTCATGCAGATGAGTTTAAAATCTTTGTGATGCTGTCTTCTGTTAAAGAGAACGTGAGATTGAGATTGTTATCGAAGTGCCTGGTTCTTACGAAATTTACACAATACGTTCTCAGGTCAGAAATATCAAGATTAGTAGTCTATTTGATCTGACCTTTTTCGCATTGTAAATGTTGTAGACGCTAGAAAGATTATTCTGGAAAGCTTCATAAGCAGTTTTCTCAACACACTTCCTAAAACACCAAATAAAGTGTCTTTTTTGTCCTACCAAACTGCATCTGTCAATTTTGTGCAGTTAATACTTTTTAATTACACCAGATTTGTTATCATTCTTTGTTGACTATTGTCAGCACATTTTCTAAACAAAGATCAGACATTTTGATAAGCAATAGCAGCTTGTATTTTAATAGCACATATTGGGAAAAGTACCCAAACTGCATCACAGACACATTTTCAATCAACTTCTGACTTCTTCATACAGAGCAAATTATTAAACAAAAAGTGAAAAATAGAGAAAGAAGAATAAAGTCTAAAGGAAACAGTTCAAGGCTTA
Organism: Mobula hypostoma; assembly: GCF_963921235.1. Lineage (NCBI taxonomy): Eukaryota > Metazoa > Chordata > Chondrichthyes > Myliobatiformes > Myliobatidae > Mobula > Mobula hypostoma. The sequence continues at coordinate 38,313,573 of NC_086103.1, forward strand.
AGAAGTTGTCGGTAAGCAACTTGGCCGATGAAGGCACTATCAGCAATGGTGGGTGTGGCAAACAAGGGTTTAGGTAGTGGTAAAAAATTGGAATTCATTAGATCCTAAAAGCAATTCTTAGTCAATTTTTTCCACCAGTGATTGAATTGCTTCTGACCCTAAGCTCCTTTTAGAATAATCTTTTCTAACATTTATAACTGGCTGTCCTCTGTACTCACTTTATCAGCAAAGCATACACTATATCACACAACCCCAACCTCACCTTCCCGTTATCACCAGTGACATCTTCTTAGTTACAAACTATATGGAAGGTATGTTGCAGTCTACCCTAGAATCAGCTAAATATACCCTATACACCAGAAATCAGTTTGGCCACAGAAGTCAAGGAAAAGTGATACTTGCCCATTCTGCACAAGAGAGTAAAAAACCCTCCCTTTGCCCATTATTCTTACTTTATACATGTGAACTAGAGATATATAATCATAGTAAGCATTCAAGTAACCCCTTCATAATGCTGTTTTTTTGGATGGTTAATTTGGTGACATTATAGTGCCTTAGTGATGTCCCTTTGGTTCAATTGTCTTCCTCACTCAATTGTAGAATTGTTCAGGAAGGAAACAGGCTGATCAGCTCAAGGTGCCCATGCCGACCAAGTTACCCAGCTCAACTGGTCTCATTTGCCTGCATTTGGCTCATCTCCCTCCTAACCCCTCATTCATGTGCCCATCTATATATCTTTTAAACATTGTAATTGTACCCACTTCTACCACTTCCCCAATCAGTCCCTTCCATCGAACTGGCGTTTGCATCCACTTTTTCATCAGCATGGTAGAATCTGAAAGTCAAACGAACAGGGAGCTGTTAGCTTTCTCTTTCCATGAATTAATATATAAAAATGATTTTCCCAGTAGTCTATGGTCTAAGAATTCTACAACCAAGTAGTGAAACTTCACTGGAGATAGATCCAGTGAGTAGTAATACTTGCAACTGCAACTACTCATGGAAGTCTCCTCAGCACTGGAGTCCAGCACAAAAGCTCAGCCATGATTATTACTAGTGGAACTCAGCAAGTTTGGGACATCCACATTCACCCTGGAGTTCTTACCATACAGCATAATAAGAGTACCTTCATCAGGAATGTGGTTTGGTAAAGAAACTTGCTTACCATAGCATCTCAAGGGCAGCAAGAGATGGTCAATGGGTCCTTGTGAATATAATATATAATTCTCTACAAAAAGAGGAAAATATGCCCACTATAACTCTCACCCCCATTGGCCATCTTCCTGTATGTCTGCAGGAAGTAAAACCTGGATATGTAAACACCAAGTGTCGTCATGTGCTAAGGTTCTGACTGTTGCCGAGAGCCTGGCCTCATTACTGCACCACCACCTTTTCAATTAGATCATGTCAGGTCAGTCGTCCTTCACAGAAAAATTTCTGTAGGAAAAGACATTTGACCACAAGTCATGCAGGCAGAGATCTGCATGGAACATTAAACAATTTGCTGGAAGAAGTCAACAGGTTGAGCAAATATCAGCTTTCTTCCAGCAGATTGTTTGATGCTCCAAATTGCAGCACCAGCATTCTCTTGTGCCTCCAGTGATCTACATGGAATGTCCTGGAGGCCATGTCGGAGAATAAAATAATGAATCGGATTACTTAGTTCCCTAAGAAGGCTACCAAGATCTTCAGCCAGACGTCTCATCTCTAGAACACTTACAAAGATCTTTCTCAGCTGATGGTCAGGGGTCGTTCCCCATCAGATCACTCATGCAACTGGAGTCTCAATCCCAGTACACACTGCCCTCAAGTTGTCTCCGGCGCAGATGAGATGGTCATCTGTCTCCTTGCAGACTGTGTGCTTGCCAAAGAGGACTAGAAATAAATTCAGTGGACATCAGTCCTGAGCAATTGCTCTAGAAAGGACCCTGCTGTACAAATTGTAGGCAAGGATGCATACTGATAAAAGCATCAATTGCTGTTAGAACATTATCAACTTGGAGGAAGAAGCCTGCTTGAAATTTGTTTGTCTTTCAATGCAAAAATCCATTTTTGTTATGCATTTGGAGAAAGAATTCATAAAACAGAAAATGCTGAAAAGCTTCTTGGTGTACTGTGCATGAGCTGGTGTGTATAACTATGGGGAAGTGGAAGAATTGGTGAATGGAATAGAAACAGTAGTGAGAGCCACCCACAATCACTCCATAAACTTCAACATTGCTGGATACAGAGTGGCTTTACTCAAGGACTGGGAACCAGTTCAGCACCCTTCCTCAAGTAGGATGCAGAATATATTCTCAAAAAAACATAAGAAATGTCATCTAGGAATCATCTTTTTATTTTTATTGCATTAATAAGACACAGTTTAGAATACATAGAAACATAGAAAACCTACAGCACAATACAGGCTCTTTGGTCCACCAAGTTGTGCTGACCATGTCCCTACCTTAGAACTACGTAGGCTTTACCCATAGCCCTATATTTTTCTAAGCTCCACGTAGCCATCCAGGAGTCTCTTAAAAAACCCTATCGTATCCGCCTCCACCATAGTCGCCGGCAGCCCGTTCCACGCACTCACTACTCTGCGTAAAAAAAACTTACCCCTGACATCTCTGTACCAACTTCCAAGCACCTTAAAACTATGCCCTCTCGTGCTAGAAAAGCCTCTGTCTATCCACACGATTAATGCCTCTCATCATCTTGTACACCTCTATCAGGTCACCTCTCATCCTCCGTCGCTCCAAGGAGAAAAGGCCGAGTTCACTCAACCTATTCTCATAGGACATGCTCCCCAATCCAGGCAGCATCCTTGTAAATCTTCTTTGCACCTTTTCTATGGTTTCCACATCCTTCCTGTAGTCAGGCGACCAGAATTGAGCACAGTACGCCAAGTGGGGTCTGACTAGGGTCCTATATAGCTCCAACATTACCTCGCGGCTCTTAAACTCAATCCCACAATTGGTGAAGGCTAATGCACCGTATGCCTTCTTAACCACAGAGTAAACCTGCGCAGCAACTTTTGAGTGTCCTATGGACTCGGACCCCAAGATCCCTCTGAACTTCCTCACTGCCAAGAGACTTACCATTAATACTATATTCTGCCATCATATTTGACCTACCAAAATGAACCACCTCACTCTTATCTGGGTTGAACTCCACCTGCCACTTCTCAGCCCAGTTTTGCATCCTATCAATGTCCCATTGTAACCTCTGACAGCCCTCCACACTATCCACAACGCCCCCAATCTTTGTGTCATCAGAAAATTTATTAACCCATCCCTCCACTTCCTCATCCAGGTCATTTATAAAAATCATGAAGAGTAGGGGTCCCAGAACAGATCCCTGAGGCACACCACTGGTCACTGACCCCCATGCAGAATATGACCCATCTACAACCACTCTTTGCCTTCTGTGGCAAGCCAGTTCTGGATCCACAAAGCAATGTCCCCTTGGATCCCATGCCTCCTTACTTTCTCAATAAGCCTTGCATGGGGTACCTTGTCAAATGCCTTGCTAAAATCCATATACACTACATCTACTGCTCTACCTTCATCAATGTGTTTAGTCACATCCTCAAAAAATTCAATCAGACTTATAAGGCACGACCTGCCTTTGACAAAGCCATGCTGGCTATTCCTAATTATATTATGCCTCTCCAAACGTTCATAAATCCTGCCTCTCAGGATCTTCTCCATCAACTCACCAACCACTGAAGTAAGACTCACTGGCCTATAATTTCCTGGGCTATCCCTACTCCCTTTCTTGAATAAGATAACAACATCTGCAATCCTCCAATCCTCCGGAACCTCTCCCGTCCTCATTAATGATGCAAAGATCATTGCCAGAGGCTCAGCAATCTCCTCCTTGGCTTCCCACAGTAGCCTGGGGTACATCCCGTCCGGTCCCAGTGACTTATCCAACTTGATGCTTTCCAAAAGCTCCAGCACATCCTCTTCCTTAATATCTACATGCTCAAGCTTTACAGTCCACTGCAAGTCATCCTTACAATCGCCAAGATCCTTTTCCGTAGTTAATACTGAAGCAAAGTATTCATTAAGTACCTCCCTCCGGTTCCATACACACTTTTCCACTGTCACACTTGATTGACTCACGTCTCTCACGTCTTATCCTCTTGCTCATTACATACTTGTAGAATGCCTTGGGGTTTTCCTTAATCCTGTCCACCAAGACCTTCTCATGGCCCCTTCTGGCTCTCCTAATTTCATTCTTAAACTCCTTCCTGCTAGCCTTATAATCTTCATTAACCTAGTTTTTTGAGCCTTTTGTAAGCTCTTCTTTTCCTGTTAATTAGATTTAAAACACCCTTTGTAAACCACGGATCTTGTACCCTACCATCCTTTCCATGTGTCATTGGAATGTATCTACTCAGAACCCCACGCAAATATTCCCTGAACATTTGCCACATTTCTTCCGTACATTTCCCTGAGAACATCTGTTTCCAATTTATGCTTCCAAGGTCCCGCCTGATAGCCTCATATTTCCCCTTACTCCAATTAAACGCTTCCCTAACTTGTCTGTTCCTATCCCTCTCTAATGCTGTGGTAAAAAAGACAGAATTGTGATCACAATACATTATTTTTCAAATCAATTTTGAACTCAGAAACAAGTTGGACTGGATTACCTTGTAAGTAATATAGAATGTCAGTTTCCCAGTGATAGAGAGGAAAAGGCATAATGCATTTCAACATTGTCCCCTGGGATTGAAGCCAATTGCATCTTGGAGAACATCTTAATTGTGATCTAACCACAGTGTCTGAGTGACAGATCTTCCACACTAATAATTTTAATTTACTGACGTTTGGCTAGCAACTTTAAACAGCAAAGTGTGAGTTGCTGTCAGTCTTCATTAATAATGAACTATTAATTCAAATTTCTAGGTGTATTGGTACTTATAAATGTTGAAAGGTAATAAGAGTAAATAATATGATTGGGAGGCTCCTCATCCAATGCAAAACACATACAAAGCTTTCTGTCATAATATGCAGAAGGTTTGCCAAGAAATTAATATTAGGGGCATTACTTGCAAACACCATCGAAATGAGTCATCAGTCATAAAAATCAAAAACATTTACAGCACAGTAGGCCACTCATATTCATTCCAGTCATTAAAAAAAAAGACCTATTTAACTAACCACACTCACCAAGTCTTAATTAGCCGTCGTCTTATAAGGTTGTCTCTTGTGAACAGAGATGACTTGATTCCACTCAACCTTTTTATGTCTTGACTGTACTGCTGCCGCAAAACAACATATTTCGCGACGTGTATCAGTGATAATAAACCTGATCTGATTATGAATTCTAAGGTGAATTAAAAATGTCAGGAATGACATCCGGTAGTCCATAAAATGTACCAGTCCAGCACCACCAAAACCCCTCGTGTGCCAGTCTTCCTGTGCCGACAAACAGGTAAATGCACAATGTAAGAGGAGGAGTTGGCCACCCAGCTCTCTCAAGCCTGATCTGCCACCTGGTAAGATCTGATATATCTGTAACCTCAACTCACCTCTACCCACAGTAACCTTTCACCCCCTTACTTATCAAGTATTTATCAAGCTCTGCCTGAAAAGTACTCTGCCAGTTCTTGAAAAGAATCCCAAAATCTCACAACTTTCTAAAAGAAACATGTTTCACCACATCTCCGTAACAAGTTAATGACTTCCGTTTTTAAACATTAACAACAAGTTCTAGGTTTCCCCACAGCAAGAAACATAGTCATAGAACACTACAGCACAGAAACAGGTCCATCTAGACAGTGCCAAACTACTAATCTGCCTAGTCCCATCGACCTACATCTGGACCATAACTCTCCATGTCCCTCCCATCCAGGCACCTATCCAAATTTCTCTTAAATGTTGAAATAGAACCCGCATTCACCACTTCCCATGGCAGTTCGATCCACACTCTCACCACCCTCTAAGTAAAAAAATTCTTCCTCATGTTCTTCTTAAACATTTCACCTTTCACACTTTACCTGTGACCCCTAATTCTAGTCTCACACAATTTCAGTGGAAAAAGCCTTCTAATGTTTACCCTATCTGTATCCCTTATAATTTTGTACACTGCTATCAAATCTCCCCTCATTCTCCTATGCTGTAGGGAGTAAAGTCCTAACTGATTCAACCTTCCCCTATAACTCAAGTGCTCAATTACTGGCAACATCCTTTTAAATTTTCTCTGCACTCTTTCAATCTTATTGATATCTTTCCTATAGGTAGGTGACCGGAAATGAACATAATGCACAAATTAGGCATCATCAATGTCATATACAACATCCTCTCAAGACACCTCAGGATCTAATGTTTTGATGAAGTCTCCTTTCTCTCTTCTAAATTCCAGTAAATTTAATAAGCTAATAATAAGACAATAAACTAATTCCAGAAAAGAGCCCTGTAAACTATCACTGGAACTGCTTCCAATGCATTAACATGCTTTCTTAAATAATAATATCAATATAATACACAGTGCTTCATCTGAGGCCATTAGTGCCCTATAACAGCAGAATACATTGGTATGCAATGTTCCTAGAAATAAAGGACAATGTTCTGTTAGCTTTACCAGTTGTTTGTTTCCTAATTTCCAGCCTTTTGAGAATGATTCACTCAGACACTCAGATTTCTCTACGATATTTCACATTATAGACAATATGAATGATTTTCCTGCCAGAATAGACAATTTCACATTTTCCCACGTCCACAAATGCTCTCAGGAAAGCTAATTATAAGCAGCCTATGCTACTTACTTTTGCCAAATCTTTTTCCACTCACAATTTATCTTTTAGCCTCCTTGAGTCCTAATTATAACTTACTTCCCAACCTGTCTTGGTGACATCAGCAAAGTTAGCAACCAGGTCCTGTCATCCCATTCGTTTATACAAACTGCTGAAGTCTGAGACCTCAGTGCCAATCCCTGTGGATATTACCAGTCTGAAATGAATCTGCTTATACTTGCTCTCTGCTTCCTGATAGCCAGCCAAGTATTTGATCTGCATCAATGTATTGTCTCATACAGCATGCCTACTGGAAATCTAGTTACCTGGAGCACGCATTACTTCAGCCTGATTGCTGTTGCTATTGGGGAGTGTTTAAACGGAATGGGTTTCTGTACCTCCTTCCACAACTGGATCCTTGTCTTCCTTTATCAGGAGACCACAGTCAGTGCAGACCAGTAATAGCATCCCGTCTTCACAGACAACACAGGAACATCTCATGGGTGCACGCTCAACCTACTGCTCTCCTCTCTCTACACTCACAACTGTGTGGCTGGGCAGAGCTCAAATGCCATCCATAAATTTACCAATGATGCCACTACTGTTGGCAGAATCTCAGAGGGTGATGAAGAGGCATACAGGAACAAGAGTGGTGTCACCACAACAACCTTGCACTCGGTATCTGCAAGATCAGAGGATTGATTATGGAGTTAGGAAAGGGAAAGCTGGGAGAACACACACCAGTCCTCGTCAAGGGTTCCATGGTAGAAAGAGGGAACAGCTTCAAATTTTGTTTCTCACCCCCTTTACCATCATCATCCTGCTGTTGTTTTGAACATTAAAGCTGGATTATAGATACAGAGGTACATGGTTCTGATCCCACAAAGCTATCCACAGTAGCTGCAGATCCATGTTATAGACACGAGCTATGAAGGAGTGTAAAATCAGGAATGGAGATCATTTTTTTCTGTGCACTTGGATAGTTTTAAAATCAATCGAACAAATTTATTTAGTTTAAATAAGAACAGAGCAAGATGGTTGAAATGAAGGAGGGATTAGTCGGTAGGTAGAGAGGCAAATAGACAATAAATATCTCTAAAATAGTCAATGCTTCAACCATAATCTTCATTTCAGGAATGCTGGAGAGACCTGAAACAGGTTTTGACAAGTCTGTGGTGTAAGCACACACCTCAGGCCAACATTCAGAGACAATAAAGTTCTGATTTCTTTTTGAGACGTGTAGGTGGCGGGTAAGCACAATGTTGAGAGCTTGATTGTAAAAAACTTTTCATCTGCTCGATAGTAAACTGAATTGAGAAGAAAATCTACATATATATATATACAGTCATTAAAAATATAACACTTGTCATAAATATGCACATCACTGAAGTTATTCAAATCTAATAAAACATATGTGACTGAGTTTTTTTATGTTCAAAGTTCAAAGTAAATTTATTATCAAAGTACGTATATGTCACTATGACACCCTGAGAGTCATTATCTTACAGGCATTCACAGTAAACCAAGAAATGCAATAGAATCAATTAAAAACTGCGTACAAAAACTAACAAAAATCCAATGTGCAAAAGAAGACAATGTGAAAATACAAAAGGTAAATAAATAAATAATCAATAAATAATCGATAGGTAATAGATAAGTACATTAAAAATTAGATTAATAGGTAGATAAATAGATTAATTAATAGATAGATAAACAAATAAATAAATAGATAGATTAGATAGATAAATAAAACTCAGAACATGAATTGGATGGTCTTTGAAAATGAATATATAGATTGTGGAATCAGCTCACAGTTGAGGTGGTGAAGTTATCCATGCTGGTTCATGAGCCATATGCTCGAAGGGTAATAACTGTTCCTAAACCAGGTGGTGTGGGACCTAAGGCTCCTGTAGCTTTCATGCAGTAACTTTGATGGATGATCAACAAAATCTATAAGCAAATGTGTTAATTACTAAAGATTGCCAATTTTATGGCCCTAATGCGTTCCCAGTCACACTACCGCTGTGGTGGGGAATATTAATTGGCGGGATAAGAGCTGGATTTCAGCTCCTGTTTCCTTGTCTGGATCAAGGATGTGACAGTGTCTGGAGATGGATGCTTCTGTTGCACCGTAAGCTGAGTGTTGTAATGCAGATTACCGATGAGAAGGTGTTGTCTGATAATGGCTCATTTTGTTATTTTCTACTGATTTTGAAAAAAGAATTGGATAGCAATTCATCCAATTAGATTTATTCCATTTTATCTTTCAAAGTTCAAGGTAATTTTTTTTATCATCATACGTATATATTACCATATAATACCTTGAGATTCATTTTCATGCAGGCATATACAGGAAAAAGGAAATGCAATAGAATTTTAAGAAAAACATGCCTTCAAGTGTACTCTTGATGATCTGAGTGGGATGTGTTCCCCCAACCAACTGAAATGGCTAATGCTGGATGATTATATCTCTGTTATACAGTACGTGTTGTGCTACTTTTCTCTAATTGGCTGTTGGTTTTGCCTTTATAACAACTTGTTAAACAATATTAATTGGTTGTAAATAGCTTGAAAGATGGTACACTCATTCTCCTTTTAATGTTGTGCCTCTGTGTGATCTAGACAAAATGATGTAAGATTTTCTGTCAGTCAGAACACTCATATTCCATTTCAGAATCAGAAATGGGTTTAATATCACCAGCATATGTTATGAAATTTGTTGTCTTTGTGGCAGCAGTACAATGCAATACATAATAATAGAGAAAAAACTGAATCACAGCAAGTACATATGTAAGCAAATTAAATTTGTGCAAATATAGAAATAAAAAAGTAGTGTTCATGGGTTCAATGTCCATTCAGAAAACAGATGGCAGAGGGAAAGAAGCTGTTCCAGAAATGCTGAGTGTGTGCCTTTTCACACTTCTCTACGTCCTTCCTGATGGTAGCAATGAGAACAAGGCATGACCTGGGTGATGGGGGTCGTTAATGATGGACACTGCTTTTTTGAGGCATCTCTCCTTGAAGATGTTCTGGATTCTACGGAGGCTAGTGCCCATGATGGAGCTGACTAAGTTTACAACTCTCTGCAGCTTATTTCGATCCTGTGCAGTAGCACCCTCTCCCCCACCATACGACATGGTGATATAACCAGTTAGAACGCTCTCCACTGTACACTTGTAGAAATTTGCAAGTGTCTTTGGTGACATGCCAAATCTCCTCAAACTCCTAATGAAATGTAGCTGTTGTCGTGCCTTCTTTGCAGTTGCATCGATATGTTGGCTCCAGGATAGATCCTTAGAGATATTGACGCCCAGGAACTTGAAATTTCTCACTCTCTCCACTTCTGATCCCTGTATGAAGACTGGTGTATGTTCCCTTATCTTACCTCTTTCTGAAGTCCTCAATCAGTTCTTTGGTCTTACTGACATTGAGTGCAAGGCTATTACTATGACACCACTCAACTAGCTGATATATCTCACTCCAGTACACCCACTCATCACCATCTGAAATTCTGCCAACAATGGTTGTATCATCAGCAAATTTATAGTTGACATTTGAGCTGTGCCTAGCCATGCAATCATGGATGTAGAGAGAGTAGAGCAGTGGGCTAAGCACGCATCCCTGAGGTGTGTCAGTGTTCATTGTCAGCAAGGTGGAGATGTTATATCTGATCCTCACAGACTGTGGTCTAAGCAGGTGGGATCTTCGGACTGTAGCAATGAGAGACTGAAAATGTCTTTGAACACCACTGTCAGTTAGTTAGCACAGGTTTTCAGAGCCTTACCAGGCACTCCTTCAGAGCCTATCGCCTTGCAAGGGTTCACCCTCTTGAAAGACAGCCTGACATCAGAGATCACAAGGTCATCGGGTGCTGCAGGGATCCTCATAGCTGTAATTTTAGTCTCCCTTTCAAAGCGAGCGTAAAAGGCGTTGAGCTCGTCTGCGGGTGAAGCATCACTACCATTCATGATGTTAGGTTTCACTTTGTATGAAGCAATGGCCTTCAAGTCCTTCCAGAGTTGACGTGCATCTGATTTCATCTCGACCCTCACTCAGAATTGTTCCATAGCTCTTGAGATTTCCCTCCATTTCGAGCTGACCCAGAGATTCCTGTTTATCAGCAAGGTTGTCACACATTTTAAAAAAACTGTACAGTAAACTAAACAAAGAGCAAAATATTCTTGACGCTGAAATCAAAGTAAAGTTTTTTTTGTCATATGCTCAAATGCAGGTATGCACAAGTGCAATGATAAGCTTACTTGCAGCAGCATCTCACACACACAGGGCTTCATATAAGCAGCATTCACAAGAGAAACGTACATTAAACAAATTATTCACAGTATTTTAAAGAAACAGCACAATAAGAAAGAAAATACAAGTTCCATTTCATACGAAGTGGTCATAGTGTTGTTGGACAGCAGTGATAGTTGTGTTCTTGAATCAAATGGTTGAAGGGAAGTAGCTGTCCTTAAAACTAATTGTGTGGGATTCTGGTTTCTGTACCTCCTGCGCATGGTAGCAGCGAGAAGATGTCAAGGCTGGATGGTGAGGATCTTAGCAATAAATAATTTGATGATAATTGAAGCAGAAAGTGCTGGAAATACTCTGCAGTATAGGTGGTGTCCATGAAAATGCTCAAAGTAAACGTTCTTCCGCTTCTTCTTCTTGTTTTACGGTGGTTGGCACCCAGCTTAATGGCGCATTACCGCCACAAAGTAAACATTATTATCAGAATACATAATTTGTCACCACATACAACCCTGAGATTCTTTTTCCTGAAGAGGGAGGTGTGAGCTCAGTGTCAGGAATGGGACAGAATTTTTATCACAGTTGAATTGGATTCCATTTTATTGCATGTCTGGTGTGGAAGGCAGAACTGTCAGAGAGAAAAGCCGGAAACTGTCAATGGCCAGGTGTGTAACCATCAGCTTTCCAGCCAAAGATCCGGCTCGAGATGGTAAACTGATGCCGAAGTGAGGAAAAAAAAGAAGGAAGTAAAGGACACTTTTCTGTAGCCTGTGCCCAGGTCCTGTAGGCAGTTGCCACTGTCGTCATATTCCTCAACCCATTTCAGTTCAGTTCTGTTCCATTTGCATTGCATTTTGATGGTAATTACACAGTTAACTGGAATGCTCAAAATCATGGGATGACCAAGGACAATGAATGGGATTAGTTAATGATCTGAAAGTTAAGTTTGACTCTGTCCATGATTTATGTACGTTTCTCCAGCACTTTTTAGGTCAGATTCTTTTTGTATGAAAATAAATGTTTATATCTTAAATGAAACAACATTTTGAAGTGAGATTTCTGTTATTATTCATTAACATCTCCGATACTTCTTGGTAGAAAAGTACAAGATCACAGGGCTTTGGACCAGAATCTCAGCGGTGAATGTCACAACAACTGTGACTAAATCTCACAGATGTTATGATCTCTGCCAGTGAAAATATATAGAATTGCAAGGCTTCAGTTACAAAGAAAGAAAAATATGAGTTTTTTTTTCCCAAAATCATATTCTTCACTCAAGCATTCCACTATACATATAACAATAACATTGGACTATTCACCGTTTTTAAAATTTCTGAAAGATTTGATAAGATGCTCAATATATGAAAATGCATCTCTCTAATTCCCAAGGGATGCATTATCTCCAGTAATATTCATTAAATGGAGATACCTTCTCACTCTGTAGCATTATTACACTCACTGATTTACTTCATAATTTTATGAATTTTAAAATAAATATTTATTTTAAACACTGCACATTGATATTTCTATTAATATATTAAAGATTGATTTTTGTCTTGAAATATGATTGTGAGGATTTGGGAATCTATTGTTTGCAAACAAAGTAGTAATTGAAGGTTGTAGATACAATACAATGAACCAATGTAGAATAATTTGTGTTACATACTTGTAGAAATGTGGTTCCTATTTGGTTGGTAGAATGCCACGAAGGTATTTTCTTCATTTGTTATTTTGTTGATCTTCTACAATAGGTGATGAAGATATAATCAGGATAATTTTTATACATTAATGTATCTATTTAAGATCCATTACAAATAATGATTTAACTGTTACATCTAGTGACGATTGGCTGTATTAACCGAATCTCCTTACACCATCAGCGTAATAAATCTTCAAAGCAACAACCAGCAATATATTTTCAGATTACAAGGCTGTTTGAAGAACAAAATCTGCTTTTATATTGTCTTTGGACACTGACTTTTATCTTTTGCAGCCAAGGGCCACATCAAAACAGATGTATCGCACTCTGTAGAACTGATACCAAATTGTGGGTATAATGTGGAAAGTTTGCTGAACAGGCGGATGAATTTCAGATTAAATCAACAAAATGTGATATGTTCATTTGGATCAAAGGAATTTAGGAGGCCACTTGTTCCTTGAGAGACAGAAAACTAATGGAAAAGAGAAGTAAACAATCTAATTAACTGTTACAATTTGCAATAGCGTTTGTTGAAGACAAAAGGGCAAAGTTCTGCATTTTAGATCTTCAACAACATTTCAGATTGAGTTTAATATCACCAGCATATGTCGTGAAAGCTGTTGTCTTTGCAGCAGCAGTACAATTCAAATCATAATAATAGAAAAAAAGAATTACAGTAAGTGTATAAATATAATTGTTAAATTATAACTTATAGTTAATTGTATAAATATAATAGTTAAAATAGTCAAATATAATAGTTAAATTAAATATGTAGTGCCAAAATAGAAAAAAAAAGTACTGAGGTCATGTTCATTTCCATTCAGAACTCATATAGTAGAGGGGAAGAAGCTGTTCCTGAACCATTGAGTGTGTGCCTTCAGGCTCTGTCCCTCCTTCCTGATGGTATCGATGAGAACAAGGCATGTCCTGGGCCTTAATGATGGATGCTGCTTTTTAAGGCACTATTCCTTGAAGATGTCTTGGATACTACGGAGGCTAGTGCCCATGATGGAGCTGACTAAGTTTATAACTCTCTGCAGCTTATTTCGATGCTGTGCAGAAGCCCCTCCCCCCCCCCGCATAGCAGGCAGTGATGCAGCCAGTTAAAATGCTCTCCACAGTACATTTTTAGAAATTTGTGACTGTCTTTGGTGACATAACAACTCTCCTCAAACTCCTAATAAAGTATAGCCACTGTCGTGACTTCTTTGCAGCTGCAGCAATATGTTGGGTCCAGGTTAGATCCTCAGAGATCTTGACACCCTGGAACTTGAAGCTGCTCACTCTCTCCACTTTGAATCCCTCTATGAGGACTAGTGTGTGTTCCCTTCTCTATTCCTTCTGAAGTCCACAATCAATTCTTTGGTCTTCCTGACGTTGAACACAAGGTTGTTTAAATAGTGATTATGTAAATGGATAATGCGAAGGAATTTTAGTTAAACTGTGTATTGTATGTAATTCTACTGTTACAAAAAAATGAAACTGTTCAAAGTTCAAAGTAAATTTGTTATCAAAGTACTTAGGTACTCAGTGGCTGCTTCATTTGGTACACCTGTACACCTGCTGATTAATACAATTGGCTGATTAATCAGCCAATCATGTGGCAGCAACTCAAAGCATAAAAGCATGCAGACGTGGTCAAGAGGTTCAGTTGTTGTTCAGACCTAACATCGGAATGGGGAAGAAATGTGATCTAAGTAACTCTGACCATGAAATGATTGCTGGTGCTAGGTAGAGTGGTTTGAATATCTCAGAAACTGCTGATCCTGGGATATTTGTTTTATTTTTTACTTTCATTTGGAAATACAGCAAGGTAAAGGCCCTTCAGGTCCAGTGAGCTGCACCACCCATGAACCCTCCTGTTTACACTACCCTAACCACAAGACAATTTACAATCACCAACTAACCAATAGGTTTTTGGACTGTGGGAGGAAACCAGAGCAACTGAATGAAACCTACATTGTCGCGGGGGGAGAACGCACAAACTGCAGGCTCAACGGTCTCTGGAGCTCACAGAGAATGGTGTGAAAAATGGAAACATCTAGTGAGCATCAATTCTGTGGGCAAAAATGCTTTTTAATGAGAGAGGTCAGGGGAGAATGGCCACAATGGTTCAAGCTGACGGGAAAGCAACAGTAACTCAGATGACCATGTGTTACAATACTGGTGTGCGGAACAGCATCTCTGAATGCACAACGTGTTGAATCTTGAAGTGGATGGGTCACAGCAGCAGAACATACCCTTAGTGGCCATTTGATTATGTACAGGAGGTACTTAGTAAAGTGGCCACTGAGAATGTGGCATCTATAGGAAAATAAATACAACAGAATTTAAGAAAAAGAACTATTCATAAAGACTGACAAACGACGAACGTGCAAAAGAAGGCAAACTGCACAAATAAAAATAATACTGAGAGCGTGAGTTGTAAAGAGCCTTTGAAAGTGAGTCTGTAGGTTGCAGAATCAGTTCAGAGTTGTGGTGAGTATAGTTATCCACAGTAGAGGAAATGATTAAGAATTTACATAGATGATAGCAAAAAAGAACTGCTGCTGGAGGAACTCAGCAAACAGATTGGGCAGCATCTGCGGAGGCAGAGGGATGGTTGACATTTCACGTTGAGACCCTCCGTCAGAACTGACGCAGTCTTGACCTGACACATTAATTTGTCCTTTGCTTTCGTAGATGCAAGCTAAAGCACTGAGTTCCTTCCAGCAGTTTGTTTAGTTTTGCTTCAGATTACAGCATCTGCAGTTTCATGTCTCCACTTTACAACAATGTCACTAGATATGAGAGAGCAGTAGCTGGAAAAGGCTGCAGAGCCTGGAAAGAAAGCAATCTGATGATTTTTTTTAAATTGAAGGTATCTGAAAGGATAGATAGTGAAATTGTTTCCACTTATAGGTAAGTACACAACAAAAGAGTATACATGTTAAAAAGTCACTCACAGATCACACAAGAAATAATTTAAGAGCCTTTTCTTTACACAGAGTGCTCAGTGTCAGTGTTGTAGTTCTTCAAAGTTCTTCATTGCCATATATGGTAATTGAAAGTAAAAGTATGGACGCATTTAACATTGGTGGTGCATGCATTGAAGGGAAATGAAAAAAGAGTATATTGGATGCAAGCTGTTTAATTAGGGGCGTACAATCCTACAACTAACCCACCCACTTGTCCCATGATGGGATATCTAATCTAATTGTGACAAAATTAGTCATTTCACACCGGTTCTGTTATGGTGTATATTGCATGGCTAGTTATTACTTCAAAGTGTTTATTACTTTGTCATGATATTGTTGTACACTATTTATTCCAGGTAATGTTCTTGGCATTTTCCCAGTTGGTCAGAATGGCCAAATGGTTGAAAATAAGTAACCAGTTGAACTTTGAACAACGTGCATTTATAAATTTTAGTCATAAGGTTGACTTGAATCCTGTGGTGACCTTCACAGCACAGCCTTACACAGTCAGAATTATAAAAAACACAGCTACTGTTACATTACCCAAGTTCTACCTTCCAGTTATCTGTGGTCCCTGCATTGCATGTGCAACAGAGTACCAGTTTACAAAGAGGTAAAAAGATTGATTTAAGATTAGCTTTCTTTGTCACATGTGCATCGAAATGCGCACTGAAATGCATCGTTTGCATCAAACCAAATCAGCAAGGAACGTGCTGGGCAGCCCACAAGTATCATCATGTTTCCGCCGCCAACAAAGCCTGCCTACAACTCGCTAACCCTAAAGATGAATGAGTCTTTAGAATGTGGGAGGAAAGCGGAGCGTGCGGAGGAAATCCAACATGGTCACAGACAAACTCAATACCATTACCAGCCAAACACCACACTACTAGGCTGGGACTTTCAGCTGGGAAATTTCTCAATGATTCAGGAGCAGTTTCTTCCCTTTTGCCATCCCATTTCTGAATGGACACTCAACCTATGAAAACTACCTCACTATTTTTATTTTTGCACTACTTAGTTAATCTAACTTTTTTATATATACTTACTGTAATTCGTGTTTTTTTCTCTATTATGTATTGCATTGTACTGCTGCACAAAGACTACAAATTTCACAAAATATGCTGGTGATATTAAACCAGATTTTGATTCTAATATCAAATCTATAGGTACACTGGAAAACAGTTATTGATGCCACATATGCATTAGCTAAATTCTAAAGTAAAACTATAGATATATGTTGCTATTTTGCAAGTTGAGGACTCTCCAGCTTCCTGTTAAACCTGTATTATAAGGATCAGATTCTTAGTAAGCCAGAGCAACACCCACAAGACGTTGGAGGAACTCAGCAGGTCAGGCAGCATCTATGGATATGAATTAACAGATGACATTTTGGCCCAAGGCCTTCCTTTGGGACTGGGAAGGAAGGGGGAAGACGACAGGATAAAAAGGTGGCTGGTGGAGGGGAAGAGGGACTAGCTAGAAGACGATAGTGAACCATGGGAGAAATGGAAGGAGGAGGGGCACCAGGGGAGGGGATAGGTAGGCAAAGAGAAGAGGCAAGAGGCCAGAGTCTGTTCCACAGCCATCAAAATAATAAATTAATTTGTTACTTCTAATGACCTGTGATGTAAAACACTCCATTATTTTTAACTTGTAGATAGTTCTTGATTAGAAAGAAGACAGGATTCCCCATAATCAGAATAAGGAATAAAATGGACGATCTTGAAATTCAGCTACAGATTAGCAAATATGATGTTGTGGCCACCTCTGAAACTTGGCTGCCATTGGGAGCTTAACATCCAAGGATATACAGTGTATCGGAAAGATAGGTTAGTAGGTAGAGGGGGTGATGTGGCTATGTGTATAAGAAATAATATTAAATCATTGGAAAGAGATGACACAGGATTGGAAGGTGTAGAATCTTTATGGGTCGAAAGGACCCTAATGGCAGTTGTATACCGGCCTCCAAACACCAGCCAGGATGTGGATTGCAAATTTCAGCAGGAGATAGAAAAGGCGTGTCAGAAAGGCAATGTCATGATAATCGTTGGGGATTTTAACATGAAAGTGGATTGGGAAAACCAGGTCAGTACTGGACTTCAAGAGAGGGAATTTGTAGAATGTCTAAGGGATGGCTTTTTAGAAAAGCTTTTTGTTGAGCCCACTAGGGGATCAGCTGTGCAATGGGTGTTGTGCAATGATCCGGAGGTGATAAGAGAGTTAAGGTGAAGGAGCTCTTAGGGAACAGTGATTTACGATATGATTGAGTTCACTTTGAAATTTGAGAGGGAAAAATAAAATCCAATGTGTCAGTATTTCAGTAGAATAGAGGAAATTACAATGGTATGAGAGGGGATCTGGGCGAAGTTGACTGGAAAAGGACATTTGCAGGAAAGACAGCAGAGCAGCAATGGCTAGAAGTTCTGTGAAAAATGAGGGGAATACAAGACAGATATATTCCAAATAAGAAGAAATTTTCAAAGGGAAGAAGGACACTACCGTGGCTGACAAGTGAAGTCAGAGCCAAAGTAAAAGCAAAAGAGAGGGCATACAAGGAAGCCAGACCTAGTGAGAAGAAGGAGGATTGGGGAGCTTTTAAAAACTTGCAGAAGGAAACTAAGAAGGTCATTCAGAAGGAAAAGCTGAATTATGAAAGGAAGTTGGCAACTAATATCAAAGAAGGTACTAAAAGCTTTTTTAAGTATATAAAGGGTAAAAGAGAGTTGAGGGTAGATAAAGACCAATACAAAATGACGCTGGAGATATTGTAATGAGAGACACAGAGATGGCAGAGGAACTGAATGCATATTTTGCATTAGTCTTCACAGTGTAAGACGTCTGCAGTATACTGAACATTCAAGAGTGTCAGGGAAGAGAAGTTTGTGCAGTGAAAATTACGACTGAGAAGGTGCTAAAGAAGCTTAATGTTCTGAGGGTGGATAAATCTCCTGGACCTGATGGAATGCACCCTTGGGTTCTGAAGGAAGTAGCTGGAGAAAATACAGAGGTATTAACGCTGATCTTTCAAGAATCGATAGATTCTGGCAAAGTACCGGATGACTGGAAAATTGCAAATGTTACTCTGCTACTTAGGAAGGGTGGGAGGCAGCAGAAAGGAAGCTATAGACCTGTTAGCCTGAGATCAGTGGTTGGGAAGTTGTTGGAATCGATTGTCAGGGATGTTACTAGTACCTGGAATACCTGACAAGATAAGCCAAAGCCAGCATGGTTTCCTAAAAGGAAAATCCTGCCTGACAAACCTATTGCAATTCTTTGAGGAAATTACAAGCAGGGTAGACAAAGAGATACAGTAGACGTGGTGTACTTGGATTTTCAGAAGGCCTTTGACAAGATGCCGCACATGAGGCTGCTTAGCAAGGTAAGAGCCCATGGAGTTACAGGGAAGTTATTAGCATGGGTGGGGAATTGGCTGATCGGCAGAAAACAGAGAGTGGGAATAAAGGGATCCTATTCTGGCTGGCTGTTGGTTACCAGTGGAGGTCCACAGGGGTCGGTGTTGGGACCGCTGTTTTTTACGATATATGTCAGCGATTTGGACTACAGTATTAATAGATTTGTGGCTAAATTTGCTGATGATACAAAAACAGGTGGAAGAGCAGGTCGTGTTGAGAAAACAGCCTGCAGAGAGACTTAGATAGTTTAGGGGAATGGGCAAAGAAGTGGCAAATGAAATACAATGTTGGAAAGTATATGGTCATGCACTTTAGTGGAAGAAATAAACCGGCAGACTATTATTTAGCTGGGGAGAGAATTCAAAATGCAGAGATGCAAAGCTACCCTAAAGGTTAACCTCCAGGTTGTGTCGGTGATGAAGAAGGCGAATGCAATGTTGGCATTCATTTCTAGAGGTATAGAATATAAGAGCAGGGATGTGATGTTGAGGCTCTATAAGGCACTCGTGAGACCACACTTGGAGAATTGTGTGCATTTTTGGGCTCCTTATTTTAGAAAGGATATACTGGCATTGGAGAGAGTTCAGAGAAGATTCACGAGAATAATTCCAGGGATAAAAGGGTTACCGTATGAGGAACGTTTGGCAGCTCTTGGGCTGTATTCCCTGGAGTTCAGGAGAATGAGAGGGGATCTCATAGAAACATTCCGAATGTTAAAAGGCCTGAACAGATTAGATTTGGCAAAGTTATTTCCCATCGTTGGGGATTCTATGACAAGAGGCCACGAATTCAGGATTGAAGGACGTCCAAGTAGAACTGAGATGCAGAGAAATTACTCTAGTCAGAGAGTGGTAAATCTGTGGAATTTGTTGCCACGAGCGGCTGTGGAGGCCAAGTCATTGGGTGTACTTAAGGCAGAGATAGATAGGTTCTTGATTAGCCTGGGCATCAAAGGGTATGAGGTGAAAGCAGGGGGGTGAGCATGACTGGAAGAATTGGATCAGCCCATGATTGAATGGTGGAGCAGACTTGATGGGCTAAATAGCCTACTTCTGCTCCTATATCTTATGGTCTTATAATCGCCATCAAAAGTCAAAGTCAAAGTAAAATTTATTATCAGAGTACATACATGCCACCACGTACAACCCTGAGATTCAGTTTCTGTGGGCATACTTAGTAAATCTGTAGAACAGTAACTGTTCATTCACTGTGCATTATCATTAACATAGGGCATAAAATTTATTATAGAGAATAGTAACTGTAAACTGTAAACAAACTGTGCAAATGAAGATATAAATAAACAGCATGAAGTAACAATATAACTGAGTGGTTAAATGAGTGGCTATCCCCTTTTGTTTAAAAGCCTGATGATTGAGGGGTAGTAACTGTTTTTGAACCTGGTGGTGCGAGTCCTGAGGCTCTTGTACCTTCTACCTGATAGCAGTAGTGAGAAAAGAGCATGGCCTGGGTGGGGAGGATCTTTGTTGATGGATGCTGCTTTTCTATGGCAATGTTTCATGTGTATTCTCAATGGTTGGGAGGGTTTTGCCTGTGTTGTACTGTGCTGAATCCACTACCTTTTGTAGGATTTTCCACTCAAAGACATTGGTGTGCCCATACCAGGCCGTAATGCAGCCAGTCAGCACACTTTCCACCACATATCTATAGAAGTTTGTCTATGTTTTTGATGACATACTGAACCTCCACAGACTCCTGAGGAAGTAGAGGTGCTGTTGTGCTTTCTTCACAATAATATTTATATGATAGGTCCAGGACAGGACCTCTGAGACAGTGACAGCCAGAAATTTAATGTTACTGAGCCTCTCCATCTCTGATCCTCCAATGATTACCAGTTCGTGGACCTCTGGTTTCCCTCTCCTGAAGTCTACAATCAGTTACTTGGTCATATTGATATTAAGTGAGAGGTTGTTATTACATCACTCAGCCAAGTTTTCAATCTCCCTCCTGTATGCTGATTTATCACCCCCTATTATACATCAAATCTTTGTTTTGTTGGTTTGTATCTCAGGATATCAACAAACATAGCATTAATCCTCCACACTGAAGAGAAGACTGCCAGCACATGCTGTAAATGATCCATGATCCATCCTGGTCAAGAATGCAGGAGTGCAGGAATTCCATTACGAGAAAGAATGTATTGATTGTGCCTGGAAAACCTCAGTTACATTGATTAGGTCTCCTTGACTATTTTTTAATGTCCCTGATGACAATGGGAGATTTTATTTACATTGAGAACTTCAGATCAGGAACCATTAAAAACAGAATAAGGGCCACGTTAATGACAGATTAAGAATGTTTTCCTGACACTTGCTATAAATATAGGTGGTCGGCTTTCATGAGGAATTCTGCAGATGCTGGAAATTCAAGCAACACACATCAAAGTTGCTGGTGAACGCAGCAAGCCAGGCAGCATCTCTAGGAAGAGGTACAGTCGACGTTTCAGGCCGGGACCCTCCGTCAGGATGAAGGGTCTCGGCCCGAAACGTGGACTGTACCTCTTCCTAGAGATGCTGTCTGGCCTGCTGTGTTCACCAGCAACTTTGATGTGGTCAGCTTTCAAGCACTTAGCAATGTTCCTGAAGCTAGGAGAGGTAAGAGATCTTTATAAATTGCAAGTCCAGGGATAAGTGCAAGTGGGCTCTCTTCCAGGGCAAGTGACACTGGTAAAAGAAAAGGTTGCATTAACATGGAGGGGCACCAAAATTGGGGTGGCACTGCAGTGTAGAGTTAGCACAATGCTTTACTGCACCAGTGATCACTGATCGGATATCAACTCCCACTGGTATCTGTAAGGAGTTCATTCATTCCCTGTGCGACCTTACAGGGCTCCTCTGGGTGCTCCAGTTTCCTTCCACGTTGCAAAGACATACGGTATGGGTTAGGATTAGTGTCAGTAAGTTGTTAGCATGGAGACATTTGTGAGCTTCTCCCAGCACTTCCTCAGTGCTGTGTTGGTCATCCCTACAAATTTCACTGTATTTTTCAATGTTTCAATGCCCAAATGAGAAATAAAGCTAGTCTTTATCCTCACATGGAGATCTGCTGATGCTTCTCAGGAAAGTTTAAGCACTTATGTTTAAACAACTTTACTTTCAGTGTCTCTGTTTAATACCTGCGGGCCGCCACCACCTTTACTTCCCACAATTCCTCCCGTCTAACATGAAAGGCTGATTTCAGCTGAGGGATAACTGTGGCAAAGTTTTGTGAGTCTCTCCATATGAAGTCATCTACGTGACAGGCAAATATTCCAATCTCATGATATCCTGAATCTCGCCAGTAAAAAACAGCTGGATCCACTTGTGACATCCACTTGTTTTCAACATTATTTCAATAACCTTTTTATACCAGTAGAGTGATGCATCTGCTAGACCATACACACAATTTTGAGTTTCCGTTGTTTTCCTTCACTTCTGGCCTCAAGCAGGGGTTTAATGGGTTTGATGTAAATGTAACATGACAGTTCCATTCTCTGTAAGAATGCGGTTTTATGTCCATACAATGGGGTTGCCAATGCTTTTGACATCTCACTGAGATAAGTAGTCAGAGACTCTGAAGCACATGTTGATGAGTCTTTTCAGAGTTTGAGTATGTTCAGTTCTTCAAAACCTCTAGCCACCAAAATTATGCTTTTGGTATAATTCCTGTCAGGATTTCTTTCAGGGTGCACACAATGTCTTCTGGCCAATGTCTCCAGCTTCCTCAAACATTCCATTATTTCTTCAGCTTCTGGTTTCATCTTATTTTGGAGATTCAGACAAAACCTCTTTGGATACTAGAACTTCTTCATCTTCCTACTTCTCTGATGGTCCAGCCTGATCTATACTTGATTCAATATGAAGTCTTTACAGGTGTCATGTCAACTGACCCTGCGGTGCAGCGACCGTGACTGGTACTAGGTAAGTCAAGTTATACCAACTTTTGTTTTTCCCCGTGGCTTTGCCTGCTCATCCTAAGATTTCAGCTTTGTATGAGATGCCAGGGCCTTGCTTTACAAATCTCACAGTTTATCCTGTTTTAAGACTGAAACTTTGCACTTGCGATCACTTCTGTTGAGGCAAGTCCATTGAGTCCCCAACCGCACTCTATTTCACATTGTCCGTGCCAATATTGAGCAAGTCTGTTGAGTCCCCGACTGCACTCTCTTCAGCACTGTCCACGCCACTGTTAAGGAACTCTGCTGGGTCCTTATCTACTCTCTCCTCATCCCTGTCTGTGCTGTGTGGCTGTGTGCCAAGTAAATGCTTTTCATTCTCCACAGAGTTCTGCTTTACGTAGTCTGGAATGATACCCTCTCACATATGTAGCTCCATGTCTCACCAATACCACAACTCCATCGTGACCAATGACAACTCCAGGAACTTTTCATTCTTTACAGTCTGCAGTTTTGTAATACACTTTGTCCCCTATTTGTCATTTGTAGGATGGACCTGTGCTCTCTGAATTCTCTCTGAACACTCTGCTTCAGTGAAAGCCCTCCTTGGGGCCTGCAGTGCTGAAATACCTTTCCAACCCACTCACTCCTTGTAGTGCCCTCTAGAGCAGGTTGTCTGTCAACCAGTATAGAGGGAAGGCTTGGATTCTGGCCGAACACCAACTGGTATGGGCTATTGCCATGTACATTGTGCATGGTATTCCTCACCACAGAGTCCCAGTCCAGGGCTGTGTCCAATCACAGCCATCGCTTTTCTTTACCTTCAGTGCTACTCCATTAAACGTTTGACTGTGTCGCTCCAGAAGTCAATTACTCCAAGGACTGTATACCACTGTTGTCTTTGTTTCAATGTTAATGTTCTCTGCCATATCTCTGAGTTCAACATTATTAAAATTCACCACCATTATCACTGAATACTTTCTGAGGTGGCCCATGCACACTTATCCAGGAATGGATGAAGTTTTTTACTATCTCTGAGGGTCTCTTTGTACTTGCAGTGTTACCAGCACTGAAACGTGTGAACTCTTCAATGATGTGGAGATATCACACTCCTTGCTCTAGTTCATGTAGATCTATGGCTACAGTTTCATTGTATTCAGATGCTAGTGGCAGACCAACTGTAAACTTGGGTTTGGGCTTTCCAAACTTTTGGTGCGTCTCACAGCTGTCAATTATCTGCTTTAGAATGGAAAAATAATCCACGTCTGTGTTACCAGAATTCCTGAGCAGTTTCTGAAGACCATCAAATGAAGCATGTCCAAACTTCTTGTGAAGTTTGAGCAACACTTTGTATTTCTCATCTATGGTCATGTTTTGTGTGTGACAGTGGTACTTTCTTCTCACATTGGTTTTCAGTAATGTTTTTATCTAGAATGTTCTCACAGTACTGTCCAGAGCGGGTGAGCTCAAGAGACACTGGCTGTTGAAACATCGATGCTTGGTCATTCTCCATGTCCAGTACTGCTCTTGCTTTCTTTAGCGAAGATTTACTCAAGAATAATGGAATGTTCACCGGTACCACCTCCATTTCAATATAACATTTTGCTGCCCTATTTTTGTGGGAATTTTCACCCTTTGAAGGAGTGTACACTATCTCCATCTCCAAATTTGAATGCTTTGTTACCAGGTGTATCTGTGTTCACCAGTTTCTGCACTTCATTCTGCTTTTTTTCACTTACATAGCTTTCAAGCTATTTTCTCCACACAGTGTGCATGTGCATACTCTATCAATAACAGCAGATCTTAGAGATTCTATCGTCAAAATCTCTGCCTCAGATGTCTTTGCGTTAGTGCATGATCCCTTCACAAACAAGGCGATATGGCACTCTTTTATGGATTTGTTATTTTCTTCAGTTAGCCTAACTTGTTCAGTTCTGTGCAGACAGCTCCTTGCCCAATGGTGAATACTTTGAGATATCCCACATTTCGATCTCCTACCATACTTGTTTATTGGATTTGTGCCAGGTAATGGTACCCTCGCCTGGTACCTCTGGGATCTACACTGGCTATACTCCTGTTTCTGCTCAGTGAGGTACGCCAATCCCTGACTCAAGCTAATTCTGACTGTTGTCTTAGCACTCTTTTCTCCAAAAATCCTCTTCATTGCTTATTTCATCGATGCAAATCTAAGTTCTGTGCAGGCAGTTAACACTAGCTGTCTGTCCTTTCTGTCTAGACATGCAGTATCCAACAATTTAAAAGCTAATATAGCATCAGGAAGTTCCATTTTATATTTACGCAGGCGTCTGTACTTTTATTCAAAATCAATAATATAATCAGCCATATTTTTAGAATTGTCTCTATAAATTTTATCTAAATCTGAATATGCTTCATAAATCTGATCTTCTTCTTCCTTCAAAAAAAAAGAGTCAAGTTTATTTATTAGTGTATTCATACCGTCATCTTTGTTCAAGTCTTCCACCAAAATTCCCATAGTGGTCTGTCTTGCTCTTCCCAAAAGTGACAATGCTACAGCCATGGCTTCCCCAGTTCTTCATTTTCTCCAGTTCTGTAACACGAGTCCATATTCCAATTTCATTTTTCCAGCTTTCATTAAGGCTTGCTCCCATCAAATGCTGGTGGGACCCTACAATTGGAAGCCATCTTCTGCTACCATTGGTAATGCCCAAACAACAAGGACATGTTTTTCTTTTGTTTAAACGACTATATTTTCAACGTCTCCCTTCAATACCTGAGGGCTGCTACCTTTACAACCCATGTACACTAGGAAACTATAGGCAAACACAAAGTTTCTCATGATGGGAAAATGATTGTTGAAAATTACTTAGAAAGAACTGCAATTTTCCATGAAGTGAAGGATTTGCTGGCAAGGCTCTCAGGCTACTGCTTCAGAACTTCTATCAATGTCTCTGCCGTATTTGAGAACAAAGCAGCAGTGCAGAAACTTTCCCTTCTGCCCACGGACTGCTATGGTCGTGGTCTTAATTACATTACTTTGGGAGATGCCAAGTAGTTTTTGGGTATTTTCCTGATGTGGGAGGAAAAGAAAGAAAATGTAAACATCATCATTCATTTTAAGTATCCCACAATGCTCCACAAGCAAATTACTGTCCTTAAAGTGCTGCGGATGAATGTGTCAGTCAAACTCTGCATTGCAAGGGGGCGCTAATTGCTAATGAGCTACATGAAAAGCTAATTTGTTTTAATGAAAAGCCCTAATTCCTGATGTTCACATTACTGCCCAGTCTCCATGCCTTAATCACCCAAAATATCTATACTGTTATATGTGTCCACAGTGTGTCCACAGTTTTCTAGTGTAGAGAAGTCCTAAGTTCCACCACCTTATGAATAAACAAAACATTCTTAATGCCTCACTCTTGAATGACCAACTTGAAAACAGTTGGTACACTTTTCTATCTTGGGAAACTCTCACCATTTGCTGTTAGACACTTACTACCAAGAAATTCAATTAATAAACATTTATTCTTTTTCAGCATTTTTCAATTAATAATTGATTCCCTTGTACTCCAGGACTCCCCATTGCTCCCAACCCTTTGCACTTGACATCAGGAGGGAGGAACAGGTGGCACATATTCGCCAACAAGGAAATGTCATGTCTGAAATGTTGCAACTGAAGTTTGATGATGTGGGGCAGTGAAGTGACAAAAATATATTGTTAACCAGGCAAATCAGCAGCACGCTGCAAAACTGCAATTTTTATACATACACATTTTAAAAAGGTCACCTAGCTTTTCATCTTCAGAGATTAAAGACATATCTTTATTAATCTGCATTCACTAAAATTGCCTCTCATTCTAGGAATCAGTCAAGCGAATCTATGTTGCACCGTTTCCAAGGTACAGAGAGCCAAGTTGCACACATTTCAGATTTTACCAGAGCCCTTTACAATTGTTGCTAAATTCGTTCCCTCTGCTACACTGTCCCCCTTCCAATTGCCCCAAATATAAGCTCTTCTCCATAAGTTTAACTTCCTGTGTTTCATGTACAAAATCAAACAAGCCTCTTAAGAACTGGAATTTCAAAATGTATCACCATTTTAAACACATTCTGCTTTCTATTCTTCCTACCATAATGAATAATCTCACATTTTCTTGTTATATTTCATCTACCACCTCCTTAATTGTTCTCTTAATCTGTCTATTCTGCTTTGCGACTATTTAGCAACCCTCTCACAGCACACTTTGAATTGTCAGCAAAGTTGGACCCTTCACATTTATCGTTCTTTAATATAGAGCGTAATTAACTCATTTGCCAGGGGTCTACAGGGAATGACTCAGAACTCTCATAGATGGTACATAAAGATCTTTTATATAGATTAAGAAAAGCGCAAAATTAATCACAGAACTTTCCCTCGTGAGTTCTCACAGAGTAGTTACAAAGCAATTACCTTTCCTTCAAAATGTGCTGAACATTTTTTTTGCAAGGACACTAGGTAACAAAGAACCCTACAATATTGGTGCCTGAAAATCATTTATACTGATTTAAAAAAAATCCAAATCCTACATTTTCTCAAACAAAGAAATTCTTTACTTTGTGTTGGTCTCCACCAGCGTATGATCCATGCCTTTACAATTTATGCCCAGGGACCTATGTCAGAGTGCAGGTAAGAATTACTCTCCCATCCCTGAGTTTTAAATTATCAATACATTATTCCAGAAACTTTCAAAGTCAACTATATAAATAAGCCAAAATGAATGAAACGATCAACATAGAATAGAAATTAATTGAAATTAAATCAAAGGTTGTAAGTTTTTTTCCCCAATGACCTATTTTTATTTGTTTCTTTCCCCACTTTCTAGTTTGTTTCAGATAAATTACTATTATCTGTAGTGTCTTTAACCTTCTCTTTTAACTTTGAACTTTCCTTTCATATTTTTCTTGCTTCTTTCATTCTTTTGTTCTCTTTCCAATTTTCAGCACTTCTAAAGAAATGATTTGGGAATGGTTCACAGAAACATGGTGCCAGCATTCTGAAGAATGTTAGGTAAAATATGAATGTGAAATTTACCTGTCAAGAGCCATTAAACAGGGTGGTACCAACGCTTCTGGGTTGAGGGCAATAAAGTAGAACACCAGAATTGGGCTTAGTGCCTGTTGGCTAAGGAGCAGACGAATCAACCAAGATTCCTGCTTCTTAGATATGCAGTGACTCTTGCTGGAATATGAACTTTGAAAGACATTTGCTGAATGCAGGTCTGGTAACCCTTGTTGGTAGGTAAAAACGTGAAGGAAAATACCAAAGGGAAAAAAGTGACATTCAAGGCTTATTCATAATTCATAACTGCAAAGCAAGAAATTATGTGGAAAGAAAATAGGAAGGTGTGAGATTGAAAGTTTGTGTAATTGCTGGTAGTCCAAGGGTCTCATAGGTCTCTTAAAATCAAGACATTTTTAAAAATGAACTCATTCATGTGTGTAAGGTATATCTGCCCAATATTTATATTCTGCCTTTCTCATGGCCTGAGAGGAAGTGGGTGCCATATATAGATTATGCTCCCAGAAAACCATGAATAGTTGCTGTACAAACCCAGGAAGTTCAGCTATTCTCCTCGGTAGTCCATAGTAAATCTACCCTGTCCCTTCCTTTTATAATTTTCTAATTTTGGACATACCCTCATGATGGGCTCATCTAGAAGATTAAGATGCATAGGATGTACTGTGACTTGTCCCATTGGATTCCGAATTGGCTTGTCCATAGAGATAAGGTTGCGGATGATGGTTCGTATTCTAGCTGGAAATGATCCACAGGAACCCACACTGACACTTGGGCTGTTTATGATTTTTTAAGTATGTATTTTAATATGTGTACATACAGTGCCTATGAAAAGTATTCACTGCCCTTGAAAGTTTCCATGTTTTATTGTTTTACAATATTAAATCATGGTGTATTTAATTTGGCTTTTTTGACACTGATCAACGAAAGACTTGTGTCAAAGTGAAAACAGATCTCTACAAACTGATCTAAATTAATTACAAATATAAAACACAAGACAATTGATTGCATAAGTAGTCACTCTCCTTCAGTGCGACACACCAAATCATCACTGGTGCAGCCAATTGGTTTCAGAAGTCACATAATTAGTTAAATGGAAATCTATTTTTGGAGATCACCTGTGTGCAGTCAAGGTGCTTCAATTGATTGTAGTAAAAATACACCTGCATCTGGAAGGTCTAACTGCTAGTGAGTCAGTAACCTGGCAAAAACTACAGCATGAAGACACAAGAACACTCCAAGCACAAGACAAGGCCCATCTTTTTTTCCTCCAGTCCTGCCAAAGTGTCTTGGCCCGAAACATCAACTATACCTTTTTTTTCACAGATCCTGCCTGGCCTGTTATGTTCCTCCAGCATTTTGTGTGTGTTGCTTGGATTTCCGGTATCTGCAGATTCTCTGAAACTTTAGTGCAACCAGTTTCTGTGAGGCCCTCCGGCTCGGATGCGAGAGGCCATGTATAGTTGAAAACAGTCCGTCTCCACTTTGCGGGCATCACACAGGAGGGAAACCCCAGCTTCCCCAAACTTTATATCAGTCAACCACAGGCCCGTGACTGCTGTTCCGTAAGTGTGGACCTCTGGGTAAGTAGCTTGGTTGGCTACAATGCCGGCATAGTCAACCCCTATGTGTACGGCCTCAATGGCTGGTCCTGAGAAGCAATCAGCCACTGCATTATTCTTCCCTTTGATATTGTATATCAGCTGTGAACGCGGTGGCATTTCTGCTGTGCAGACCCAGGATCCGATATTTTGGCCTTTGCTTGCACAAGGGTTTTGTGGTCAACGAAGGCTGTGAAATGGCAACCTTCTGGTAGAGAACAAAAACAGCGGACAGCCAAATAGAGATGGAGAAGCTCACGGTCAAATGAAGTGTATCTCCTTTTGGGGGACACGGAACTGCAGGCTGAAGAAGGCGAGTGGCTGCCACACGCCTCCAACCAACTGTCCGTGCACAGCACCCGCAACATAGTCTGAGGCATTGGTAGTAATGGCTATAGGTGCATTGGGGAGTGGGTGTGTCAGTAGGGTCGTGTTGGAAAGAGCTTGTTTGGTATCATCAAATGCCCTGGTCATGTCTGCTGACCCGTCAAGCACTTGATTAGGGGTGTTGCCTTTAAGCATACTATACAGGGGAGCACAAGTTCAGCAGCTCATGGAAGGAAGTGGTGCTAGAAATTTACCATAGCTAAAATCACCTGTGCTTTTTTTTTGTAGTGCAGGGTGGTGAGAAATCATAATAGCAGCCACCTTTGGTGGGAGGAGTTTCACACCTTCTATGGAGATGTGACGGCTCAGAAAGTCAATGGTTAACAAACCAAACTGACATTTAGCAGAGTTAATAATCAACCTATGTTGGCTTAAGCACTCAATAAGTGTGCGGAGATGAGATGATACACTGGTGACAATTATATCAGGTAAACAAAAAGAAAGTGCAAATCTTTTAATACAGCTCCCATTAGCTGCTGGAAAGTCTATGCTGCATTTTTCAGGCTGAACGGCATGAGCAGAAACTCGAAGAGGCCAAGCAGGGTTATCACAGCCATTTGGGGATGGTCCTCTGAGCACACAGGCACCCGATGGTACCCCCCAAACTATATCAACTTTGGGGAAAATTAACTTTTCCAGCTAAGCGTACCAAAAAGTCTTGGATGTGTGGGACAGGGTAACGCTTGGGGGAGGTGACCTCATTAAGGCGTCGGTAATCACCACATGGGTGGCAAACACTATTGGATTCAAGAACCATGTGGAGTAGCGAAGCCCAGGGTCTGTTTGACTGGCGTACAATGCTGAGACTTTCCACGTTGGCAAACTGAGCCTTCCCAGATGCCAGCTTTTCTGGGTCCAGTCTGGGCGCAGGCATGGACTGGCAAGCCAGTTGTGGGATTGTGGTGCTCGACCTCATGTTTTGTGACTGTAGTGGAGAATGTGGGCTTGGTGAGGTTTGGAGGTTCACCCAGCAGTCGAGTAAACTCACATGCAGTGATGCATGCACTTGACAGAGTCGTTGTGGGGAATTTACTGGGGGAGCAAGGTAAAAACCCAAAGTCCTTGACAACCACAAACCTGCAGTTCTCAAGGTCAACTAATAGCCCTTGGGCACATGGGAAATC
Organism: Mobula hypostoma; assembly: GCF_963921235.1. Classification (NCBI taxonomy): domain Eukaryota; kingdom Metazoa; phylum Chordata; class Chondrichthyes; order Myliobatiformes; family Myliobatidae; genus Mobula; species Mobula hypostoma. Next base: position 38,344,656 of record NC_086103.1, read on the forward strand.
TGCATCGAGCAGAGGTCTAGCTGTTTTAGCCAGGATGAAGACCCATGTGTAACGTCACCCACTGAAGCACAGTGTCACCTGTCGTGTTCTGCAAGTCTGGATCTTGCTGCCATTGGTGGTCTCCAGCAAGGATTCGTAGCTCTTTGCGTTCTCATCAATAGATGATGCTGGCAGCACACTCATCTGAGCGCCCGTGTCGCAAAGGAAGTGTGACCCTGAAAGTTTCAAAGGTACATTTAATGTCAAAGAAGTGTGTACGATATACATCCTGAAATGCTTTTTCTTCACAACCGTCCACAAAAAACAGAGGAGTACCCCCAAACAGTGGCATATCTAAGGTATGGCAGGTATGGCACGTGCCCTGGGCACCACTTGAAGGGAGCGCCACTGAGCAGTTTCTATTAAAGTCAGACAAGGCATCCTCGGATAGTGAAAAAAGAATTTTCTTCAGATGTATGATCTGTCTTTGATTATCATGGGTGAGAAGCACTAGGATGGCCTTATTTCAGAGCATTGTGTAAGAAGACCATGAAACGTTTCTTCATGAAGAAGAAGGAAAGTGGAGCTGAAGGACGGAAGAGACGGAAGTTGGAGGCAGAGGAAGCCAAGAAGTCGAGCAAGTTCTTCGTGCTCTTCCTTGAAAAGCCCGGAACAAGTAGCTCGACACGTTGCATGGAGTTGCCTGCACCTGCTACAACTTTGTTAGAATCCGAAGGTGGATCAAGTACAAATGTGTCACAAGCTGAGGAGGAAATCAAGTCAGATAAATCTGAGTATGACGAGATTAAGAGTGAGGCTGCCACAGAGAACGTGAACGTAACAGGAGGGGACGACGATGGTGGTGGTGGTGATGTTGAGTTTATTGACGAGATTGAACCTGATGACACTGAACCTAGTGAACTGGATGGTGTCAAAGAGCTTCGAACTGTCATACCAGAAGTGATTGAACAGCACGACATTGGACTTCTGAAGTTCGACAAGGATACTGGAGAAGCAATTCTGCCTGACGCGTTGAGAACAGAAACAATAAAGCTGGGTTCGAAGTATTTCCAGAACAGTGAGGGGCCTTTCCTACCAACAAATAACCACTCAATGAACAAAACTTGGTTTAAGAGGAAATTGGGAAATGCTCGTGGTGAGGAAGTGACTCGCTCATGGCTGGTCTATTCCCCTTCTAAAAAGTCTGCATTTTGTATCTGTTATCTTCCCTATTCCCGGTCAGACCATCAATCCTCATTAGAGCAGGAAAGTGGATTCAACCAGTGCTTTCCACTGGTTCATGATTCATGGATTAGTGTTCATGAAAATGCCAAGAATCATCAGGAATGCTTCACACAGTGGAAAGAAATGGAAAGAAATTTAGCTGGAAACAGAGGAGTTATTAATGCGGTATTTCAGTCTCAGGTTGAGAAGGAAAAACAGAAATGACTTGATATTTTGACGAGAACCTTTTACTGCATAAAATTCCTTGCGCCTCAGAACCTGGCTTTGTGAGGACACAGGGAGTCACTTCGGCTAGGCGATAACTCCAATGTGGGAAATTTCCTTGGCTTACTGAAACTACTGGCCATCTTTGACCCTGTCATAAAAGAACACCTCACTCATTTGGAAAGTCATCCTGGATCCACGTCTTATCTTTCACCAGGTGTCCAGAACAAATTCATCCACATGATGGCATCCACTGTTCACCAGAGTTTACTGAGAAGCATTCGTAAAGCCAAGTACTATGGTTTCATGTTCGACTCGACTCCTGATCAGGCACACCGTGAGCAGGTGTCAGAAGTCGTGAGGTATGTGGAAGTTGATTTTGAGAGGAAAACAGTTGTGTTAGAGAGTCCTTCCTTGGTTTTATCCAGATAAGCCAGAAGGATGCTGAGAGCTTGGTTGAAGACATCTTGAAACAGCTAGAGAAGGACGAAATGGAGCTACAAGATTGTCGGTCACAGTGCTATGACAACGCTGCTGTGATGGCTGGACACAGAAGTGGTGTTCATCAAAGAATAAGTGAGAAAAACAACCTGGCAGTGTTTGTGAATTGCAACAATCACTCACTCAACTTGGTGGGTGTACTTGCAGCCAAGCAGGATACAATGATGGTCATGTTCTTTGGAACCATCGAAGTTCTCTACATGTTTTTTCTCGTTCAACACAGCGCTGGGAAAAATTCAAAAACGCCATGCCTGTGGTTGTTAAGTCGGAGTCCGAAACCAGGTGGAGTGCAAGGACAGAAGCAGTGAAGCCCGTCAACAAGTACCTTGAGGAGATACTTCAAGTTCTCCAGGACATGATAGACAATGAAAACGAGACCAGTGAAACAAGAAGAGACGCAAGGCAGCTGTACAACCGCATGTTGAGTTACGATTTTCTGATTTTGCTAGGATTTTGGAACAAAGTACTCATTCGCATTGACCGTATTCAAAAGAGGCTGCAGGATCCTAGCATGAACTTCCACGATGCTGCCCTGGATTTGAAAACCCTCCGAGATCATTTTTATGATGAAAGAAGTGTTGGTCAGTTAGTCACTCGACGAAGGAGTCAGTCTCTGTCAAGAATGGAATATTGAAGCTGAAAGACGTCAGAGACGAAAGCAAAGAATGGCTGATGAGAACTAGAGAGATGCTGGGTTAACAGCTGAGGAGGAAATGGAAAGTGTCATGAAGGGAACACTCGACCTTCTTTACAGAGAAATGGACGAAAGGTTTGCTCGTTTGTACGACACTAATGCCAAGTTTAGGTTCCTTCTTGATGGCAAGTGACTGTGTTACAAGGCCAACAGTAATGACCTAAAGAAGAAGTGTGAAAATTTGGGCAAATTGTACAGCTCTGATCTTGATGGATAGCAGCTATATGAAGAAATTTTGGATTGCAGAATGTTGCTATCAAGGCGGGTCAACATGAAAATATCAAGACCTGAAGAGCTTCTTGAATTTATTGTTCGGTGTGGAGATGACAGTGTCTTCCCCAATCTTCACATTGCCATTCAGATAATGCTAACTGTCGCAGTTTCCATCGCTAGCTATGAGAGATCATTCAGCAAGTTAAAACTAATACTTTCGTATTTGAGAACCTCCATGGGTTAAGGCAGACTCTGTGATCTTGCTTTGCTGAGTGTAGAAAGAGAAGAAACTGAAAAAACTGACTTTGATCATATCATAGACCAATTTGCATCAGTGAAAGCAAGGAAGGTGCAGTTATAATTTTCATGTAGTGGCATAATTTGTTAATTGAAAGATTAATGAGTTTAACTTGTATTTTTGAGCTGATATTATGGTAAAGTTATCTAAAAGATGAGTGTCAGATGTTTGGACTGGGGCACAATTTCAGTGCTTGCCATAGACGCTTTTTTCCATAGATACGCCCCTGCCCCCAAAGAATGAATGAAAGTTAAATGTTAAAAACCCAAAGTCCTTCCCCCAAGTTTCCCTCCTTCCCGCACTTAGGTGGCAGCAAGCAACGATTCCCCCCACCACCCCCGGCAAGCATGAACAAAGCAACAGCAATGACACAGACTTGCAGTACTCCAAAGACCACTTGTTCACCCGGTATTCGACATACCACAGGCTCTCTCTCTCTTTCCCTAATAAGGGAGAAAGAGTTGTCTCCATTTCACAGCGAGAGGGGAGACATAACGAACAACTCGTTGGTTTACGATGTTAAAGGTCCGTTGCATCGCTTTTTCTGAGCTCTGTGCCCAAAGATCTCGGGTCTCTAGGCACACAGCCTTAGATCTTCCACCTCCCACGACACACCGGTCTCCTGCCCGGACACCGACCTCCGATCGCCCCGTCTCCAGAGCCACGAAATCTCGGACATCCGAAGGTGAGGGAAGCTCTTAGGCCGTGTCCTTGCTGTGCCGAATAATGGCCAGTCATGGAACTCCGAGAGTGGGTCCCATTCCCGCAAAGAACTGTCGTCAGCGTGTAACTCCAGGTCAGGGCCTTCAAAAGAACCCTGAAAGGGAAAAACAGAGATATTGAAGATGGAAATAGAGCTGTTTCTGAAGTTGCAAGCAAAGGAGTCGTCGTTAGGCACCATTGATTCTCTTAAGCTCCTGCTCCTACGAAAGTGTGTCTGTGATGAACAGTAGATGATCCTCGCAATTGGAACCCACGGTGTTCACAGACCACTGATGTCCCAATGCACTGTCAAAGCTACAAGGCATTTGGCATTTCCAAGCATTCATACCAAAGCGAGCCTGGCAAATACACAGACCCAGCATTGTCTGTTTCACAAACGTGGGTATCCTTAGGTTGGGGGCCTTGCTGAATGGGCTTATTGAGGCAGAGAAAGGAGGAGGAATGAATGATGCACTGCTACATAGTCTACGCTCAGCTATCAGCCATCTTAGCAAGCTCCCTATAGTCCTTCATGGGTGCATTAGAGAGGGCGATTCAAACTTCATTAGGCATTTGCTGCATGGTGAGTTTTTTGAAAATAAGAACCAGGTGCTGACTCCCCAGGAGCCACAGCATATGGTCCATTAGCTCTGAAGGCTTAGCATCTCCAGCACGGGGCAGGGAGAGCAACTGTTTGGCACGCTCAGACTCCAATAGTCCAAAAGTCTGTAGAAGGTGAGTTTTCAATGATCAGTATTTATCATGTTCAGGAGGGTGTTCAAGCAGACTCACAACTCTCGCCACTGTGCAGTTTATGAGCAGCACTACCATGTAGTAGAATTTGGTGTTGTTGGGTTTCGCAAACAAAATGAAGTGAAGCGTTTTATGTTTAACGAAACCCATAACACATTTTATTGGACTCCAAAACCTAAACACCAAAGCGCTCTAATAAAGTCTTTACGTAATAACATCATCACATCAAACCAGCCTCTTAAAGTGAAACCCCAACACAAATGTCAGTGATTGTGAATTATGTACATTTCTCCCAATTATGTTACCCTACATGTACATGTTGACAGGGTTGTAAAGAAGGCACTTAGTCAGATAAATGAGTTTGAGAATTAAAAAATTATGTTGCAACTTCATAAAACTCTAGTTATGCTGCATCTAGAGTTCATTCAGTTCCTGTTGCTCTATAAAAGGAAGGATATGGAGAGGGTGCAGAACAGGTTTACTAGGTTGCTCAGCTAGCAGGCAGCATCTATGGAAAGAGTACAGTCAACATTTTGGGTCGAGACTCTTCAGCAGGACTGGAGAAATAAAAGATGAGTGGAGTTAAAAGGTGGGGGTAGGGGAGGGAGAAACACAAGGTGATAGGTGAAACTGGGATGAGAAGTGGTGAAGTAAAGAGCTGGGAAGTTGACTGTTGAAAGGGATACAGGGCTGAAGAAGGGGGAACAGGGCTAACAGGAGAAGACAGAAGACCATGGAAGGAAGAAAAGGGGGAGGAGCACCAGAGGGAGGTGATGGACAGGTAAGGAGATAAGGTGAGAGAGGGAAAAGGGGATGCAGAATGGTGAAGGGGGGGGGGTGCCATTGCCAGAAGTTCGAGAAATCGATGTTCAAGCCATCAGGTTGAAGGCTAACCAAACAGAATACAAGGTGTTGTTCCTCCAACCTGAATGTGGCCTCATTGTGACTGTAGAGGAGGCCGTGGATTGACATATTGGAATGGGAATGGGTAGCCTCCAACCTGATGGCATGAATATTGATTTCTCAAACTTCTGGTAATGGCCCCCACCCATCTTCTTCACTATTCCCCAAACCATTTTCACTCTCTCTCTTCATCTTGCCAGCCCATCACCCTCCTCTGGTGCTCCTCCACGCCCCCCCTCCGCCTTTTCTTTCTTCCATGGCCTCCTGTCCTCTCCTATTAGATTCCCCTTTCTCCAGCCCTGTATCTCTTTCACCAGTCAACTTCCTATCTCTTTATTCACCACTTACCCTCTCGGTTTCCCCTATCTCCTTGTGTTTCTCCCTCCCCTACCCCCACCTTTTAACTCTACTCCTCATCTTTTTTTTTTCTCTCCAGCCCTGCTGAAGGGTCTCAGCCCAAAACATCGACTGTACTCTTTTTCCAGAGATGCTGCCTGGCCTGCTGATCATGTGTTGCTTGGATTTCCAGCATCTGCAGATTCTCTCTTGTTTTCACTAGGTTACAGCCTGGATTAACAGGCATGTGCTATGAGGAGAGGTTGGACAAACTAGAGTTGTTTTCTCAGCAGTGCTGGATGCTGGTAGTAAACAGAACAGAAAATTATAAAATTGAGAAGATAGAGCAGATAGCTGGCATCTTTCTCCCCCAGGGCAACATCAAATACAAGAAGCCATGCATTTAAGGTGAGTTGGGGCAAGTTCTTCTTTACACAGAGCAGTGGTTTCCTGAAATGCATAGCTGGTGGTGGTGGAGGCAGACTCAAATGAGGCATTTATGTAAGAGACTGTTAGAAATGCACCGAATGGAGGGAGATGGACCAAGTGCAGGCAGTATGGATTATGTGTCACAAAATTGTGGATGCAAGGGCCTGTTCCTATACTCTCCTGTTCTATGTTCTAATGCATTCTGCTGACGGAAGATATCTGAACTAACTGTAACCTTGCCTTGCCTTGCTTTGCGCCCTTAACTCCTGGTGGAGTCGTTGGGGCGCTGTCATGACAAGCTTTGCACCAGTCTGTTCCATCTGTCGCGGTTGTGTGCCAGAGCCTGGGTCACCGCAAATGTTTTCCCTGTCCATTCTTTAATGTTGTCCGTCCACCTTTTCCTGTCCACCTCTCCTTCTTTTCCCCTCCACAGTTCCTTGTAGAACGGTCTTTGCAAGGCCTCTGGATCTTGTTACGTGGCTGGGTCATCTCAGCTGTAACCCACAACTGAAATATGCCAATGTGATATCAGCCTCTGACGTATCCGTGCTATTGTGGAGGCAATTATTTTTCTATATTCTTCAGTATCTGGCATACCAAAACATTAGGATTCGATTTTCATTCTTGTCTTCACATCATTTAGATTGCATAAGAAGGCCAGAGTTCCAAGCACCTTAACAAAAATCAAGTATCTAGAAGAATATTAAACAGCATTTATCAAAGGCAAGATGATATTGGAAGGTGATCAATCATTGGTGTCAAAAGTTAAGTTCAAAAGTCAAATTGGCTGTTACAAAGACATGAAAACTGTAGTGTTCAAATTTCATCAGGTAAATATATAGATTCAATCCAACTACCTCCACTAACTTCCAATAGCCAAGAGTAAAACAAAAAGACTCACCACTTATTTTTGATCATGGTTTTGCTTTCTAGCTTGCTGAGCTAAAGCTTTCCAGCTAAGCTATAGCTTGCGTTTTTTCTCAATACACACCAGGATCCAATCTTCACTTTGCCAAGCACTGAGATCCCAGCTTTATATCTGATCTCAGAGCAATTGCTAATTAAGAATTTAAACAGGGCTGTGCACCAAAAATCGGAGTTAAATATTTACGATGAGTATTTATTTGTTGATTTGCAGTCTTTTTAATCATTTTGATTTTTCCTTTTCATCATTGGGTGGCAGCGTGGTGCAGCCAGTAGAGCATCTGCCTCACAGTTCCAGAGACACGAGTTCAATCCTGACTTCGAATGCTATTTGTGTATTGCTTGCACATTTTTCTGGGACTCTGTGGGTTTCCTCCATAGGCTCCAGATTTGTCCACATCCCAAACAAATGCTGGTTGATGGGGAGAGAAAAAAATGGGATTAATGTAGAATGAATGAGTCAAAGGTCCAAATTTCTTTACTGTATCATATGTTGCACATGTGCCGAGACACTTAATCTCCTTATGGATCCACAAACCCCTGCTTTTAACAGGAGAAAAGAAAGTTGAACCTTTATTTTGTAAGACCATGAAAATTGTTTTGAAGAACTTTAAGTACATGAAGCAGAAAAGGAGATGAGGATATAAAAGTGTGTCTTGACTACAACCTTGCCTCCCCTTCTAGGTACATTACCAGACAGTGTCTGCAGATCTAGGTAATCAATTCAGAGACTCAACTTCAAATCCCTCAATGGTAACTGTGTAATTTAACTCAGTGTAATGCCTTGGTTCATATTTTTTTTAACTGTTATGCCGTGTGTATTTCATTTTGTGCTGCTCTGTCTGAGCTGCCTGTTTTCAGCTTGGGTTTGGGTTACTGTTGAAGATAAGAGAGAGGAAAAATGTGTGTTGTCCAATCAGGATGGTCGGATTAAGGGGAGGTTTCTCTGGTGAGGGACACTAAGGTTGGGCTTGGAGCTTGTGTTTGAGAGGAGATGAAGGAGAGGAGAGAAGACGCTGGGGAGAACCGGTCGTAACATATGATCCGGTGGGAGACCCATTTGTTTGAGATGGATTGCGAGCGACGTTCGGAAGGTGGTGTGGGTGTTCACGCTGACCGAGGGCCCAGCACATGAGTGACTGAGAAGTTCAAGATGAGCTCCAACTTGTGCACGTTTGACTGTTTAACTAGAATGGGCCCTTTTCTTCTTGTTATTCTTTACTAACCCTTTAGTTAAGACTCATAAATATAATTCCTTTAACCATAGGCAGTGTACTGCCTGTTATTTCCTGGCATTAATTTGTAACAGGGTAGAAAATGGCACAGCATCCACACAAACCGGGGTTTGGGGTGGGATCGAGCTCACCTCAATCTCACAAGTTTGGTGGGATTGGAGGTTGCCTTCCCTAGATTTACACAGCCAGGGATACCGGGGTGTTTCATCAGTAATGTTAGTCACAAAACCATTCTCATAAAAGTTCACCTAGCTTTCAATGAAAATAATCTGCCATCTTTAGCTGGTCTAGCCTATTTGTAACTCCAAACCTACCAGTGTTGTTAACTCACATGACATCAAACTGGGCACAGAGCTCAGTCCTGGTGAAGTTGCTCCAGGTCAAACCTCAAGTCCTTTTCAGAAACTTCTGACAGCTTGTATTTGCTCATCAGCCTGAAATATTCACCTTCAGAGAACCATATCTTCAAGATAATGTGCTAGGTTCTTCCATCTACGCAGGACACAGTTATATGTAGGTAGGCAGGAGTAGCCCTTAAAGTATTCAACATTGACTGTAAACCCAATGAAGTCTCATGACACCAGGTCAAGCACGGACAAGGAGACCTTCCCCCTGATTACCTTACTCCATGGTTGATGAATGAATGCTCCTTTGCCAGCAATACCAGATCCCAAAAATTAATTTAGAAAAAGGCAGGTGTGAGAAGTATTGAAAGAAGTTAGTAAATGCTGAGTTGGTGATGAATTTCCTCCACAAAAAGTTAAAATATTCTAAGATTGTGTCGGCGTACATCAGCGACTCTCTACGGGCTGCAGAAAATTGTGCCAATTTTCCTCTTAATATACTCCTTTTGAATTACTTCTGCTGCAATTTGCAGCATGTAAATTTCCCCTCAACAATGGGCTACAAAATTACACCGGCGAACTTCTGATCTCACATTCGAACGTTAATATTATCAAAGATCCTCACCACCCAGGCCATGCACTTTTCTCACTGCTGCCATTGGGTAGACCGTAGAGGTGCCTCAGGACTCATTCAAGAACAATTCGTACCCCTCAACCATCAGGCTCATGAACAAAAGGAGTTAACTACAGTCATTTAAGGACTCTGTTATATTGTTGTGTTGATGGATGTTATCTTATTATTTCATGCTCATTATTTATTGCTATTTATTAATCTGCATTTACAGTTTGTTTACAGTTAATAGCTCCTGATGTTTACAGTTTATAGTTTCCATTCTATGGATTTGTTAAGTATGCCTGCAAAAAAAGAATCTCAGGGTTGTATGTGGGAAAGTAGAACAGAGATGAGGAGGAATTTCTTTAGCCAGAGAGTGCTGAATCTGTGGAATTCTTCGCTACATGCTGCTGTGGAGGCCAAGTCTTTATGAATATTTAAGGCAGAGGTTGATAGATTCTTGATTGGTCAGGGTATGAAGGGATATGTAGAGAAGGCAAGAGACCAGGGCTGAGAGGAAAATTGGATCAGCCATGATGAAATGGCAGAGCAGACTCAATGGGCCGAATGGCCTAATTCTGCTCCTATACCTCATGGTCTCATCAGGTAGAAGGTACAGGTGCCTCAGGACTCATACCGTCAAGTTCAAGAACAAGTTACTACCTCTTAACCATCAGGCTCTTGAACAAAAGAGGATAGATTCACTCATTTATGGACTCTGTTATATTGTTATTCATGCTCATTATTTATTGCTATTTATTTATATCTGCATTGGCACAGTTTGTCATCCGTTGATCCTGTTTACGGTTACTGAACTACAAATTTGCTAAGTATGCCCGCAGGAAAAAATATCTCAGGCTTGTATGTGGTGACATGTACGTACTCTGACAATAAATTTGACTTTGACTTATTACATTACAAATTATTCATTTGTTTGTGGGGGGACACTTTGATTTGGGGACTGCTTATTTGTACAATCTATCAATGTTAAGGAGAGAAAAGAAAACATCTGTTTAAACAATCTGATAGGAAATATCTATCAACACACACAAAAAAATGCTGGTGAACACAGCAGGCCAGGTAGCATCTATAGGAAGAGGTACAGTCGACATTTCTGGCCGAGACCCAAAGGGTCTCGCACATATTTTTGTGTGTGTTGCTTGAATTTCCAGCATCTGCAGATTTCCTCGTGTTTGCGGAAATATCCATCAGTTTGAATGAACATGGTTTCTCCTTTGATACTGAACAAAACACAATACTATGAGTTTCATTGCACAAACATGGCCACTGTATCTATTCATGCTGAAGAAAGGCTATTGAGTAATGTTTGAACATTCTAGAAGGGAATGTTCAAACCACTCATTAAGTATAATTAGTGAACATATTTAAAGTTGTTCCAAATGCAGATAATTCATATTTTTGTCAGACTCTGAATAATTCTCATACACGTTGAGAATCTGTAGAGGAGATGCCTGGGCCAAATGAAATAATCAATTCTGCGGTCAGTGGAAGGTTACCTCTGAAGTCTCAAGTGACACAGCCCCAGGTGACATGGCACAAGTTTGCAAAAACTGTGTCGTAGGTGATCTGTCCAAGCAAATATTGATTAATAGACATTTCACCCTGTTCCATTGCATATTCTGCTTTTATATGATGGAATGCATTGTTTAAAACATCAGATATACCTTTGAGATATAATTTTAGTAAGGCTATTTTCAATTCATGTATAGGTAATAGATTGTTATCTAAATTTAAAAGACTATGTAGATCATATCTCAAATTCATGGTGTGACTTCTCAGTTATTCCCATGGCAACCACAGCTACCAATGAAATCTAGGGATATTGCATAGTACGCTTCAAGTGCATGACGCCCATGTTTATTGACAAGCACAAAATACTGAAGTGACATCAGTAATACACTTGGGAGGGGGGGTAAGAAGTAAGTTCATGTCCATGAATCTTTGTAAGTTGATCAGCTGCCTTACTTCTTCAAGAAAATGCACAATAAAGGTTAGGCCCTCTGAAAAATGACAAAAAAATTAACTGCTCTTCTTTCAAAAAAAAGGGTACATGACGATCTTTGTCAATCTCCCAAACCATTAGAGAACGCCCTGACTGAACACTTAACTGAAATATGTAAAGCACAAGAGAATATCTCAAACCAAATTCCCTCTGTCTCCGGAATTAGTTTCTGCATCACTCAAGGGCCGAAGAGAAGAATGTTTCACAAGAGAAGTTTGGATAGGTACATGGATTGTTGAGGTACGGATGGCTATGGTTCAGGTGTAGGTTGATGGGACCGGGCAGTTTAAATTGTTCAACATGGACAAGATGGGCCAAAGAGCCTGATTCTGTGCCATACTCTATGGCTCTAACCTCCAAGGGAACCACAACCTTGTCGTGGTTTGAAGGCTTGTATGCCTCGATGACCCGAGAGCTATGCTGGCTGGAGTCAGGGCTTTATGCTTTGGCTCTTGGTAGTATCACCCATGCCAAACAGATCAAAGGGTAGAGGCCGGGCTAAGAGTGCTCCACCTGTCCTCCAGGTCCAGGAGTTCAGCTCAGGGCTAACAACCCTTACTGGTAAAACAAAATTGTTACAGAAACAGCAATGAAGAATTCCGCTACATTCGAGTGTGATGGTATTCTGAGTCCCCATCCAAGACGTGCATAACTGTCAGTGGTGAAAACTGCGAGGAAGCCCTGAACACCAGCAGAGTAACGGGCAGTAAATTAGTACTATGACTCTGAAGCTTATGATTAGGAATGTTGACTAGAAAAGTAATATACCTGTACTATAAAATAGAAAATACTGCATATTGAATTAAAATTCAGAAATCTATTGGACAGAAAATTACTTTCCATTTCTTGGAAGTTAATATTCAGAGCTGGTCCCATATTGCTCCCTGCTACTCACAGGTGTTTCAGGTTTTATATTCACTAATAGAAATACACAGAATTCTGGAGAAACTGGCTACATCCAAGGAGGGGAATAAGCAGTTGGCGTTTCAAGCCGAAACCCTTCATTAGGACACATAGATGCTGCTTGACCTTGCTGAGTTCCTCCAGCATTTTGTTGTGTTTCTTTGCATTTCCAGCATCTCTTGTGTCTTTATTCCCTATTAATCCAGTTCTCCTCTGAACCTGTCTTTGTCAACTAGCTGTCAACCCCATTGCAGCTTTGAAAATGAACATGGAAGATTAGAAGTTGTTAACAATTACAGAAACTGAAATAAAAGGAGATCATGCACCTGCCATATACTGTGTTGAAGGATGGAAATGAGTAATTTTGGTCTGCATAGTAAAACAGATGGTTGAGTCCTGACGAAGGGTCTCGGCCTGAAACGTCGACTGCACCTCTTCCTACAGATGCTGCCTGGCCTGCTGCGTTCACCAGCAACTTTGATGTGTGTTGCTTGAATTTCCAGCATCTGCAGAATTCCTGTTGTTTGCGTTTAAAAACAGATGGTTAATGGCCACTGATCCATCATAAAAGAACCAAAAGGATCAAACCATAGAAATTCAAAGAAGAGAAAATCTGCAGATGCTGGAAATCCAGGCAACACACACAAAATGCCGGAGGAACTCAGCGGGCCAGGCAGCATCAATGGAAAGAAGTACTGCGAAAGGGTCTCGGCCTGAAATGTCAACTACTTTTTCCATAGATGCTGCCTGCCCTGCTGAGTTCCTCCAGCGTTTTGCGTGTGAAACCATAGAGATTAATATTATTGATGTAAACATATGTGATTAAGCATTTGATCACTTTTACAAAATATATGTCTTATTTTGGGTTTGAAATAATATTAGATAGTAAACTAAGTTACAAAAATATTAATAACACATGGGCTTCTGCATGTTGAACCTAGTCCTCATTTATAATGGAGTTAGTGAATAGTTTACAAATTATAACACTTTTTTCTTGCATAACATTTATAGTATTATTTTTCTTTCTTCGAATTTTTGCAACAAAGAACTTAAGGGTGCACTGAAGCAGTATTGTGTGATTGCTGTCTGCTTCAAAGGTATTCAGAGAAGGAGCAGTCCTTAGTGGATTACCTGATGTGCCAAAGTTTGATTAGAAGGCTGGTAAAGGACAAACACAACACAGTGGTAGGATCAGGTTTAAATGCTTCCTGCCACCAAGTTGTAATTATGGAAAGGAATTAAGCGTAGAGAAATTTGCTTTCCCATGAGCAGTGAGAGAGAAGGGAAGGAAGGAGAGAGGAGGTGAAAATCTAAGTTTAGAAAATAAGGGCTTTCCCAGAGTCTGTTATATACCTTATGAATCTGAAAGTAGCACTGGGCAATCCCTGAAAACTCAGCCACAAGGACAATGAGCATGCTTGAAAATGTATTTTTGGAATATGTTTGCTAACTCATCAAAGTATAAATTTGTTGCTCTATGAAATGGGACAATTCTTCAATATTTAAGCTTTGCATTGATATGGATCTCCTCCAGATCAGAGAGAGAGCACAAAACATAGAATGATGCAACACAGGAATAGGCCCTTCAGCTCACGATGTTTGGGCTGATCATGATGTCAAATTAAACTACACGTAATCTCATCTACTTGCACAGGATTTGTATCCCCCCATTCCCTGCCTGTTCACGTGCCTGCCTAGATGCCTCTTGTGCATTACTATTGTATCTGCTTTTTCCATCTCTCCAATCAGCAAATCCCAGTCGAACACCACTTGTGTGTGTACATATATTGAAAAATACTTGCCTTTAAAATATCTTTAAACCTTACCTCTCTCACCTTAAACCTTTGCCCACAACCATTTGATATTTCCACCCTGGGGAAACATCTACCCTATGTCAGTCCCTGATAAGGTTGTATACTTCTATCAGGTCGTCCAGTAGACTCTGGAGAAAACAATCAATTTGTCCAAATTCTCGGGTTTAAATCCTGGCAACATCTGGGTGTATCTCTTCTGAACATTCTCCAAAACCTCCATAAACTTCCTGTAATATAGTGACCAAAACCATACATGATACTTCAAATGCAGCTTTATATAAGTTCTATACAGCTGCAACATATCTTGCCAACTTCTGTACTCAGTGTTCCAATCAATAATTCCACTTGCCTTCATTTCCAACCTAGCCACTTGTGTTGTCAATTTCAGGAAGGTATTGACTTGCACCCATCTGTACATTAGAGCTTCTAAGGGTTCTGCCATTTATTGTATACTTTCCTCTTACCTCCCAAAGTGCACCATATCAAACTGGTCTGAATTAAACTCCATCTGCCATTTCTCCACCCATGTTTCCAAATGATCTTTACCCTGATGTATTCTTTCATAACCTGCCTTACTATCCACAGTCCTGTGTCATTATTTATTATTCCAATTATATGTTATTGGCAAACTTACTAATCAGCCCACACACCCAACACCAATTCCTGCAGAACATCAAGATCACAAACCTTGTCATAATAACACCATTCCCTAACTACTCTGTCTTCTAAGGTGAAACCAATTTTGAATACAATCTACCAAATTACCACAGAGCCAATGTGCCTTAGTACTTCTGAATCAATCTACTACCATGAGAGATGCTGTTGAATGCAAAATCTGTCTGTGGAGCTTTCTGTTATTGCCCGCGGAGGATTTAATCAAGTGGCAAAACCTTTGGATGGTTGACAGCTTAAAGTAACAATATTTTGTGTCAAATCACCATTGCTGGAGTATCCATCTCTGAAACCATTGATGATGCCTCATTTTGAATCTTATCATAAACATTATGCATAGAGTTTCTTAAATAATTCCGGAAGTCACTTAAGGAGCATCTGTAAACTCTTGGACATGGTGTAAGATAATTTGCGCATGATATACACATGATACTTGATATTTTGATATTTTGCACTTGTCTTCCCAAGACAATACCTAGTAATGTATACCTCTATTGATATTTATCTGGTGACCCAGTTCCTCTTCTCTCAACATCCCAAAAGATTAGTACACATATGCAGATTGAAACACTTCTTCTTGGGGCTTGACATTTGATATACATCCCATTTGGGCTGCCTTTCCTCCAACTTTGCTTCCGAATTGGACTGAATGAGACTCCACTGCATTTTCAGTCTTGTGTGCAATAGCTCTTCTGCTGAAATATATCGTATCTGCTGCAAAGTATATCATTGTATTGTGGCTTAGAAGAAATCTTGCAAATCAATGTTCCATTGTGAAATTTAATCAGCCTGTTAAATTTTAATACGTAGAATAACCTTTTTAATTCTAAACACTAGTGTTGCACGAAGTTGTGTCCTCAGCCCCTATATTCCTTGTACACCCATGTCAGATTCTGCTCTAGCTCTATATACAAGTTTGCAAATGATACCACAATAATGGGCCGCTTCTCAAATAACAATGAGTCAGAGCACAGGAAGGAGATAGAGAGCTTAGTGACATAGTGTCATGACAACAACCTTTCCCTCAATGTCAGAGTTGTAGACAAGGCTACTGTTAATCATGCATTGCATAATTAAGGGTCATTTGATTGTCAGTGCAGAGCTGGAAGTCTTATCTGGCTTGGGTATCATTTTAATAGGTCACCCAATCACCCTGTGACATCTCCATTAGTAGCTCATGTCCCTACTTTGTTTAGCTCTATCTTTCAGTGTTTATTATTTGGTGCAGTCAATAGAGGTTCAAATAGACATCTTCAACACATCTCTGGAATAGTCCGCTGTTCCCTCCGGCTTCAAGGTGGCCACTATTATCCCAGTTCCCAAGAGGGTGACTGTGATTACCATCCATTAGGACTGACTTCAACAATAATGAAGTGCTTTGAGCATTTGGGTATGGATTGCACTAACTCCCATCTTCCTGCTGCACTGGACCTTTTCCAGTTCACTTATCACTCAGATCAGTCCGCTGATGATGCCATAACCCCTTCTCTTCAGTCCATCCTGTCCCACCTGGAAAATGGTGCCTCAAATGTGAAGACGTTGCTTTTCGAATTCAGCTTGGCATTTAATATGAACATTCCTCAGAAGCTGGTGGGAATACTGTCCTCACTGGGTCTGAACACATCTCTCTGTAGCTGGATCTTGGATTTCTTGACAGAAAAGTCAACAGTAGAAACATCTCTAGCTCCATCATGCTGAATGCCAATGCTCCCCAGGGCTGCGTGCTCAGCCTACTGCTGTTTGCAGTGCTGATGGAAGGCTACATTGTTAGGTCCAGTTCATACCAAATTATCAAGTTCACTGATGACACAACCATGGTTAGCTTCATCAACGACAACGAGATGGCATACAGAGAGGTGGTAGAGGGGCTGGTAGAATGGTGTGATCACACAGCTTGAGTCTCAACGTGGATAAGACGAAAGAGATGACTGTGGACTTCAGGAAGATATAGGCTGACTATTTCTCATTGCACATACACGGCTCCTCATTTAATGCCAATTTATGAATCCTTATATCCCTATTTTCATATTACTCCAGAACTTCTTTCAATATTCCATCATGTATTCATATTAAATATGATTTTCCAATCCTCAACATCTCTGTCAATCCATTCTTATCAAAGTTAGTTTATTCAAATAATTAGCCAGTAGATTTACCTTTCACCCATAATGGAGGGTTACCACTGGTTTCTGAGTATTCCAAGATAATATTCGTCCAAGATAACATGCTTCTTGCTAATTACACCTTCCTGTGTCTCAGGTTTTATATATATCCTTTCACAAGATAGAATGATCGATGATCTTTGACAAGATACATATTAATGTCCTCATTGTTAATAGTAAAGACATCAAATGCAGGCCACGCCCAACAGGTCAGATAGCATCTTGAGAAAGAGAAACCGAGTTTGCATTTCAGACCAAAGACTCGTCATAATGTTCTTGGCTCAGACATTAAGTTACTTTCTCTTTCCACAGATGCTGTCCAAACTGCCAAATGATTCCATCATTTTCTGTGTTTAATATCAGATTTCCAGCATCTACAGTTTTTATTTAAATTTACTTCTGATCATTAATTTTTACTTTCATTTTAAACCACTGTTTCTTTTATCGATACTCCCATTTCTGTGGCTATTTGGTGTGTGTTCCTCATTCATTGCCTTCAACCATTACAATGGTTTTCCGCTGTAAACTATTAACCTTACTGTTGGGGTAATGATAATTGCCATTACTTCGCTAATGTAGTCTATTTAACCATACTTGTAAGGAAGCACTGCAATTAGAATACATTACTGCTCAAAACTGAAACCCTCGCAATGAATAGTAGCCTTTAATAGACTTGACTTTGGTGTCATTAACTCTCTTGTGACTCAGAGTTAATGTTCAGAATCAGAATCAGGTTTAATATCACTGGTGTTTGTTATGAAATGTGTTGTTTTACGGCAGCAGTATCATGCAATGCATAATAATAGAGAAAATAACTGAAATTCAGTCAGTGTGTGTGTATGTATATATTCATAGCAATCAAGATTTTAATGGCAGAGTTTCACGGCAGTTTCTTTGAGTCAAAGAGCGACCAATCAGCAAAAGGCAGTGTGTAAAAAGAGCTATCTTTCAGTCAGGTCAGCGTTCATGATTTAAAAACCTCTTGCTGATTGGTCGCTCTTCAACTCCAAGAAGTTGCCACAAAATACTGCCTTTAAAAAACCACGATTGCCGTAAATATATATTTTATACATATGTGTGTGTGTGTGTGTGTGTGTGTGTATGTATGTGTGTGTGTACTGAAATTCACAGTTTTCGCTGAGTTGGACAATCCACAGCAGGAAGTGTGTTAGAGAAATACCTTTTAATCAGGTTTTAAAGGCAGAGTTTCACATCAATTTATGAGAAAAAACTTTGGCCAGCGACCAGCATTTGAGATTGATTAGCAAGAGCAAATTAAAGAAAGGCAGGGGCAAGCGCGGCTGCCTTCGTTGGAGTGTATAGAGTCAAAATGGTCAGCTTGAAGCTACAGCGAAGAGAGGCTTCAGTCAGTGAAAGCAAAAGAAAAGCTCTAGGTTAAGTTTCTTTTTCCCTTCCCTTCTGTATAGCTGCTCTGCTGGAGGCAGTACAGCCAGGATAGCTGAGTGCCCCTCGTGCAGAATGTGGGAAGGCAGGGAGACCTCCAGTGTCCCTGATGACTACAATTGCAAGAAGTGCATCCTGCTGCAGCTTCTAACATTCTGCGTTAATGATGTGGAGCTGGAGCCAGATGAATGGATCATTCAGGAGGCTGAGGGTGTGATAGGTAGGACATATAGAGAGGTAGTTACACCCAAGGTGTAGGACACAGGAAACTGGGTGACAATCAGGAAGGGGAAAGGGGTTAAAGAGCGAATGCACTGTGGTAATCCCCCTCAACAACAGGCATATCACTTTGGATACTGTCAGGGGGCTGACCAAATACTGTAGAGGCAAGTCACAAAGTTCAGGTCTCTGGCACTGAGTCTGCCTCTGTGACTCAGAAGGGAAGTGGGGAGAAGAGGCACACTGTGGTGATAGGGGATTCATTAGTTAGAGGAATGGGCAGGAGTTTCTGTGGGCCAGAACAAAATTTCCCGATGCTATGTTGCCTCCTGGGTACCAGGGACGGGGATAGCTTGGATCGAGCCCTTAGCATTCTTAAGTGGGAGGGTTAACAGCCAGAAATCATGGTCCATGTAGGTACCAATGACATGGATAGGATGAGTGACGAGGTTCTGCAAAGAGAGTTCAGGGAGTTAGGTGCTACGTTATAGGGCAGGACTTCCAAGGTTGTGATCTCAGGATTGCACCTGTGCCACATGCTAGTGAGGCCAGAACTAGGAAGATTATACAGATTAATATGTGGCTATGGAGTTGGTATAGGAGAGAGGGCATAAGATTTTTGGATCATTGGAGTTTTTTCCAGGGAAGGTGGGACTTGCACAGAAGGGACGGTTTGCACCTGAACTGGAGGGGGACTAATATCCTAGCAGGAAGACTTGTTAATGCTGCATGGTGGGGTTTAAGCTAGAACCGTAGGGGGATGGGAACCTAGTGCCAGAACGGTTAGTGAAGAGGTTGTGGAGACAGATGTTGGTAAGACCGCAGACCAAGTTAGGAATTGAAAGGTTGAGTATGGTGTGGCTAGTGACCTGAGCTGTGTATATTTCAATGCAAGGCGGGTGATAGTGCTGAAGATGAGGAATCTGGTTTACAAACAGAGGCAATGTGTAGCGAGGAGAGGCTGTTGATTGGGCAAAATTGCAGTCAACAGGATGAGTTGCAGAGCAGACAAAGTCAAAAAGGGTGAATACAGGACAGAAGGTATTATATTTGAATGTGCACAGTATACGAAATAAGGTAGATGAACTTCTGGCACAGTTGCAGATTGGCATGTACTGTATGATGCTGTAGGCATCGCTGAATCATAGCTGAAAGAAGATTATAGATAGGAGCTTAAAGACCAAGGGTACACATTATATTGAAAGGACAGTCAGGAAGGCAATGCTCTGTTGGTAAAAAATGAAATCAAATCATTAGAAAGCTGTGACATAGGGGCGGAAGGTGTTGAATCATTGTAGATAGAGCTAAGGAACTGCAAGGATAAAAAGACCCTGATGGAAGTTCTACACAGACTCCCAAACAATAGTAAGGATGTGGTCAACAAATTACAATTGGAGATAGAAAATGCATGCCAAAATGGCAATATTACAATAGTCATGGGGAATGGAAGGTGTGGCTAGATTGAGAAAATCAGGTTGGTGCTGGATTCCAGGTGGGGGATCTTCTAGTGAACACAGCAGGCCAGGCAGCATCTCTAGGAAGAGGTACAGTCGACGTTTCAGGCTGAGACCCTTCATCAGGTCCTGACGAAGGATCTCGGCCTGAAACGTCGACTGTACCTCTTCCTAGAGATGTTGCCTGGCCTGCTGTGTTCACCATCAACTTTGATGTGTGTTCCTTGAATTTCCGGCATCTGCAGAACTCCTCGTGTTTGGATCGTATAGATCAAAAATTAATGGGAAGTTAGAGGATTGGGAAGCTTATAAAAACCGACAGAAGGCAACCAAAAAAACATTAAGAAGGTAAAGATGAAATACGAAAGTAAGCTAACCTGTAATATTAAAGAGGATACGAGAAGTTTCTTCATGTACGTAAGATGTAAAAGAGAGGTAAGAGCGGATCGCTGGAAAAGCAATGCTGGAGAGGTAGTAGTGGGGGACAAGGAAATGGCAGATGAACTGAACAAGTATTTTGCATCAGTCTTCACTGTGGAAGGCACTAGCAGTATGGTGGAAGTTCCAGCAGTCAGGGGGTATGAAGAGTGTGAAGTTACCAATACTAGAGAGAAGGATCTTGGGAAATTGAAATGTCTGAAGGTAGGTAAGTCACCTGGACCAGATGGTGTACACCCCAGGGTTCACCAAAGGAGGTGGCTGAAGGGGTCGTGGCAGCATTAGTAATGGTCTTTCAAAGATCAATAGATTCTGGAATAGTTCCAGATGACCTGAAAATTGCACATGTCATTCCACTCTTCAAGAAAGGAGAGAGGCAGAAGAAAAGAAACTATAGGCCAGTTTGTCTGACCTCAGTGGTTGGGAAGATGTTGCAGTCAATCATCAAGGATAAGATCTCTGGGTTCTTGGAGGCACATGATCGAGTTTCTTTCAGGAAAAATCTTGCCTGACATATCTGTTGGAATTCTTTGAAGGAGCAACGAGCAGGGTAGACAATCGGATGATGATGTATGTTTGGACTTTCCGAAGGCCTTTGACAAGGTGCCACACATAAGGTTGCTTAACAAGCTATGAGTCCATAGTATTACAGGAAAAATTCTATCATGGATAAAGCAGTTGCTGATTGGCAGGAAACAAGGAGTGGGAATAAAGGGAGCCTTTTCTGACTGGCTGACAGTGACTGGTGGTGTTCCACAGGGGTCTGTGTTGGGACTGATGCTTTTTACGTTATATGTCAATGACTTGGATGATAGGATTGATGGCTTTGTTGCAAAATTTGCAGACGACATGAAGATAGGTGGAGGAGCAGGTAGTTTTGAGGAAGTAGAGAGGCTACAGAAGGATTTAGACAGATTAGGAGAATGGGCAAAGAAATAGCGGATGGAATGCAGTGTCAGGAAGTGTATGGTCATGCACTTTTTGGTCAAAGTAATGAAAGGGTTGACTATTTTCTAAATGGAGAGAAACTACTAAAATCTGAGGTGCAAAAGTCATTGTGCAGGATTCCCTAATGGTTCATTTGCCGGCTGAGTCTTGGCGAGGAAGGCAATACGATGTTTGCATTCATTTCAAGAGGACTGGAATATAAAAGTAAAGATGTAATGTTGAGACTTTTTAAAGCACTGATAAGACCTCACTTGAGTATTGTGAGCAGGTTTGGGCCTGAAAGGATGTGCTGAAACTGGAGAGGGTTCAAAAGAGTTTCCCAGAAATGATTCCAGGATTGAACGGCTAGTGTATGAAGAGCTTTTGATGCCTCTGGGCCAGTATGCACTAGAATTCAGAAGAATAAGCGGTGACCTCATTGAAACCTATCAAATGTTGAAAGGTCCTGATAGAGCGGACGTGGAGAGGATGTTGTTTCCTATGTTGGGAGAGTCTAAGACCAGAAGACACAGACTCAGAATAGATGGGCATCCTTTGAGAACAGAGATGAGGAGAATTTCTTTAGCCTGAGAGCAGTGAATCTGCGGAATTTGTTGCCGCAGGCAGTTGTGGAGTCTAAGTTTTTATATATATTTAAGGTAGAGGTTGATAGATTCTTGATTGGTCAGGGATTGATGCGGGGTGAAGGCAGGAGTTTGGGGCTGAGAGGAAAATTGAATCAGCCATGATGAAGTGACCAAGCAGACACGATAAGCCAAATGGCCTAATTCTGCTCCTATATCTTATGGTCTTATGGTCTAGATAGTTAAATTAAATAAGTGGTGCAAAAATAGGAATATCAAAGTTATGAGGTAGTGTTCTTGGGTTCAATGTCCAATCAGAAATTGATGGAAGAGGGTAAGAAGCTGTTCTTGAATCACTGAGTCTGTGCCTTTACACTTCTGTACCTAATTCCTGATGGTAGCAATGAGAGAAAGGGATGACCTGGGTAATGGGGTCTTTAATGATGGACTGAGAATATCACTGGTAAAAAGCTCCTCTGTTCTTCAGGTGTATGTTTGAAAGCAAAGGACGGTACCAGTATCATGGAAAAAGAAGAGATTATGAATACATGCACTGAGTATGTTCAGGAATTGTTTGAAGACAACCGAGGCGAAAAACCAGAAATTTAAAAAAAAACATTGAAGGTCCAAGTATTTTAAAATCTGAAGTTCGTAATGAAATAAATAAGATGAAGAAAGGAAAGGCAGCAGGTTCTGATGAATTAGTAATAGAACAAATCATCACCCTTGAAGATTATGGAATTGAAAAACTTACTGATTTAATCAATGACATTTATGAGACTGGAATAATACCAGAAGAGAGGAAAACATCAGTACTTATCACTCTTCCTTAGAAACCTGGAGCAATAGAATGTGAATTACATAGGACCATAAGTTTAATGAGTCATATCACCAAGATTCTTCTAAGAATTTTGATGACAAGAGCTAAAAGTAAGATACAAGCTGAAATAGGTAAAGAACAATATGGTTTTGTGAAAGACAAAGGTACAAGAAATGCGATATTGTTGTTAAGGATACTATCAGAACGAACTATTTAAGTGCAAAAAGATTTGTTTGTTTTATCGACTACACAAAAGCATTTGTAAAAGTGAAGCACAATAAATTATTTGAAATATTACAGAAAACTCTAGATCTAGATTCAAAAGACCGCCGCCTAATCAAAAATCTCTACTGGGAACAAACTGCCACTGTAAGAATAGATGGAGAATTGAGTCAGTTTACGAAAATCAAGAGAGGTGTTAGACAAGGGTGTGTTTTCTCCCCTGATTTATTTAATGTGTACAATTAGGGGTGTATGGGATGTCAGGGAGGGGGAGCACCTCTGGTGGGGGGACATGTCACGTCCTTTTCAGGGCGGTTAGTCCACCTTTGGTCCCCACCTGGCACTCAGCTCTCACCTGTGGCTCCCTGTAGCTGTTTGCATACGACAGCGGCCACACCCCGGGCAACGGCTTCGACAAGCCAGCTAAACCAGGTGAGGGTAGCCGACGGGTCTCAAACCCTCGGTGAGATAGGGAGTTGTCTATCCCAGCATGTGAAGACAGACTCCGGCGGATTGAGCGGACGAGACCTATGGAAGGTCCAATGGTCAAGAAGGCGGTCTCTGCAAGCGTCGTGGAACGTGTCGAGCAGAACAAGACACAGAAGACGTCCTGGTCATCCACTGCGCCTAGTCCCATCTCCAGCCGCCTCGACTCTTGTCTTGCCGCTGGATCCAGATGGGAATTAGGAAGAGAGAGTGAGGTTGACGCTGTGCAACTCTCCCTCACTTAAATCCAAATCAAGCGCTGGTCTCAGCACCATCATAATGGTGTTGAGGTCTTCATCGACGACAATGATGGACGAACAACAAACAGTGAAACAATATTACAAAAAATAAGAGATCTTGGGAATCAAAGTTGGCGGTGAAAACATCAATAATTTCAGATATGCAGATGACACTGTGTTAATTGCAAGTACGGAGGAAGAACTACAAAACTTAATTGATATAATTGTTGAAGAAAGTGCAAAAATGGGTCTATCTATCAATTGCAAAAAGACAGAACATATGGTGATATCCAAAAAGAAGGAGAATCCTATCTGCAGGCTGAGAATAAACAGGGAAGACATAAAACAAGTACAGAACTTTTGCTACTTAGGAAGCTGGGTGACATCAGATGGCAGGTGTGACATGGACATCAAAAGAAGAATAGGGATGGCAAAAGACACCTTTACAAGAATGAAGAGTATACTGACCAATACTAAACTAGGCATGACAACCCACCTCAGAGTACTGAAATGTTACGTTTATCCAGTTATGTTATATGGCTCAGAATGTTGGACAATATCTAGTAACATGAGGAAATGAATTGTAGCAGCAGAGATGTGGTTTTTGAGGAGGATGCAAAGAATATCATGGATGAAATGAATATCTAACGAGGATGTCATGAACAGAGCAAACACAGAAAGAGAAATAATGTATGAGATCATGAAAAGGCAACGTAACTTCATTGGAGATGTGATTAGGAAAGAGGAGTTAGAATGCACCGTAGTTATGGGAAAGATTGAAGGGAAGAAAGCAAGAGGAAGACAAAGACAAATGATGATGGAGACAGCGGCCAGAGAACTGGAAGTGAATACCAATGAATTGATCCACTTGACCCAAAACAGGAGTGTGTGGGCCATGGCAGTCAAAGCTCAAACCTGGGCATGGCACATGATGATGATGATGAATGATGGACACCACATTTTTGAGGCACATCTCCTTGAAGATGATGTGGATACTACAGAAGCTATTGCTCATGATGGAGCTGACTGAGTTTAGTTCGTTCTTGTGCAGTAGCCCCTCTATACCAGATGGTGATGCAGCCAGTTAGAATGCCCTGCATGTGGAAATCTGTAGAAATATTGTGAATGCTTTTGGAAATATCGTCTTAAACTCCTAATGAAATATAGCTACTGTCAAGCCTTCTTTGTAGCTGCATCGATATTTTAGGTCCAGGTTAGATCCTCAGAGACATTGACACCCAGGAATTTGAAATTGCTCACTCTTTCCAATTCTGATCCCTTTGTGAGGACTGGTGTGTGTTCCTTTCTGAAGTCCACAATTAGTTCTTTGGTCTTATTGACACTGAGTGCAAATGTGTTGCTACAACACTACTCAACTAGCTGATATATCTCACTCCTGTGCACTCTTTCGTCACCTTCTGAAATTCTGCCAACAATGGTTGTGTCTCCAGCAATTTTTTAGATGGCATTTGAGCTGTAGCTGGCCACACAGTCAAGAGTATAAAGAGAGTAGAGCAGTGGGCCAAACCCATTCCCTGAGCTGGGGATATTGTTTCCAATCCGCACAGATTGTGGTCTTCCAGTTAGGAAGTCGAGGATCCAGTTGCAGAGGGAGGTACAAAGGCCCATGTTCTGAAGCTTTTCGATCAGAACAACAGGAATGATTGTTTTAAATGCTGAGCTGTAGTCAATAAACAGCCTCCTGTCATAAGTATTTGTTTGACCACAATGTAAGTTTGTGAAATGGCAGCTCATCTTCTGTGCATGGTACAGATCCTGCAGATCAACACTGAGTTCAATAATATCGGATAATAACCAGCTTTTTCAGATTGCTTCGAGTACTTCTAGCATTTCTTTCCTTTGTTTCAGATGTCAACCATCTTCAGTCTACTTGCTTTTTAGTAAAAGGTGTCAGCTCCTTGGTCAGCATGTTCAAACACTGAGACCAAGTGCATGAAACAGAGGAATAGCTTGCAGATAGTTGACAACACTAAAAAGACAGTTGTACCTGGCATTATCTCAGCAATGACATTGGCCTCTCTGCAAGTAAAAAGACTTTCTGAAAGTGGGCACGAAGAGAAAATACTTACACATTCAATTGGCAGCAGAGGAATTCAGGCGAAATGCGTGAGCAAGATGTTGTAACTCGCTGCTTTCAATATGGCTCAGTATGTGTTCATTCCATCCATTCTCAATCAACGCCAGTTAATCTTGGGTTCTGTGCTCTAACACTGTTTTTCACCACTGACGGGAAAGAACAATTCTATAAGGAGCTCTACGTTACTGTCAGTGAAGCGGCTAAGACAAAACATCTTTACTTAACAGGAAAGTCACAAGCTTGGAAACAAAATTTGAGACTTGGCCCACTTGTCGGGATACTGACATTGGCTAAATCTGGCCACTAATAGATGTTACTCAACACATGCATCATTCATAAAACTGACTACAGCACTCCCACTCTCTGACGTGCACCAACATCAAAATCTAATGCTTGCAGCTTTTCCATTCATGACAAAAGGCTGTCACAACATATAAACAATAGCTGTTATTTTAAACCAGTTCCCTGGGTTTCACTTAATATTTATAGAATGTCCCAAACAGGTTCTTTGAAAAGTTCTTGAATAAACTGCACAGGTTGTTTGTCCTCCCCGTGTTTTACGTTTGGGTCCAAACTGAAAATGGAGTTAAAGAATCTACAAGTTCAGCCAGGTAGAAGAAGGGTGATTGTAGAAGAGAATTGGCTGGGCTTACATTCAGAAGAGTGAAGAGTCAGCCATTCTGGTGATATAGACATAGAAACATATAAAACCTACAGCACAATACAGGCCTTTCAGCCCACAATGCTGGGCCAAACATGTACTTACTGTAGAAATTATCTCGGGTTACCCATAGCCCTTATTTTTCTCAGCTCCATGTAGCCATCCAGAAGTCTCTTAAAAGACCCTATCGTATCCACCTCCACCACAGTCACCAGCAGCCCATCTCACACACTCACCACTCTCTGCGTAAAAATCTTACCCCTGACATCTCCTCTGTACCTACTTCCAAGCACCTTAAAACTGTGCCCTCTTATGCTACCCAATTCAGCCCTGGGCAAAATCCTCTGACTATCCACACGATCAATGCCTCTCATTATCTTATACACCTCTACCAGTTCACCTCTCATCCTCCGTCACTCCAAAGAGAAAAGGCCGAGTTCACTTATCTATTCTCATAAGGCATGCTCCCCAATCCAGGCAACATCCTTGTAAATCTCCTCTGCACCCTTTCTATGGTTTCCGCGTCCTTCCTGTAGTGAGGCAGCTAGAATTGAGCATAGTACTCCAAGTGGGGTCTGACCAGGGTCCTATATAGCTGTAGCGTTACCTCTCGGCTCTTAAACTCAATCCTATGATTGATGAAGGCCAATGCACTGTATGCCTTCTTAACCACAGAGTCAACCTGCGTAGCAGCTTTGAGTGTCCTATGGACTTGGACCCCAAGATCCATCTGATCCTCCACACTGCCAAGAGTCTTACTATTAATACTATATTCTGCGATCATGATTGACCTACCAAAATGAACCACCTCACACTTATCTGGGTTGAACTCCATCTGCCACTTCTCAGCCCAGTTTTGCATCCTATCAATGTCCCGTTGTAAGCTCTGACAGCCCTCCACACTATCCACAACACCCCCAGCCTTTGTGTCATCAGCAAATTTACTATAAACCCTCCACTTCCTCATCCAGGTCATTTATAAAAATCACATAGAGTAGGGGTCCCAGAACAGATCCCTGAGGCACACCACTGGTCACTGACCTCCATGCAAAATATGACCAACTACTCTTTGCCTCCTGTGGACAAGCCAATTCTGGATCCACAAAACAAGGTCCCCTTGGATCCCATGCCTCCTTACTTTCTCAATAAGGCTTGCATGGGGTACCTTATCAAATGCCTTGCTGAAATCCATATACACTGCAGCTACTGCTCTACCTTCGTCAATGTGTTTAGTCACATCCTCAAAAAGTTCAATCAGGCTAGTAAGGCACGACCTCCCTTTGACAAAGACATGCTGACTATTTGTAATCATATTATGCCTCTCCAAATGTTCATAAATCCTGCCTCTCAGGATCTTCTCCATCAACTTACCAACCTCTGAGTAAGGCTCGCTGGTCTATAATTTCCTGGGCTATCTCTACTCCCTTTCTTGAATAAGGGAACAATATCTGCAACCCCCCAATCCTCCGGAACCTCTCCCGTCCCTATTGATGATGCAAAGATCATTGCCAGAGGCTCAGCAATCTCTTCCCTCCCCTCCCACATTTAGCTTGGGTATATACAAACGTTTGTAAATGAGCTAACCTGCCAGTTTGACCAAATAAACTAAACACTCTTAAAATGATAGAGGAAACAGAAATATCTTGGCTATAAGTAGGAAGAAATTAGACAAGAGGAGAAACAAATGTTTGCAAGACTGAAATGGTCTGAAAGGATGGTTCTACCAGAACAGTCATTCCTGTCTCCCTCAGAGACAAGATAGAAGCAGGTTGTGTTAGGTTAGTGGACAAGAATGGTGGAATCTATAAAAGAACTTCTTAGGATTAAATAGGGTCTATGGTTATCAGGGAGACAATGGCCTGATGTTCTGTGGTAAGGTCATGGTCCAGAGGGGGGTGTCAGACAGCCAGTGATTATCTTCTGCCAGATGGTGGTCAATTTACAAAACAACACCAGCACCGCCCTTGTGTAAACGATAACAAGCAACATCAGCATTGCCTGCCCTTGACCAAAAAAAACAATAAACCACAGTGCTGCTCCTTTCAAAACTGAACCAACATTTCCAGTTTGTGCAAAACCGACTAGTTTCAGTGACGGGTCATCAATCTAATAAACAAACTTTGTCTTTTCCTCTCCAAACGTGCTGCCTGACCCACTGAGCGTTTTCAGCATTCTCTTCTAACTTTTGTTGGTGCTTTATTTCTTCACTGCTTTTGGATCTCACAGTCCTAACTGGTTTTCTCTGTTCCTTTCAACTACTTTGTTCTCATTGATCTCTTTCTATTTATACCTTCTCCAGGTGCACCATCAATGATTAACAACCAATCTCTGCCTTTTCTCAGCCCACATCACCACAACTAGTGTTGTTCAATCTCTCTTGGCCTCCACCTCTAATGCTTATTTCTTTTGTTCTCTCCAACTTGCCCCCTTCTTCTGCCTTAAATATGTTCAAATTCTGACTGTCCTCAGTTCTGACGAACTCTTATGTTTGCGCCTCTCCGCAGATGCTAACAGGCCTGTCGAATATTTCCGGTGTTTGATGGGTTTATTTCTACTTCCTCTCTGTTTGTTGTCTGGATTGATGTGTTCAACCCACTTGTTGAGGGGGGAAATGTCAGCATCCTTTAGAACGTGCAGGTCATGCCAGGTCAGGAACCTGCGGTCTGGGGCTGTCCATTTCAGACAGAGGTTAGCCTACTGGTGGGATACCATAATCCCTCCTACCAGTGGAGACAATCCATAGAGGCCATTTTCTATATGCTTTGAGTAAACATATTAATTATAATAGTTGTGTTAACTAATACACCCTCTCTGGGACAGAAGCACAGGTACTGTGTCATTGTATCAACTTCTAGGGTGTGTAGAGGAAGAGAGTTGGCACATGGCTCACTATTAGCATTTTGCATTCTAGTGTGCTGTATTCTTCACACTCACAGCCTTCACTGCTGGCTGGCAGCAATACACAAAGGGGAGTCGAATGAGCAAGTCTCTCCTCATTGGTGTACAGCCCTCTATTAGCAAGCCTTCAAGTGTTGACTGAGAAGAGGTGGTACCTTCATGGACGCAAGCTAAAGCTTCAGGGAAACTCAGAGGAGGTTTGGCCCATAGAATACAGTGCACTGGTCCTTTACCATCTGGGTGCATTGTTAAACCAAATCCCTGATATGGGAAAATATTCCATTGTCTTATGGATATCCAAGTAGAGAGGCTAACTACACTCTGAACAAAAAATGAACCTGGATGGGAGACCAATAGTGGGCTAATGTGAACAAAGTTGTCTTTCAACCAAACTAGTGCCAAGTATCAATCTCTGTATTCTTTTAGACCCAACCAGGAGGCTGAATTGGTCAACCCATGGTCTCCATAAATTCTGCCCAGGCCTGAAGAGAACTCTCAGGTCTCTCATTTTAGGCATAATCAAGACTGGAATGGTCTGAAAGGATGGGTCCACCAGAACAGTCATTCCTGTCCCTCTCAGAGACAAGTTAGAAGTAACAATGACCTTACTGACCTCATTTCTTCCTTCAATATTCTTCTTAAAGCCCAACCTGATTGATCTATATTTCTGGACATGTTTCCTGATGTCCCCATTTGGAGCTCACTGTGGCACTTGTCCTGGGAAGGGCCTGGAACATCTCTTTTTAGCTTAGAGATGCCATATAAATGTAAATGGTTGCTGTTGTTGTAAGACCATAAGATATAGGTGCAGAATTAGGCCATTTGGCCCATTGAGTCTGCTCTGCCATTTCATTAAGGCTGATCCATTTTTCCTCTCTGCCCCAATCTCCTGTCTTCCCCCATATCCCTTCATGCCATGGCCAATCAAGAATCTATCAACCTCTGTCTGCCTTGAATATGCAAAAAGGCTTGGCTTCCACAACTGCCTGTGGCAATGAATTCCACAGATTCACCACTCTCTGGCTAAAGAAATTCCTCCTCATCTCTGTTCTAAAAGGACGCCCCTCTATTCTGAGGTTGTGTCCCAGACACTCACATTATAGGAAACATCCTCTCCACATCCACTCTGTCAAGGCCTTCCACCATTCAATAGGCTTCAATTAGGTCATCACAGTGGATACAGGCCCAAAGGCATCAAAAGCTCTTCATATGACAAGCTATTTAATCATGGAATCTTTACCAGGAACCTCCTTTGAACCCTTTCTGATTTCACCACAGCCATCCTACCATAAGTTGTCCAAAACTACTCACAAAGATCCAAGTGAGGCCTCACCAGTGCTTTATGAAATCTTAATATTATATCCTTGTTTTTATATTCTAGTCCTTTTGAAATGAATACTAACATTGCATTTGCCTTCCTAACCACAGATTCAACGTGCAAATTAACCTTTAGGGAATCATGCACAAGGACTCCCAAGTCCCTTGGTGCCTCCGTTTTTTGTATTTTCTCTCCACTTAGAAAATAGTCTACCCTTTCATTTCCTTTACCAAAATGCATAACCATACACTTCCTGATACTGTATTCCATCTGCCAGTCAGCAGTTCAAAATTATTGCTTTTCTTAAAATCTTGTATATTGAAAATGGTCATTACACTGAAGACAGAAGCAAATAATACAGGGAAGAAGTCCTCACTGCCACAAATTTTGCCAGCTCTTTGTTGATAAACTAGTTAGATGAATTAATAAAAGTTGAACACTTGTCAAAATAATGTTATGGTTTAGCAAGTTAAATTAACAAAGCTCGTAGGTAAGTAATAGTCCAGAAATAGAAGGAAGCATGTTTTGAGTTTTGAAGGCTGGAAACCAGTGAATTCCATGATGGTTATAAATGGAAAGACTACTCTTAAGTACCCTTAATTTTTCTAAGTGGGTATGAGATGGATCTGACAGGAAAGGTTAAGGAAAACCCTACGAGGTTCTACAGCTACACTAAAAGTAAAAGAGTGGCTCAGGAGGGAATAAATCCCTTCAGAGATCAGCAGGGTTACCTATATCATGAATCACAGCAGGTGGCTGGGATTTTCAATAAACATTTCTTCTCAGAATTTACTGAGGAGAAAATCCTGGTTGCTCAAGATAGGAGAAACATAGAGGTTATCTTGTAAGTAACTCTCTCTGTCAGTGATCTTATTTGTTCATTCTTCATCTATTACTGTATAGAATAGAGAGAATGGCTCCAGGGCAGTGTTTTGTAGTGCATGTGGGGTATGGGAAGTCTGTGAGACCTCCAGTGTCCCAGATAAACACATTTGCACCAGGTGTATCAAGCTACAGGTCCTGAGAGTATGTATCAAGGAACTGGAACTGCAGCTTGATGACCTTCGACTCATATGGGTGAATGAGGAGGTGATAGGAGATACAGGGAGTTAGTCACCCCTAGACTGCAGGAGACAGGGAACTGGGCGACTGTGAGGAGAAGGAGGGGAAATGCACAGCCAGTGCAGAGTACACCTGTGGCAATTCCCCACAATAATAAGTATATAACATTAGACACTATTGAGGGGGACGACCTACCGGGGGAGCCTAAGTGACTGGGTCTCTGGTGCTGTGGCTCAGAAGAGCAGAGAGGTGAAGCGGATTGTAGTGTTGATAGGAGATTTTTTAGTCAGAAGAACAGAGACGAGGTTCTGAAGGCACGATAGAGACACCCAGATGGTAAATTGCCTCCCTGACAACAGGATCAGGGATGTTTCGGATCATGTTC
Organism: Mobula hypostoma; assembly: GCF_963921235.1. Classification (NCBI taxonomy): domain Eukaryota; kingdom Metazoa; phylum Chordata; class Chondrichthyes; order Myliobatiformes; family Myliobatidae; genus Mobula; species Mobula hypostoma. The sequence continues at coordinate 38,376,818 of NC_086103.1, forward strand.
ATAGTATTCTTAAGGTTGAGGGTGAGCAGCCAGAAGTTTTGGTGCATATTGGCACCACTGACTTGGGTAGACAAGGTGAGGAAGCCCTGAAGAGAGATTTTAGGAAGCTAGGTAGAAAGCTGAGAAACAAGACCTCCAGGGTAGTAATCTCTGGATTGCCGCCTGTGCCATGTGCCAGTGAAGGTAAGAATAGGATGATTTGGCAGGTGAATGTGTGGCTGAGGAACTGGGGAGAGGTGAGGTGTTCAGATCTATGGATCACTGTGGAAGGTATGACCTAGACAAAAGGGACAGGTTGCACCTGAAACCAAGGGGGTCCACTGGCTTTGTGGACAGGTTGGCTAGAGTTGTTCAGGTGGGTTTAAACTAATTTGGCAGGGAGATGGGAACCAAAGATGAGGTCGCTGGATTGCAAACAGAGACAACATATAGTGAGACCCCTAGCAAAGAGAGGCTGATGATAGGGTAAAATTGTTGTCAACAGGATGAGTTGCAATGTTAAAGGCAGACAAAATCGAAAAGAGTGAATACAGGATGAAAAATGTTATATCTGAATGCACCCAGTGTACAGAATAATGTTGATGAATTTGTAGCACAGTTACAAATTGGCAAATATGATGTTGTAGACATCACTGAATCATGGCTGAAAGAAGATTATAGCTGGCAGTTTGATGTTCAAGGATACACGTTTTATCAAAAGGTCAGGCAGGAAGGCAGAGGGGGCGGCAATGCTCTGTTGAGAAAAAATGAAATCAAATAATTAGAAAGTGACATGGGGTCTGAAGGTGTTGAATCATTGTGGAAGTCAAAGCCAACGTGAAAGCCAAAGAAAGGGCATATAATAGAGCAAAAATTAGTGAGAAGGTAGAGGATTGTGATGATTTTAAAAACCAACAGAAGGCAACGAAAAAAAAGGCATTAAGAAGATAAAGGTGGAATATGAAAGTAAGCTAGCCAATAATATTAAAGAGGATACCAAAAGTTTCTTCGGGTATGTAAAGTGTAAATGAGAGCCGAGGGTGGGTATCAGACCATCGGAAAACTATGCTGGAGAGGGGACAATGAAATGGCGGATGAACTGAATAAGTAGTTTGCATCAGTCTTCACTGTGAAAGACACTAGCAGTATGGTGGAAGTTCCGGGTGTCAGGGGGTATGAAGTCTGTGAAGTTGCGTTTATCAAGGAGAAGGTTCTTGGGAAACTGAAAAGTCACCTGGACCAGATGGTGTTCACACCAGGGTTCTGAAAGAGTGGCTGAAGAGATTGTGGAAGCATTAGTAATGATCTTTCAAGAATCACTAGATTCTGGAATGGATAATTGCAAATTTCACTCCACTTTTCAAGAAGGGAGAGCCACAAAAGAATGGAAATTATAAGCCAGTTAGTCTGACCTCAGTGGTTGGAAAGATGTTGGATTCAATTGTTAAAGATATGGTTTCGGGGGGTACTTGGAGGCACATGATAAAGTAGGCCATAGTCAGCATGGTTTCCTCAAGAGAAAATCTTGCCTGACAATTCTGTTGCAATTATTTGAAGAAATAACAAGTAGGATAGACAAAGGAGAATCAGGTGATGTTGTGAATTTGGACTTTCGGAAGGCCTTTGAGAAGGTGCCACACATGAAGCGCCTTAACAAGCTACGAGCCCACGGTATTGCAGGAATGATGGTAGCATGAATAAAGCAGTGGCTGATTGGCAGGGGGCAAAGAATGGAAATAAAGGGAGTATTACTGGTTGGCTGCAGGTGACTAGTGGTGTACCACAAAGATCTGTGTTGGGACCAATCCTTTTTATGTTATAGGTCAATGATTTGGAAGATGGAATTGATGGCTCCGTTGCAAAGTTCACAGATGATACAAAGATAGGTGGAGGAGCAGGTAGTTTTGAGGAAGTAGAGAGGCTACAGAAGGACTTAGACAGATTAGGAGAATGGGCAAGGAAGAGGCAGATGGAATATAGTGTCGGGAAGTGTACGGTCATGCACTTTGGTAGAAGAAATTAAAAGGTTGACTATTTTCTAAATAGAGAGAAAATACTAAAATCAGAGGGTTAAAAGTCCTTGTGCAGGATTCCCTAAAGGTTAATTTGCACCTTGAGTCTGTGGTGAGGAAGGCAAATGCAAAGCAAGCATTCATTTCAAAAGGACTAGAATATAAAAGCAAGGATGTAATATTGAGACTTTATAAAACACTGGTGAGGCCTCATTTGGAGTATTGTGAGCATTTATGGGTGTCTTATATGAGAAAGAATGTGCTGCAACTGGAGAGGGTTCAATGAAATGAAATGAAATATCTTTATTGTCATTGCATAGTACAATTTGTCATGCACCAATACAGCGAAAATTAGTTTGCAACTCTCATACTCAATGCTATAAAACAAATAAAATAAATAAACAATAAATAAAATCAAGTAACCAGCCAGTACAAGCATTGTCCAGCAGTACAAAAGTGCAACTCAGATGCATGACCGCCATAAAACCAATATTAAAAGTAGCAATATAGCAATTTATGGATGATGCTTGATTGATTGGTTCAAAGAAATTATAGGTCTGGGGAAAAAGCTATTTTTCAGTCTGGAAGTGCGGGCATAGAAAATCTTATAACGTCTGCCAAATGGAAGAAGTTCAAACAGATGATTGCATGGGTGTGTATTGTCCTTACAGATGCTTGTAGCTTTCCAAAGGCAGCGTGAGCTGTAGGTGTCCGCCAGGGCTGGGAGCTGTGTCCCGATGATCTTCTGTGCGCTAGAGATGACCCGCTGAAGTGCTTTCCTATCAGCTGCAAATGGAATTTCATAAAAATGATTCCAGGATTAAACAGTTTGTCATATGAAGACCAATTAGCTCTGGGCCTATATTCACTGGAATTCACTGTGTTGACCTAATTGAAACCTTTCAAGTGATGAAAGGCCTTGATAGTGTGCATGTGGAGAGGATGTTTCCTATAATGGGAGTGTCTAGGACCAGAGGACACCGCCACAGGATAGATGGACTTCCTCTTAGAATGGAGATGAGGAGGAATTTCTTTGGCCAGAGAGGAGTGAATCTGTGGAATTCTTTGTCACAGACAGCTGTGGAGGCCAAGTCTTTATGTATATTTAAGGCACACAGATTCTTGATTGGTCAGGGCATGAAGGGATTTGGGGAGAAAGCAGGACACTGGGGCTGAGAGGGAAAATGGTTCAGCTCTGATGAAATGGCGGAGCAAAATTAATGAGCAGATGAGCTAATTCTGCTCCAATATCTTATGTTCTTATGGTCTCATGTTCTGGAGGACCTTTTTATCACCAGAGAGGAGGTGTTTACAGCATAAACATGGATAAATCCCCGTTTGTAACTGATTAGCATTCTCAGTTCTTGTGGAAGGCTATAGAAGAAATTGCAGAGGTCCTTGCAGTGATAGTTGCTTTATTATTAACTACTAATGAAGTTTGTGAAGACTGGAAGGTGGCTATTGGTGTTCCATTGTTTAAGATGGGTATCAAGGAAAATCCAGGGAACTACAGGCCTGTCAGCCTGACATCAGTAGTGGTCTGGAAGGTTAAGGTCCATGGAGTTCAGAGAGAGCTTGTTGGTGGATTCAAATTAGCTTGGAAGTAGAAAACAGGCTGTGATGGTTCAATTTGTTTCCTGGAAAAGAGACCAATGTCTAATGCTGTGCTGTCAGGTTTGGTGTTGTGGTCCTTGTTAACCGTTATTTGTATAACCAATTTGGATGCAAATACACAAGGCTTGATCAGTAAGTTTGCAGTGTTCTTGTTGATAGTGAAGAGGGTTATCATAGATTACTGGGATTTTGGAACAGTTAGGGAGGCAGGATTTCAATACAGATAAATGTAAGCATTTTGGAAATCCAAACCATTGCAATAATAATAACAACTTATTTATAGAGCACTTTACATACAAATGTTGTAGTTCAAAGTGTTTTGGGCTTTAGCCTCAGGTTGTTATTCTATTCTGTTCTTGGTTGGTAAGTGCTGGTCAGTAGTCAATAGACAATGAAAAATCAAAGCACCTCAAGGGAAGAGAAAGTTGAATTGCTGCATCAAGAGTCACCGTTTTATGTAAGTGTGCTGCTGATACCTTCCGTGGTCTGAGCAACTGTCCACTAAGGTTAACTTGCAGGTTCAAAGTTAAGTCAGATTTTTTTGTCAAGTGCTTTGCTACAGGTATGTACAAGTGTAATGGAAAACTTACTTGCAGCAGTAACACATAGCATCATACAAGCATATTTCACAAGAAAAACATAACTTAAAGACAAATCATTCACAATTTTACAATAAAACACAATTAGAGTCAAAAAATGTCCATTTTAATGCAAAATGGTCAGGTTGTCTATTGAGGATGATATTGATCAGTGTGGACTTGCTCTGCAGCCTGCAGTCAATGAACGACACAGCGCTAAGTGGAACTGAACTGAACTGAACTAAACTGAACATTCCTCAACTGTTCCAATGACTTCGTGGTTTGATGGTTTATACACTTTTTTTTTGCTCTTTTTTACCGTTTGCATGATTTGTTCTTTTTTTTTACATGTTGGGTGTTACATGTTGCTCTTTTGAATGGGTTCCATGGTGTTTTGTGGCTGGCTGAGGAAAATCAAATCTCAGGGTTGTTTACTGTATGGATACTTTGATAACAAAATGTACTTTGAATGTTGAACTGTAGTGAGTAGAGTTTTGCCAGTTGAAGGGAAGTGGCTGTTCTTGATCCTAGTGTCATGGGACTTTAGGCTTCTCTTCCACCTGCCCCGTGTTAGCTGCAAAAAGAGGGAAGAGGGCATGAGCTGAATATGGGAATCTTTGATTACAGATGTTGCTTTCTTAAGGCAGCATCTTCTGTAGATATTAACAATAGTGGGGAGGGATGTATTTGTGTTGCATTGAACAGAATCCACTCCTCTCTTATGTTTTTGCACATTTGAATGCTGAACCAGACCATAAAGCAACCAGCCAGGATTCTTTTAACAATATACCTGCAGAAGTTTGTTTGAGTCTTCTGTGACAAGCCAAACCTCTTGAAACTTTCAAGAAAGTGAAGAAGCTGGCACAGTTTCCTTATGATTACATCCGTTTAGGACGTATACAATGAATGCTCGAGCACTAGGGAGTATAAAGAAACAGAGGAAGACAAAATACAATACATAGTGCATTGAAAGTGGTGTAACAGAGGAGTGGGTAGTGTAAAGGGCAGTTAGCACACCGATCTTCATAGTCATGGCATTGAGAATTGGAGCAGGGAATTCATGTTGCAATAAAGCCGCACTTGGAGCACTGTGTGCAGTTTTGGCCACCGTTATAGGAAAGACATGGTTGAACTGGAAAGACTGCAGAGAAGATTCACAAGGATGTTGCCATGGGCTTGAGTTATAAGGGGAGGTTGGCCAGGCTAGATCTTTATTACTTGGAGCATCGTAGAATGAGAGGTAACTATCAGAAGTTTATAAAATCATGATGGCCGTAGGTAAGGTGGATGGCAACCATATTTTTCCCAGGGTAGGATGGACTAAAGTATGGAAATATAGATTTAGGGTGAGAGGGGAAAAATTCAAAAGGGACGTGAGGGGCAACTGTTTCATGCAGAGGATGGTGAGTATATGGAATAAGCTGCCAGAAGAAGTGGTTGAGGCAAGTGCAATAGTATCATTTAAGAAACACTTGAATAGATACATGCAGAATTGGAGCTTAAAGGGATGTGGGTCAAACACAGGAAATTTGGACTAGCTGAGTGGTACCATGGTCGGCAAGGACTCAATGGATCGAAAGACCTGTATTGATATTGTATTGCTCAATGATTTATGATTCTAATAATTAGCTACTCCTGAATCTCTAATATACAAATGGCATTCAATGATGAGAAACTCATTCCAGGATCACACTTCCGTGATTCCAGCGGCTATAGGAGGTGCTGACCTAGCTTGCAGAAGCAGGGCCTCACTGTGTTTTTGAGATGTGCCTGGTCAACTCTGAATGGGAATCCACCTCAAGTGATCACAGGCCACAGACCCAGGTGTTGGAAATCCCCCCACGTAAAGCTCACAGAAACCTTACTTGAACCACTCACATTTCTCTAACTTCATAACCCTTGCTGCTGGTACTAGAATCAGTCCACCCCATGCTCATGTCCAACACTTTTGCCTCCCTTACAATAATCTAATTCTCTAGCTGGGCTTCTCACTTCCATGGCCACTACTTCTCGCTCACAGTTGCCTAGAACTGCACCTTATTGGAGTCCTTTTGCATGCTTTGAAACATGCTCATAGCAGTCATATTGTCATAAAGTAAGGGGGGAAACATATGGAAAGTTTTGGACCTTAGCAGCTAAAAATATGGACACTTCTGGTGAAAGAATAGCTTTGGGAAATGGACCATGTCAGCAACACTGAATAATGTCATTTTAAAATTGTATATCTCAGGTAATGTAAGGTATTTATTCTAAGCAGATCTTTTCATTTGCATACAGTTTGTGATCTTTTAGAATTTAATTCCTTTTAAAAGCTTTAAATTTTTTAGAAACACAGCTGTGGCAGGGTTTATGTGCTACAACGAACTACAAGATGAAGCCAGGCAGCATTGCCAACAACAGTACGTCGCTTCCTGGTGAGCTTAATGCATTCTATGCAGGTTTTGAACAGAAGGGGATTGGAATGTCACCACCTGCCCTGACAGCTTCAAAAGCACTTGAATCCTTGCAGATATAAGATCAGTCTTCCAGAGAGTGAACCTATGGAAAGCATCTGGCTTGAGTGGTATCCCTGACTGTGTCCTTAGATCCTGCAATGATCAGCTGGTGCAGGTAATTGCAGATATTTTAACCCCTTCAGCTATTTCAACTTTAAACCTACATTGGTCTGGAGTACGTGAATCCCTGCCAGTACAGTAACACAATTTTTTCATCCAGGCCAGCTTCTGTTTAGAAATTGCAACTTTCTTTAAGCTTCCTTTCATTCCTGACTACAACTCAATTATGTCTCTGTATGCTGTGTCCATTGATACAGTGATTTCAACTGTTCTTTTAAATGTGAGTTGTACTTCAGTTTGGAGGCTTTCTGGATGTTTTCTTGTAAGATTCCACAACTAAACAATCTCTCATTACATCATTAAGCCAATACTGAACAGACAGTGCTCAGACAATCTTTTCAATTCAGCCACAATTGCTGTAATTGACTCCCCTTCCTTCTGATTCTGCTGAAGCATTCTGTAATGAACAATGGTTTCAGTTCTAAATGTTCCTGCAGAACTTTCATGATATCAGCAAAGCTCATTTTGGTTGGTTTGGTTGGAGCAGTTAAACTTCTAAGCAAACTGTAATGCCTTCCACCTAATACACTCAGAACTGGCACTGTTTTCTCATTGGCTATTCCACTTCCTTTAAATTATTACTCAATTTGTTCAGCATACATCAGCCAGTTATATTTTGTGCAATTGAACTCATCTCACTTTCCAACGCAGCCAGTCATTTTTGCTCTATTTTAGAATTTAGCTGTGATTATTATCATTACTCATGAACCTGTGAACTTGTCTGTCTCTGCCTTTTTTTAAAACTCAAACGTATTGCTGCTTTTTTTTAAACTCAAATGTCTCACTGCACTTCAACTAGTAGGTAGTCGTTCCAGGTTCGGTTAAAACTTCCTTGGTACCACTGTTATCTTCTGTAACTCCAAAACATAGAATTAATTGAAAGAAAATGCGGAGCCGAGAGATGTGTGTCTTAGTTTTGCTTTACTTTTAGTGAGCTGTGCACTTGTGATGTAATGGGATGATGACGTATGCCATTCACATACTTGTACATATACTGTAACCCACCATGCATTATGGAAACAACAAAGAATGCTTAATCAAACAATATATTTACAATAATTCTCAAATATTACCAATATATTAAATACACAACAACAGCCTCTCCTCGGTGGACTTTGTCCACACTTCTAGTTGCCTTGGTAAAGCAGCTAGCAAAATCAAAGACCCAACCTGGACATTCTCCCTTCATCCCCTTCCTGTAAGGGCAGAAGACACAAAAACCTGAAATTGTGGCGACCCACTTTCTGGCACCCACGAACCGGCTCACGAAACAGCGCGCGCAGGCAGAGGGCCGGCAGCAAAAAGGGCGCCAGGCCATCTTCACCAGCAGGGGGAAAATTCCGCGCGCAGAAAGGGTCTGGGAATATGCATTCCCCACAGTAGTACCGCCCAGGGAGGGCTGGAACGGGAAGGCTTTAAAGCGGGCCACGAAGTTTGAATAAATCTCTTTCATCGCAACTCTAACTCACCGACTCCGTGTGGTTATTCTAGCGCTGTGTGTAGCACATCGCTACAAAATCACATACCATCGGGCTTCTATTGTAGCTATAAGACTATTACATGGTTTCCTAGTATGCTAAGGTTGACTCCTGACTTTACTATCTACGCAAGGACACACTGTTGAAGTAAATCATGGGGGAGAATATTCAACAGCGTTCTTCTGAATAGTTTTGGGACAAAAGGAGCAAAGCCTTGGAGAGGAAAACCCTGTATTTTTCCATTGTGTCTTAAGACATATTGTTCTTATACCTGAAACAATAGGGGTAATCTTTAAATTTTAAACACAAAATAATCCGAAGATGCTGGGGTCAAAGTAACACTCACAACACGCTGGAGGAACTCAGCAGGTTGGGCAGCATCAGTGGAAAAGAACAGACAACGTTTCGGTTTCGGTCCTGCCGAAGGGTTCTGGCCCGAAACATCGTCTGTTCTTTTCCACGGATGCTGCCTGACCTGCTGAGTTCCTCCAGCGTGTTGTGAATCTTTAAATTTGATTTTAGGGTTGGATGCAAAAGTGTCAGTTGTAATTCAGTTGCCTTGCAGCTTAGTACCGGGGAGAAACCATACTATACAAAGTGCATCTCTTGGATAAGGTATTCATATGTCACCTTGTCTCACCTCAGGCTGCGGTGAAAGATTACTTGATGGTAATTACCCCAACTGTTTTAGCCCATTGTCACCAAAACAAAATTAGCTGATTGTTCTCACGCGTCTGCTAGTGAGAACTGGGTGAGTGAAAACTAGCACTATAACTCTCCTCTGAAGTATTTGATTGGGTGTGGAGTGTTTGGAGAACAGCCTGAGGTCATGAACAACACTATGATTCTCTGACACTTCCTATCTGCGACGAGTAGTCACTCTCGTCTAGCCAGTAGGCTAAACCAGCATACTGCTGAGATTGCAAACAACAGGAATTCTGCAGATGCTGGAAATTCAAGCAACACACATCAAAGTTGCTGGTGAACGCAGCAGGCCAGGCAGCATCTCTAGGAAGACCCAGAGGATGGGCAAGGGTTATAGTCAGAGGGACAGAGGGAGAAAAAGTATGGTCAGAGGGACAGAGGGAGAAAAAGTATATTCAGAGGGACAGAGGGTCAGGGACTTTTTCTTCCTCTGTCCCTCTGACTATATCCCTTGTCCATCCTCTGGGTTTCCCCCACCCCCCACCTTGTCTTTCTCCCTGGGCCTCCTGTCCCATGATCCTCTCATACCCCTTTGCCAATCACCTGTCCAGCTCTTGGCTCTATCCCTCCCCTTCCTGTCTTCTCCTATCATTTTGGATCTCCCCCTCCCCCTCCCCCTCCCACTTTCCCCTCTTACTAACTCTTCCTTCAGTTAGTCCTGACAAAGGGTCTTGGCCTGAAATGTTGACTGTACCTCTTCCTAGAGACGCTGCCTGGCCTGCTGCGTTCACCAGCAACTTTGATGTGTGCTGCTGAGATACCAGCCTGGTTTAAGTGGACTCCCAAACTGCCTGGCACAAACTCCCAGCATTTTAACTCTCTTTGAGGCAGTTATTTACTGCTTAATTATTGTTTTAAAGGAGAATTTCAAAATCAGGTTTAATCAAAGTTTAGAGTAAAATTTATGATCAGAGTACATACATATCACCACATACAACCCTGAGATACTTTTTCCTGTGGGCATACTTAGCAAATCTATAGAACAGTAATTGTTTTTTGACTGTTCATTATCATTAACATAGGGCATAACATTTATTGGTTTGCCACAGCAGTATAATGCAAAAACATTAAAATCTACACATTTCAAAAGTAAATATATAGTACATAAAAATGAATAATGAGGTCATGTTTGTGGGTTCATGGATCATTCAGAAATCTGATGCAGAGGGGAAGAAGCTGTTCCTAAATCATTCAATATGGGTCTTCAGGCTCCAGTTCCTCAATGGTAGTAACTTGAAGTGGGCAAGTGGGAATGGTGAGAGCGATGCTGGATGGTGCCTTCTTGAAGCGTTGCCTCTTAAGATGTCCTTTGTGGTGGAGAAGGTTGTGCTGGTGTTGGAGCTGGCTGAGTTGGTAATCCTCTGCTGCCTCTAGTGATTCTGTGCATTGAGCATTCCACAGTCAAAAAGCTCTCCACTGTACACCTGCAGGAATTGAGGAACCTATTGAGACTTAAAATCCATTTATCCAAATTGTTTATTTTTTTAAACATGCAAATATAGATGGTAATTAACAATGAGGTTAAAAAGAGCAAGTGCAACATTCAACCAAATTTTTCAGTAGCATAATCTGCTGAGATTTTTATTCTTAAACTCACAGAACAAGTAAAAATATAGTGAGAGAATCCAGGCCAATTAAAAGATGATGCTTATATTGTTTTTCCTTCTGCCATATCAGCAAAACTGAAAGTCTTATGAATGCTCAGAGTTTTAAATTACAGAAATATTCAAGCCAGTAACAGATTAGAGAAAAATAGTGTAAAATGCAGTTTACTGTTTCACTACAATAGGGATTCAAGTGATTTTCACACATTTTGATATCCTGACTTATGGTCTATTCAAATATATTGATGCATTAAATAGCAACAATTTTTTTTTAATTTAAAAAAAATGTACATTTCCACTGGCATATAAACTGTAAACTTTTTAAACAGGTATTTCTTTTAAAAATTATGGTCTGAAGAGGAGAGTCAAACTTTACAAATCTAATGGACTGCTGGTTTGTCCCTTATTCTATCATTGGTAAGCATGAGATCATCCTATAGTTAGCCAATAATGTCCTAACGCCTATTCACCTATAATCCTCCGTGGCTGATGACCTATAGTTGTTCCCAACAGAACTACAAGAAGCTCCTCCTTACATTGACTACCCTGCAAGAAACAAGAACAATAAATTGAGACAACTTGATGCACCATGGAGAATTTAAGCCGTAATATTTGGGAAAAAATGCAAAATTATATGAAGTGTACAAAAGGTAAAATAACATGGATTATCTTTTCTTAGCTTTGGTATACATCGCGAATAAAATGCAAATTAAAATTACTCACGTAGCATTAGAAAGCTCTAGAATTACTAATAAAAAGAGTCAGACTGAGCTGGTATGGCCTTAAATAAAAGAAAGCAATCAGGGAGGATAACATCTGGGGAAATATACACAATCCCTCACTCTGATATGTGATTAACAATTTGACTTGCACATCAACATCTTCACAAAAAGGCCACTAGAGTCTAAATATTTGCAACGAGTTGGTAAATATATGGGGGGAGGAAGAGCAAAGCACAAAAAAGTATATTTGATGCTGCCTAAATGTCAAAATTAAAGCTGACTGATAAAATGTCAGAGATAAATGCAATAAACCCAAGGCCCACAAAATGAAAACAAAAAAAAAACTAAGCTTCCTGTCTCTCTCCATTCGACTTATATATATATAAAAAAGAGAAAAATAAGAGATAACATGAAAGCAGGTGCCTCACACCCTTTTCTTTGAATTGACACAAACACAAACCCACGGCAACATGGACAATAATGATTTAGAGACTTAACCACTGGGCGTTAAGAAACTAGAGCAAATAAGAAAAAAACAAACACAGAACTCACCAGTGCAGATGTAGAACAGGTGAATGTCTCGCCAACCACTTTGTGAGAAAACATTTCTTATAAAGACTCTTGCAGGTGGCAAGCGTTGCAGTAAACCACATCATACAGCTTACCAGGACATAAAGACACAGAAGGCTTCAACACACATACTGAACTCAACAAATGGTGAAAAAAAAACAAATGCCACAAGAGACCTGAACATAGACCCTGAAACCCGCTGCACAGCTCATCATGCAAGCCTTTGCTGGGACTGAAACAGTGAGACATGTCATGAAAAACTGATGATAACAGCACCAAACACCTACCCCCGATAGCTGTGGTGGACAGTGTATTTAATGTCTGCATTCACAGGTTACCATCAGAACAGTTTAAGGTAGAAAGTGGAACGTCCTCTGCCCATTTACAGTGAACTATTTGGACCATGAAGCCGCGTTCTGGGGACAAACATCCAGTCCCCAGGCGAACCTGAACAGCATCCGAAGTAAGGCTTGCATCTTTCAGACATTTTCAAAGTCTATTTGTCATCAACATACAAGGGCTGCAGTGTGTTAATTCAGAAGATGCACAAAAACATCCCCAATAATGTCTCTAAAACATGGAATCCCTGCCACCAAGAAGCATATACATGAGCCCCACCACCTCCAAGTTCCTTTCCAAATCATGCACCAACCGTCCTTACTTCACGAGGTCCTGAAACACCCTGTCTAATCGCACGATGAGAGTAACTGCATCACACAGGGTGAAATTCCGTCAAGAAAGCAAGTGACCACCACTTTAAGAACAATTAGGGACGAGCAGTAATTGCTAGCCTTTTTCAAAGTTCAAAGTAAAAAATATTATCAGAGTACATAATGTAACCACAGACAATCCCGAGATTCTTTTCCTGTGGGCATGCTTAGCAAATCGATAGAACAGTAACGGTAAACAGGATCTGTAACCTGTAAACATCAGGGACTGTAAACTGTAATCAAACTGTGCAAATGCAGATATAAATGCGTAGCCATAAATAATGAGCATGAAATAACAAGATGAAAGAGTCCCTAAATGAGTGTAGTTATCCCCTTTTGTTCAAGAGCTCGGTAGTAACTGTTCTTGAACCTGGTGGTGCGAGTCCTGAGACACCTGTACCTACTACCTGATGGCAGCAGCGAGAAAAGAGTATGACCTGCCTGGTGAGGATCTTTGATAATAGATGCTGCTTTTTCATGGCAACATTTCATGTAGATGTGCTCAATGGTTGGGGGAGTTTTGTCACTGATATATTGGGCCGAAACCACTACCTTTTGTAGCATTTTCCACTCAAGGGCATTGCTTTTCCCATACCAGGCCATAATGCAGCCAGTCAGCACACTTTCCACCACACAACTATAGAAGTTTGCCAAGGTTTTTGATGACACATCAGATGTCCGCAGACTCGCGAGGAAGTAGAGGTACCGCTGTTCTTTCTTCACAATTACATTATTTGATGGGTCCAGGACAGATCCTCTGAGATAGTGACACTCAGGAATTTAAAGTTGCTGACCCTCTCCACCTCTGATCTTCCAATGATTACTGGCTCATGGACCTCTGGTTTCCCTTTCCTGAAATCTACTATCAATGATTGTCACAGGAAACATAAAACAAGTGTCATTACTCTTAAAGATGTGATATTCATGTTTAAATGATGAGAAGGGGAGTTGTCGGGCCTAGTCTGTTTAGGATTCTTTAACACCAGATCAAGCTTTTAGCTTAGAGTAGACAGGATCAGGAATGCTCCCTTTTCTCTGCAGTTGTTGTGACCTTTCTTCACCTGTCACCCATTCCAAAATCCTTTTTGGGATTCACCTTTAGGCTGATCCTAGTGAAGCAAGTAACCTGATATTCAGCTTCTTCATTGTGCACAAACAAGCTCAGATAATCTAAAAACGCAAACACGAGGAAATCTGCTGGAAATTCAGGCAACACACACAAAAAATGCTGGTGAACGCAGCAGGCCAGGCAGCATCTATAGGAAGAGGTACAGTTGACGTTTCAGGCCGAGATCCTTTGTCAGGGGGTCTCGGCCTGAAACATCGACTACCTGTTCCTATAGATGCTGCCTGGCCTGCTGCATTCACCGGCAGTTTTTGAGTGTGTTGCTCAGATAATCTAACCTGTTACTGGGAACATGGTTTGTGATCTTCCTCCATCAGCGGGTATGGAAGGGGAGATTGTTCTTCATTCTAGGTGGAGGAGGGAGACTAGAAAAGCCAAACCATTTCTGTAGAACCTCATAATAGTACACTTACACTGTGATGTGAGAAGAGTTAAAACGTCAAATCAATATTGACACTGCTCTAAATGAGGCCTTGTTAGTTTGATTCCTTCATTGTATGATGTCTGAGGTTAAGCTTTTCTTGCTCATGTGCATAGACAGCGGTAAGTGACTGGAAGACACTTGTATATCTAACTGTTGAATGAAAATTCAACATATATTTAAAGGAAGACAATCAAAGTGTGAAATTAACCAAATAAAAGGGTTACACAGACTGAAACTTGGAGGAGGTGAATGGTTCTAACTTTGCCGCTGCAACCATGTGATCTGCTGTAAGGACGAGAACACAGCGTACTTTCTTTTGTGATCAGTTTCAAGAATAAATTATATTTTGACAGGATGCATTGTGTTTGTGTATTTTTTAATTTTTACTGTATCCAATGAAGTTATTTACTGTTAGAGTCAAGGTGGGGATAAGGGCAAGTTCTGATTGGCTGCTTTCCACGGCCACCTGCTATGCTGGACTTTTCACTGTTTCAGGTCAGAGTGCTGCTCTCGGGTCAAGAAAATCACAGGTGACAAGCAAAAATAAATGTGCCAAAAGCATAATATCGCGTATTTCACTGGCCAATGTCCGAATCCATTGTCGTCCATTGATTTATTATGTCTTGTCACCATGTTGTTGTCAACTTTTACACAAACATTGCGGCAGGAGGGCAAAAATAGCTCTAGAGAGAAAATAACTGATCATTTGAATGTAGGGCTTTACGGGGATTTGGAGCAGGTTGACGGTTACATTATTAACATTAGCATTTGGGTGCCCCTGTAGTTGGAATCTGGAGCAAATTCATGCAAACAAAATGGATTAATTAGTCACTTATACTTTAGGTAATTGTTTTTTCTCTTTAAATTGAGAGCTTTGGCATTTACTTGACACTAATTAAGTTCAGGAGTCCTAATTGATTTTTTTATCCACTCAAAGATTCCTGATCAGAACCAAACCAAGCCAAACATTTACATTCTAAGGTAGCTGGGAAAAGCATTGGTACCCTTTATTCAAATCCAGTAACCACAGGGAAAACATCAAAAATTACTACTGCTTGTTCTGTAGCAAATTTCTTTAAAATGGCCAAGATCAGCCTTTTTTTGTTCTCTGAATAACATTAGTTGAATTTGAACCAAAAAAAACTCATAAAAGGCAGGGAATGCAGCCTTGATGTTAATAGAGAGTTTCTTTGTTTTCCAGATCATTGATTCTAGTTACATGTCCCAACCACAGCCAGTTATCAAGTAAGTTTTTTTTCTTTTTCTAGCATACTGAGGTCATGGTTATTAGGAAACTATATCGACTGAATGGAGCTCTCTGTAAGATGCCTTGAGACCATTAATCTATGCTGCTTATTTAGATAATTCAATGAATTTTCTGGAATAAGACCTTTTACATGTTCGAAATTTTCTTCTTCCTTTAGTTTAATTGTGCATTGGGAAGATTTTGCTGTTCAGGGTGCTCAGGGTGATGGGAATGATGATGCTCTGTGAAGTACTAAGACACAAATGAGAAAGTAGTTACGGATCAGTGTAACATTTTCATGTAAAGTAGATTGTTAAGTTAATTCTGAGAAAATTCTGTTTCCAGAAAAGTGAAGCCATTGGCTTGAGGTTTTTAAAAAAAAGCATGTTTGTAGCATTTCAATATTCATCTTTCAGCAGAGGTCTGCAAGGTAATAACTTGTGGAGATTACATTGGGAAGGCAACTGGTAACACACCTCTCAGCCTTATTCACAAGAATATCTTTGTGTGTGGGTAATGAAGCTGGGGGCACCCACCTCACGTTCGCCACTGTCCTTGCAGCCATTTCAAACAGGAGTAGCATAAACCCTCCTTCCAGCACTTGGTAAATGGGTGTCCCTTTATGGCTGGAGGCTCCATTTCAATTTGTGAATTTCAGTAGGTCGGCAAGTATGAGTCAGTACAGCAATTTACTAGAACTTATTGAGTATTCTGGGAAACATGGATTCACGTGTGCTGCAGCAACACTTCATATGTAATTGGTGAGTCTTGTGTCTGGGCTTGCATGCCATTTGAAGAGTGATCTAAAGCTATAGAACGTAAGTAAAGCTATGTGCCTGGGATTACCTGTGGACCTCTGCAAATTAACACTGGAAGCTAGAGAAGCCAGGTCTGGCTGAATTACTTATGGTCTAGAGATTCAACCACTCCTAGTTAGGAGCATTAAATCAACCCTGTACAGTTAACCCTCATCTATTTATTTCAGCACTGTTCAGAGTCGCAAAAAGATCCCAGTAAAAGCACTCTTTATTTTCCTTGTTACAGTTCACAATCATTGCTGTAGTGTCTTATACTTGCCAGCCTAGTCACTAATTGCCGTGAGGGCTCGGGACAACTATTTACCAAGCACCGCAAGAAGGGTTTATACCATTGCAGTTTGAAGCTGGTGCAAGGATAGTGATAGCGATACAGGTGAGGGAGGTTGCTTCTAGCTTTATTACAGACACATGCAAAAATATTCCAGTGAATAGTTTGGGAGGTGTCCTGGGACTGGTTGATTGTTTCTTCTGAAACCATGCAATGATGAAGATAAGAAGAAGGACATGGTAATGAAAGAATATGGTCCCTGTTAAGTGGCAGAGATGAGTCTGAGATTTAGAAAAAGGAACTGTAGATGAAATCGCTAACAGAGCTGAATCTCCTTACACCTGTAAGCATTGTAGAAAGGAATTTCTGGATTCCATTTGATTTGTCATGATTACTGCTTTGAAAACACACACACACACACACACACACACACACACACACACACACACACACAAGGGATTCTGCAGATGCTGGAAATCCAGAGTAGCAGATCGGGCAGCATCTATGGAAAGGAATAAACACTCAGTGTCTCGGGCTTCATTCGGACTCATTTCTTGCTTCCACTTGATTTGTTATGATTAATGCTTTGAAACCTTACCCACATACATACATGAATGCAAGAGATTCAGATGCTGGAAATCTTGATCAACAGCCACAAAATGCTGGGGGAACTAAGCAAGACAGGCAGCATCTATGAAAGGGAATAGTAAATCGATATATTGATTGTTTATTCACTTCTATAGATGCACCTGATGAAGGGGAAATTCAAAGGTGAATTAATATTTTTGAATAATTAGTGAATTTCTTTTACTGGTGTGACATTTCTGTTAATTACATTTTCTTTCAGCCATCAACCTGTTCTTGTCCATGTCTCCTTGACAGAATCTGTCACACCCATATGCCAAAGTCATCAGCCTCTTTTTAATTTGGGTACAGTGAGTCTCATCATCCGCCAGAGCATGGCTTTCATTTGCCATTGGGTAGCCATCTTGGATGACAGCAGTTTCAAGGTCCCGAGGTATCTACTTGTACCTAGCTCGTTTCTGTCATTGGAGTAGTATACCACTGTTTCTGCTGAAACTATCTCTTTCATTCATTGGATTCCTTGTTCGTGGATGCCCGTCAGCATGACTCGATATCTTTTCTTGTGAGTGAAAGTATTTTCCCTTCAACAGGATCGCAACCTTGTTGTGGTTTGGAGGCTTGCGTGCCTCAATGACTGAGAGGGCAATGCTGGCTGGAGTCAGGGCTTAATGCTTTGGCACTTGGTAAGGCCACCCATGCCTAACAGGTCGTAGAGTCTAAGAGTGGTCCACTGGTCCCCCCTGAACACCACCAGAGATGGAGGACCTTCATTGCCGCCCTAAATATCAGCAGCATAATGGGCAGTAAGTGAGTAAGAAGATATTTTCAGTTGCCTCTGTAGACATTAGAAACAATTACTCACTGTCAAGCTCGGCACTTCAAAATACATTCAGGCATGCAGCGTTCTGTTTCCTCATAGAATAGTTTATCTTCAGCACCTTTTTCAGTACAGAGGCTTAGCTAGTCTGGCCTATTTGCACACACACACACAGCTTGACACCCAAGGGGCAGGAGTGTCTATTGATGTAATGATCTCTGTCTCTATCTTTTAAGTTCAGTTTTCAATTTCTGTTTGACAGCTATTGGAACACGTTTGAACAATGTGCAACTGGCTTCTTGCTGTCATCCAGATGGTATTTTTCCTCTGGCTTTCCAGTTTCTTAAAACACATCTGCCAAATTTCTAACCTGTATTTCTTTTCAATGATAGACCTTGACTCTACTGGAATCAGTTCTCAGTTCCACTTTCTGGGTCACACAGTAAGCAAGGATAGTTCTTTTCAAGTGATACAAATTGCTTTATATTTTCCATTTTCATTATCAGCCTGGTACTACATCATACAGTTGTATATTGTACCTGCATTTCTCTTTAAGATCCAAGATCAGCTTTATTTATCACATGTACATCTAAACATACAGTGAAGTGCTTTGTTTGCATTAACAAGCAACATATCCAAGATTACGCTGGGGGCAACATTAGCACACTCACAATGCTCAGCAAAACAACACAGAGCACAATAAAACAAAGTAGAACACAACAAACACCAAAACAACAACAGCAAGACAAGCCCCATTCCTCCCTACGCAACCACCCATCCACGCACGTAGCCCGCCATCCCCAGGACAGGCCATCTTCAGCTCCAGTTTCCTGTGGCTCTGGCTCGGGCTCACAGACACTGGGCCTTTGACCTCCCAGTGGCTCAGGCTCAGGCTCAGGCTCACAAACACTGGGCCTTCGATTTCCCCTGTGGCTCAGGCTCAGGCTCACAGACACTGGGCTTTCGATTTCCCAAGTGGACTCATTGAGATTCATAGACCTGTGGCTCCAGCCATTGGACCTCAACTTCCGAACTTCTGATCCACCCTCTGGCTTTAAACTTCTGCATTCAACCCAGTGGGCCAGTCAGCAAACACTAGGCCTCAAATGCTGGACTTGCCAATGACAGGACCTTTACACTAGGCCTCTAACTCCAGTCTTGTCAACTCATGTATCAGGGGGCCACTGGCGCTTGTTCCTCCTGCCCACACTGAACTCTGACAACTTGCTGACCCTGAGGGAGCCACCAGCCCTCATCCACATTGATCTGCCAGCCCGACATCCGACCACAGATGTCCCACACCCATGTCACTGGCCTTCTAATTAGAGGCTTAGACTTCAGCTTCACCTCTAGTTTTCTCACATCCCCGTACCCGTCCTTAAATGCTAACATGATACATTAACTCCCCTCTCTGTCCCCAAAACCATTCTTACGAACCTAAAACAATGTCAAAAACAACTAAATATGAGCTACGATTTCAACAGAGACCGCAGCACGGCATCATCTTGATTGGAAAGGTCTTAAGGTTTATTAAAAAGTTCTGAGGAACGATGTTATGTTTAGAACTGTCCAGGTAGAACTGCAACTCCCTTCCTTCTACTTCAGCCAAGCTGTCTGGTAGATTTGCCTCTCTCCTTAGGTTCAATGACATGACTTTGATCTTGTTATACTCCCCCTCAGACATCATGCAATAAATGTAGTCAGGTTACACAATGCTGCGAGCTGCCCTACCTGCTACTCGTCTCATCCTTCTGCACTGGGATGAAGAGTGGTTCATCTTCTTGTACTTATTGCTTCTTCCTTCCTCCAATCATGCTGTTTACGTCAATATTGCATAATTACACACTTGCTGCCCTTTGTTGCTGTTTCACTGCATTGAAGCTGTGAGCACGCTATGATGGCTCCTAAGGGATGGCAACGTTTGCAGGCTACCCCCAGAACATCCTCCACCTCTGTTGACGCAAATGACGCATTTCACTGTATATTACAATGTTTTGATGTGTATGTGACAAAATGAGGCTAACCTCTAAAGATTGTTTTTGACTGTCAAACCGTCCAGTGATGGCTTTGGACAGTTCTGTTGCCCTACAGGAGTCAACACGTTCTGTTTCCATCAATAGACACTTTCCCACTTCTGCTTCTTGAATTCCGCATGCAATCCTGTCAACGATCAGAATTCCTTCAGATCTCAAGAGTTCAATTTCCTGCCAGTCAGTTCAAGTACCATACTCTGCAAAAGTCTTGGGCACATATATATAGCGAGGGTGCCTAAGACCTTTGCACAGTACTGCATTTGTCAATGTGGAGCGGAGAGCGAGTGCGTAAATCTGGCAAGAGCAAAAGATGCTGGGAAAGATGAGAGTGGAGCACCATGGGTGGAGTGTGGAACAGATGGGAGAGAAGGAATGCCCTCAGACACCAGGCAAGGTCATTTGATTCCAAACAATTGGTTGATTGATCATTACAGAATGTCTCTCTGGTGCTTCCTGCTCCCTCCCCACTCCCTTCCCCTTTTCCAAATATGATTCCCCTCTCCCTGCCCCCTTCCCACAATAGAGACCCATATCAGAATCAGGTTTATCATCAATCACATATGCCATGAAATTTGTTCTTTTTGCAGCAGCAGTACAGTGTAATACATTAAAATTACTACAGTTATTGCAAAAAAAAGGTACAAATATATAACTAGGGTGCCTAAGCCTTTGCACAGTACTAAATGTATCAAATACCACCCGATTTACTCAATTAAATTGATTCTGCCAACCATCTCATTGCTTGGAAAACGCAGTGATTGTAATGGCTTTGAGAATATCTTCCAACATCTCATTTGTACATTGGATTGTTTGATATGGCTCTCTGCCTTAGTAAACAACCAGAGGCAATTTTGTTTTTCAGTCTTGTTTTCACTTTGTAAGACATTGCCAACCTAATAATGATTTTTCCTTCTCCATTTGACTCCATTCATTTATGATTTACTTGTCTCAAGAGTCAAGCTGGTGCAACAGCATATCTGCTCCATGCTGCAATGTGTCATCATCATCATCATCAGGTGCCGTGCCCAGTTTGAGCTTTGACTGCCATGGCCCACACACTCCTGTTTCGGGTCAAGTGGATCAATTCATTGGTATTCATTTCCAGTTCTCTGGCCGCTGTCTCCATCATCATTTGTCTTTGCCTTCCTCTTGTTTTCTTCCCTTCAATCTTTCCCATAATTACCGTGCATTCTAACTCCTCTTTCCTAATCACATCTCCAATGAAGTTATGTTGCCTTTTCATGATCTCATACATTATTTCTCTTTTTGAGCTTGCTCTGTTCATGACACAGAGCCAACATCTGATATGTGAAAGCAGATGGAGATAGAAAAGCATTCTGAAGGTGTTCCATGGATGGAGATCGTGGTGAAGGCAGGTATTACACCAGCCATCCTTGGGTGTATTCAACGCAAACCTTTGAAAGGAGCTCATTAAGAAATTTATTGAGGACTGAGCACTTGGAACTCTTGGCTTCTTTAGTATTAGTTTTGTCTCCATCTGATCCACAGCGTCCCAGTTTTTGCACAAAAGCCTAGGATGAGTGAGAGCAGGTTTAGAAAAGATCCAACAGAGTGATTGTGATGTTAAGACAGTGCAGCTCAGTGGATAGGCTGGAGAAGCTGGAGTTCCTCGCTAATCAGAGACTGGGAGGATTTGGATAGCTCTTTAAAAATGTGAAGGATTTAGATGCAGTACATGAAGGGCAACTGCTGCCAATAATTTCCTTTGGATTAAAACTGATGGCTGAAGAGCCGGATGTAACATGGGGAAAGGTATTTTTATTTCCTTACCACAATGCAGAAAGTTATTGAGCTCTCTGCAACAATTCCATCTCCCAACAGAGCAATTCCATCAACCCAACCCTGCTTTCCATGTTCCTTGGCCTCCCTGCAATGAATTTTCTCACATGCCCATAAACTAGCTTTCGATTGGTATTTACCTACAGTGGGGGGTAATTTACAGTGGGCAATAAAATTGCTAACACATCCTTGAGGTATTGGGGAAGCCAAAGCATTCTGCAGAACTCTGCATGATAACAGAATGTGCAAACTCTATTCAAACAGCACACAAGTTATGGATCCAACTCAAGACCCTAGAACTGGCACACAGCACTTCTAATTGCCATGCCATCTCTTTAAGCAATGAGTGATTTAGGCGTATAATATGAGAACACTTTTTTTTCGTAATTTTCATGAGGGTACATGGAAGAGAAAGCCTGGTAGAGATAAGGGGACAGACTGCACCAGTTGGATTAAACTGTACTGAGTGCCTGAAGAGTAGTTGCTCCATAATAGTTTCCAAATGCATTATTATGGATAGAGAAATTTAATAGTTTGCCTAAACAATACTATGAAGTAAAATTACCAAATCTGGAAACCTGCACCATGTCCCTTTTTCCTCTCTAGCCTCTCTTTCTTTCTAAGCAGAGATTCTTAGAATTCTGCACTGCAGATTTCATTCTGTTGAATGCTGGCGCCACAACATTTAAACTGAAGAATCCACAATCACATGTTCTGAGTAATCATCAACCCTTTCTGCAGCGTTAGCCTTTCCTCCTGCTAATCAGATTTAGTTAGAACACTGCAGCACAAAGAACCTTTTGGCCCGTCTGATTATAGATTAATTTGCCCAGGTGGGATGATCATGTGCAGGATGCTGCTTTCTCCTTGTGCATTATACTGTCTTTCATTATGGCCCTGAGCCAGCTCTTATCTTACACAAATCTGACAAAATACTATTTGCCCCCAAGGGACTGGGGAAATCTCAGGTTTAAGAAGAGCACTGTAACAAAGGGAAACACATACAATTAGATCAATCACAGTGATTAAACAGGAATGTTTGATTTTCATAGTTAGTGCCCTGGGGCTAAGTCTTCAATGTTGCCAATTTAAACAGCTTTGTCTCAATGAAAAATAGTATTTTACAAACTCGTTTATCTTTTCAGGAAAAGGATAAACTAAAGAGCTCTCCCATATTGCCATAATATGTAATGATATGATGTT
Organism: Mobula hypostoma; assembly: GCF_963921235.1. Taxonomy (NCBI): domain Eukaryota; kingdom Metazoa; phylum Chordata; class Chondrichthyes; order Myliobatiformes; family Myliobatidae; genus Mobula; species Mobula hypostoma. Next base: position 38,399,725 of record NC_086103.1, read on the forward strand.
TCACCACATTTACTCTCATTATTATCTTTTTGTGAAAAATTAATAATACTTTCAAAAGTGCTGGAAAATGAATAAAATCTCAAGAGGTGAGTGTTTTATTCACTCAAGCCTATTCGGCTATTCAGTTAAGTTGTGGTTGCTCTTATCCAGTAGCCAGCCAAGTCTCGGAATAGCCTCATCACACAAAAAAAGGTTCTGTTTGATTTAGTATTTATAGGAATGGAAAATGCTGTTAAGCAGTACTATTTTCTGCAGTGTGGCCTCAGTAAACCTCGCAACCAGTCACCATGAATAGATTAATTAGATATTACAGTTAAACAAAAGTTGCCGTGTTATATTGGGAAGTGTGAAAACCCCAAAAAAACATCAGCAAAGAAAACACCAATACAGAAAACTAATCAGCATAAAATAGGCCAGTAATTCCCTCACATCACATGACATTTTTGTTTTCTTCTGTTACCTTTTCTATGCACAATATTCCATGGAGTTTATGAAGTGCTTGGTAAAATACTACATTTTCTAAAGACACAAGAAATCCTTCCTCCAATGACCATCTCATTGTTTTCCAATTACAGTGATGATATGTGTACCTCACCCGGTTCTCACACCCATCACTCTGCTCTTCCATTCCCATGAAGCTTACACCACTTAGTTCTACTTTCCTCGAAGAGGACCACAACCTTCTCATAGCGTTTGGAGACTTGCATGCCTCAATGATCCAGAGAGCCCTGTTGGGTGGAATCAGGGCTTTATGCTTTGGTTCTTTGTAGGGTCACCCATGCCAAACAGGTCAAAGGGTAGAGGCCAGACTAAGAGTGGTCCACCAGTCCTCTCGGTTTAGGGGTTCAGCTCAGGGCAAACAACCCTGACTAGTAAAAAGAAATTGTTATGGAAACACCAATGAAGAATCCTTAAAGGACCTTCATTGCCACCCTAAATGGTCAGCAGCGTAATGGGCAATAAGTTTTACTTTGTCTCTCCTCAAACCTGTATCCCTTTGCACTTTGCTGCAGGTAGCATAAAGAAACTTTTGGGTAAACTGCCCAGTGAAATTCTCTGTTACAAGAAAATAACTTTTGTGAAGGATGGCACTAGATTTTGGACTTTTATTTTTGGCTTTTTAATACAGATGAGGCTCAAGAATTTGAAATCTCCTGTTGACTGATTAGTGCGGTTTCAAGGAATTAGGTCAGAAGAGCTGTGACCCATTCTGAGCAGCTGCAGATCTAAAGCATAGAGACCATAAAGGTTATTTCAAAATAACCTTTTTCATTCAAAAGGGAAAGGTTAATAGTAAACTTTATGATTAAATAGATAGTATTGTGAAATAAGTGGAAGAAGATAAGCAAAAGCCTCTGAGAGGACTAATACACATAGATAGTTTGTAATAAATAAATAGCATTGTTTGATAAAGTATAGATGAGCTCAAATCTGGATTCTGTGCATACAAATCCTGAACTGTGACAGGCTCAGCTGAAAAAAATAGTTTAAAAAGCACCGCCTAGAATTTTCTGCTTGTGGCTGAGATGCCTGACCCTCTTCTGTAAAACCAGACACAGGTGATTGACCACGGGCCTGACTTTGTAGTCAAGAATCAGGCAAACATACTGCAGATACACCAGAGTAATAGCTGGCTATTGGTATGAGCAGACATTGAAAAGTTCTAAGTTAGAAGTAAATTTATTATCAAAGTATACATATGTCACCATATTGTACTGTAAGATTCACTTTCTTGTGGGCATTCACAGACAATACAAAGAAACACAATAGAATCAATAAACACAAAATGATGGAGGATCTCAGCAGTCCAGGCAGCATCAATGGAACAAAGTACAGTCGACGTTTCGGGCCAAAACCCTTCAGCGGAGCTGGGAAAAAAAAGCTGAGAAGTAGATTTGAAAGGTGGGGGGAAGGGAGAGAGATAACCCAGGCAATAGGTGAAACTTGGAGAGGGTGGGATGAAGCAAAGCGCTAGGAAGTTGATTAGTGAAAGAGACAGAAGACCATGCAAGAAAGAAAAAGGGGGGAGGAGCACCAGAGGAAGGCGATGGGCAGGCAAGGAGATAACAAGAGGGAGGGACAAGGGGATGGGAAATGGTGAAGGGGTCAGAGTGGAGGCTTTACTGGAAGTTTGAGAAGTCAATGTTCATGCCATAGGTTGGAGGCTACCCAAACGGAATATAAGGTGTTGTTCCTCCAACCTAAGTGTGGCCTCATCACAAATCAGTAAAAACGTACATGACAAATACAGACAAACAACCAATGTGCAAAAGAGAACAAACTGTGAAAATACAAAAAAGAGAAAAAAAAGTAATAAATAAATAAATAAATAAATAAATTAGCAAGCAAGCAACAAATATTGAGAACATGAGTTGTAGAGTCATTTAAAGTGAGTCCATAGTTGTGGATTCAGTTCACTGTTGGGGTGAGTATAGTTATCCCCCCTGGATTCAAGAGCCTGATAGAAATTTTTAAAAGTTGTGGCCAATTTCTGCAAAACAAGTGAGTTGAAAAGGTGAGATAATGGAAGTTTATAAAATGCTGAGATGTTTCGAAGAAGCAGACAGATATAAACTATTTTTCCTGGCAACAGAAATGAGTGAAAATTTACACTTAACGAGTAGTCAAAAGATGATGCAAGCTGATTGTATAAATAATTTTTAAAGGGACTGGATGAAGAATAAAGAACTCATTGGATTCTCACTGAAAAGCTGGAGCTCATTACTAAGCATAACTGTTCTTTCAAGAATCGAGTGGCGGCATGACTAGAGTGCTGTGTCCAGATCTGGGCACCACATTGCAGGAAAGGTGTAATTGCCATTACATTGGGAAGGGTCCAGAAGAGATTTATAAAGATATTGCTGGGGCTGGAAAGTTAAAAACATAAAAAACATAGAACACCTACAGCTCAATACAGGCCCTTCGGCCCACAATGCTGTGCTAAGCATGTACTTAATTTAGAAATTACCTAGGGTTACCCATGGCTTTCTATTTTTCTAAGCTCCATGTACCTATCCAGGAGTCTCTTAAAAGACCCTATCGTATCCACATTCACCACTGTCGCCGTAAGCCGATTCTACGCACTCACCACTCTCTGGGTAAAAAATCATATCCGGCATCTCCTCTGTACCTACTTCCAAGCACCTTAAAACTGTGCCCTCTCACGTTAGCCATTTCAGCCCTGGGAAAAAGCCTCTGACTGTCCACATGATCAATGCCTCATTGGAGTTAAGGTGAAAGAACTGATGATTTAAGGTATTTTTTAATGGAACAGAGGAGGCTGAAAGAAGTTAGAACTATTTAAAAATTATAAGAGGTTTAGGTACAGTAAATAGGAAAGATTTTTAACAAACATTTTAAAAAAACAGGATGCAGCTGTTTAAAGCAATAGCTAGAAAGATTAGTGGGGAAATAAAGAAAGACTGCTTCACCCAGGAAAAGTTGGAAGTGTGGAATTCATAGCTTGAAAGACTGGAGGGTCAGAAACTACCAAACAACAGTCAGATGTGTCCCTGAAGAGCAATAGTTGGATGTACACTCGAAGGTCTGTGAAATGCAGGAATGTGGACTAGGTGATGAAGCATTGGATGGCTCTGGGTTTGTACTTGCTGAAATTTAGAAGAATGAGAGGGGATCTCGTTGAAACCTATCAATTGTTGAAAAGGCTAGTTAGGGTAGATATTGAGAGCATGTTTCCTGAAGTGGGGGAGTCTAGGACCAGAAGGGACAGCCTCAGAGTAGAGGGATTCCATTTAGCATGGAGATGAGGAGGAATTTCATGAGCCAGAGGGTGGTGAATCTCTGGAACTTGTTGTCACAGGTGGCTGTGGAATCCAGGTCATGGAGTCTATTTAAGGCAGAGGTTGATAGATCCTTGGTAAATCAGGGCATGAAAGGTTACATGGAGAAAGCAAGAGAACGGGGTTGAGAGAGAAATGCATCAGCCATAATAGAATGGGCAGAGCACACTTGATGGGCTGAATGGCCTAATTCTGCTCCAATGTCCTATGGTCTTATGGTGATGGAAGTAGAATTAGTCTGGAGAGCTCTTTCTTAACAAGTAGTGTTATCTGGGGTAGAAAAGCTTCTATATATTGTGTATTTTCTGTGATTCTATTATTTTATGAATGGGCCAAACAGCCTTCACTGCACTGATGTTTCTTCAGTACTGATTGTCTACTAATGAAAATAGATCTTCATACGACATAAAGCAAAGGAGAGTCTACAGAATACACAGCAGCAAAGTTATCCGAGCTGCTGCCCCAGCTCCTGAGGTGGGCTCTGTCCTGACCTCCAACGAGGTGAGTACATCTTCTCCCTGTGTCTGTGTGGATTATCTCAGGTTCCCCAGTTTCCTCCCACGTGTGTGCAGGCTGGTAATGGAAAATTATCAAAAACAGTCAGGCAGTAGCACTTGGCAGTGTTGTGGAAGGAAAATTCAACGTGCAAATTGCAAGCCTTCCCACAGTGGCTAGAGTTCATTCGCCAGGTGGAAGATGGAGCACACTCTGCACCCCTGGTCACATGGCACACAGAGAAGCTTGGAACTCCACCTCGAGAAAGCTAATCCTTGGACCTCATGCAAAAAATATCACATGGAATTAACAACTGTGTGTCAACTATAAGTTTTGGTAATCATGTTTTACTTTATTTTCAGAACCACTTTTTCAAAACTTATCTGAAAAGGGCAAAGACTGAATAGTACAATAAGTGGTAACAGTCAGGGGCACCAACAAATGTATTACATCATTGATTGCGTGGTTGTGATGTGACACAGATTATAGCAGTCAACGTGAGCTCCAATAACTGAACAGACAATGACAGAATTTAGCAGCAGAATGAATTCTCTTTGTCTAGAAAATCATCACGTTGACTTTGACCATTCACTTTCAGTTTGCAATTCAGAACAAGATCCAAACCACACTGTGCCCATCATAGTTAAAAACCTAAAATGTACCAGAAAGTCCCCTGTTTCATTATACTGAAAAAATATGTCATTTACTAGATCTTCCCATCTCTTATTCTGAGAATTAAAAATTTAAAAAAAACAAATGGACATTTTCAAACCTCATTGTTCATTGCTGACACAAACCATGCTCCACCTCTCCCTCACTATGGTTTGAAAAGCTTAGGTATAGAGCCACAAATGAATAATGGCAACTGAAAGTCAAAAATAGTTCATTCTGGTTTCTACAGCATCAAGCTTTGCTAATAATAGAGATCTTTCCTTAGACAGCTGACATACAGGACAGAAATATGACAAATCATGGTAAATGCTGCAATTTTTTAATTCTGTTCATTCTGAGTCAAAAATATAAAGAAGGCTATATTCCTCATTGCTTACCTTAGTGAAAGCAATAATGTCTTCACACATTGCTGGAGATTCTTTTGTAATAAGCAGATCAATATTATGGTCACTGACGGACCATTCGGGATGCAATGTTAACTTGATAATACTTTGAAGTAGGCAACAATGGCTGTCAAACTGTTGAAAAGTGTCTTCACACTGGAAGCTATATTCCTCAGCACCTTTTACCACATTGTGGGGAAGATACTTCCTGTGTGAATGTTTATTTCTGGGAAGAAATGGGTGAACAGTACATACGTTGCAAACAATTTATCATCACTAATGAAAGTGGTAGGAAAAAAGGGACAGTTTTTTTTAACTTCAAACAGAAGTAATGAAACAAATTCTTCAAGAAAATAATCCCTGTTTTGTCCCCCACCAAATGTTGTTTAAACTTTCATCTAGATGTAAGTGTGAAATTTCAAATAAGATGAAATTACCTTTATTTGATGGGAAAACAAGCTGCATAAACACTAAATATTTGTTACGTTTTTCTTAATCCTTGAGTAGCATCAATAATTTTTTGACCCAGTCTCCCCCTGCCACTCCATCAATGCAGTTAGAATGTATTGTTTTAAAGCTTTGTTGTATTGATGTGACATGTCTCTGACTGAATAACACCAGGCCTGACTACACTTAACAGTAATTACTGGGGAGTGAGGCAATTACACCTGATCCCGTCTCTTTCCATTACATCCTGAGCTCTAGTTCATGTACCGGGTCACAGTCATTGTCCTTTGCTTTCTGAGGCTTTTTATTTTCTGGTACTAAAATTTCCTCTTTCAGCTGGGTTTAAAGAGCTTCACCCTAAGTTGCTAGTGGGAGCACGCCTGTTTCACAAAAGAGCCGAGAGGTTCTTGAAGTTGCAGCTAAATTAAAAATCTCTGAAAAGCCACGAGGATCTTTTGTAGGAGAGAATGTAACACTGTTTGGTATCAAAGAGCAGAAGAGGCATTTCTTTGTTTTTTTCTAGCAGCTCTTGATACCAAATGTGGAAGCAATATTGGGGCTGATAGACCACTTCAAATTCACAGATCCAAACAAATCTGGCATTTGGTATGTGTAGGATAGAAAGAGGCTGCAGAGGATTGTAGTCTCAGCCAGCTCCATCCTTATGGGCACTTTCCTCTCCACCGAGTACAGTTTCAAGAGGCAGTGCCTCAATAAATCAGCATCCATCATTGACCCTCATCTTCCAAGACATGCCATCTCCTCGTTAGTACCATCAGAAAGGAACTATGAGCCTGAAGACCCACACTCAACATTTTATGAACAACTCCTTCCCCTCTGACATCAGATTTCAGAACAGTCCATGAACCCATTAACACAACTCCTCGCATGCAGTACTGTGTAAAACTCTTAAGCACTCTAAATTTTTAATATTTTGAATGTGTTATGTGTTTATTTTTTGTCTTCTGCCTTAGTATGTCAGTAGAAAAGAGCAAATTTTAGATTTCCAAACCTTCATTTTCCAAAAAATTAAATGCTCCAGAGAATTCTTTATTTTGTTAAATAAAAACTTGATTACTTTGTAGGTATATAGCCCTGTGCATGTTTATACAAAGATAACAAATAGGTGCTAATGAGCAGTGACATAATGAATTGAATGAACTAAACTGATTAACTGAAACAGAAATGGGTGTAGAAGGAATCAAACTGGGTAAAGGACAACCAAACTAAAAGGCGAGGATGTGGCAGATATGACAATTTAACCTTCATAACATCAAATCTTACACCAGGGAAAGAGTGAGCATAGCAACAAGACACAAGGTGGTCATCCTGCATCAGCCAGGTTTCTCCCAAGCAGAAGTTTTGCAGCAGAAGGAGTTTCAATATGTGCTGTCCAAGCTCTTTTGAAGAAGCACAAAGAAACGGACAAAGTTGAGGACCAGAAATGCAGAGCTTGGCCACGGAAACTGAGTGCAGCAGTTTCTTCTGCACCTTCTAAATTGGAAGAAGTCCAGCACTGTTGTCAGCTCTGAACTCTCAAAAGCCACCAGAACCCAAATACACCCCGCTATAACCTGGAGAAGTCTTGTCAGAAGTGGTCTTCATGGAAGAATTGCTGCCAAGGATTTCCTGGTGGTGGCTGATGGAGTAACAGCAATCTGCCGTTGCTCCAACTCTAATTATCTTACTATTTCCAACCTGTCTTGAAGCTTTTTTAAGTGTGATATTCTTTCATTATGGATATAAGGAGGGCCAGAGGTACTAAAAAGGATGATTCCCCTGCTTCTTTGGATTCTATTATGGATTTGCTGCAAAGTCATACACGAGAAGCCTCTGAGAAGTTTCAACAATTCAGCTCTGAATTTAAACAAATAGATGGTAAATTGGATTCTATTCAACAAACTTTTAATGAGCACGATAAACGTATTGAAAAAAACGAAGAAATTTTGTCATCTCTGGAAACGGAAGTGGATGAATTGCAGAAGCTTTGTGAAAAGCAATCGAAGTCCAACGAAAAGTTAAGACAGAAGATTATCAACCTAGAAAGTAGAAGTAGAAGAAACAACCTATGGGTTCTGGGTATCGAAGAATTAATTGAAGGTAATCTTCCTATGGAGTTTTTTGCAAACTTTTTGCAAAAGTTATTTCTGGAGATTTTGACGTCTGTGCCTATGATCAATCGAGTTCACAGATGTCCTGCGTTTAGACCTCTTAAGGATCAGAGACCAAGATCAGTAATAATCTGTTTTCAGGAATTTAAAACAAAGGAACTCTTAATTCGCGAATCTCGTCGAAGAGGCATGATTGATTATAATGGTCGCAAGATTAGAATTGTCAAAGATTATTCGCCTGAGGTTATGCAGGAACGTGTTAAGTTCAAAGAAGTTATGTCTGAGCTTTTTAATAAGGGTTTCAAGCCTTCCCTTCGCTACCCAGCCCAACACAGAATCACACTTACAGACGGATCTTCGGAATGGTTCTGCTCGACTGTTGAAGCACAAAGGTTTTTAAAATCCAAACACTAGCTGTTTAGTTTCTCCTTACATGAAGACACAAGATTAAATGAGAAACTTTTAATTCGCAAATCCCGTTCGAAGGGGCATGATTGGTTATAGGATGGAATATTAAGATTCTCAAAGGTTATTCGTTTGAGATTATGCAGGAACGTGCTAAGTTTAAACAAGCTTGGTTGGAATTTTTTTAACAAGGGTTTTAACCCGTCCCTTGGCTACCCAGTTTGACTGAGAATCTCATTAAAGATGGATCCTTCGAATGGTTTTGTTTGAATACTGAAGTACAAAGATTTTTTTAAATTTGAAGGCTAACTGCTTGGTCTGTTTTTCTATGAAGATTTGGAATTAAATGTTTAATGTCTTTCTGTATGAATAATTGTATCTTTTATTTTTGGTAAACCTCTGTAACTTATTTCCTTTAGTATTTTTTATTACTGTATTTTTGATATATGAGAATTGAATCTCTTGTTTGGATATTGTTTAGTCTAGGTTGGAATATAAATAACCTTGAAACTAATTGGAGCGATCACCAAGTTTTTTTGGGGGGTTGTCCATAGTTGTAGACGTCAACTTTCTATTGGTCGGTTTTCTTTCTTTGAGAGGTGGGTGGGGGTATGGTTTTTTTTCTCAGAAGCTGTTTTTGAATTGTTAGCCAACTTGTTGCTTGTTTACCATTTCTCAAGGTTTATGACTCGGTTTTTAACTTACATTTTAACTCTTCCTTTAAATAGTATTAAAAATGGTCCAAACTATTCATTTACTTAATTTTAACATGAAACGGTTAAATCACCCTGTTAAACGTAATAAGATTTTTGCTTATATTAGGAAATTTAAGGTCCCTATTATTTTCTTACAAGAAACTCACATACATAAATGTGATAATCTACGTTTTTTTAGCTGTTGGAATGGACTTTGTTTTCAGTCTTCTTTTCAGGCCAAATCTAGAGGAGTTTCGATTCTTATAGATAATACACTTTCCTTTGTCCAACATAAAGTAGTGTCTGATACTAATGGACGTTTTGTTATAGTTTCAGGAAAACTAGATAATAAATTAATAGTATTTGCCAATATGTATGGCCCAAATGTAGATGATCCAGGATTCTTTGAGTGTTTTTTTCCCATTTTTACCAGATCTGAATCTTTTTTCTTTGGTGATGGGAGGAGATTATAACTGTTGGCTAGACCCAATTTTAGACTGATCATCTTCTAAACGAGCATCTCTTAATAAATCAGCTTTGTTTATTCAATCCTTTTTATTGAAGTGTGGGAGTATTCATTATTTTCCCATGTTCATTATACATATTCCAGGATTGATTATTTTTTATTGATAGTCAAATGATTTCATCTGTTTGTTCCTGTGAATATAAAGAGATTGCTGTTTCAGATCATGCTCCTATATTTCTATCTTTTAAACTCCCTGGTCTTCTTCAAACCAACAAATTCTGGCATTTTAATACAACTTTGTTATTTGATAAGGAATTTTTAAAATTTCTAGAGAAGCATATTATTTTGTTTTTTGAAGAGAATAAAAAGGAAGAGACTTCTAACCTTATTGTATGGGATACTTTCAAGGCCTATATTAGAGGACAAATTATTCCTTATACTGTGAGTGTTAAGAATAAAGCTAATAAAACAGGAATTGAATTAGCCAGTCAATTGAAACTTAGATCAAAATTATGCTATAGCTCCAGATACTGTTTTATATAAAAGACGTGTTGAAGTTAAAACTAAATATGATCTTCTGTTAACATATCCAATTGAAACTCGGCCTCTTAAAGATAAAACTCAATTTTACATTCACAGAGATAAATCAGGCAAAGTATTGGCCAACCAATTAAAAACTTGTGTAGTTAAATGACAAATTAAAGAAATTTGCAAAACTAATGGTGATGGATTTTCTGGAGAATTTTATAAGGCTTTTTCTTCATTAATTATACCGCAGTTACATTTAGTCTTTTTGGATTTTTTCAAATTGGGTAGTTTGCCTCAATCTTTTTATGAAGCTTCTATTTCGCTTATCCTAAAAAAGAACAAGGACCCAGCTGAATGCTGTTCATATAGGCCAATTTCATTACTCAATGTTGATACTGAAATTCTTTCTAAAGTTCTGGCTCATAAGATTGACAATATTTTACCTTCTATTATTTCTGATGATCAGACTGGATTTATTCCCATTCCCATTTTAATATATGCCGTGTATTAAATGTTATTTACTCTGCTTCTCAGGAGATATCGGAATGTGCAATATCCATAGATGCTGAGAAGGCCTTCGATCAGGTTGAATGGAATTATTTATTTAAAACCTTAGAGAAATTTAATTTTGGACCAGATTTTATTCAATGGATTAAATTACTTTATTTATCTCCTGCTCAGGTTCTTACTAATTTTCAAAATTCCAAACCATTTAAACTTCACTGTGGAACTAGACAAGGCTGTCCGTTGAGTCCTTTGCTTTTGATCTAGCTTTAGAACCCCTTTCCATTGCTTTTTGAGAATCTAATGATATTTGTGGTATTTTAAGGAGAGGTATCACCCACAAAATCTCACTTTACGCTGATGATATTTTGCTTTTTATCTCTAATGTTAGGGACCTCGTTGCTTTGCGTACTTCCTTTACTCTCCCGTTTTAGTCAGTTTTCAGGATATAAATTGAACCTATATAAGAGTGAATTATTTCCTTTAAATAATTTGGTATCAGTTAATACTAATCTCCCTATTAAATTGTAAGGAATCAATTTACTTGTTTGGGTGTAACAGTCACTAAGAATTACAAACACCTGTTTAAAGAAAACTTTCTTACTTCATTGAACCATGTAAAAAAAAAATCGTTAAATTGGTCACCTCTTTCAATATCATTGATTGGACAAATTAATTCTATTAAAATGAATATTCTACCTAAATTTATATATCTTTTTCAGACTTTATCTGTTTTTATTCCTAAATCCTTTTTTGACTCTCTTGAATCTGCCTTACCTAATTTTAGGTTTTATTACTGGGCAGTTATATGCGATATCTTACGTTTTAACTATATTATATTAATCATGTAGATTGTCCGGTATGGGTTTCTTTAGAAGCTAACTCTGTTAATAAATTTTGTATTATTTCTCTTCTTGGATCCTCTCTTCCTTTATTTGTAAGTAAGCTAACTGATAATTTAATAGTTAAACATACTCTGAGGATCTGGATACAATTTAGAAAATATTTTGGTTTATTAAGATTTTCCCTTTTTAGTCCATTTATTCTAATTTTTTTAAACCCTCCACGACTGATTTAGTTTTAAAGAATGGGACAGGTTGGGTAGTAAATGTTTTTGGGATCTGCTTGTTGGAGGAAATCTTTTCTCATTTGAGGGAATTGTCAGCTAAATATAGCTTACCCAAAACTCACTTTTTTAGATATCTACAAATCAGAGACTTTCTAAGATCTCTATTATGCACATTTCCTATAAGCTCAGATAAGAACTTACTGGATGTAATTTTTAATTTGACACTTTTTCATCATGGTCCAATATCTAATATGTTACTGGAGACGAGGAATGTTCCTTTAGACAAAATTAAGAATCTCTGGGAACAAGATTTACAGACATCAATATCTAAGGAAACTTGGAATGAAATTTTTAAACTGGTTAATACTTCATCGCTATGTGCTCGCCATTCCCTCATACAATTTAAGGTGGTACATAGAGTCCATATGACTAAAGATATGCTATCTCGTTTTTATTCAGATATATTTCCCTACTGTGACAGATGTAATAATGGAGAAGCTTCATTAATTCATATGTTTTGGACTTGTCCATGTCTTGAAAAATATTGGAAGGAAGTTTTTCAAACTTTTTCTTTACTTTTCAAAGTCAATTTTAAGCCTAATCCTCTGACGGCCCTATTCGGTATTGTTGCAGGACAAGATATCAAGCTGAAGGCATCTGATTTACATATTTTGGCCTTTAGCTCTCTTATAGCTAGGAGGGCGCTTTTGTTTAAATGGAAACATGTTTTTCTTCCTGCTCATGCTCAATGGTTATGCGACGTTACGTCATGCTTAGATTTAGAGAAGATTCGTTGTTCAATTTCTGAATCTCGTCAAGATTTTCAAACATTGTGGGGACCCTTTCTGAATTATTTTCAAAACTTTCAAAACCCTCAATTCGTTGTTTAAATTCAGATGTTGCCTATTACTAATTTTTTATTATAAGAGAAGGTATTTTACCTTTTTTCTCCTTACAGCTTCGGTCTTGGTAGGTGTCAGACTCATTTTTTGTAATAAGTTAGTATATTTCAACGCAAACAACAGGAATTCTGCAGATGCTGGAAATTCAAGCAACACACATCAAAGTTGCTGGTGAACGCAGCAGGCCAAGCAGCATCTATAGGAAGAGGCGCAGTCGACGTTTCAGGCCGAGACCCTTCGTCAGGACTAACTGAAGGAAGAGTGAGTAAGGGATTTGAAAGCTGGAGGGGGAGGGGGAGATGCAAAATGATAGGAGAAGACAGGAGGGGGAGGGATAGAGCCGAGAGCTGGACAGGTGATAGGCAGAAGGGGATACGAGAGGATCATGGGACAGGAGGTCCGGGAAGAAAGACGGCGGGGGGGGGGTGACCCAGAGGATGGGCAAGAGGTATATTCAGAGGGACAGAGGGAGAAAAAGGAGAGTGAGAGAAAGAATGTGTGCATAAAAAAGAGTAACAGATGGGGTACGAGGGGGAGGTGGGGCCTAGCGGAAGTTAGAGAAGTCAATGTTCATGCCATCAGGTTGGAGGCTACCCATACGGAATATAAGGTGTTGTTCCTCCAACCTGAGTGTGGCTTCATCTTTACAGTAGAGGAGGCCGTGGATAGACATGTCAGAATGGGAATGGGATGTGGAATTAAAATGTGTGGCCACTGGGAGATCCTGCTTTCTCTGGCGGACAGAGCGTAGATGTTCAGCAAAGCGGTCTCCCAGTCTGCGTCGGGTCTCACCAATATATAAAAGGCCACATCGGGAGCACCGGATGCAGTATATCACCCCAGTCGACTCACAGGTGAAGTGATGCCTCACCTGGAAGGACTGTTTGGGGCCCTGAATGGTGGTAAGGGAGGAAGTGTAAGGGCATGTGTAGCACTTGTTCCGCTTACACGGATAAGTGCCAGGAGGGAGATCAGTGGGGAGGGATGGGGGGGACGAATGGACAAGGGAGTTGTGTAGGGAGCGATCCCTGCGGAATGCAGAGAGAGGGGGGGAGGGAAAAGATGTGCTTAGTGGTGGGATCCCGTTGGAGGTGGCGGAAGTTACGGAGAATAATATGTTGGACCCGGAGGCTGGTGGGGTGGTAGGTGAGGACCAGGGGAGCCCTATTCCTAGTGGGGTGGTGGGAGGATGGAGTGAGAGCAGATGTACGTGAAATGGGGGAGATGCGTTTAAGAGCAGAGTTGATAGTGGAGGAAGGGAAGCCCCTTTCTTTAAAAAATGAAGACATCTCCCTCGTCCTAGAATGAAAAGCCTCATCCTGAGAGCAGATGCGGCGGAGACGGAGGAATTGCGAGAAGGGGATGGCGTTTTTGCAAGAGACAGGGTGAGAAGAAGAATAGTCCAGATAGCTGTGAGAGTCAGTAGGCTTATAGTAGACATCAGTGGATAAGCTGTCTCCAGAGACAGAGACAGAAAGATCTAGAAAGGGGAGGGAGGTGTCGGAAATGGACCAGGTAAACTTGAGGGCAGGGTGAAAGTTGGAGGCAAAGTTAATAAAGTCAACGAGTTCTGCATGCGTGCAGGAAGCAGCGCCAATGCAGTCGTCGATGTAGCGAAGGAAAAGTGGGGGACAGATACCAGAATAGGCACGGAACATAGATTGTTCCACAAACCCAACAAAAAGGCAGGCATAGCTAGGACCCATACGGGTGCCCATAGCTACACCTTTAGTTTGGAGGAAATGGGAGGAGCAAAAGGAGAAATTATTAAGAGTAAGGACTAATTCTGCTAGACGGAGCAGAGTGGTGGTAGAGCTTATCCACTGATGTCTACTATAAGCCTACTGACTCTCACAGCTATCTGGACTATTCCTCTTCTCACCCTGTCTCTTGCAAAAACGCCATCCCCTTCTCGCAATTCCTCCGTCTCTGCCGCATCTGCTCTCAGGATGAGGTTTTTCATTCTAGGACGAGGGAGATGTCTTCATTTTTTAAAGAAAGGGGCTTCCCTTCCTCCACTATCAACTCTGCTCTTAAACGCATCTCCCCCATTTCACGTACAGCTGCTCTCACTCCATCCTCCCACCACCCCACTAGGAATAGGGTTCCCCTGGTCCTCACCTACCACTCCACCAGCCTCCGGGTCCAACATATTATTCTCCGTAACTTCCGCCACCTCCAGCGGGATCCCACCACTAAGCACATCTTTCCCTCCCCCCCTCTCTCTGCATTCCGCAGGGATCGCTCCCTACACAACTCCCTTGTCCATTTGTCCCCCCCATCCCTCCCCACTGATCTCCCTCCTGGCACTTACCCGTGTAAGCGGAACAAGTGCTACACATGCCCTTACACTTCCTCCCTTACCGCCATTCAGGGCCCCAAACAGTCCTTCCAGGTGAGGCATCACTTCACCTGTGAGTCGACTGGGGTGATATACTGCGTCCGGTGCTCCCGATGTGGCCTTTTATATATTGGTGAGACCCGACGCAGACTGGGAGACCGCTTTGCTGAACATCTACGCTCTGTCCGCCAGAGAAAGCAGGATCTCCCAGTGGCCACACATTTTAATTCCACATCCCATTCCCATTCTGACATGTCTATCCACGGCCTCCTCTACTGTAAAGATGAAGCCACACTCAGGTTGGAGGAACAACACCTTATATTCCGTATGGGTAGCCTCCAACCTGATGGCATGAACATTGACTTCTCTAACTTCCGCTAGGCCCCACCTCCCCCTTGTACCCCATCTGTTACTCTTTTTTATGCACACATTCTTTCTCTCACTCTCCTTTTTCTCCCTCTGTCCCTCTGAATATACCTCTTGCCCATCCTCTGGGTCACCCCCCCCCCCCGTCTTTCTTCCCGGACCTCCTGTCCCATGATCCTCTCGTATCCCCTTCTGCCTATCACCTGTCCAGCTCTCGGCTCCATCCCTCCCCCTCCTGTCTTCTCCTATCATTTTGGATCTCCCCCTCCTCCTCCAACTTTCAAATCCCTTACTCACTCTTCCTTCAGTTAGTCCTGACGAAGGGTCTCGGCCTGAAACGTTGACTGTGCCTCTTCCTATAGATGCTGCTTGGCCTGCTGCGTTCACCAGCAACTTTGATGTGTGTTGCTAGTATATTTCAATATAACTATTGACTAACATATGAATACGGGGTAATGAGATTGTTATTATGAATAGATATAATGTAATTGTTAGTTTTTTAAAATCTTTTTTTGACCTTTTACATACACTTTCTTCTACTCTGTATTCTTCTATGTAGAAACTAATAAAAATATTGAAAAGAGAAACATAGAAATATAGAAAACCTACAGCACAATATGTGCCCTTCAGCCCACAAAGTTGTGCCAAACATGTCCCTACCTTAGAAATTACTAGGCTTACCTATAGCCCTCTATTTTTCTAAGCTCCACGTACCTGTCCAAAAGTCTCTTAAAAGACCCTATCGTATCCACCTCCACCACCGTTGCTGCATTCACCACTCTCTGAGTAAAAAACTTACCCCTGACATCTCCTCTGTACCTACTCCCCAGCACCTTAAACCTGTGTCCTCTTGTGGCAATCATTTCAGCCCTTGGAAAAAGCCTCTGACTATCCACACGATTAATGCCTCTCATCATCTTATACACCTCTATCAGGTCACCTCTCATCCTCCATCACTCCAAGGAGAAAAGGCCGGGTTCACTCAGTCTATTCTCATAAGGCATGCTCCCCAATCCAGGCAACATCCTTGTAAATCTCCTCTGCAGCCTTTCTATGGCTTCCACATCCTTCCTGTAGTGAGGCAACCAGAACTGAGTACGGTACTCCAAGTGGGGTCTGACCAGGGTCCTATATAGCTGCAACATTACCTCTCGGCTCCTAAATTCAATTCCATGATTGATGAAGGCCAATACACCGTATGACTTCTTAACCACAGAGTCAACCTGCGCTGCTGCTTTGAGTGTCCTATGGACTCGGACCCCAAGATCCCGAGCATTAACATTCCCATTGTATCATGTATGAACTAACAGAGCCTTGCTAGAAACACTGTGCTCATATTAACCAAATACTTTCTGTTTTACAGCAATCCAACTCAATTATTCATTCCTTTAGAAATAATGGTACAATAGTGTTAGCGCCTTCATCTGGTCAGATGAATCTGAAATAACATCAAATCATTCCACAAACACCTTTTAGCTTTTTGACTTTCAAGACTGCACAAACCTTGCCTTTGACTAATTTCATCATTAGTATCTACCTTCAGATGGAAATAGGCCACTGCTGCCTGCTTAAAGCACACCCAAGTTGTACGTCATGTTGTGATGATGAAGTCACTTCAATACTTCTTCTAAAGTACATAGATTATTATTTGCATTAGTATCTGCAGTAAGACTTGAACAGACAGTTACCTATGCCAGGAAAATATATTTTCATTCTTCTGTGATAAATCTCTGGTAGAAAAACCTGACTCTGTGTGGCAATTTAGGATGAAAGTGGTCCTTTACTGGTGATGGGTGAAAAGTTAGGTTTCACGTAAAAAACCTGGATCTCACTAGCCGTGCATGTAGGTTCTGAGGTAGGCATTGTAGCTGTCCAATAATCACTTGTACAACCTAAAGTTTTGTCCACCTTAAGTATAACTATTATTAGAGCAACTCAATCACTATGAGCTTCATTGGTCAAAACTCTATTTTTTGTATTTACTTGGTCCTTCAAAGATTAAGGAGCTGCCTTAGGTTTGCAGTAGATTGGTTAAACACCATATTTGATACATGCATTAAGTGCCTTGTGCCATTATTTTTGAAGCAGTCATTGCATTCACACAATAGTTTCCATATGGACTTTGGTATAACTATGTGAGTATTGAATATGTTCAACTAACAGTTTCAATTTTATGAACTAATCTTTGCCCAATGTTCATTACAGTCTGCCACAATTAATAGTAACTAATAATCACCAATTGTTTTAAAATTCCCATATTCTAAAATTACAGCTGCTTTTATTTCATAACCACAAGCTTTTCTGGAATCTAAAAGCAAGCATCCTCTGAGCCTTCAACAACTTTTCCCATCAATGTTAATCCATGTCTGAAATAAAGACTATGCCCAACACCAGTTGTTATGTGTATAATGCCCTGGTTCATATTTTTCACTGTTTGCTGTGTGTATTTCATTTTGTGCTCTTCTGTGCCAGCTGCTTGTTTTCAGCTTATGTTTGAGTTATTGTTGAAGGTAAGAGATGAGGAGACATGTCTGCCATCCAATTAGGGTGGTCGAATTCAAGGGGAGGTTTCTCTGGTGAAGGACACTAAGGTTGAGCTTGGAGTTTTTTTTTTGGTTCGAGGGAGATGAAGAGAGAAGACGCCAGAGAGAAGAGGTCATAGGATTTGACCCGGAGTGGGACCGTGATTTGACGAAGCCCAGGATGAGATCAATTGAGGAGCGGTGACTTGGGGAAACCGTGAGCTCCAACTTTTGCACGTTAGACTGTTTCATTAAAATGGGCCCTTTTTTTTTGTCCTTTTCCTTACTAACCCTTTAGCCAAATTAAGAATTACGAAGATAAATCTTTTAATTGTATGGGTGTACTGTCTGTTTTTTCATGGCATTCATTTGTAACAGAGTAACAGATTACACAGTATCCATACACACAGGGCATTTGGGGTGGACTCGCGCCGCAATCTCACACGTTTGGAGGGGCTGGAGACTGTCTTCCCTGAACTTACACAGCCGAGGAAACCAGGGTGTGGGTATTGTCCCAGATCAATGTCACTGGAGGCTGTGCAATTGCCCTACGCATTGATCCAGTGGGTTGTGTCTTTAAGTCTGTGCTAAACTATTGTCCAGTAAAGTGATTATGATACGTGGTTGTGGATGCTGCCGGGGCTGAGCGGTGGTAACGAATGTGTGTGTATTAAGTGGGGTAGACATTCGTATCCCAGATAAATTGTTAATTTGAACTTTAAGTACTGTTAAAGCCATAGGAACATTTACAATTGTGGAGTGGAGGTTTGATAAAATGGTGGGCACTTTGTTTTAGTTCAGACTAGCACTGACGTAACGGCAGTGGAACTGCCCAGTACTATTGGGGCCCCAGGAGGGAGACATGGGCTGTACATACTTACCGGGAAGAGGAGAGCGGGACGAATCGCAAGCTGAGTCTCCTGTAGCTGGGGGTGTAGACTTCAAAGGCAGGTTACTCTCATTTCTGCGAACGATGGGAAGGAGTGGTCGAATTTGGAACGTCTAATGAGTACCCCAGTGAAGAGTGGGACTTTTGAGATGGTATCAGCCCTTACCTCGCTGGCGAATAAATGGCCCAGTGCTCATGTAGATGGTCCTAGCTATCAAAAGCTGAGAATGTTCTTAGAATCAGAATCAGAATCAGGTTTATTATCACTGGCATGTGACGTAAAAGTTGTTAACTTAGCAGCAGCGGTACAATTCAATACATAATATAGAAGAAAAAAACAAAATAAAATAATAATAGTAAAAAATAAATAACTAAATCAATCACAGTATATGTATATTGAATAGATTAAAAATTGTGCAAAAAACAGAAATAGTATATATTAAAAATGTGTGGTAGTGTCCAAGGGTTCAATGTCCATTTAGGAATCGGATGGCAGAGGGGAAGAAGCTGTTCCTGAATCACTGAGTGTGTGCCTTCAGGCTTCTGTAGCTCCTACCCAATGGCAACAGTGAGAAAAGGGCATGCCCTGGGTGCTCGAGGTCCTTAATAATGGACGCTGCCTTTCTGAGACACCGCTCCTTGAAGGTGTCCTGGGTACTTTGTAGGCTAGTACCCAAGATGGAGCTGACTAAATTTACAACCCTCTGCAGCTTCTTTCGGACCTGTGCAGCAGCCAACCAACGCCCCCCCCCCCGCCATACCAGACAGTGATGCAGCCTGTCAGAATGCTCTCCACGGTACATCTATAGAAGTTTTTGAGTGTATTTGTTGACATGCCAAATCTCTTCAAACTCCTAATGAAGTACAGCTGCTGTCTTGCCTTCTTTATAACTGCATCAATCTGTTGGGACCAGGTTAGATCCTCAGAGATCTTGACACCCAGGAACTTGAAACTGCTCATTCTCTCCACTTCTGATTCCTCTATGAGACTGGTATATGTTCCTTCGTCTTACCCTTCCTGAAGTCCACAATCACTTCTTCCATCTTACTGACGTTGAGTGCCAGGTTGTTGCTGCGACACCACTCCACTAGTTGGCATATCTCACTCTTGTATGCACGCTCGTCACCACCTAAGATTCTACCAACAATGGTTGTATTATTAGCAAATTTATAGATAGTATTTGAGCTATGCCTAGCCACACAGTCATGGGTATATAGAGAGAGTAGAGCAGTGGGCTAAGCACACACCCCTGAGGTGCACCAGTGTTGATTGTCAGCGAGGAGGATATGTTATCACCAATCTGCACAGATTGTGGTCTTCCAGTTAGGAAGTTCAGGATCCAATTGCAGAGGGAGGTACAGAGGCCCAGGTTCTGCAACTTTTCAATCAGGATTGTGGGAATTATGGTATTAAATGCTGAGCTATAGTTGATGAACAGCATCCTGACATAGGTGTTAGTGCTCTCTAGGTGGTCTAAAGCTGTGTGGAGAGCCATTGAGATTGCATCTGCCATTGACCTATCGTGGCGGTAGGCAAATTGCAATGGTTCCAGGTCCTTGCTGAGGCAGGAGTTCATCCTAGTCATGACCAACCTCTCAAAGCATTTCATCACTGTAGATGTGAATGCAAAAGGGCGATAGTGATTAAGGCAACTCACATTATTCTTCTTAGGCGCTGATATAATTGTTGCCTTTCTGAAGTAAATGGGAACTTCCGCCCATAGCAGTGAGAGGTTGAAAATGTCCTTGAATACTCCTGCCAGTTAGTTGGCACAGGTTTTCAGAGCTTTACCCAGTACTCCACTGGGACCTTCCACCTTGCGAGGGTTCACTCTCTTTAAAGACAGCCTAACATTGGCATCTGAGACAGAGATCACAGGGTCATCAAGTGCAGCAGGGATCTTCACAGTTGTAGTTGTGTTCTCCCTTTCAAAGCGGGCATAGAAGGCGTTGAATTCATCTGGCAGTGAATTATCGCTTCCGTTCATGCTATTGGGTTTTGCATTGTAGGAAGTAATGTTTTGCAAACCCTGCCAGAGTTGCCGTGCATCCGATATCACCTCCAACCTCGATCTAAATTGTCACTTCGCCCTTGAAATAGCCCTCCGCAAATCATACCTGGTTTCCTGGTACAAGCCTGGGTCACCCACCCCCGAGGGGTACAAGGAGTATGAGACTTAGGTGGAGCAGACCTCTCAGTTGTTAGATGAGTGGCAGTGCTTTGATGACATAAAAAGACAGCGATTGTTTGAGAGGCCAGGCTGCTGACATAATGAGAGCCGTAAAGACGCAGAACCCCTTTGCCACCTCTGCAACCTACATGCAAGTGCTAGAAAATATGTTTGGCGTGACGTGAAGCCCAATGGAGCTCATGTCGGGGTTTCAGAACAGGTGTCAGGAGAAGGGGAAGAAGCTTTCTGCCTACATTTTTCGGCTAGAGAGGCAGCTAAATTGCTTGTGGCATAGAGGAGCCATTCAGACGGCTGAGGTGGATCAATTAAGAATGGACCAAATAGCGAAAGGCGCCCAGTCCCAGGACCTGATCGCTTGGGATCTCTGACTGTCTCATAAGATGGGTCCCCCCTCACTCATTTGTTGAGCTAATCAAAGAAGTATGAGAGGAGGAGAATGCGTGGGAGGCGTGGGGGAGACTCCATCAGCAGGGTACGGTCCTCAGTAGTAGCCCCCTGCATTGAAGTGACCACGGATAGTCCACCCTGGGGAGTGGTAAAGGAAATCGTGACAGAGTTGAGAACTGAGATGTCCCGGTCGTTATCAGCAGATGTGGCCCCCCGTACGATGGAGATGACAGGGAGGTGGGCCCTCAGGGGGATGGACGACACAGAGGGCTGCAAGTGACTGGGGTCCCACGAGAAGAGGAGCAGCCAGTATTGTCTGTTATAGCTGTGGTGCAGAGGGGCACTTCAGCTGGGAGTGTGAACGACAGGAAACCCCTTGGAGAGTGAGCCCCTGGGTACCTAAGCAGAGAGAGATATTGGGAAACTTAGAGGAGACCCAGTGAGGGAATGGCCTGGCCTCTCGGGGGGAACACATTCCCAGCAATATATCAGGGAACATCCTAAAGCAAAAAATCCCTATTCCTGAAGGCTTAGTGGGGCCAAGCTCCAGTGTATTGCTACAGATTGAGGGTATTTATGCTAGAGCCATACTTGACACAGGCTTGCAGGTCCCTTTGCTGTAACATTCGTTTTACAACTAGTATTTGACACGTTTACCATTGATGCCACTCAGTGCACTGGAGATCTGTGGTCTGAGTGTGGGTGATTATCCGTACGATGGTTATTTGTCAGTGAAGCTGGAGTTTTCGGAGGCATCTGTGGGAGTGGCTGAGGCCCTTGATACATTGGCACTGGTTTGTCTGGACCCCGTTGAGAAGGGCGGTGTTTCAGTTCTTGTGGGGACAAATACTCCTATTGTGAGGAGGCTAACGGGAGCCTGCGTGGAAAGAGCTGGAGAGAGCTTTTTGAAAACATTGTCTGTTCACCCAGTGTTTCGAGCTGCTTTTGAGGGAGTGCATGACCACACTGAGCCAGAAAATGAGCTTAGACGAGGGATTGTGTGGATCACCCAGTCAAAACCAATCATGCTTTGGCCTGGGGAAGTAGTGAGAGTGATGGGTAACCCCAAATTTCCTGGAATGCCTGAGACCAAGGCCCTCTTGGTGGATGCCCCGGGAGACCTCGAAGAGGAGTTGGCTGATCTACTGGGGGATTGATGAGGCCTGAATGGCAGAAGCCCTCGGTTGTACAGGATAATGGAACACTACAAAGAGGGAGGTCACCTTCAAGTGGGGGATGCTCCTGGTGCACCTCTTCCCAGTGACAGTTATATCTAGTGTCTCTGTGAGACAAGCCGGGGAGAAACTCTCTTCGAAAAAGGGAAAGTTGACTGCTGAGTCATTCAACTTTGGGGACTCCCCGGGGCCTGCGGGTTGGAAGAGGAGGTTGATAGAGAAGATGTTGAAACTGGAAGGTGTCTTTTCTACTGACGAGTTTGATGTGGGTTGTTCCAAGAGCACTCGCCACACTATCCGGTTGACCGAAGACACCCTGTTCGAAGAAAGGTTGCGGCGACTGGCCCCTGCAGAGGTGGAAGACGTTCGGCAGCATTTGTGGAAGCTGAAGGAAGCTGGGATCATCACGGAGTCCCGAAGCTCCCATGTGTCCCCAATAGTAATGGCCAGGAAGAAGAATCGGAAGGTACAGATGTGTGTGGACTATAGGACTCTGAAGAGGCATACCATCCCCGACCAGTATACGGTCCCAAGGATCGAAGAAGTGCCGACCTGTCTGAGTGATGCGAAGTGGTTCCGTGTGCTGGACTTGAGGAGTGCATATTACCAGATCCAAATGAGTGAGGCTGACAAAGAAAAGATGGCATCTATATGTCCACTGGGATTCTCCCAGTTCGAAAGGATGCCCCAGGGCATATTGGGAGCCACTGCGACCTTCCAGTGTGTTCTGGAGAAAACTGTAGGGGATATGAATTTGCTTGAGGTATTCGTGTATCTGAATGACCTCATAGTGTTTTGGTCCACCTTGGAGGAACATGAAGCGAGATGACTGAAGGTCCTGGGCCACCTGAAAGCTGAAGGGTTAAAACTTTCCCTGGACAGGTGCCAGTTCTGCAAGACGTCTGTCAGCTATGTTGGGCACATAGACTCATGGAATGGAGTAGCTACAGATCTGTCTAAAATAGAGGCGGTGACCACATGGCCAAGGCCCCAGACTGTGAGTGCCTTGATCTCATTCCTTGGACTCTGTGGTTACTACTGGAGGTTTGTAAAGGACTAGTCTGAGTGAATCACCCATTAAATCATGTTCTGTATGGTTACCCTCCCTTGGGGAAGAAAGGGAGGACGAAAGGAGAGGAGGGTAAAGAGTATCTTAGCCCTTCACAGATTTTTGGAGCGCAATGGGATGCGAATTGTGAAGAGGCCTTTCAGTTGCTGAAGGAGCTGCTGACACAAGCATCTGTGCTGGCTTTTGCAGACCCCTGATTGCCATATGTACTGCATACGGATGCCAGCAGAGAGGACTTAGGGGGCGTCCTGTATCAGGATCAGGGCACAAGGTTGAGACCTGTTTCATTTGTCAGCTGGAGTCTGTCATCCTCTGAGAAAAACCATCTCACGCACAAGCTGGATTTCCTGGCATTGAAATGAGCTGTGCTGGATAAATTGAGTGGCTACCTCTACGGTGCAAAGTTTGAGGTGAGGATAGACAACAACCCATTAACTTGTATCCTGACCTCAGTGAAATTGGATGCCATTGGCCATCAGTGTTTGGTGACTCCTGTCTCATACACTGTAATTTCCTTTACTCCACTGAAATACTGCTACATCTGACTTCACTTTCTCCCTATCAAATTTCAAGCTGAACTCAATCATATAGTGATCACTTCCTCCTGAAGGTTCTTTTACGTTAAGCTCCCTAATCACCTTTGGTGCATTACATAACACCCAATCCAGTATAGATGATCCCCTAGTAGGGTCAATGACAAACTACTCTAAAAAGCCATCTCATAGACATTCAACAAACTCACTCTCTTGAGATCCATTACCAACCTGATTTTCCCAAATGACCCACATTTCGAAATCTCCTATGACTATCATAAAATTGCCCTCTTGATACGCCTTTTCTATTTCCTGTAGTAATCTGCGGTCCACATTGCAGCTGCTGTTGGGAGGCCTGTATATAACTGTCATCAGGGTCCTTTTACTCTTGTAGTTTCTTAACTCATCCCACAAGGATTCAACATCTTCCAATCCTATGTCACACCTTTCGACTGATTTAATGCACTCTTTACCTGCAGAGCCACGCCACCCCCTCTGGCAACCTTCCTATCCCTCCGATACAGTGTGTAACCTTGGGCATTCAGCTCCCAACTACAACCATCCTTCAGCCACGATTCAGTGATGGCCACAGCATCATACCTGACAATCTGTAATAGTGTAACAAGATCATCCACCTTATTTCTTATACTCCGTACATTGAGATAGAAAATTTTGAGTGCTGTATTTTCTACCCTTTTTGATTCTGCATCCCTAATACACTGATACTCACCCTGCTGGCTGAAATTTTGTCCTATCATCTGCCTGCCCTTCCTGACAGTCTGACTACATGCTATCTTGCCTTTTCTCCTGTCTGTCTTATCTGAGTTCCTTCACTCTGGTTCCCAACCCCCTGCCAAGTTAGTTTAAACCCTCCTCAGCAGCTCTAACCAATCTGCCTGCGAGAAAATTGGTCCCCCTCGGGTTCAGTTGCAACCTGTCCCTTTGGTACAGGCCATACCTCCCCCAGAAGAGATCCCAATGATCCAAGAACCTGAAGCCCTGTCCCCTGCACCAGCTTCTCAGCCACGCATTTATCTGCCAAATCATCCTGTCCAAACACCCACTGGCGCTCCCTGTGTCTAAAATTATGAGGAGCATAAATAAGGTGGATGGTAACAGTCAGGATGCTGGTGTCCAAAATTATGGGGCATAGGGTTAGGGTGAAAGGGGAAAGAATTAAAAGGGACTGAAAGTGGTGAATATATAGAATGATCTGGTAGAGGACACGGTTGAGGCAGGTACAAGAGTTTCATTTGAGAAGCATTTGGATAGGTACATGGATAGGAGGAATATGAGCAGAATGCAGAAGTTGTGATTAGCTAGGTGGACAAAGTGGTCAGCACGCTTTTTTTAAAGCCGAAAGGGCCTGGATCTCTGCTGTATCCCTCTATGACTCTAATTCTGCATCTGGGCTACACGTACTGATCTCTCCATGAATTGCAATGGGACCACACTGACATCCTCAGATTACCCAGCACTCACACTTACAAACGGTGTGCACTCACCCTGCTCAATTTAACAGGTTACTGAAGAAACTGCTGATAAGAGAAGAGCAAATGGTCTTTATTATTTATTTTAATTCAGCTTAAATAATTTTAAGTGTTTTAAAATGTGTGGGCATTTTAATACTTGCAATCTGTTGAATGATTTTAACATTTTTTGAAAATTTCAGTCCGGTCTGGTCTTTATTGATCAGTGAGAATTGTCTTCCCAAGGGAAGATAAAGGCTGGGACCACACTGGAAGCTGCTGTGAGGCCTGAGAAACAGACAACCACAAAACTCAAACAATTTGCTGGCTTAAGACCATTATATTCTCTATCATCTCAAGAATGGCGAAATGGACAAATACTATTTTTAATTATTGTGGGAATAAAGTAGTCATAATCTGCATGTCTAACATTCAGATTCTGAATTGATGCATAGAAATTCTATACAATAGGAATAAATAAGCAAAAGCTTTTCTCACTGAATATAAGCCGTTTGTTGGAAGGCTTAACAATTCTGATAAAAGTCATTGACATGAAATATTAACCGGCTTTTTCTCTCACCACAGCTGCTGCCTGGCCTGCTGAGCAGCTCTTGCATTTTGAGTTTGCCTCTTATTTCAGATCTTCAGTATTTTCAGTTTTTAGTTAAGTCACTGTCCTGAATAAGGGAAGGAAATTGGCCACTAGAATTTATATTTTTATTATTGTTTAATGCTTCTGACTGGATTAAATTTTCCATCATCTTGCTTTGGGATACTAATTCAGAAAAAAGGATGAAATAATTAACTTATCCTGTTGCACCATTTTGTTGAACAGTTCTGCTTTTGCATATGGAAAACCTATAGATAATTTAAAGTTCAAAGTAAATATATTAACAAAGTACATATAAATTCACCATATACAACCCTGAGATTCATGTTCTTGTGGACATACTCAATATATCTATAAGAGTAATAACCATAACAGAATCAATGAAAGACCAGGCCAAATTGGGTTTTCAGCTAATGTGCAAAAGACAACAAACTGTGCAAATATAATCAATTAATTAATTAATTAATTAATAGATAAATAGATAGATAGATAAATAAATAAATAAATAAGCAAGCAAGCAATAAAGATCAAGAACATGAAATGAAGAGTCCTTGAAAGTGAGTCCATAGGTTGTGGGAACACTTCAATGACAAGAGAAAGAGCAAAGTTATGCCCTCTGGTTCAAGAGCCTGATGGTTGAGGCATAATAACATTTCCTGAACTTGGCGGTGTGAGTCCTGAGACTCCTGTACCTTCTCCCTGATGGCAGCAGTGAGAAGAGAGCATGTTCTGAGTGGTGGGGGTCCCTGCTGATGGATGCTGCTTTCCTGCAACAACACTTTGTGTAGATCTGCGCAGTAGTGGGGAGGACTTTACCCACGTTGGCCTGGGCTATATCCACTACATTTCGTAGGATATTCCATTCAAGGGCATTGTATTTTCATACTTGGCTGTGATGTAGCCAGTCAGTATAATCTCCACAACACATCTATAGAAGTTTTTTCAAAGTTTTATATGCCGTGCTGAATCTTCACTGGCTGCTAAGGAAGTAAAGGCTCAGTTGAGCTTTCTTCTTCATTGCACTTACGTGCTGGGCCCAAGACAAGTTCTCCAAAATACATTCATCAACTTAACTGCACATTTTAAATGAACACCCTTAGCTACTAGAATCTCTCTCTGGGGCATCTGGAAAATGATCATATCAAACAGTAAAGATCTGTGTTCATATAGCCTGTCCCAATAACTTTTCCACCTTTCTGCAAAAAAAGCCTTTTGCTGTATGCTCCAGTTAATAAATACAATGGATTTTGGTTAATCAGGTTAGAGTTAGGGACAACTCTTGATGCCCAAAAACTAAATGAGAATATTGGCAGAATTCTCTTCCTTTAATTGAAATATTATGCCTTTTAATTGGGGAAGGAAACTATTGTCAAACAGTTTCTAACTAGCATCAGTTGCATGCACTTGTGTGGCCATTAGATACTACACTGTGCTTAGAGTGAACAGTATTCAAATTGCAGCAGTCCTGAGTGCTTGTGTTCAAAAAGCAGTGATTTTTGACACTGATAGTTGGCAAGAAGTAAGCAGTAAGACAATTCAGAACTGATTTCCAGCATCTGCAGATTTTCTGTTGTTTCAGAATGCTCATTGCGGTTTGAAGCTTTCAGACTTGGAGTTGCCAGAAATGGCCGGGTGTGAAAATAAGCTGATTTCACTACTTTGACATGTTTCAATTGCAAAGAATTTCAAGCTATCACCAATCATCTTGAATGTCGCAATGAAAATGAAGATATGGAGGATGCAATTGTTGAAAACATTGTATGAAAACAGCCTATAATCTGCGCTGGGTGTCTGCACTAACTTTGTTCACTTACAGTCAATCAAAAAAGAACACAGCAACTTGTGAGGGGTGATTGATAAGTTCATGGCTTAAGGTAGAAGGAGTCAATTTTAGAAAACCTAGCACATTTATTTTTTAACATAGTCCCCTCCTACATTTACACACTTAGTCCAGTGGCCGTGGAGCATACGGATACCTTATTTGTAGAAGTCGGCATGTTGGACCTCCAGAAAGTAGTCCACAGCAGGGGCGATTGATAAGTTTGTGGCCTAAGGTAGAAGGCGATGAGTTATACAGCTCTCGTTACGTGTACGTGCAGTTCAACTCTTTGAGTGATTATGCAGAAAGTTTGAAGTTAATAACTCATTTAATTTAATTTTCTTTCCCTATTTCCCACATCAGCCAAATCTGAAGCAATTCTGAGAGAAATTGATTTCTTCATACTGTACCCTTTGTCACCCAATTATTCATTAATTTGTATCATGTCAGAAATTGCTTATTTGAAATTTTACACACTGGGATAGAATTGGGAAAGAGTTGATCACGACACAAATATTGTCATTGCAGAGGAATGGACCTCCAGTAAAATGCAGTACTTCATCAAGTCACATCTTGAAATTGATGTAATCTGATGTATAATATAACTGGTTGAACGAAGATGTCATTAGACTGGCTAAACTCTCTGCCTTTAGGTGAAAGTACTAGACTTTATCTTTGCATGCCTTTTTTCTAAGTTAAAATTTGGACATAAGCTGTTGATGTAGATTCATTGATTAAAGTTGCATGGCTGAGTTAGAAATGAGAAAGAGTTAAATGTGGTATAAATACCATCCAAGAAATCCAGATCTTTCACCACGTGGAAAACACGAGCTAATTTGATGTAATTTATTTAGACCCTCCAATCAGGTGTTTTGTATTTAGAATAAATCATTTCTGAATTTTACAGATGTCTGTGTTGTGAAAAGTTTGGAAACCATAAAGGATACAATGTTTTCATAGAACAATGATTAATAGAAAAGGTGAAGTGAAATTATCTGCCATGTATTCAAGGTAGAGAGAACAAAAAAGTCAGAGGTTAGTCACTTCTATGATGTGAATGAAAACATTATTTAATTCAACAAAGCAAGCCTTATAAACTCTCTTTTTCCAAGTATTTCATGTGATTGTGGTGAGTCAGTAGTAAGGAAAGCAAATTTGGTATTTGCATTCCTTTCCAGAGGATGAGAATATAAAAGCAAGGATATAATTTTACAAGGCTTTATAAGGCATTGCACAGACCACATTTGGAGTACTGTGAGCACTTCTGGGCCCCATATCTAGGGAAGGATGTACTGGCATTGGAGAGGGAGAGAGGGTCCGGAGCAGGTTTACGAGAATGATCCTTCTAAAGTAGCATGCAATTCAAATGACAGGTGGGTTCCCCCTCCAAACAACATGAAAAACAGTCAATGCACAACAGGCTTTTCTGCTTTGCTCCAGAAATATATATTTACTGAGACTAGATTTAGTATAGCTACTGACACCTCCCCTAAAGGACCAGTCTAGGGTTTGTGTTCCTACTGACGATTGCTGCACTGCATTCAGAGAAATGTGTCAGACCTCAAGGGCGCTCTCATCATGAGTCAGACAACAGTAATAGGCATGGGAGAAAGATAATCTGCAGAGAAGCGTGTGTGTGTGTGTGTGTGTGTGAGATTTTCCAAAAGTTCTCATGAATGAGATGTCCCTGAGGAAGGAGGACCTCTGTAGCAGGGTCCAGAAGACACGCCGGCAGTTTCCTCCAGAATTGAGATGGAGCAAAACTTAATGCATTCACAATCACGTCCAGCCAGAAGGGCCAAGTGGGTGATTCATTCACAATCACGTCCGGCCAGAAGGGCCGAGTGGGTGATTCATTCACAATCACGTCCAGCCAGAAGGGCCGAGTGGGTGATTCATCCCGGCTTCCTCCTGAGACCCCCACCATCACAGCATCTGGTCTTCAGCCAATGTAATTCACTCCATATGATATCAAGAAACAACTGAGAGCTTTGGATACAGCTACGGGCAAGAGTACAAACAACATCATGCTGAAGGGTTTCCCTAGACGCTACCTGGCCTGCTGAGTTCCTCCAGCACTGTGTGTATGTGTTGCTCGGATTTCCAGCATCTACAGATTTTCTCTTGTTTGTGAAACAACATTACAGCCATAGCTGTAACCCTCACCTCCTGTTACAACATTGATATTCAACAAACGATGTGGGAAATTGCTCACAAAAAACAGGACAGACCCAATCCAGCTCTTGGATGTAATTGGGTAGTGTGGGCTCCTTGGGCCAGAAGAGAGAAGGGGTGATAAGGGATTCATTAGTCAGGGAAATGGACAGGAGGTTCTGTGGGTGAGAACGAGATTCCCAGATAATATCAAAGTTGCTGGTGAACGCAGCAGGCCAGGCAGCATCTGTAGGAAGAGGTGCAGTCGACGTTTTGAAACGTCGACTGCACCTCTTCCTACAGATGCTGCCTGGCCTGCTGCGTTCACCAGCAACTTTGATGTGTGTTGCTTGAATTTCCAGCATCTGCAGAATTCCTGTTGTTCCCAGATAATATGTTGCCTCCCGGATGCCAGGATCCAGGATATCTCAGGTCAAGTCCTCAGCATTCTTAAGTGGGAATGTGAACAGCCAGAAGTCGTGGTCCATGTAGGTACCAATGATATCGGAAGGATGAGTGACGAGGTTCTGCATAGGGAGTTCAGGGAGTTTGGTGCGAACTTAAAGGACAGCACCTCCAGTGTTGTGATCTCAGGAATGCTACCCGTGCCATGTGCTAGTGAGGCCAGAACTTGGAAGATTATACAGTTCAATACGTAGTTAATGAGTTGGTGTAAGAAGAAGGGCTTAAGATTTCTGGATCATTGGCCTCTCTTTCAGGGAAGATGGGACCTGTACAGAGAGGTTCGTTTGCACCTGAAATGGAGGGACACTAATATCCTAGCGAGAAGGTTGGTTAATGCTGCACAATGTTGCAGGGGATGGGAACCAGAGTGCCAGAACAGATAGTGGAAAGGTTATGGAGGCAGATGTTGGTAAGACCTTAGACAAAGTTAGAACCAAAAGATTGAGCATGGTGCAGCTGGTGACCTGAGCTGTGTATATTTCAATGCAAGAAGTATCATAGGAAGGGTGGATGATAGTGCTGAAGATGAGGTAGCTGGTTTACAAACAGAGACAATGGGTAGTGAGGAGGGACTGTTGATAGGGCAAAACTGCAGACAGCAGGATGAGAGGCAATGCAAAAGGCAAACGGAACAAAAAAGGGTGAATAGAAAACTGAAGGTGTTATATTTGAATGTGTGCACAATACAGAATGAGGTAGATGAACTTGTAGCACAGTTACAGATTGGCTTGTATGATGTTGTAGGCATCACTGAATCATGGCTAAAAGAAGATTATAGCTGGGAGATTAATGCCCAAGAATATACATTGTATTGAAAGGACAGACAGGAAGGCAGAGAGGGTAGTGCTGCATTATTGGTAAAAAATGAAATCAGATCACTAGAAAGAGGTAACATAAGGTTGGAAGGTTTTGAATTATTGTGGCTAGAACTAACAAACTGCAAGGGTAAAAAGACCCTGTTGGGAGTTGTATACAGACTCCCAAACAGTAGAAAAGATGTGGTCTACAAATTACGATGGGAGATAGAAAATGCATGCCATAAGAGCAATATTACAACAGTCATTGGGATTTAAATATGCAGGTAGATTGGGAAAATCAGGTTGGTGCTGGATTCCAGGGGGACTTTCTAGAGAGCCTACGAGATGGTGTTTCAGAGCAGCTCATGGCTGAGCCCACTAGGGGATCAGGTATTCTGGATTGGGTGTTCAATGAACCAGAATTAATTTGAGAGCCTAAGGTAAAAAGACTGTTCAGGGTAAGTGATCCTAATATCAAATAAACCTTGAAATTTGGTAAGGAGGTGCAAAAGTCACTTGTATCAGTATTACAGAGGAGTAAAGGGAATTACAGAAGCATGAGAGAGGATTTGGCCAGAATTGTTTGGTAAAGAACACTGGCAGGGATGACAGCAGAACAGCAGAATGTCAGGAATCTCTGGAAGCAATTCGAAAGGCACAGGATATATACATCCCAAAGAGGGAGAAGTATTCTACAGGCAAGATGACCCAACCGCGGCTAACAAGAGAAGTCAAAGCTAACATAAAAGCCAAAGAGAGGCCATATATAGAGCAAAAATTAGTGGGAAGTTAGAGGATTGGGAAGCTTTTAAAAACCAACAGATGCCAACTAAAAAAGTCATTAAGAAGGTAAAGATGAAATACAAAATTAAGCTAGTCTGTAAACAGGGTACCAAAAGTTTCTTCAAATACATAAAGTGTAAAAGACAGGCAAAAGTGAATACTGGACTGCTAGAAAATGATGCTGGAGAGATAGCAATGGCGAACAAGAAAATAATGGATGAATTGGTTCAAAAACCCAGTTAATGATAGAAATCTAGAAAATTGTAAGGATAGCAGGAAGGAGCTTATAAATCAAATTAGCAGAGCCAGAAGGGACCATAAGAAGGCTTTGGCAAGCAGGATTAAGGCAAACTCCAAAGCATTCTGCAAGTATGTGAAGAGCAAGAGGATAAGATGTGAGAGAATAGGACCAATCAAGTGTGACAGTAGAAAAGTGTGTATAGAACCGGAAGAAATAGCGGAGGTACTTAATGAATACTTTGCTTCAGTATTCACTATGGAAAAGGACTTTGGCAATTGTAGGGATGACTTACAGTGGACTGAAAAGCTTGACCATATAGACATTAAGCAAGAGGATGCGCTGAAGCTGTTGGAAAGCATCAAGTTGGATAAGTCACCAGGACCAGACGAAATATACCCCAGGCTACTGTGGGAGGTGAGGGAGGAGATTGCTGAGTCACTGGTAATGAACTTTGCATCATCAGTGGGGACAGGAGAGGTTCCGGAGGATTGGAGGGTTGCAGATGCTGTTCCCTTATTCAAGGAAGGGAGTAGAGATAGCCCAGGAAATTATAAACCAGTGTGTCTTATTTCAACGGTTGGCAGCTGATGGAGAAGATCCTGAAAGGTGGGATTTATGAACATTTAGAGAGGCATAATATGATCAGCATGGCTTTGTCAAAGGCAGGTCATGCCTTCTGAGCCTGACTGAATTTTTTGAGGATATGACTAAAACACATTGATGAAGGTAGAGCAGTAGATGTAGTGTATAAGGATTTCAGCAAGGCATTTGATAAGGTACCTCATGCAAGACTTATTGAGAAAGTAAGGAGGCATGGGATCCAAGGGAACCTTGCTTTTTGGATCCAGAATTGGCTAGCCCACAGAAGGCAAAGAATGCTTGTAGACGGGTCATATTCTGCATGGAGGTTGGTCACCAGTGGTGTTCCTCAGGGATCTGTTCTGGGACTCCTTCTCTTCATGATGACCTGGATGAGGAAGTGGAGGGATGGGTTAGTAAATCTGATAATGACACAAAGGTTGGGGGTGTTCTGGATAGTGTGAAGGGCTGTCGGAGGTTACAGCAATATATCAATAGGTTGCAAAACTGGGCTTAGAAGTGGCAGATAGATTTCAACCTAGATAAGTGTGAAGTCAGCATACAGAGAGGAGGTGCAGCAGCTAACGGACTGGTGCAGAGCCACCAACATGTCTCTGAATGTGAACAAAACAAAAGAGATGGTTGTTGACTTTAGGAGGACACAGAATGACCACTCTCCACTGAACATCGACGACTCCTCTGTAGAGATCGTTAAGAGCACCAAATTTCTTGGTGTTCACCTGGCGGAGAATCTCACCTGGTCCCTCAACACCAGCTTCATCGCAAAGAAAGCACAGCAGCATCTTTACTTTCTGCGAAGGCTGAGATAAGTCCATCTCACAACCCCTATCCTCACCACATTCTACAGAGGTTGTACTGAGAGCATCCTGAGCAGCTGCATCACTGCCTGGTTCGGAAATTGCACCATCTCGGATCGCAAGACCCTGCAGCGAATAGTGAGGTCAGCTGAGAAGATCATCGGAGTCTCTCTTCCTGCCATTACAAATATTTACACCACACGCCGCATCTGTAAACCAAACAGTATTATGAAGGACCCCACGCACCCCTCATACAAACTCTTCTCCCTCCTGCCATCTGGCAAAAGGCACCAAAGCATTCGGGCTCTCACGACCAGACTATGTAACAGTTTCTTCCCCCAAGCCATCAGACTCCTCAATACCCAGAGCCTGGACTGACACCAACCTACTGCCCTCTACTGTGCCTATTGTCTTGTTTATTATTTATTGTAACGCCTGCACTGTTTTGTGCACTTTATGCAGTCCTGGGTAGGTCTGTAGTCCAGTGTAGTTTTGTGTTGTTTTACGTAGTTCAGTGTAGTTTTTGTATTGTTTCATGTAGCACCATGGTCCTGAAAAACGTTGTCTCATTTTTACTGTGTACTGTACCAGCAGTTATGGTCGAAATGACAATAAAAAGTGACTTGACTTGACTTGACTTGAGGTGGTTCATTTTGGTAGCTCAAATGTGATGGCAGAATATAGTAGTAATGGTAAGACTCTTGGCAGTGTGGAGGATCAGAGGGATCTTGGGGTCCCATTCCATAGGACACAAAAAGTTGCTGCACAGGTTGACTCTGTGGTTAAGAAGGCATGCGGTGCATTGGCCTTCATCAATCGTGGGATTGAGTTTAGGAGCAGAGAGGTAATGTTGCAGCTACATGGGACTCTGGTCAGACCCCACTTGGACTACTGTGCTCAGTTCTGGTCGCCTCATTACAGGAAAGATGTGGAAACCATAGAAAGGGTGCAGAGGAGATTTACAAGGATGTTGCCTGGATTGGGGAGCATGCCTTATGAGAATAGGTTGAGTGAACTCAGCCTTTTTTTCTTGGAGAGACGGAGGATGAGAGATGACTTGATAGAGGTGTATAAGATGATGAGAGTCTTTGATCATGTGGATAATCAGAGGCTTTTTCCCAGGGCTGTAATGGCTAGCACAAGAGGGCACAGTTTTAAGGTGCTTGGAAGTAGGTACAGAGGAAACGTCAGGGGTGAGTTTTTCTATGCAGAGAGTGGTGAGTGTGTGGAATTGGCTGCCAGCGATGGTGGTGGAGGCGGATACGATAGGGTCTTCTAAGAGACTCCTGGATAGGTACGTGCAGCTTAGAATAATAGAGGGCTATGGGTAACCCTAGGTAATTTCTAAAGTAAGTACAGGTTTGGCACAGCATTGTGGGCCGAAGGGCCTGTATTGTACTGTAGGTTTTCTATGTTTCTATGTAACTGAATAAGTATTTTGCATCAGTTTTCACCATGGAAGACACTAGCAGTGTGGTGGAAGTTCCAGGTGTCAGGGGTCATGAAATGTATGAACTTACCATTACTAGAGAGAAGGTTCTTGGGAAACTGAAAGGTCTGAAGGTAGGTAAGCCACCTGAAGGTAGATGGTGTACACCCCAGGGTTCCGAAAGAGTGGCTGAAGAGACTGTAGAGGCATTAGTAATGATCTTTCAAGGATCACTAGATTCTGGAATGGTTCCAGAACACTGGAAAATTGCAAATGTCCCTGTACACTTCAAGATGGAGGAGAGGCAGAAGAAAGGAAACTATCAGCCGGTTAGGCTGTCCTCAGTGGCTGGGAAGATGTTGCAGTCTATTACGAAGGATGATATTTCAGGGTATATGGAGGCACATGATAAAATAGGCTGTAGTCAGCATTGTTTCTTCAAGGGAAAATCTTGCATGACAAGTCTGTTGGAATTCTTTGACAATAACAAGTAGTATAGATGAAGGAGAATCAGTTGATGTAGTGTACTCGGATCTTCAGTAGGCCTTTGCAAGGTGCCACTCATGAGGCTGCTTAACAAACTATAAGCACATGATATTACAGGAAGGATTCCAGCATAGATATAGCAGTGGCTGATTGGCAGGTGGCAAAGAGTGGGAATAAAGGGAGTTTTTTCTCGATGGCTACCAGTGGCTAGTGGTGTCCCTCAGGGGTCTGTGTTGGGACCAATTCTTTTGATGATATTTGTCAATGATTTGGATGACAGACTTGATGGCTTTGTTGCAAAGGTTGCAGACAATAAAAAGATATGTGGAGGGGCAAGTAGTTTTGGTGAAATAGAGAAGCTACAGAAGGACTTAGTCAGATTAGGAGAGTGGGTAAATACATGGCAGATGGAATACGGTGTCAGGAAGTATATGGCCATGCAATTTTGTGGAAGAAATGAAAGGTTTGACTATTTTCTAAATGGAGAAAAAATATGACAAAACTGAGGCACAAAGGGACTTGGGTGTCCTGCAGCATTCCCTAAAGGTCAGTTTGTAGGTTGAGTCTGTGGTGAGGAAGGCAAATGCAATGTTAGCATTCATTTCAAAAGGACTAGAATATAAAAGCAAGGATGTAATTTTGAGACTTTCTAAAGCACTGGTGAGGCCTCACTTGGAGTATTATGATCAGTTATGGGCCCCTAATCTTAGAAAGGATGTGTTGAAACTGGAGAGCGTTCAACGGAGGTTCATGAAAATGATTCCTGACTTGAAAGGCTAGTTATATGAACAGCATCTGATGGCTCTAGGCCTGTATTCACTAGAATTCAGAAGAATGAGGGGTGACCACATTGAAACCAATCGACTGGTGAAAGTCCTTGATAAACTAGATGTGGAGAGGATGTTTCCTATGCTGAAAGAGTTTCAGACCAGAAGACACAGCCTCAGTTTAGAGGGCATCATTTTAGAACAGAACTAAGGAGAAATTACTTTAGCCAGAGTGGTGAATCTGTGGAATTCTTTGTCACAGGCAGTAGTGGAGGCCAAGTGTTTATGTATATTTAACACAGAGATTGATAGATTCTTGACTGGTCAGGACATGGCGGGAAATGGGGAGATGGCACAAGATTGGGCTGAGAGGAAAATTGGATCAACCATGATGAAATGGCGGAGTGGACTCAATGGGCCAAATGGCCTCATTCCATTCCTATATCTTATGGTCTTGTGGCCTGTTACATCCTTTATCTCTAGATAAATAAATAAATAAACAAAGAGGTAAGATGAGAGTCCTTGACACCAAGACAGAACTTGACTGAATGAAGGGGCCATTGCAAAAATGAGCGAAGGAAAATACTCCCATGGTTAGTCATGTCTCACATAAAAGATTGTGCTTGTTCAAATTCATTCAGGCCAACCCCAAGACATTACTGCAGGCTCCTCAGGGTGGCATCCTAGGCACAGTCATCTTCAACTTCTTCATCTATGATTGTCCTTCCATCGTCAGGTCAGAGGTGGGGACATTTGCTGATGATTGTGTAATGTTTAATTGCATCAGCATCATCTCAATAAATTCACTGGCACATGCTTTCCATCAGCTTGATCCAAGCAACATTTAGGCATGAACTATACGTGGCACATAATATTTGTACTTAAATGTGTCAAATAATAACCATCTCCAAGAAAGTGAGAATGGAACATCATCCTTGACACTAATTGGTATTGGAATTGTTGACTCTCCACCTGGACTCACCAAAGACAAGTAAATTAACTGAACTGTCGTATTAAAACTTTAGCTACTAGGTCAGTCACTTTAAAGTGGATTACAATTGGATCTATCCAATCCATTTTTGCAGTTGGCACTATTTCAACTAAAAATGGCTGGTTGCTCAATTTACACCAAGTAAGATTGATCAGGAATTGCGTGGTTCAGGGAAAAAAAAAAGGAGGATCCCTGCAACCAACTTTTAGGCAGAAGCTCTGGACCACTGAAATACTAAAGTGTACCTTTGTCATGGATTCTCAGGGCCAACATTGCAAGAGTTACCGGCTCAAAATGGCTAGATTTCCACTACAAATAATTCTTTATTGAAGTTTTAATTGCTAAAATATTGAAAAGAAGGTAAGTTTTTTAGAGAATCTCTAAAATAATTAGTGTTGGCTTTGTTGTTGATATTTGAGAATCTGGTAAGCCACGTCTCATATGAAACTGTTACACCTCTGCCTTCATCAGCTGATAATTCCTGCTGGCCATTGATCAGACTGTAACCTATTTAGCTGAAGGCGTATATTTTAATTCTGACTTTTTGTCTCAGAAATTCCATTCACGATCCATGTCAAAAGGACCAAGGACTTGCTCCAACATTCATTTAAGCGGCTCAGCCCAATAATCATTTTACATTCCATGAAACTATCACCTCCACCCAGTACCGAACTACTGGGGTCAATTGAAAGTGTTGGGTTGGGTTGTAGAATTATAATTTTTCTGTATTTGCTTGTGGTTTAGCTTTCGTATGCTGGCATGTATTTTTATATAATCACCTATACTGTATACATGTAACCGCTCAGTGAATTTTCCAGTAAATTACAATAGTTGTCTCTGTATTTCTTTCAGAAATTTCTTGGTTTCAGTAGCAGGCGTCACATTACTTGAATCTGGCTATATTATTGGTTAACTATTATCATTGGAATTTCTGTTATCTCAGTCTGGTAATGAGAAGACCACAACTACTTTTTAGTTTGCTCTTTTCTTTGTTTCTCTCACCACACTTTTTCTTTGCTCTTGTAACACTTAATAAAAACAGCTGTAAGCATCAAGATTTATACTTTATTCTTGATTTTTGAAGAACCTTTGGATCAAAAAGCATCAAGATCTAACAGGAGAACCAAGAGAACAAAGAAAAATGAAGGCACATGCAGGTGCACAGAGGAAGCCATATGTTTAGTAGGAGGAGATTACGTCCACCTTTAGAAATACTGATTATAAATCAGAGGCTGCAATACCATGACATTTATTTTGATGGAAATTAGAGCCATGTGAAACAGGAAGCAATGGCATGGTGCTGAAGGAGACATTTGATTGATCATTTAGGGTTGAAAGACCAGATTTGTTACCAAGATGGGAGGTACGTTGGGAGGACACAATTTTATTTGAATGAAGAGAAAAGGTTGCAATGGTGGCATAAGCAGACTTTGCTCCATGGAGAAGCTTTTGGAACATAGAACAATACAGCACTGGTACAGACCTTTTGGCCGACATTGTTGTGGCAGGCTAATTAAATCAGTAATCAATTGTCCAACTAAACTGATGCCTTCTGCCTACACAATGTCCAAACCTTAGGATATACGTAATCAGTGGTCCCTGAGCTACATTTTCTCCTCTTTATGTTGCTCCTCTTCCATAGCCCCACCATATACAGTTGTGTCCATCTTAAATCACTTGTCTGCTCCGAGAACTCCAGAATGTGATTGCAAATGACCCCAACATTTTAATTCCATTGGAAGCAATGGATGTAGACAGGATAAGAATGAAATCTTTTCTAAAAGCTTTTCCCAGCTGTGGAAAACACTAGATTCTCCTGTGATATGAATGAAGATGCCAAATTAGGCTTAACCATCAGAGTCAAAAGTTCATTCAAGCAGGAAACAAACCAAGTAAAAAAATACTGATTAGAGTCAGCAAACAGTCTGGGAAAGAGATGTGAAATGTTGTACTTCATCAATTTCCATGACTGTCTTGAGCTGCTGGTTATTCTGTGCAGGCTCCATCACAAGCCTAGATTTTCTATTTTGAGCTTAGTCATAGAGGGAGTGGCTAGGTAGATAGAAAAATATTCAAGACTTGCTCAAAATCTCCTTGGAGTACATAGCTATGACTTCCTGGGAATCTCTGGCTAATGACTATTCAAGTGAAGGAGGAGCTTTCAGGGTAGTGTAGCGAACATCAAGGCCACGACTTATCTATACAGGTGCACATCTCACATTACCACCACCACTTGGAAATCCCCTCCAAGTCACTCACCATCCTGCCCTGGAAACATATCACCATTCCTTCGTTGTCGCTGGGTCAAAATCATGGAATTCCCTCCATAACAGTACTATGGGTGTACCTACACCCCAGGGACTGCAGTGGTTCAAGAAGGCTGCTCATCACCACCTTCTCAAGGGCCACTAGGGATGGGCAATAAATGCTGGCTGATCTGGTGATGCCCACATCCTGTAAATGAAAAATAACAAAAAAATTGTAATTAATCCATGGTCATAGGAAGTGTTTGTAAACTCTATACAAACAGCAGCTGAAGTTATGTTGAACTCATGTCCCAATAACTGCTATACTACCTTACACTATTATTGCTAACTATACTTGGTAACTTTGTGAGAGATTGCAAAATGAAGAGATTCCATATAATCACACGATTATATAAAGCAATTAAACATTCATTCATTGCATCCAAATCCAAGGAGTAATCCTTCTGAAATTAGCCAGCTTCTTAATCTTTCTCCATATTTGTGCAAATCACCTTTCAAAATCCTTCTTCCATTTTGTTACACCAAAAAGATCACTGGGGACATTTTGGACACCCTGGGGGCTTGCCTGTGACTCACTTCTGAGTAATTTCCTTTTCCAGCAATGAAGTTGCAAAAAAATCACCCCAAAAGCAATACAAGCTCCCTTTCAGAGAGGGACTTTTGCTTAATGTAAATCTCTCATGTTCATTGGAAAATGCACTCCAAGTATTTCCTCATGTCTCAATACAAAATGTGGAAGAAACAACAGTCAGATTAAAATAGCCTTTCACTTCACTTGCATCCCAATCTTCCACCACCCCACACAGCCCTCTTTAAAACCCCATTGTCCTTCGAGATAGCAAGCCCACCCTATCCGCTGACACAAGAGACTACAGATGCTGGAAACAGGAGCCAGAAACAATCTGCCAGAGGAACTTGGTAGTTTGAGCAGCATCCGTGGAGGGAAAGGAATCATTGACATTTCAAGTTGAGATCTTGAAACATTGACAATTCTTTCCCCTCCCACAGACACACTCAGCCTACTGAATTCCTCTCGAAGGTTATTTGTTGCTTGTCATTTTCTGGCACTGACCTCCTGCTAGCCTCATGTCTGTTTCAGACAGTTGCTGCTATTGAAATCACTCTTTCTCATGTATGGGCTTCTGTTAAATACCAGCCAACTTGCAGTAGCAGCACCCTCAACACTAGCTGCATAGCAAAGAAAGCCCAGCAGCATCTCTACTTTCTGCGAAGGCCAAGAAAAGTCCATCTCCCACCCCCCATCCTCACCACATTCTACAGAGGTTGTATTGAGAGCATCCTGAGCAGCTGCATCACTGCCTGGTTCGGAAATTGCACCATCTTGGATCGCAAGACCCTGCAGCGGATAGTGAGGTCAGCTGAGAAGATCATCGGGGTCTCTCTTCCTGCCATTAGAGACATTTACACCACACGCTGCATCCATAAAGCAAACAGCATTATGAAGGACCCCACGCACCCCTCATACCTCGGGATCAATAAAGTATGGCTATGAC
Organism: Mobula hypostoma; assembly: GCF_963921235.1. Classification (NCBI taxonomy): domain Eukaryota; kingdom Metazoa; phylum Chordata; class Chondrichthyes; order Myliobatiformes; family Myliobatidae; genus Mobula; species Mobula hypostoma. The sequence continues at coordinate 38,440,865 of NC_086103.1, forward strand.
TATACAACCTTATCTCCCTCCTGCCATCTAGCAAAAGGCACCAAAGCATTCGGGCTCTCACGACAGACTATGTAACAGTTTCTTCCCCCAAGCCATCAGACTCCTCAATACCCAGAGCCTGGACTGACACCAACCTACTGCCCTCTACTGTGCCTATTGTCTTGTTTATTATTTATTGTAATGCCTGCACTGTTTGTGCACTTTATGCAGTCCTGGGTAGGTCTGTAGTCTAGTGTAGTTTTTGTGTTGTTTTACGTAGTTTAGTGTAGTTTTTGTATTGTTTCATGTAGCACCATGGTCCTGAAAAACTTTGTCTCATTTTTACTGTGTACTGTACCAGCAGTTATGGTCAAAATGACAATAAAAAGTGACTTGACTTGAGAAGCATCAAGTATCGTCTCTACATATGATAATCTTACAGGTGTTGATTGTGAAGGCAGAAATATTAAATAATTGGTTAGCTTCATTATTTAACAGTGACACTACGAGGGGTATTTGATAAGTTCGTGGCCTAATGTAGAAGGAGTCAATTTTAGAAAACCTAGCACATTTATTTTTCGTACATTTACCCACTTAGTCCACCAGTCATGGAGCATACGGGATCCCTTCCTTGTAGAAGTCGGTGTCTTGGACCTCCAGAAGTGGTCCACAGCAGGGGTGATTGATAAGGAGATGAGTTATTAACTTCAAACTTTCTGCATTTTCACTCAAAGAGTTGAACTGCACATGCATGTAACGAGAGCTGTATAACTTACCTCCTTCTACCTTAGGCCACGAACTTATCAACCAGCCCTCGTATTTAAACCAGGCCAGCAAGATTCCTGATTTTCTATCCTGAAGGATACAAATAAGCCAGATGTTATAAACAATCTCAGAGTTTCCAGGTGACAATTATTAAGTGTTTTTCATTGTCTATATGAAGATCAAAGTAGCTTACTTTGTTTTATTTGGCCTGTATTGAAATATATCACCAAAATATTGAGACAATTAGTAGAACTAGGTGTTGCCAAAATCCTGCCAAAGTTTTAGAAAACAATTCTCCAATTTAATTGCCAGAGTATTTGAAAGACTCAGTTTATTTACTGTTCTCATGAAATCCATGATGCTAGGGTGATAGGGGCTTTCTGTGCCATTTTAGATATCATTTTAAAACTCATTGTGGTAATAATTCTATTTTACAATGATATATACTGTATATTATTTTTAAAAATCAGTTGAATATTTGCTAAATTAATGCTCAGATTTCTGCTTCCTTTGCCATTTTACCCATGTGGTTTTTGGTAGCTTTTTAAATTCTCATTGTTTGCATTTTAATTGGTTTGGAACATAGATTGCATTTTCACTTTTATTGCTAATTCTGTAACTGAGTCCCACTGGTTCAAAAATTAATCTTAGTTTCAAAGACATCTCATTCCATGGTTGAAGCTCATATAGTAACAGAAAAAAGTTATTCCATTTGGAAGTGCAGAGCTGTGGGTGTTATAGACTGACACAAAACTAACTGTTTGGCAACTGCTCTAATTAAATGCAGCAGGCAAGTCTCTGGTCTCTTACAGAGTGCCATTTCAAATGGAGATTCAAGGTTTGTGGATCAAGGGGAAGAAGTCACTGAGCCCCAAGCATACAGTTTTTGTTGAACATATTGTGCTGCGTACATGCGCACTAATACAATAAGACAGTTATTGTGCTGTGATCTCTTCGATAACATTTGAGTGTTGGACATCAAACAGTTGGACATTAGAGTTTAACAGTTTGCCTTCGTCTCCAGTGTTCAGCATAAGAACTGGGTAGCATATGTCAGAGGTTACACCTCACAATGAAACAGAAAATAATCCATCCTTTGCATTCAAATCCATTCTAAGCCATTTACTCAATTAATCAAAAAAAATGAAGGCTGATGGTTAAACATTGGTAGGGAAGACAGAGACATGGTGGCCTACCGAAGTAATACCTGACTGAGAAATCTAATCCAGCTAGTAAACCTCATCTATCTTCAAATTTCCATTCCTCTCTACAGTAGCCACTGCACAAGATTCTTTGAATTTGTTGTCATTTCTGTAAGTCCACCTTTTTGTTGCACTCAATATTTTTAACTTATTTGTGACACTACATTTCATAATTAAATTTAACTAGGTTATGTCACTGGTTCCAAACAGAAATCCTGACATTCAGTCATTTAAACCATCAACACCGTGAGTCAAGGACGTCATATTCTCCAGCTCAACTGAGATCAGAAATGTGGGCACAAAGCCGTAACTGCTCTGTGACTCAAATCAATATTACACCAACCTGCATATCATCCACCTGTTGTTCATCGTTGTTGTGTTGTTTTGCTCAGCAACTGTAATTAAAACTCACAGGGGTTAATTTAACCACTTCCCCTTCTATAAATACATCAACGACAATGATTAATATCTTACTGGGACTCTACCTTTGTGAAAAAGTGTTTATCCTAGAATTTTTATTTCTGAATCCTTTATTAATGTATTTAAATATACTGTTGAGATGGCAGTTAACATTTAGTTCTTGTTCCTCTCCTAGCCACAGTGAAAAAGGAATACACCAAATAATTTAAATTTGTCTAAAATCTAGGCACTTTGTTAAAAACCTCAAAAACCACCGTAGTATTTGTTATTGATTTATTTATTGAGACACAGCGTGGAATAGGCTCTTCCGGCACTTAAAGTCGCGCTGCTCAACGACCCACCATTTAACCCTACCCTAATCATGGGAAATTTATCACATTCCAGCCTCCCTGTTCCAAGACGCAGGACTGGCCATGCTAAGGGGGCCTAAGGGGATGTTGGTGTGCATCATGGTGGATGAAAACAAACGAGGCAGAACCTGGAACAATAGGAAGCCGCGACTGCTGAATGCCAGGATGGGATGCAGGAATAAGTACAAAGGAATTGAATTTACTGAGCAAGGTGGAATGCTGTTGCAAGGTTGACTGGGCAGTCGTGGTGTCAGGAATGAAATCACTCGTAACGGCTGTCCGTATACCAACTCAGCCATGGACCTATTTTGGAGTTGTTTTGAGCTCCAGCAGGACCCATGAGGGGATACTCATGCGAACACTCGTTACAGGGAAGCCCTCAGAGCACTCTATTAGGAGCAATGAAATCATTTGCACAGGCCGTTGGACTGCAGGTTATACGCCAAGGTTCTGGGTCTTCGCAGTCCAGGGCTCTGAAATGAATTGGGGACCGCGGTCAGAAAAAGTATCAGATGGAATCAGAATCAGAATCAGGTTTATTATCACCAGTATGTGTCATAAATTTGTTAACTTAGCAGCAGCAGTTCAATGCAATACATGATAATATAGAAAGGAAAGGAAAAAAAATAAGTAAATCAATTACAGTAAGTATATATATATATATATATATAATAGATTTAAAATAGTGCAAAAAACAAGTAATGTATATTTTAAAATATTGAGATATTGTTCATGGTTTCAATGTCTATTTAGGAATCAGATGGCAGAGAGGAAGAAGCTGTTCCTGAATCACTGAGTGTGTGCCTTCAGATTCTGTACCTCCTTCCTGACAGTAACAGTAAGAAGAGAGCATGCCCTGGGTGATGGGGGTCCTTAATGATGGATGCCGCCTTTTTGAGGCATCACTCCTTGAAGATGTCCTGGATACTACAGAGGCCAGTGCCCATAATGGAGCTGACTAATTTTACATCTTTCTGTGGCTTTTTTCAGTCCTGCTCAGTAGCCTCTCCCCCCCCCCCACCCCGCCACACACAACAGTGATGCAGCCTGTCAGAATGCTCTCTATTGTACATCAATGGAAGTTTTAGAGACTTTTAGGTGACAAACCAAATCTCTTCAACCTCCTAATGAAATATAGCCATTGTCTTGCCCTCTTTATAGTGGCATCGATATGTTGAGACCATATTAGATCCTCAGAGATCTTGACACCCAGGAACTTGAAATTACTCACTCTCTCCACTTCTGATCCCTCTAACAGGATTGCTTTGTGTTCCCTTGTCTTACTCTTCGTAAAGTCCACAATCAGCACTTTGGTCTTACCGACACTGAGTGCAAGATTGTTGCTGCGACACCACTCCACTATCTCACTCCTGTACGCCCTCTCATCTCCACCTGAGATTCTGCCAACAATAGTTCTATCATTAGCAAATTTAGAGATAGTATTTGAGCTATACCTAGCCACACAGTCACAGGTATAGAGGGAGTAGAGCAGTGGGCTAAACACACACCTCTGAGGTGCGCCAGTGTTGATTGTCAGCAAGGAGGAGATGTCATCACCAATCCGCACAGATTAAGGTCTTCCGGATAGGAAATCAAGGATCCAATTGCAGAAGGAAGTACAGAAGACAAGTTCTGATGCTTATTGAGGAGGACTCTGGGAATGATAGTGTTAAACACTGAGCTATAGTCAATGAACAGCATCCTGACAAAGGTGCTTGTGTTGTTCAGGTGATCTGAGGGCATGTGAAAAGCCAGTGAGACTGCATCTACCGTAGACCTATTGTGGCAATAGGCAAATTGCAGTGGGTCCAGACCCTTTCTGAGGCAGGAGCTCACACCACTCTTATTAGACACTGCTATGATTGTTGCCTTTTCAAAGCAGGTGGGAACTTCCGATCTTGGGAGTGAGAGTCTGAAAATGTCCTTAAGCCTTACCAGGTACTCCATCGGGGGCTGCTGCCTTGCAAGGGTTCACCCTCCTTAAAGACAGTCTCCAAGACAGAGATCACGGGGCTATTGGGTGCCAAACCGAGCAACCTAGGTGCTGATGTACGGCCAAGCCACGTCTGCGGGTGACATCGATACTGGGGGAATTGACCTCTGGCCACCTGGTAGTACGGTCCACCGTGGTAAGGAAGTGCATGAAATCGCACTGGGGGGGGAGGGGGGAGGAGGACCAACAAGGTCCACGTTGACATGGTCAATCCATCATTCAGGGACCTCAAAAGTTGCCAGTGGTGCCTGAACATGACGGTTACTTTTTGCCCGCTGGCACTCCACACAGGCCACCAATCACGCTCATCCTTTCTAAGGCCATGCCACACAAACTTTGGCGCAACCAGTTTCTGTGAGGCCTCTGGCCCAGAGGCGACAGGCCATGTATGGAGTCATAAACAGTCCATCACCAGTTTGTGGGCACTATGGGGTGAGGGCGACATCTCACGGAGGAGAAAACCCTGCTTCCCTGAACTTAATGTCAGCCAACTGCAGGCCCATGACTTTTATTCCGTAAGCCTGAATCTCTGGGCCAGTAACTTGGGCAGCTGCCGTGCCAGCATAGTCAACCCGTATGTGTTGTATATCAGTTGTGAATTCTGATACGTAGGCCAGGTGGCGTTGCTGCTGTGCAGACCAAGGGTCTGATATTTTGGCCATCACGTGCACGTGGTGTTTGTAGTTAACAAATGCTGTGAAATGGTGATCTTCTAGAAGAAAATGAAAATGGTGGACAGCCAGATGGAGACCGAGAAGCTCATGGTCAATGTGCTGTACTTCCATTTGGGGGGACGGAGCTACCGGCTGAAGGAGGCAAGTGGCTGCCACACACCTCTGGCAAACTGATCATGCACAGCACCCACAGCATAGTCTGAAGCATTGGTAGTAATGGCTATAGGTGCTTTGGGAAGAGCTGCGTCTGTAGGGTTGCCTTAGAAAGAGCTCATTTGGTATCATCAAATGACCTGGTCATGTTGGCTGACTAGTCAAGCACTTGATTAGGGGTATTGCCTTCAGCGCTCTATACAGGGGGGGCATAAGTTTAGCACCTTGCGGAATGAAGTGATGATAGAAAAAAAATTACCAAAAAAGTCCTGAAGTTTTTTAGTAGAGTGGGTGGTGGGAAATAGATAATAGCAGCTACCTTTGATGGAAGGAGTTTTGCATCTTCTGTGGAAATGTGATTACCAAGGGAGTCAATGGTTGACAACCCAAACTGGCATTTAGCAGGGTTAATGATCAACCCGTGTTGGCTTAAGCACTGGGAAAGTGTGCGGAGATGAGATACGTGTTCGGATTTAGACGCACTGGTGACAAGTATATCATCCAGGTAAACAAAAAAAAATCGAAGCCTTTTAATACAGAGTCCATCAGCCCTTGGAAAGTCTGCGCTGCATTTTTCAGCCCAAATAGTATGCGCAGTAACTCTAAGATGCCAAATGGGGTTATCACAGCCATTTTGAGAATGTGCAAACTAGCCCCTAACTAAATTGACTTTGGAAAAGTTAACTTTCTGGTTAAATGTGCTGAAAACTCTTGGATGTGTGGGACTGTGTAACGATCAGGAGTCAAGACGTTGGTAATCCCCACAACCACCATCAGACTTAGGGACCGCATGGAGGGCAAAGCCCAGGTGCCATTCGACCAGCATACAATGCCAAGTCTTTCCATGTTGGCAAACTCAGCCTTCACGGTTGCCAGCTTTTCTGGGTCCAGTCTACGCATGGACTGGCGGGCCGGTTGTGTAAATGTGGTGCTAGGCCCCATGTTTTGTGACTGTAGTGGAGAATGTGGGCTTGATGTGGTCTTGCAGAGCAGTCAAGTAAACTCACATGCAGTGATGCATGAACTTGACAGGGTCATTGTGGGGAAACATACTGGAGGAGCAGGGTAATGACCCAAAGTACTTGACATCCACAAGGTGGCAGGTCTTAAGATCAACTAATAGTCCTTGAGCATACAGGAAATCTGCACTGAGCAGAGGTCTAGACACTTTAGCTGGGATGTCATTTTATCTAGAGTGGATGGGATCACTGCAAGCAGCACCTTGGTAAGTTCTTCCCTTTCATTTCATCCAAGTTTGAAGTGAAATCCCAACTCAATATCATGGTTGTGAATTCTGTACATTTCCATCATTTACATTACCCCACGATACTTCCTCTTTGTTTGTTAATCTACGATAGTTTAACTAGAGTAATCTGGTTACTGCTTCCAGATTTACCCAAAGGATTTCCAATGTACAATTATGTTACTTCAGAAGTCCTTTTGCATCAGCCACCTTTATAGCATATTAAACTATAAAAAAAGATTTATTCATTGATAGCACCATATAGAGAAACAAGCAGTAACGGAGAGGAGTTGAAGACAATCCAACAGTATTGCAGCATTGATCCAGTTCATGAAAGGGGTATAGAGACAACCATGCCAGTTGAATTCATTTGAGTAGCTTTCTGGCCAAATCTTTCAGTCACAATAAACAAATAAATTTGAAAGCAGAACTGCTACCTGCTCAATGATTCTTTCACAGAAAGATGTAGGCGGCCTGTGGAATTCTTCTTGGCCTCCTGTTCACTGCAGCAGGCCAAAAGCTATAATCAACTGGCACCTCAGAAGTGTTGAATTCTTACTTATATAAAATCAGGAGCTTCTTTCAAAAATAACTACATTTAAGATGCAGCTCAACACTCTAGCTCAGTCTGCAAATTTCATTGCATCTATAAAATGGTTGTTGAAAGAAATTAATGAATTTTGTCAAGAGCTATCTCTGTTCTTTCGATTGGATAATATGATTTATCAATATTCCAGTTAATATTTTCATGACATAGTGACTGTTTACCAGATTTTACCACTCTTAACTTGTGCTTTATTTGGTCTTACATGTTGTATTTTATGAAAACTCACAAAAATCTAACCTATTTCCTGACTTGTAGAAACTATGTTTGTTAAATTCCTTCGTTTGAAGAGAAAGCGATGGAGAGAAAACAGGAAAATTAGAAATTAGTGTATTTTGATTTTGGTATGAGATATATAATGCTCATGAAAATGGCAATGAGCATCAATCAAGTTTAATACTGAATATGAGAACAAAGAAAAACACAAAGAAAATCAGACAGAATGAGATTAGAGTGCTGGTTGACGTTTAACATTTGCCAATTAAGGGAATCCAAAATTTGTCAATCAGTGCATTAACAACAAAGAATTGTTCAGAGGGATGGAGCCAATTAGGAAACGAAAGGTAAATCTATGTGTAGAGGAAGAAAGGCATGGGTGAGATGCTAACTTGGATGAATGATGAAAGGGAAGAATTTACCAAGGTGTTGCTTGCCGTGATTCCATCCACTGGAATAAAATGACATTATCAAAGGATTGGTTGACTGAAAGTGTCAAAAAGGAGAGAAGGATTAACTCTGCCAACTTGAAATTTGGTCTGTTCAATATTTTCAGGAACAATTATTTAAGAGGAAAGCCAACAATCACTTAAGGACACATAGAGTAATAAAGAAGAGTCAAGATTGATTTGTTCAGTGAAAATCACAACTAAGCTGTGTGCTGTAGTTTTGTGAAGTGACAGTGGAAGATGGAAATGCAATTGATTTTGTGCATTGGTGTTTTCAAAATGTGCTTAAAAACGGTATCACATACTGAATCTAAAGAGATAATGAGTTAAACAGCAGCACACATTAGAGAAATGTTGAGAATATCAAATATGGCTGTGATGATTGTATGCTCTAGTATCAATTGTTTAGCAACAATAAAGTAAAGTAAAGTAAAGAAAGGGAAAACAATAGTTGAAGGGACTATCATTCAGTACATTGCAGAGAGCCAAGCAGTGAAGTTAAACAATATTTAGTACTAGGTCTCTACCTTTCTGAAATTGATTCAAAAGCAATGCTTGAAGTCATAGCAGACTAAATTGAATTTTACAGTTCACACAAAACTTGGCAAAGAAGTAAATGCTGATGAAAATACTAAGACTTTCACAGCAATGTGAATAAATGTTGTTGCAGGAAAGTCTGAGATGATATCTATTTGGAAGCAGAATAAAGAAACACAATATGCTATATAAGAAGACAATGTGGGCTAAATGATACAATTTTTAAAAGGATCACAAGAAGAAATCCTTGAAGGAGACAGAACCTAAATGAAAGAAAGAGCATCGTGAACATTATGTACATAGAGGCAGGAGGTACAAATGATTGGAATGTACACTTTATTAGGTACACCTACTCATTTATGCAAATATCCAATCAGCCAATCATATGGTAGCAATTCAGTTGTAGTTTGGACCAAAATGGGGAAGAAATATGATCTAAGTGACTTTGACTGTGGAATGATTTGTGGTGCCAGATGGGGTGGTTTGAGTATCTCAGGAACTGTTGATATCCTTGGATTTTTCACACATAGCTGACTCCAGAATTTACTGAGAATGGTGCAAAACAACAAAAGCACGCAGTGAGCAACAGTTCTGTGGGTGAAAATGCCTTGTTAATGAGAGAAGTCAAAGGAGAATGCCCAGACTGACAGGGAGGTGGCAGTAATTCAAATAACCAAGCATTACAACAATTGCTTGCAGACGAGCATCTCAGAACACACAACATACCAAACCTTGAAGTGGATGGGCTACAGCAGCAGAAGACTCCAGTACCTAATAAAGTGGTCACTAAGTATATGTCTAAACCATATGAAAACCACTTCATCCCCAACTCGCCAAATGCGAGGCATCATAGAAGGTACAGAACATTTGCAAGGAAAAGGGATTCTTGTTATTTGGATTAGCTAAAAATATTCTCTTCGGGGCAGAGAAGTCTAGCAAGGAAATTTGTCGCAGATGTCTCAAACAAATGATGTTTAGGTGCATAAATATGAAAGAACCATATCCTGTGTCAGAAGGCGATAAACATATTGAAGTTCATTAGCAGACACAAGGAAAGATCTAATCTGGAAAAGAAGAAATTTCCTGAGGAAGGGTCTCGGAATAAAGCAATGACTGTTCGTGCATTTCCATGATGCTGCCTGACTTGCAGCATTTTGTGCGTGCAGGTTTGTTTGACACCACACAACTACTTACATCTCTCCTGTAGGTAACCATGACCCAAGTCCCTCAAGCCATAATATCATTCAAATTCAATCAAGCTCTCAAAGATCCTATAAAATTAGATTTGAATCTTTGAAGAAATCTTCTCACTTCTTTTTTCAATTTCCTGGTTCAGCAAGTGGGCCAACACCTCTCATTTTCCACTAATTATTCCACTGATCTAAATTCTCCAAGGAAAGGGATTCTGTCCTTAGTTAACTCAATGCAAACAGAGACCATTCACTAAAGTTAGAGGAGGACGAGAAAGTATTTGCTGGCACATGTAAAATAAATAATGAACAAGATTAATAGTCAAGTGAGATTATAAATACCCCAAAATAAATGGGCGAAATTAGATGGTAAAAGGGATGAAGGAAATAGCAGTTTCATAAAATCAACAGCACTTCTTTTCACGCACTTTGTAAGAGTTCCACAAAGTGGGAAAAAAATCGCAGCTGAAAACATAGAAACACAGAAAACCTACATCACAGTAGAGGCCCTTCGACCCACAAAGCTGTGCCGAACATGTCCTTACCTGAGAAATTACCTAGGGTTACCCATAGCCCTCTATTTTTCTAAGCTCCATGTACCTATCCAGCAGTCTCTTAAAAGACCCTATCGTATCCACCTCCACCATAGTCGCCGGCAGCCCATTCCACGCACTCACCACTCCCTGCATAAAAAACTTACCCCTGACATCTCCTCTGTACCTACTCACCAGCACCTTAAACCTGTGTCCTCTTGTAGCAATCATTTCAGCCCTTGGAAAAAGCCTCTGACTATCCACATGATCAATGCCTCTCATCATCTTATACACCTTTATCAGGTCACCTCTCATCCTCCGTCTCGCCACGGAGAAAAGGCCAAGTTCACTCAACCTATGCTCATAAGGCATGCTCACCAATCCAGGCAACATCCTTGTAAATCTCCTCTGCATCCTTTCTATGGTTTCCACATCCTTCCTGTAATGAGGTGACCAGAACTGAGAACAGTACTCCAAGTGGGGTCTGACCAGGGTCCTATATAGCTGCAATATTACCTCTCAGCTCCTAAACGCAATCCCACGATTGATGAAGGCCAGTGCACCATATGCCTTCTTAACCACAGAGCCAACCTGCTCAGCAACTTTGTGTGTCCTATGGACTCGGACCCCAAGATCCCTCTGATCCTCCACACTGCCAAGAGTCTTATCATTAACACTATATTCTACCCCCGTATTGTCATGGTCCGGTCCATGAAGTCGGCATTCCAGTTCACGGTCCAGTCCGTGGACTCAGGACTCTGGGTCTTCCAGCTGCCCCTTGCTTTCATTGAGTTAATCATAGGCACCTGATTCCCATCTTGGGGCTTGGAATATAAGTGGCCTTGGGGTTGAGTGTGGGCTGCTGGTTCATCTTGTCAAGATTCCTTGGGAGCAACCTGCCAGTGGAAGGCTAGAGTGGCCACTTGCCATATTTAGGTCATGTTGGAGAACTATCATGTCATGTAGCCTTGCTGTTGGTAGTCGGAGCTGTCTTTGCGGTATGGATTTGGCCATTTCCTGGGCCAGCTGAGTAGCCATCAGCCACTCCGAGCTAGGTAGGTAGGGATCCGGCTGTTTCTGTAGCCAGCTGAGGTTGCTGGCTGTAACTGCTACTCTGAGCAACCCCGATGCAGAGATGGAACTGTCTGTCATTCTTTGATGTTTGTCTCTTCTTGTCCTCGCCTCTGTGGGGTAAGTCAGGCTGTTCTGCCATTGCCCTGCAGGGGTATCTGTCTTGTCCTTGTCTCTGTGGGGTAAGTCAGGCTGTTCTGCTGTTGCCCTGCAGGGGGATCTGTCTTGTCCTTGCCTCCGTGGGGTAAGTCAGGCTATTCTGCTGTTGCCCTGTGGGGGGATCTGTCTTGTCCTCGCCTCTGAGGGGGAAGTCAGGCTGTTCTGCCATTGCCCTGCGGGAGGACCTGTCTTGTCTTGTCTTTGCCTCTGTTGGGTAAGTCTGGCCGTTCTGCTGTTACCCAATGGATGGACCTGTCCCATCTTGGTGTGGAGATAAAGTTGAGTCCAGGCTTGTCTAAGGATAAGTCCTGGCTCTATGTCTATGTACTGTCCAGTCTCATGTTATTGTCGTGTTAAAGATGAGTCCCGGCTTTTCAAAGGATAAATCCCGGCTCTGTTGACGTACAGTTCCCAGTCTGTCTCCGAGCTCCAGCCTCCGAGTTATCAGCCTGTCTCCAAGCTCAAGCCTCAAGACCCCAGCCTCCAGTCCTGTAGTCATGTCATGTCCTTGCCTGATTCTGAGGCCCGAACCCGAGGCAAGACACAGGTTCTGGGTCCTTGTCCAGTCTCTGGCTCAGAGCCCAAGCCCAGGCTCCTAGTTCATAGTTCCTTGTCCAGTTTCCCTGTTTCTTGTCCTTGTCCTAGCACAGGTCCTGCATCCTAGTCCTGTTCCTAGTACTTCAGTGTCTGTGTCTTGCATTTGGGTCCACTCCCAGCGCCCCACATATGACACGTACTTAACCTACCAAAATGAACCACCTCACACTTACCTGGGTTGAACTCCATCTGCCACTCCTCAGCCCAGTTTTGCATCCTATTGAAAATGATTGAAGATTCAAGATTGTTTAATGGCACTTCCAGTACACAAGTGTAAAGGAGAGTGAAATAATTGTTACTCCAGTTCTGATGCAGCACAAAATGTCCGATATTGTCATTTAAAGTAAAATTGTATAGGTATATGGACAGGAAAGGAATGGAGGGTTATGGGCTGAGTGCAGGTCAGTGGGACTAGGTGACAGTAAGTGTTCGGCACGGACTAGAAGGGCTGAGATGGCCTGTTTCCGTGCTGTAATTGTTATATGGTTGTATGAAACACAATAAATATAAATACATAATATAGCTTATGTACATAGATTGATAGGTGAGGAATTGCATGAGGGAGTGAGGGAATCTTGACAACAGTGATCATAACATAATAGGATTTAAACACCCGACAAGGTCAAAAACAAAATAACATGATTTTGTTTTGTTTTCCCAAAAATCAATTTTATAGGGATGAGAACAAAACCAAGGTAAGCTAAGAGAAGATAATAACCCACAAATGATGAATTACAACAGCTATGGGGATAATTTAAAACAGTAATCAATAGAGTTCAGGAGGAAGATACCACACTAAAACTTTCAGCAATTGCATACAAATGATTAATAAAGTGTAAAGGCAAAAGTGAAACTAGAGAATACACCAAGTACACAGCAGCAATATAAGGAAGATAAAATGCATACAAATAATTTACACAGCAACTCAATATAAAATTCAGAAAGAAAAGAGTAAATGAGAAATTTACTGATCAAGGAAAAATTAAAAATGACACTCTACAGATTATATAGATTGCAAAAAATCAGAACAGTATAATCTCTACATATGATAAAGTTACAGGTGTTGATTGTGAATAGTTGGTTAGCTTCATTATTTAACAGTGACACTACGAGGGGTGATTGATAAGTTTGTGGCCTAGTGTAGAAGGAGTCAATTTTAGAAAACCTTGCACATTTATTTTTCCTACATTTACACACTTAGTCCAGTAGTCGTGGAGCATACGGATCTCTTCTTTGTAGAAGTCGGCGTCTTGGACCTCCAGAAAGTGGTCCACAGCAGGGGTGATTGATAAGTTCATGGCCTAAGGTAGAAGGAGATGAGGAGAAACTTCAAACAGTCTGCATTTTCACTCAAAGTGTTGAACTGCACGTGCATGTAGCAAGAGCTGTATAACTCATCTCCTTCTCCCTCTCCACGACCGCTGGACTAAGTGTGTACATGTAGGAGGGGACTATGTTGAAAAATAAATGTGCTAGGTTTTCTAAAATTGACTCCTTCTACCTTAGGCCACGAACTTATCAATCACCCCTTGTAACGTGACATGATATTAGAAGCTTTTATTAAAAAGCATGAAATACATTCAAGAGAGGAAATTAAGGATTTTTAAAAATTGTACTATAAAGGATATAAGTGTATTAATTAGGTTAGCATAGATAAATGGGGTGGGTAAAAAAAATTCTTATTCATAGATGAAATGGAGAATTATCTCAAAACTGATAAATGTAATGAGTAACAAAGCATGCCAAGTAGTCGTAGTGTAGAGTCCAGCACCACAGCAGAAGATCAGATGCACTGGCATAACAATTACGAGCATAACTTTTCAAGCCTGCTCCACCATTCACCAAGATCATTCTTTCTCAGTACTGTTTTTCAACACTATCACCACTATCTCAGTTTTGAATGAACCCTAAGAACTGAGCCTCTAAAGATTACCCATTCTCTGAGTAAAGATCTCCTCATCTCAGCCCCAAAAAACCTGCTGCTTATTCTGAGACTCTGAACCTGGTCTCATCAGCCAGGGGAATGTCCACTCTACTGAACCCTGTAAGAATTCTGTTTCTTCTAAATTCTAGTGAAGGCATGTGTAATTATTTGGTTTCTCATTAGGCAACCCCACCATCCCAAGAACCGGTGTTAGATGCAGGCCTTTGTCAGGCGTATGTATCCTTTTTTGGGTCAGAAGAACAAAATTGTTCGCAATACTCCAGGTTTGGTCTCAACAAGACCTGATATAATTACAGAATGGTTTCTTTACTCCTGTATTCAAACCTTCTCACAACAAAAGCCAATAAATTATTTGTCCTCTTAAATGCTTGCTAAGCCTGCATATTTCTTCTCATTGAATGCTGCACCCATGTCTCTTACAGTTACAATTCTCAGTTTGCCACCTGTTAAAAATAGTCTACTTTTCTGATTTGTTTGTCTAGTTTATCTCAAATTTTCCCATATTAGATTCCAACCGCCATGTTCTCACACTTTTGGCTAACTTAGCTCTACTCTCTTGAAGCCTGTTTTACATTATCCTCACTTCTCACAACTCTTCCTAATCAGTAGCAAACTTGTTCTCCTCTGCCAAATCATGTGGTATAGATAGCAAATAGCTGGGATCAAGCTGTGGTACCCATTAGTCACAGCGTGACAACCTGAGAAGAGCTTGTTTTGTCCAACTATTTGCTTTCTGTCTCTGAACTGTGGGTGCAACTGAGGAGTAATGGTTAGCGTGACACTATTACAACGCGGGGTGTTCCAGAGTTCAGAGTTCAATTCTGGTGCTGTCGGCAAGGAGTTTGTATGTTTTCCCCGCGAACTGCATGTGTTTCCTCAGGGACCTCCAGTTTCCCCTCACAGTCCAAAGATGTACCAGCCTGTAGTTTAACTGGTCATTGTAAATTTTCCTGTGATTAGGCTTGAGTTAAATATGTGGGTTGCTGGGCAATGTGGCTCAGCCTGTTCTAAGCTGTTTCCTAAATAAAATAAAAATAACTGATTCCAGTACATTAGTCCCAAATCCACCATGGTACTTTGACCTTGATTGATGCTTTGTAGACAAAGGGCCCAAAGCATTGTTGAGGGTCCCTACCCTACCACACATCCCACAGGAGGTACAGAAGCATTAGACCCAGGACTGCCAAACTAATGATTACCCTTCCACCACCAAGGTCTCGTCACGAGGACAGCTAGCTGTTCACTATTTAATGTTTACCTGTGCTGTGCACATCACATGCATTTTGAATTATATTTTATTAATTTATTTGTGGTAATATCTTGTTTTATGTGCTGTGTGCATGATATATGTATTGTGGGTGCACCATGGTCCAGAGGAACATGATTTTGTTTGGTTCTATAAAGTATATATTTGAGACAGATGACAATAAACTTGAACTTGACCAACTTCTGTACATGATATCATACCCTGCTATCTACTCTACTAGTTACATTCTCAAAAGAAACCTGATCTTGGACTTCCATGCATGAGTGGCTCTGTATGGAATTGACAGCTAAAGATAATTCAACCCAATATAAGAGTTTGCATGGATTTCCAAATGTTGTTAGTAGTACTGCTTCTAATTTTGTAGACTTTAGTTATGACAGAGCAGGTCACAGCAAAACACATAAAGACAATACAGAATATGCAAAATGCAATGCAATTGTCAAATTAACTTCTATATTGATAAATATATGTTGGTGTACTTTGCGTAGAAGAATAAGAAAGCCAAACATTTAAAAAATAATAACATAGAAAATTCCCAGAAACCCGTGACCCATTTGCATTTTTAAAAAAATTCTAGAAGAGAAGGCTTTAAAAATAGGAAAGTTAAGTTAAACTTGTGAAGAATTTTATCTGGGCTTAGGGAAAATTGAAGCATTGTCAACAGTTCTTACTACCATATTACTAAAGGGAGGCACTGAGTTGAAGTACAGATGAAAGTGCACATAAGACTTAGTGGAATATACCAGACATGAGTGGTTAAATCAGTCCGAAGGTTCTGAACATGCTTTTTTATATTCAAATCTTAGTTTTCTAGTTTTTGAGGAAAATGTGTGGTCCCAAAGCTGGTTCCTTGGAACCCCCAAAATAAACCTCCAGTCTTAGAGACAACTGTCTCAATTTGAAAATGCAGCAAACACTGGAAAGAATAATAATCAAAGAGTGGTTCTGACTAAAGATCATTAACCGAAAATATTGATCCTCTTTCTCTCTCCACCAATAGTATCTGGCTTGTGGTGTGCTTCCAGTGTTCTTTGTTCCTATTCTTGGATAGAGTAGCCCCAAACTAGGATAACAGACATTGACTGATGAAATGGCTAAAGAGATGTCATTAGAAATGTAATGCAGTGATATGGGAAGTAATTCATTTTGATGGTGATAAAGAAGAAAGCAAATATAAGATGAAAGGTATGGCTTTGAAGAGATGCAGGTACATCAAGAGCTGACAGAGGAACAGAAAATATAGCATACAAGTCAATGAAAGCTGCAGGAGAAGCCTATTGAAAGTGCTTTTGTAGGTATAGTTTTATAAATAACTGCCATGGATTAAATGGGATTATATAGGATATACAGAACAGAGGCAGATTTTTTTGGCCAAAATAGCCCATGCTCCAAGTAAGCCTTCTCCTGGCCTTCTTCATCTTTCAGTGTATTCCTCTATTCCTTTCACTCTCTAATATTTATCCTGTTTCCTCTTAAATGATCCACTAATCCTTGTGGACCATATTCCACCATTCCTTGGACAAAGGATTTCCTTCAGAATTGCCCGTCAGACCGCCAGTTGACTACTTCTGGTCCTCTAACTATGCTCATCATCACAAGTGGAAACATTCTCTCCATTTCCACAATTTTAAATGCCTCTTAGGTCACTTCATATCTGTTGTTTCTCAAGAGAAAGGATGTCCATTCAATTCATCTTTTCCTGATGTGAATCCACTCCGAGATCATCCTTGTGAACCTTGTTGGCACTTTCCACAGCGTCTCTGTATCCTTTTAAAGATGGAGTAACCAGCACAGTATGTATTAGTCTACATCTAGTCAAAGTGTGAAATGAGTTTAAAGTAACTTCCTTACTCTTAATCCTCTCTCTCCAGAAATAACCACTAGCAACTGGTTTGCTTTTTCTTTCTGGTCATGTTAAAAAGGCACAATTACAGTCGGAGCCATGTATCTATCCCCTAACTGCTTTGTATTCTGTGCCGTGCTTTTATTATGGTAACTAGTCACAAGACTGGGGGCATGGTAAAAGCAAAGGGAATATGTTACATATTCTTGCTTATTTTGTGGCAGTTTGTAGCTTGGGACGGGAAGAAGTCATATCTTTTGCTTAGCTTACAATTGGGTACAATTATGTTCATTGCTCAAGATTGTATGTTTACTAATTGCTAATTGCTACATTTTGACAATTATACAAAGCGAGCACTAAGCATTTGGACATGTCCATGAAAGTAGAAGCAACACAGCTTGGAGCACCTTGTGGCAAGTAATGACCTTTTGTTGATTCACGCTGTGTGTTTGGGCTTGAAACACAGTTTTGAATGGTCAGCCCTGCCATGTTCAGCTGCTTTGGACTGGAAAGCTGTATAATGGTGTTTGACTGAAGAGTTTGACCACTTGGTTCAGTTGAAAAGTTGAAGAATTAAATGGCTTCCATTCTTGAAAGCTGAATTGAATTTGCTGATGTTTTTTCTGGTTTGCGTACTTCAAAACAACATGAGTCAGGCTGGAAGCAGTGTTGCAAAGGGACTTGGGAGTCCTTGTGCAGAACACTCTACAGATTAACCTGCAGGTTGAGTCAGTGGTGAGGAAGGCAAATGCAATGCTAGCATTCATTTCAAGAAGACTAAAATACAAGAGCGGGGATGAGATGCTGAATATTTATAAGGCACTGGTGAGTCCTCACGTTGAGTATTGTGAACAGCTTTGGGCTCCTCATCTAAGAAAAGATATGCTGGCATTGGAGAGGTTTCAGAGGAGGTTCACAAGGATGACTCCAAGAATGAAGGGGTTATCATATGAGGAACATTTGATAGCTCTAGGTCTGTACTCACTGGAGTTTAGAAGGATGAGGGGGATCTCATTGAAACCTTTCGAATGTTGATAAGCCTCGATAGAGTAGATGTGGAAATGTTGTTTCCCATGTTGTGGGAGTCTTGGACAAGAGGGCACAGCCTCAGGATAGAGGAGCGTCCATTTGAAACAGATGCAGAGAAATTTCTTTAGCCAGTGGGTGGTTAATTTGTGGAATTTATTACCACAGCCAGCTGTGGAGGCCAGGTCTTTGGGTATATTTAAGGCAGAGTTTGATAAGTTATTGATTGGACATGGCATCAAAAGTTACGGGGAGAAGGCTGGGGAGTGGGACTGAGGAGGGAAAAACGGATCAGCCGTGATTGAATGGCAGAGCAGACACCATGGGCCAAATAGCCTAATTCTGCTCCTATGTCTTATGGTCCGTTGAAGCCAAGACTGAGAGAGAAATTAAACAAACGTGATCTTGAAGGTCATTTTGTTGGAGGAAAGAAAATATTCACAAAGACAAAGAACAAGCTGTGACTACGTACAAAGGTGATGAGTTACAGGATGGCATACATACTGAACACAGTGTGTCTGATGTGCACTCAGCCCATTCTGCTGCTAGCAGAATAATTCGTGCATCTGATACCACATCAGCGCACATTAAAATGGAGGCTGATTTAGCTGAGTTACACACAAGACAACAGGTGCTGAGGGACAAGCATGCATTGGAAGAAAAGGAGGCAACAGCTTTGAAGGGACGAAGTGGAACTTTGAAGGAACAAAAGAACAGCTTTGAAGAAACCAGAAAGGGCTTCAAAGAAGTCAGGAACAGATGGAAGATCAATTTTGGAGAAAGATGGAGCATCTTAAGTTGCAGGAGGAAATTGCAGCCAAGATGTCCTGAGATAAAGTGCTAAAGGCTTCAAGTGCTGTGAGTGCTAAACGTGCTCCAGCAGAGCAGTTCTATGGAGAGAGTTCCTATGTTGATATGCAGCAGAGAAAATCCAGCATACCTGAGTCAATGTGGATACAGCTGAGGAACAAACAGCTGTGAGTCACAAGTTTGAACCCCAAGGGGTAGTTCAAGGTGTTCACTCGGGCTACACCAAGGAGGCACTCTGAACCTGTGCCATATCCAATAGCCATTTACAGTATGAATCCGCTCAGATGATAAAGGTGTAAATGCCGGTCTGGAGGCCATAAGGACACGAAAGGATATAACAAGCTTAGTGTGCAACAACAATGCATTGCATCTCTTCCTAAAAGAGAGATTCCAATCTTGGATAGTGATCCCTTGCAGTAGCATTCATTTATGACAGCTTAAAAGAATGGCATTGAAAATAAGACTCCTAATTATGGTGACCATCTTTATTTTCTCGAATAATGCACCCGAGGTTACCCTAGAGAGCTTGTCAAAAGCTGCAGGCCCAGAGCAAGGACATCTAAAGGCCCAAGCTTTACAACAGAAAATGAGCACAAAATTACTGCAGCCTACATGGAAAAGGCTCTTTCTTGGCCACATATCAAACCAGAAGATGTGAAAACTCTTCAAGGTTACAGTCTTTTTTTTTAAGAGGCTTGCCTGCTAATATGAGAATTGTCATAATTAAATTACCTGAGAAACTTCGGAAAAAATGGAGATCAGTGATCTGTAGACATGCAAGAAAGGTGCACTGTAAGGTTACTTTCACTGATATCGTTGATTTTAATGTTGATTTCAAGATTGCTAAGCACCCAGTGTTTGGAAAGAAATACAATGCTAGATCGTCGGCAGTAAGCAAAGGTGTGAACAAAACTGGGTCACAAATTTATTCTCAAACTAAATGAAGCAGCTTTGCCACTACGGTGGAAAGTGAAGCTAAAACTGAGCCCAGAGCTGATGAGAAGGGTGCAGATTCGAAACAAGCCATGAATGAATCGAACACAGCAGTGAGTACCGCCCTGGTTCCTAATGGTCTTACTGGGGCTGGTGACCATGATTGTAAACTTCCTATAATTCCAGTTCAGGTGAGGTCTAAGAAGAGTAACACAACGGAGGTTACGTATGCTTTCCTAGATCAAAGAAGTACAGCAATGTTCTGTACAGTCAGGCTCATGAACAAGCTCAATCTGACAGGAAAAGGAACACACATTCTCTTACACACCGTGGGTCAAGAGAAGGTTGTGAGTAGCTACATCAATTCAGGACTGGAAGTGGCTGACTTGGATAGTGAAAACTATTGTGAACTGTCTAACATCTAGACGCAGAAACGTATGCCCATCCACATAGGGAACATTGCTTGTCAAAAAGTTCAAGGTAAAACTTATTATCAGAGTACATACACGTCACCACATACAGCCCTGAGATTCTTTTTCCTGTGGGAATACTTGGCAAATCTATAGAATAGTAACTGGTAACAAGATCAATGAAAAAGAAATTGTGCAAATGCATATATAAATAAATAACAATAACATGAAATAACAAGATAAAGAGTCCTTAAAGTGAGACCATTGGTTGTGGGAACATCAGAAATAGAATGAGTGTAGTTATCCCCTTTTGTTGAAGAGTCTGATGGTCGAGGGGTAGTAACTGTTCCTGAACCTGGTGGTGCCAATCTTGAGGTACTTGTAACTTCGACCCGATGGCAGCAGGTAGATGTCAGAGAAACATGTTTACTTGCTGGAAATGGAGGGAGAAATAGAGCTACTGATAGGGGTGATTGTACCAAAGACATTGGAGTCTTTGCAAGTGATTCATGGTGTTAATGACGGAGCCTATGCAATCAGAGCCAGTGCCGGCTTGGACTATGAATGGGTCATTGATAGGAGACTGTGGCGATGGAAGAGAATATCCTTGGCCAGAGTTGACAGTTAATGGGGCTTCAGATTTGCACTTGAATAAGCTTTGTCAGTAGGGATTCAAGACAGATTTTCCTGAATGCAGTCAAGAAAGACAACCTGGTTAGTCAGGAGAAGATCACATCCAGAATAGACTCTTTGCCAAAAGAGGACATTTGTGGAGGTTTTGAGATTTCATGTCTCCTATGTCTTGGCACCATGTAGTAGTAATTATTATAGTATAATAATATGGGGACTGGAAGATAAGATCCATGTATTCATTCTCTCTCTGCTTTGTATTCTGTGTGGCACATTTATTCTGGTAACGAGTTACATGAGTGGGCGCGTGGTAAAGGCAAAGGGAATATGTTACCTATTCTTGCTTATTTTGTAGCTTGGGATCGGTGGAAGTCATATCTACTGCTGACTGCTGAATAATGCTTAGCTTACACTTGGGTAAGCGAAAGTTCATTATTTCAAGATTGTATATTTGCTAATTGCTAATAAATATAGGGATCGAGTAAGGGATTCGACTTTTGGAGTAATCATTGGAGGTGCAGGCGCAGCCCGCAAGTGTGATTACAAAGAGAGCATGGTAGCTCCTCTACTTCCTTGGATCTTTGCAAAGATTCAGCATGCATCTAAAATTTTGACAAACCTCTACAGATGTGTGGTGGAGAGTATATTGACTGGCTGCATCACGGCCTGGTATGGGAACCCTAGTGCCCTTGAATGGAAAACCCTACAGAAAGTAGTTGATGTTAGAGTGAGTGTTTTTGGGTAGATGATTTGTTTACACTTAAATGACTTTGGCCACCAGACTTCTATTTGACGAATACTGTGGATTGAGTCCACAACAATGCGCTTCCTAAAAAGGTGTGAATACCAGATGCTTCTGGCACCATAGTTTGACCATATGCTGTAGTTTTGAAGACAGTATCATCTATACATTATAAATATTAATTGTCTTCTATGTTAGCATGGGAAATGCCAAATAAATGTATCATAGACTTAACTTGCATACTTAAAGGATGTGGGTACCAACCCAAACATATTGGCGTCGGAAGGAAAGGATGGTGTGATATTTTGTATGTAGCTTCAATAGGAAGCATTGTCTATGCATTGTCTATAACTTTTTAAGTAGTGATTGCCTTTGTGCTTAGCATATAAATATCGAGCCCACATTAAGCTAGCAGACCTTTCTGCGGAAAGTGTCTCCGTCCGTATGATGCCTGCTTGTTGTGTCGAATAAAGAAGCTGCTTTGTATCGACCAGTGACTCTGTCTCTCCAGTGATTTCATGCACGCTACAACGGTGGATATGGTCCAGTTCATCACAGGTAAAGTCTTCCCTATCAGAGAGCACGTCTACAGTACATGGGGCTTTGTCACAGGACAGCAGCATCCATTATCAGGGACCTACACCACCCTGGCTATGCTCTGATCTTGCTGTAGTCATCAGGTAAAAGGCAAAGAAGCCTCAGGACCTACAGCCACCAGGTTATTACCCCTCAACCATCAGGCTCTTGAACAAGTGGGGATCACTTCACTTGCCCCATCACTGAACTGATTCCACCACTTTTGGACTCACCTTCATGCACTCTTCATCTTATGTTTTCAATGTTTACTGCTTTTTAAAATTTGTATTTGCACAGTTTTTTGTCTTTTTCACATTGACTCTATTATGTTTCTTGGATTTTCTGAGCATGCCCACAAGGAGAAAGTCCAGAGGAGGTTCACGAGGATGATTCCGGGAGTGAGGAACGTTTGGCAGCTTTGGGCCCGTACTCACTGGAATTTAGAAAAATGCAGGGGGATCTCATTGAAACCTACCGAGTGTTGAAAGGACTAGATAATGTGCAGTGGATGTTTCCTATGGTGGGGGTGTCCAGAACTAGATGGTACAGCCTCAAAATTGAGGGACGACCCTTTAGAACAGAGGTAAGGAGGATTTTTTTTAGCCAGAGAGTAGCGAATCTGTGGAATACTCTGCCATAGGCTGTGGTGGAAGCCAAGAACAAGGGTATATTTAAAGTGAAAATTGATAGTTTCCTGATTGATCAAGGCATCAAAGGTTATGTTGAGAAGGCAGGTGTATGGGATTGAGTGGGATCCAGGATCAGCCATGATGGAATGATGGAACAGACTTGATGGGCTGAATGGCCTAATTCTGCTCCTATGTCTTATGGTCTTATGGTCTAAAATGAATCTCAGGATTGTATATGGTGATATATATGTACCTTGAACTTTGAATTGTGGGTCCCATTCTGAGGGAAACCATGGAGGTGAAAAACATATTAGAGAACCGGGTCCAAGGTCTCTGTGGCTCATGGATATTTGGGAAGGGCAATGAAGAGGGCTGCCTTGGAGAACCAGTCCACCACTGTCACTATCACTGTGCCCCCATCGGTGGCAGCAAACCTGTGATAAAATCCATGCGATGTGGAACCACGGGCACCGAGGGACAAGAGCCCAGAGGGTTGCTGACTGGAGGAATTAGACTGGGCACATTGAGGGCAGGCAGTGACAAACTGGCATACATCTACGAACATGGTGAGCCAGCAGAAGTGGCAGCGTAGAAAAATCCAGGGTCCAGCGTGTGCCTGGATGGCTGGAGAAGGTTGAGGAATGGGCCCACTGGAGTGCCTCAGAGTACACAGTATGTGGTTGTCAGGTGTGCCAACTGGAGTAGGTCCTGGCAGATCTAGCTTTCAAGATTCCACATGATCAGGGCAAGATGGAATGATAGACCAAGAATCGATTTTCATTTCATCTGGGTCGAACTGTCATGTTTATAACTTGCAGTACAGTTGATGTTCTAGGACAGGGGTCCCCAACCTTTTTTGCACCACGGACCGGTTATTGACAATATTCTTCCGGACCAGCCGATCGGGGGCAGGGGGAGCACGGGGTAGTGTTGCCAACGGACAAGAGTAGCAGTCAAATACGTTGGGTTTACCCCGAGAAAGACTACCATGACCATGAAGCCTTGCGTGGGCACCAGTGTGCGCATGTGTGTACCTGCCATTTTTTTTTTCTCTACAAATCGTTTTTGGCAATTCTGTTCAGTGAAACTACTGTACATACATTATTTTCTACTTTATATAGGCTGTGTATTTATCATATCATTCCTGCTTTTACTATATATTAGTGTTATTTTAGGTTTTACGTAACAGCGCATGAATATAGTGATAAGCCAATTATAAGTCACTGGTAAGTCAATAGCATCATAACATTTTAAATAACGTTTGGATATTAAATACACAGCACATATTTTCCCTGTATGAACATATAAAATCATTGCAACACACTAATATCACTGAATCAGTGGGAGCCCTGGGCTTGTTTCCCTGCAACAAGACGGTCCTATCGAAGGGTGACGGGAGACAGCAATACTCGAAGGGGGTTCCTTATGTCCAGTGTATTCCGCAATTTAG
Source organism: Mobula hypostoma (assembly GCF_963921235.1). Classification (NCBI taxonomy): domain Eukaryota; kingdom Metazoa; phylum Chordata; class Chondrichthyes; order Myliobatiformes; family Myliobatidae; genus Mobula; species Mobula hypostoma. Next base: position 38,465,261 of record NC_086103.1, read on the forward strand.
TTTTTGTTGCTTTCATTGTAGAAAACTCCACTTGACAGCATACGATGTTGAAAATGGAAGCAACGTTTTCAGTGCTTACGTGGCTGTCTCAGGATATTTAGCCCTGACTTTGATCCAGAATACTGGCAGATGTTCTGTCAAACATAACTTTTCAGCCCACTGTCATTTGCAAGCGCGAGGGGCTGATCTTCTTCCTGCACTGACATGGATGACGCGTGTGTAATGACCTCATGTGCGATCAAGCTCAACAGTGCGTGACAGGGAATGAGGAAAGGTGCAGCCCGGTCGCCAAATCATATCGTTTCCTCACAGCCCGGTAGCACATGTTTTGTGGCCTGGCACCGGTCCACAGCCCGGTGGTTGGGGACTGCTGATCTAGGAGATGCTGAAGGACTGAACAGACATTACAGATGTGATCTTGGGGATCCTTGGAGAAGATGAGGATGCTGTCGAGATAGATAAACACATACCTGTGTTGCATATCTCAGAGGATCACATGGATGAAGGCTTGGAAAATGGCTGAACGGCTGGAAAGTCCAAAATGCATCACCAAGTATTCTTGGTGGCCAGAGGCTGTTTGAACTCTGTCTTCCACTCATCCCCCTGGCAGTTGTGGATCAGGTTATCCAGATCCAGACTGGTGAAGAACTAGGCCCTGCTGAGGGCTTCGAATGCACGATCCATCAAGGGCAGAGGATCGGAGTTCTTAATGGTGATTTTGTTGAGTCCGTGGAAGTAGATACAGGGATGGTGACCCCCATGATTCTTTTTTACAAAGAAGAATCCTGCACCAGCTGAGGATTGAGATGGTCAAACGAAGCCTTGCTTTGGGAATATAGTTATTTATGGTTTCAGTCTCAGGATGGGAGAGGGACAACAGACGACCTTGGGGAGGTGGGGGTGACCAGGAGGAGGTTGATCATGCAGTCATGTGGTTTGTGAGGCAGAAGTGTGCTGGCTTCCCTTTTACTGAAGCCAATGTCTAAGTTGTGGTACTCCTGTGGGAATTTGGTGAGATTGAGTGTTTCTTCCATCATCTCAGACCTGCAGGGCAAAATCAGCTGAGGTTGCAGGCAGGTGGACAGGCAGTCCCTAACTCAGTGAATTGAACAACCAAGCAAAGTGAGGGTTATCAGTGGAGAGTGAGGGGTAACCCATGGTGTTGCTCTTCCAACCTGAGTGTGACCTCATCGCAAGAGTAGAGGAGCAACACTTTAATCTGTCTGGGTAGCCTCCAACCTGATGGCATGAACATTAATTTCTTGAACTTCTGGCAATGCCTCCCCCTTTCACCATTCCTCATTCCTATTTTCCTCTCTCTCCTTATCTGCTTACCTGTCCATCAGTTCCCTCTGGTGCTCCTCCCCCTTTTCTTTCTTCCATAGTCTTCTGTCCTCTCATATCAGACTCCCCCTTCTCTAGCCCTGTATCTCTTTTGCCAATCAACTTCCCATCTCTTTACTTCACCCTTCCTCCAGGTTTCACCTTTCACCTTTCACCTTGTGTTTTTTCATCCCCTCCCCCCACCTTCTGACTCTGACTCCTCACCTTCTCTTCTCCAGTCCTGATGAAGGGCCTCGGCCCGAAACATCGACTGTGCTCTTTTCTATTGATGCTGCCTGGCCTGCTGAGTTCCTCCAACATCTGGTGTGTGAAGGTGGAGAGTTAGTTTCGAGTGACAAGCTGATGGTAAACGGTTTCCTGTTGCTTCAGGATCGTGTATTCATGTCGGTGCTCTACTTCTTGCAAACTCTGCTGGGTCAAACACTGGTTCACCCACGCTGTCAGGAGATGTGGAGGAGGTTTGGCCAAAACACAGAACAGTGGAAATAATATAGCAATGAGTGATCACTGCAGAATAACAAGACATGAGGGGCCTCAAGACAAAAGAGAACAGATACTTAACACCACAAGGCAATAAGGTTACTGAAGGCTAGGAGCAACTGATTGAGGCTGACTGGATTGATTGGTGGGCGAACAAGGACGATGGAAGGGAGCTGGGTTTAAATAGGCTGCAGGTGATGAGCTGGAAACAAGTGGCAGGTGACCCCTGTTAGCTGGGTGGAGCCTGCCTGTGCAGGCCTGACACCTGTACCACACATGAGGGGGCATAGTTTTAAGGTGCTTGGAAGTAGGTACAGGAGGGGTGTCAGAGGTAGGCTTTTTACAGAGGGTGGTGGGTGCGTGGAATGCACTGCTGGCCATAGTGATAGAGGCGGATACAATAGGGTCTTAAGAGACTCTTAGATGGGTACATGGAGCTTAGAAAAATAGAGGCCCATGCCGTAGGGAAATTCTAGGCAGTTTCTAGAGTAGGTTACATGGTCGGTACAACATTGTGGACCAAAAGACCTGTAATGTGCTGTAGGTTTCTTTTATTCTGTGATTCCTCTTGATAGTAGTAACCAGAAGAGACAGTAGCCCTAGATGGATGTTAATGATGGATGCCAACATCTTGAGGCACCACCTCTTAAAGCTGTCCTCATTGGAGGGGAGGGTTGTTCCCATCATGGAGCTGGATGAGAGTCTACAATCCTCTGCAACCTCTTGCATTCCTATGCACTGTGCACTGGGCTTTCCAAAATCTAAATCATTCATTGATTCTCAGTAAACGGAAGTTTTCTTAATAAAACTCTGGTTATTCCCCAGGAAGAATATCCAATTCTTTTGGGTAAAGAGCAAGGGCTTAGGGAGAGTGTTGAAGATATATTCTGGAATGATTATCTCAGTTTTGTAATGTGGAGAGATAAGAAAAACAGAACTTGTTTTCCATAAAACAGAGAAAGTTAATGGACAATATGTTAAAAGTTCAAAGATTCAAAGGATTCAAAGTACATTTATTATCAAAGTATGGATGCAGAATACAACCCTGAAATTCATCCTCCCAGAACCCATTCAAATAAAAAAAATCAAACCCTCCCCCCCCGCCATGCAAAAAACAAACAACAAATCATGCAAACAACAAAATATGAGTGAAAATACAGAGTATAAAACAGGCATATTTCATTTCTGCTCAGTTTTCGTTATCTGCAGGCCATCCCAATTCAAAAATTGTCCAAGTTTTTAAAATGCAGAAGAACTTTGATAGAATTAAGATGGAGACTATAGGATCAACATACAGAAGAATAATATTTAATGTAGATAGCAATAAAATTGAATACTAGATGATAAGTGCATTGTTATAATCCGAAAGGTAATGAATTCCAGTGAGTGGATCACTTCTAGGAATGAGGAAGTGTTTTGAGGGACATGTTAATATTCAGGCTGGATAATTTATATTATTTTAAATTAATTGCTGTTTTACATTTATATGATTTTATACCTTTATTTGTTTCATTGTTTTAATAGTTGTTTATGAACTTTTCTGAATGTCACAAACATTCACATTTTTGAGCTGGCTGATTGTCCAGGCTTTGTATTTAGAACTTGTTCTGGCCCAGGCATCTGATGTCATTCTGTTTTTCAAGACTCTACAATGCTGTCTTGGGAACACGCAGGGCATCGTAAAAAAAAAAGAGGAACTCTGTTCCAACCACACGTGACAGTGCCTTGTGCAGGTAACTCACTGCTGGTAGCAGATGCTGGGTCACTGATACTGAGAGGCAGAGGCCACAAATTTTCATCATTTGAGAAGTTAAATTGAGTTATGTTCCAGGTCCAGTTTAGGAGCAATTAAACGACGACTATTGAGTCATTTCAAGCCATACATAAAATACTGTGCTGCCTGTTCCATGTCCGGAATTTCCTGTCACTGATGAATCACTTGCCCTCACCACAGATTTACATGAAATTTATGGACTTGCAGATGATACACACCATGACTGCAGTGATGAAGGGAGTCAACATTTACAATTGTAGATAAGGTGCCATTCAGGTGGGTTGACGGGATGGTTATGATTATCTTTGTTATCTCTTTGTTTGCATGCTTTGTGGTCTCTGGTCAGTCCAGCTATTATGGATCCTTCTTGATTGCTTTTGAATTGAGAGCATAATTAAATGAGTGGGTTAAGGGATATATCTAGCCCAAGCTTAGGAAAGATTTTCTTCATTTAAGAACCAGATGACTTTTAATGAGAACTTAGTAGTTCCATGGTCAATGATACTGGTGCTCCCATGCTATGCACAAATTAATTTAAAAATTAAAGCTCTTCACATGCCATGTTGCTGTTCAAGCTCATGAGTTCATGTAATGAGTGGGGTGCATTCAAGACCATTCCTAATGTCCTTTCTGGAAGGAGCATTTCATGTCACACATCATAAGATATGTTTTCTCTGACCTGCTGGGTGTTTTCACAGCAGATCCAATTAAGTTTCTGCTCAGTGCTGAGCCCTAGGATATTGGTGATGATAATTCTGGTGAATATCAGGCTTGTGGGTTAGTTTCTCTCCTGATAAACATGATGATCAGCCAGCAATGTAGGACAGGAATGTTACAAACGTACAAATTCAGCCCTTTGACTCTGTTCTGCCATTCATCAAAATTGTGGATGATTTGACTGCAACCATAACTCCACCTCTCGCTCTTCTAAACTTCAGAAGAACGAAGCCTAAGCTGCTCAACTTTTTTCACAAAAGACAACTTTTCCATTCAGGTGTTTGTCTAGTAAGCTACATTCTAGGCGTTGGTCTAATAAACCTTCACCCCCTTGCTGTTCCAATGGGGAAGAAGCAGTGCCTTATGCTCCAAGTGGCAACGGAGCAGCTTTCGGGATTTAACAATAAGTTCCAACAGTCAGCACTTTCACCATGATACTCAGCAGTATTTTTACAAGCAATTCCGATTCCTCAAGTTCATTAGGAGTTTGAAAAGATTTGGTATGCCCCCAAAGATGTCTACAAGTCTCTACAGATACACGGTGAAGAACATTCAGACTGGTTGCATCACAGCATGGAGTCTCCAGTCCACAGGATCTCAAAAGGTGCAGGCAGTTGTTTGTTCAGCCAGATCCATCACAGGCACAACCTTCCCCACCATCAAGGACACTCATCACCCGGGACCTGTCCTCTTCTCGTTACTACCATCAGGGAGGAGATACAGGAGCCTGAAATCCTATACTCAATAATCTAGCAACAGCTTCTTCACATCCGTCATCAGATGTCTGAACAGACAATGAACCCATGAACACTACTCATTAGTGCTTTTTTCACATTACTTATTTACTTCTTTAACTTTTATACTTTTATGCCTTCGCATTGTACTGCTGCCAGAAAAGAAACTTCACATTCTAAGTCGGTGACATTAAAATCAATTCTGATTCTGGTTCTGAACTTGAATTTGAAGAAGGTGATTGATGAAGCAATTCGTGGTTGTTGAGTTTAGGACAGAGTCCAAAGGAACCCCAGCAGTGCAATCCCATAGTTCCTAACAATCACAGCCATCTCTGTGTGATGCATAATCCCAGCCAATAAGTGTTTACCTCTTGATTTTGTAAGTCTTTTTTAATGCCATACGAGATGAAAAGCTGTTTTGATACCAGTTGGCAGTTACACTCACCTTGCTTGCGAAATCCAGCCCTTTGATTTAGATTCTGTTGGAGCAGCCAAATAGGGCTGATGGATGCAAAATGAAATTGTCCAGAACCTGGGTGAAGCCTAGACTTGCACAAAATCTTAAATTCAATCCTTTAGCATAATGACTGGTTACTTCGACAAGTAGCGTGAGCCATTATTCAGCGTCCAATCACCAATACCTCGTTGCTATACTAGCAAAGAGATCCAACATTTAGACATGCCAAAGCAAGGTCACCTTGCAAACCATATGGAGAATTGAAAGATATGACCTTGGTTTTAAATGCCAGGGTGCAAAGAGGTTTGGATGATGTGACAACAGTAGCAATCTATCTCCAGCACATTCGAGTTGCTCAGGTATCGCTGCCTGAGAGGAAAAGAAATGACCTCAAGGAAGATGAATCTGTTATCTTCTTTCAGGATAGTCACATTCCCCACTACCAGTCCACAATATCCTTGTTGTTGCCTGTCAGTCCATTAGTTCAGACTGCTATCCATGAAAGCAAGATGGCGCAGTGCACAACCAATATTCCTCGACCCAAATATACTTAAGATTATCCTTCAAAGCCACCTGATGCCTTCTCCATAGCATAGTAGCAGCCTTCCACTGACAACAGAGTAGTCACCGATCAAGCCTTGTACTTGAGCGTTGCGAGAGGCAAAGCATGGATGGATGTGTTGGATATTGTTTCCTGGGCCGGGGGCCTCATGCTTTTGCCAAGCTCGGCTTTCTAAACATAGCAGCTGCCACTTGTAAGATCAAACAATACGTGTGATTTATAAACAAGTAAGTGGTAAGGAACATGAAGAGGCATGAAAGAAACACGGGGATGAACTAGAAACCATTGGTCTTGCTTCCATTTCTGTAATGAATGATTCATTCGGCTGCATCGTTCAAATGACTTTTTAGCTTTTAAGGATTGTACCTGTGTGGTTTGCAAATCCTTTCTGTTTCAGAACTGGTTCGCGATTTGGAAAGGTTTAAGATTTTAAATGTGTTTTAAGAATGTCGTGTTGATTTAAGCATGTATCACTGAAATAAAATGAATATGTTGTAAACTACTTTGTTAGCTGGAAGTATCTTCTTGGCAGGGAGGGGAGACCCACCACTCAAGTAGTGAATATTGGCAGCTAAACTTGCCATGGAGAATAAACAGGGAAGTGAACTAGTCCTTGAAGATTACGTAGTTACAGTGTAACATCCCTTTAGTGAGGGTACTTGCAGCTACTTATATTTGATATGAATTGAATTTATTTAAATCTTACATCAATCACGCAAGTGAGGGAGTAGTAATCTTTGCATTATGACTCCATCACAATGTACAGACATGTGAATTTATAAGTCTGATGGCTTGTAGAAAGAAGCTGTCCCGTAGCCTGTTGATCCTGGCTTTAATGCTGCGGTACCATTTGCCAGATAGAAGCAGCTGAAACAGTTTATGGTTGGGGTGACTGGTGTCTCTGATGATTTTCTAGGCCTTCTTTCTGCACCCGCTGCTGTAAGGGTCCTCAATGGAGGGAAATTCACATCTACAGATGCGTTGGGCTGTCTGTACCACTCTCTGCAGTGCCCAGCGATCAAGGTTGGTGCAGTTCCCATACCAGGCAGTGATACAGCCAGTCAGGATGCTTGAGAATTTGGGGGGCCATGCTGAAAATCTTCAATCACCTGAGTTGGAAGAGATGCTGTTGTGCTTTTTTTTTCTGCCACATAGCTGGTGTGTACAGTCCAGGTGAGACCTTCGGTGATGTGTATACCAAAGAACTTGAAACTACTCACCCTCTCAGCTGCAGTCCCATTGATGTTGATCGGGGCGAGTCTGTCTCTGTTCATCCTGTAATCCACATCCAGCTCTTTTGTTTTTTGGATATTGAGGGAGAGTTTGTTATCTTAGCACCACTGTGTCAGGGTGTCAACCTCTCCTCTGTAAGCTCTCTCGTCACCGTCAATACAGCTTAAAGGTTTTTGTTTGAGTTTAGAACTTCACGGTCAGCAAACCCAATACCATTACACTTCTTCTTTCTTCTCTTCTTCTTCATCCTCCTCCTGATCTTCTAATCGGTGGCAATGCCCAAAGCCATATTTTTGCCAGACTAGAGAGCATAGAATTGATTACCGTGAATTTGTGGATCCATTCTGCTGCATACAAAGCATCCTGTGCCACGAAAAGATTGTTTGGTATGTCAGTGATCCTTTCTATGAGGTAAGAGATTGGTGCATGACTTTTAAGACCAGGGCTGAAGTTGGATAGCGCTTGTCTCCAAATATCACCCCGTTCATCTAACAAGGGTGTAGATGAAGATGATGAGAACAACATATTGTGAGTGAATAATTGCAGTGATTGTGACATTGATATTCGATAATGACCATCATGAAGCATAATCACATTTTGTAACATTCCAGCATTCAAATGCAGATGCCTCTTTGCAATGTGGGTGATGTCAATCGTAGCTGTTCTGGCAGATCCATTCCTGTCTTCTATTCTTTGTTCTGTGCGACTCTAAGAAGATGAGCTCCACTCCCTTGTGATCACCGTAATGCAGCGGTATGCTTCAATCTGTGAACTCTTGCCAATGTTCCCTACAAAACTGCGGGGAGAGCCTGAACCATATCCATTGCTAGCAATAATCTTAACACCTACCAGCAACAGAGTTCTGGCACAGACTATCGTTTGGCAGCAATATGTAGTACCAGCACCTTCCTTGCAACGTGCTATTCGCACTGGGATACATAAAAGGGAAATACTCCGTTATAGCAGTTACTGGATAAGGCATCCTAACCCAGAGCTCTTTCTAACTTCTCACTCCTCCATCCAAGCATTTTCCATGTTCTGCATGTCCTCATGCTCCTCTCATCTTGCAGCCCACCCAATCCCGTTCTACCAAGCTGAAAGTTAACACATACTCATATCCATGCAACTGCAACTAAAACTATTTCTCAGTAAAAAAAGACTTAACTCACAACTCATTTCAACCAGTCCTCCTATATATCAACCACAAACCAACCTGTAATTTATTGAAGATGCCTTTAAATAGTACAGGCGGGACTCTTTCTGCTGCTAAATTCTCCATGCAAGCTGAGCTTCATCACTGAGGTTCAAATTGACACTACTAGCATCAAATTAGAGTTACACAGTGATTGACCTCATACTCTACTTCCATGTGAGCATCACACATTCTAACACCGGTCTACGTGACCCACACTACAAACGTGTACAACTGGATTGCAAATTGCCAGTGAATCAACAGCTTGGATTCTTAAGGAGCTAACTAACTATGTTGTTCAGGAGCATCGCGTTGCCAGTGCCCATTTTTCTAGACTTCCAATCAGTTGTTTCAACATGACCTTTGAAAAATTAGTTTCTTCTCTTAGCAGCAAGCAAGATGCTGGTGAGTCATGGTGGGTCAATGGCATCCATGGGAGGAAAGGAATTCTGTTTTGAGTAACACCCCTGCTTTTCGGTCTGTGTGTTGCCTCACAAACAATCATGAACACTCACTTATTATCAAAGACTCCAAGCCTGCTGTATTATCCATGATGTTACAATCCAGAGTTAATAAATCTTTTAGTGGTGAACAGGTGCTAATGTTACTTGTGAGTCATGGGGATTTGAACCGGAGTAAATCACTGAACTGAAGGAGCTGTGGTGAACGATGGTTAACTTCTTCAAACCAGGAGTTACAGCCTCCGGTGCAATGAAACTCAAAATTTGAATAACTCCCAAACATAACTTTTACAAGGAAATCTTTCCCTTTTCACAAATCTATAAAATATTTATCCACAAGAATATTGTAACCTCCTTTAATAGAGTCATACCGCACTTCAGCACAGAAAGAGGCTCTCCAGCTCATGTAGTTTGTGATAAACTGTTATTCTGCCTAACCCCATCATTATTATTAATATTATTATTATTTTCTTTCTTTCTTTGTACTTTCACAGTTTGTTGGTTTTTTCACATTGGTTGTTGTCCACCCTGTTGCGTGCAGTCTTCCATTGATACTATTGTGTTTCTTATATTTACTGTGAACACCCACAAGAAAAAGAATCTCAGGGTTGTATATGGTGACATTTATGTACTTTAATAATAAATATACTTCGAACTTAGAATCCACTGCGTCCACTGTACCACACCGTGAGTGAAGAAATTCCTCGCAGGTTCCCCATAAATATTTCACTTTCACCCATAACCTATGACCTCAAGTTCTATTCTCACCCAATCTCAGTGGAAAAAGCCTGCTTGCATTTATCCCATCTATACCCCATATACTCTAAAATCTGCTTCTTATGTATGATTGTAGCATCCCATACTAAAATACCTACTTCCTGACTTATTACCCTATGCTCATTACCCAATGCTATGCTTCCTTTTCTAATACTGTTGTGAATTCTGCATTCTTCCTTTGTCAGCATATTCCATCTTTCCATTTTTGTTAAATTTTTGGAATACTGGCTATCTTGTGATGTACTGTCCTGTGAACGCATTTTAAAATCTCGGCTCGATCATGTCAAATGGTTTTCTCAGATAATCATACTTAAATGAAGTTTGCTAGCTTGACGTACTGATACAAGACTATAACAAATTGGGAAGACAGAAAATCAGAATAAAACTTTCTTAAAATGACATGATGTGACATGTGGTAAAAGTGCTAAATTCATATATTATTTTACTTCACGTTGAGAAGTTAAGGGTGCTAGAAGCACTTCATGGACTATTGATTGGTAAAAGGCAGACGTTGCCAGGGATTGGAAAAATAATGGAGAATGAGCTTTCATTTTGCATTTACTGTCATTTGGATTTGAAAGACTGGGGTACATTCAGATATGAAGGTGATTAAAGAACAAGAAGAAATGGTAAATTTTAAAGCATCCATGAAGTCACACACATGCATGGTGAAATTTGGCTTTTGTATTTAATGTCACAATCTGCCAGGCAGTACTTCACAGAAGACCAGATGGAAGTACGGGATGCTATTTTTGCCTCCACAATGTTAACAGGCCGACGTGCAACATATTGGAACTTCAGACACAAAGTGCCTACAATTGATCTACCAACCTGTGCAATGCAGCTATCCACTTTGTGGTTCATAGCCAGCCCTGCAAATTCCCTTTCTCAACATGTAGGCACAATTGTGTTCGAGCAGGAAGTACTAGCCAAGCAAGACGGATTTTTCATATTGACTTTATTGCCAATCAAGTTTCCCCACAAAATTTGCCAACTCAACCTACTTGAGAAATCAAAATTTTGTAAGCTAACAGGTCTTCATCAGAATCAGGTTGAATATCACCGGCTTAAGTCCTGAAAGTTGTTGTCTTTGCAGCAGCAGTACAATTCAATACATAGTAATAGAAAAAATTAATTGCAGTTAAGTACATATATATACACACACAAAATAGTTAAATGAAATAAGTAGTGCAAAAATAGAAGTAATAAAATAGTGAGGTAGTATTCATGGGTTCAATGTCCATTCAGATACCGGATGGCAGAGGAGAAGAAGCTGTTTCTGAGCCATTGATGTGTGTGCCTTCAGACTTCTGTCCCTCCTTCCTGATGGTAGCAATGAGAGCACGGCTCGACCCGGGTGATGGGGGTCCTTAATGATGGACGCCGCCTTTTTGAGGCATCACTCCTAGAAGATGTCCTGTATACTACTGAGGCTAGTGTCCATGATGGAGCTAAGTTTACAACTCTCCGCAGTGTACTTCAATCCTGTGCAGTAGTCCCTCACACCATACCAGATGGTGATGTAGCCAGTTAAAATGCTCTCCGTGGTACATCTATAGAAATATCTAAGTATTTTTAGTGACAAACCAAATCTCCTTAAGCTCCTAAAGAAATATAGCCACTGGCATGCCTTCCTTGAACCTGCATCGATAAGTTGGGTCCAGGTTAGATCTTCAGATATTGACAGTCAGGAACTTGAAATTGCTCACTCTTTCCTCTTCTGATCCTTCAGTGAGGATTGGTGTGTGTTCCCTTCTCTTACCTTTTCTGATGCTTACAATCAGTTCTTTAGTCTTACTGATGTTGAGTGCAAGGTTGTTGCAGTGGTACCACTCAAATAGCCGATATACCTTGCTCCTTTCTGCCCTCTCGTCACTATCCGAAATTCTGCCAAAAGTAGTTGGATCATTAGCAAATTTATAGATGGCATTTGAGCTGTGCATAGCCACCTAATCATGGGAGTGGAGAGCGTAGAGCAGTGGGCTAAGCACCTGTCATTGAGGTATGCCAGTGTTGATTGTCAGGGAGGTGGAGATCATATTTCCAATGAGCGCAGATTGTGGTCTTCTGGTTAGGAAGTTGAGTATCCAGTTGCAGAGGGAAGTATAGAAGCCCAGGTTCTGGAGCATTTCAATCAGAACTGCATGAATGATTGTGTTAAATGCTGAACTGTAGTTAACAAACAGCATTCTGACTTTCCCATTCAGTCTTTTGCAAGATTCTTGAGCATGCTATTTTTATTTCTAGTCTCTGCATATCTCTTTTGTATAGTTTGGGACTGGTGAGACTAAACTTGAGCTATTGTGCGGGGTTCCAGTATTCCTAGCAAAGGACAGAAGGAATGACAGAGGATGCAGCAATGGTTCACCAGGTTGAATCCTGACACTTGGATAGTCCTGATGTAGGGTCTGTGCCTGAAGCATCGACTGCTTACTCTTTTCCATAGATGCTGCCTGGCCTGCTGAGTCCCCCAGCATTTTGTGTGTGTTGCTTTGGGTTTCCAGCATCTGCAGATTTTCTCTTGTTTGGATAGTCCTATAAAGAGACACTAATCGAAAAGGAACTTTATAAGTGGTTTAGAGGAATGGGGGTTCGTGTCTTTGAAACACACAGAATTCTTATGAGGCTTGACAACTATGGGACATCTGGAGCCAAAGATCACAGTGCCAAAACAATGAATGGCCATACTGGACAGAGATGTGAAAACAAAATTCTTCATTGAGGAGTTAGGGGTGGTCAGCCAGGGCCTCTCCTCGCTACTTTTTCTTGTGTTGTCCATTCCAAGGTCTCTCCTCATCCTTCAACGCTGAAGGTTCTGATCTTGTTGAATTCAATGGATTCCGTTTGCTCCTGGCATTTCATCCTGTGCCCGTGGTCCTTTAAGTGGGACTCTGGCAGTGCCACTGTGCTTTTTCACCAGAGAGAGACAAGAAAAACCTGGCTTCTGCCCTCTGTGTTGATGGCTCTTCAACCCAATACTGACTCAATTTCTCTTCTCGCTGATGCTACCTGAGCTGCTTCGAGCTTTTTGTATTTTGATGCCATCCTCCCCTGACATCCACAGGAACAGGCTTCCTGCTGAGGTCATCGGCTTATCATCAGGAAGATGCCCGGTGTCCTCTTTCCAAAAATGGGAAACTGAAGCCAACCCATCTGGGATCAGTTAACCCAGATCGGATGTGGAATTAACTATTCGCTGTTATTGGGACATCAAGGGAATCAGTAGCTTACATTTTCCCATCAGTGCTATTTTAATGTCAGCAACAACCCCTGTATTTGAAAAGGTTTACCACAGGCATTAAAATAACCCTGGCATATATTTAATTTTAAAACCAGTTACAGCTGCTGTTAAACGTGGATGCAAAGCGTGTGTTACATTCCTTAAAACAAACACAATTTTAGGCGATTAAATCGCTGTCGGTCCTTTCAGGTATACATGCCAATCAGAACATTCCCCTGGTGCTGCTCCAGTGCGCGGTCGCAGGATATGCGGCTGTGCTGCAGTATTTATATTACCGGAGCGATACGTCCACAAAACAGCTAGTTATGTTGCATCATAAGCGAGTCTGCACGTTAAGGCAGTGTATTAAATCCTGCCCACGGAGACTATCAATTCCTTATCATTGAGTCTGGTAATGCAATTTTTTTTAAAGGATCCACTCATACTGCGACGTGAGCAATACAATCTCACATCGCAAACACGCACAGCTACACAAACATACAAGGAAATGAACTTTCTGCTGCGGGGAGGTGGGGGGGTCACCCCGACTTTTCCGGTCACGTGGGAACGTGGCATTTCCAAATTTGGTCACACAAAGGCCGGGGCGCCGCCAGATCAAAGAGAACCGCCGTCTGTAGCTTTCCAATCCCATCCTTGTGGTTAAAAACATGACAACAACGCGATCGTTTTCTCACGCCACACGCAATCTCCATCTCCCCCGCAGTCCTATACATTCCATGCTAAATGCAGCACAATCAGCTCCTTTATTCTGATGAAGCCCTGCAATTAGATTCGTGCAGGGCCCCCCCATGTTTATAAAGGGGAGTGGGAAAATGATGTAGGAAAGGCGTGAAGCGGCGGCCACATGAAAGCGGTCTCAGCCTTTACATTAATGAGACCCTTTGTTTCCTGGCTATGCGGCAACAGGTTCCTTCACATTTGCCAAAGAGGGAATTTTTTCCTCTCTCTCTGTTCCATGTGGGAGGGCTGGAAATCTCAGTATATGTTTCTAGTCTATGCGAACAAAAAAAAAGGAATTATCTACAGAGGAATTAATGTTATACAGGAATGTGTAAACTCTCAGCCTTAACTTTCCGTCCCTTGTTGAAGGATACATCTCCACACTACTTCTTACAACATAGCTTGTCCCGAGCACGTGTCTACAGGCTGACCTCTCACCGCGGGTCCAATCCCAGCTGCAGTATTAAAGTCGTCGTCCCACCTACGGGGATAAGGGACAAGATAAACTTTTCAGATATTTCTATATTCTTTGAAAGAAAATCATGCTTTTACAAATAAAATTTCTGCCTGGAAGCAAAGTGATGAGAAGCGCCATATTTTTAAATCTATGAATACAACAAAAAGTTAATCGTTGGCAGTGGGGGTTTGACTTATTCGGCGTTTGACTGGGTTAAAGGTTATTGCTATTTCCAGAGTTTAATGCACACCGTTGAAAAGGACTTTTCCTGTGCACTATCAAATTCTAACGTTGTGATTTCTGGAATCAGAAGTATTTTATTGTTAAAATAATAATGGATAACTACTTCTGTTTTAAGGCCAATATTTAAATGTCGACCAACTATTCAGCAAAGGAGATTATCTGCTCATTGTCATCGTTGCTGTCAGTGGTCCTACCCACCCAAATTAGCTGCAGGTTATCTGCACTACAGTATCGTTCATACTGTATATCACAATGCTAACTGGGATTGTGAACAACACTGTACAAATGCAAATATGCTTTCTTTTTAGAGAACAATAAGCCATTAACTATGGTTGAATCAATTTGTAAACTATTGGAGTTTAAAATAGAATGGAGAATCTTCATGGAAGTCCGTGAATGTGTCCATCTCTGCACGTGTATGTGAATATACAGTGGACTCCTTTTAATTGGGACACAGTACAATTTGGCCCAATTAAACGGCTCCCCCAATTAACTGAAGTTTCAAGGAAATAGCTAAAAAGGTATGAAAAAAAAATTATTTTTAACTGAATCACAAATTATGTATTTAAATGAAATACAGAACAAATTACAATACTACAAATACTACAACTGTTACTAGTACTGTAAAACTATGTATTAGTTCTTAATAGTTATTGATGGAGGAATTCATCCGGTGTATATAGCCATCTTCTTTTGATTGACTCTAAATGATCAAAATCAGTGCAGATACCTGGTGCAGATAATCGACTTCCTCCATGCAGTGCTATCGACAATTCCATCCTCCAAATCTTCATTTTCATTGTAACATTCAAGATGATTGTTGATACCTTCAAATTCTTTGTAGATCCAAATTTGCTGAAGTAGTGAAATTGTTTCATTTTCACTCCCATCCATTTCTGGCATCTCCAAGCCTTAATGCTTGAAATTGCAGTAAGTAAAACAATTCGGAAATGTCTTACTGCTCATTTCTTGCCAGTGGCAAAAGTCACTGCTTTTTCAACACAAACAAATCAAATGACGCTATTGAAAAAAGTTGTCTCGTTTTTACTGTGTACTGTACCAGCAGTTATGGTTGAAATGACAATAAAAAGTGACTTGACTTGACTATTTAAAAACTGTTCGCTCGAAGAACAGCCATGTAAGAGCACGTGGAGAAAACTGTTCAGCAACAGTCTTCTATCCCAATTAAGTGGCACAGCAATGAAGGCAAGCCCAGCTATTTTCTCAATTCATTTTTGTTCTTTAAGAGTTGTTGCAAACACGCAGCTGTCCTGATTAACCGATAGGCCAATTAACCGGTATCCACTACATTTGCAAAAATGCCTGTCTGTGTCCATCAGCATTTGAATGTGGAATTTATATTTGAATGTGTCTGATCTGTGCCTATAAGGTGTGCTCTATGTGTCTGTCTTTGTACATTAATGTTTTGTTACAGTCTGTATACAGATACAAATTTGTATGTGTATAAGTATACTTCACTGTGTACACTGAAGTATCTAATGGGGTTCTAATTGAATGTTCAGGTTGGTATAGCAGCATGTGCTTGGGAATGTTTCTGTATAAAAAATATGAATCAATTTGGACAAGTTGATTGTATAAATAAATGAGAAGATCTGGAGAGAGCAGCTTGCAACCAGTCACCACACTCCAGTGCCATTTTAACACCATGTTAATCAGTGGCATTGTGAATATGATTACCAGATTAGAAGTCTTGAGAACTTGGCCAATGACAGTGAGACATGAGTTCAAATTCCACCACAGCAGTCAAGGAGTTTCAATGAATTAATCTGGTAACAGTGAACATAGTCTGCCAAGCATCTCACCCAGATCACTAACATTCTTTTGAACCTACCATTTTAGTTGGGTCTTAATTCCAATCTGGTTGACCTTCTTTGCCCTTTGAAATGCCCTACCAAGCCACACACTCTATGATATCAAATCATTGCAGCAAATTATAACAATAATACAACTAAGTCATTGCATTCAGTAGCCACAACTCACCCAGTCAACTCTGCGAAGATCTCATATATTGTGGTACTGATAGAATTATACAATCCAGACAATGTCCCAGAGTCCACCAATATCATCCTGGCAATGCAAGCCATCTGGAGGAAGTGACACAATGCTGTGCAGTTAATGTTACTTTTTTTAAAATTCAGAGATACAGTTCAGGGTGGGCCCTTCAGCTCCTTCGAGGCGAGACACACCAGCCAGCAACTGGTGACAAGCCCGTTGTAACCCTCACCTAATCACAGGAAAATTTACAATGACCAATTAACCTACTTGGTACACCTTTGGACTGAGGGATAAGCCAGAGTACCTGGAGAAAACCCACTCATTCCATGGGGAGGACGTTGGGATTGATCTCTGAACTCTGACGCCTTGAGCTATAATAGCGGGGTGCTAGCTGCTATGCTACTGTGATTGGGAATACTCTAAAATTGTCTGGATAAGAGCAGCTCAAGCAACTGACAAACAGCTCATCTAAGAAACAGTAGCAGCAAGTTAAAGAATCAGAAAGGCAATCGGATTGAAGCTCTGTAGTTCCACGTCATCATGGTGGTAGTGAGCAATCAAAATACCTAAGAAGATAAGGTCCCTTGAATATTCCCATCTTCTCCAACAGAAGAGCATAGGTTGTGATGCAAATGACAAGGAAGCATTCCCAGCTACCTTTGCCTGAAATATTTAATGTAAGTTATCTACCCCAGTTCCTTCTAAGGCTCACATTGTCACAGAAGCTACAACTCAGCTATCTTGATGCATTCCACATAATGCCCATCACTGGCTGAAAGCAGTGGGTATAACTAGGGCTGTAGATTTTGAAAGACACATTCTTAATGGTCTCACACCAGTGATGCTTTTCACAAACTGGTCTATAATATGCACAAAGCTGGCATGTAGTCAGAAAGGAACACAACTTTCGAAATCACAATCAGGATTTTTATGTTGTGAAATTTGTTGTTTTGAGTAATACAATGCAATATATAAAATTATTATAAGTAGTTAAAAAAGAGCAAAATAATGAAGATATGTTCACGGGTTCATGGAACATTCAGAAATCTGATGGCAGACGAGAAGCTGTTCCTAAAATGTTGAGCGTGTGTCTTCAGACTCCTATCCTCTTCCCTGATGGTAGTAATGAGACTGCCACAAGACGTAGGAAAAGAATTAGGAATTTGGCCCATCAAGTCTGCTCCACCATTCAATCATAGCTGATTTATTAACCCTCTCAACCCCATTCTCCTGCCTTCTCCCTGTTACTTTGACACCCTTATTAATCAAGAACCCACCAACCTATACTTTAAATACAACCATTGGCATGGCCTCCACAATCTCTGAAGCAATGCAGAGCACCAATTCACCACCTGCTGGCTAAAGAAATTCCTCCTCATCTCTGATCCTAAGGGATGTCCTTCTATTCTGAGGCTGTACCCTCTGGTCCTAAACATCCCCCCACTGTAGGAAATACCTTCTTCATGTCCACTCTATCAAGGCCTTTCAATATTGCACATGTTTCAATGAGATCCGCCCTCATTCTTCTAAATCCCACCGAGTACAGGCACCAAATGCTCCTCGTATGTTAACCCTTTCATTCCCAGAGCCATTCTTGTGAACCTCCTCTGTACCCTCTCCAATACCAGTACATCTTTTCTTAGATAAGGGACCCAAAGCTGCTCACAATACTCCAAGTGCAATCTAACCAATGTTTTAAATGCTTCATCATTACATCCTTGCTTTTATATGATAATCCTCTCAAAATGAATAGTAACATTGCATTTATCTTCCTTGCCACCAATTCAGCTCTCAATTAACCTTTAGAGAATCCTGCACCAAGACTCCCAAGTCCCTTTGTTCTTCTGATTTCTGAACTTTTTTCAGCATTTAGAAAATAGTCTACACCTTTATTCCTTCTATCAAAGTACATGATCGTACACTTCCCTACACTATATTCCATTTCCCATTTCTTTGCCCATTCTCCTAACCTGTCTAAATCCTTCTGCAGACTCTCTACTTCATCAACACTACCAGTGCCTCCACATATTTTTGTATCATCTGCAAACGTGTCCACAATGCCATCAGTTCTGTCATCGAAATCATTGACATATATTGTGGAAAGAAGCAGACCCTACAGTGACCTCTGCAGAACACCATTAGATAACAGCAGCCAACTAGGAAAGGACCTCTCTTTGCCTCTTGCCAATCAGCCAATTTTCTATCCAAGGTAGTATCTTTCCTGTAATACCACAGGGTCTTATCTCCTTCAGCAGCCTCATGTGAGGCACCTTGTCAAAGGCCTTTTGAAAATCCAAAGTAAACAATATCCATTTACTCCACCTTGTAAATCCTCGCTGCCAGTTTCTCAAAGAATTCCAACAAATTTGTCAGGCAAGATTTCCCCTTAAGGAAACAATGCTGACTTTGTCCTATTTTATCATGTGCCTCCAAGCACCCCAAAACCACATCCTTAATAATCGACTCCAACATCTTCCCAACCACTGAAGTTGGCCTATAATTTCCTGCTTTTTGCCTCCTTCCCTTCTTAAAGAGTGGAGTGCCATTTGCAATTTTCCTGTCCTTTTACCAAGGAGAAGAGGGCATACCTTGGATAGTGAGGGTCTTTAATGATCAGAGGCATTGCATTTTGAAGATGTCCTCAGTGGTGGGGCGCCTAGTGACCATAATGGAGATGGCTGAGTCTACAACACTCTGCAGGTTTTTTTCGATTCTGTGTATTGGCACTTCTATACTAAACGGTGATGCAACCAGTTTGAATGCTCTCCATGGTGCATCTGTAGAAATTTACTAGTGTCTTTGGTGAAATCTTAGCAAGCTCCTAATGAAATATAGCTACTGGCATGCCTTCGTCATAATTGCATCAATATGTTGGGCCCAGGAAAGATCTTCTGAGTTATTGACACCCAGGAACTTGAAGTTGTTCTCCCTCTCCACTGCAGAGTTCTCTATGAGGCATGGTGTGTGATCTCCCAACTTTCTCTTCCTAAAGTCCACAATCAACCTCCTTGGTATTATTGATACTAAGTGCAAGGTATCCTGCTACAAGGAATCCGCTAAGCATATCCTACTGCAAAAAGTAGAACAAATCCAATCTGGCTATCTATCAATCTATCAACTTTCTCTTAATTATTTGCAAAGTGGTGACCTTCTTATCAAGCAACATTTCATCAACCCTAAGCTGTTCACTAATGTTCAATATATGTTCCACATGATCTCCTTAAAATATCAGTCCTAATACAAACAGGTGAATTCCAGAGACAAGATGACACTGACTGTCCTTGACGTAGAGGCAGCATTTATATGAGATTAAGAAAGCTCCCTAGTAAAATTGAAGTATATGGGAATTAAGAAGAAACTCTCCACTGATCAGAGTAATATCTAACATGTTTTTACAGCTCAATCATTTAGCCCCCAGGACATCACTGGTGGCATTTCTTAACTAATATCTGAGGTCTAACCATTTTAGATGTTCCCTCAATAATCTCCTCTCCTTCATAATGGTCAGAACTGATAATAAAGCTTAGACAGTGCTCAGTTGCATTGGATGTCTGGGCTCACATGCAGCAAAAGTGGAACAACGTTCCATCTCAGCTATTAACCTGGAAGCGACATTCAAGATATTGACTTAAAGAGAGTTTCACCATCTTCATATGACATTCCTTGGATTTATCATCTACTGCCATTAACATATTGGTTGTTGCAAAACTTGATTGGATGAGTTACCTAAATATTCTGATACAAGTCCAGGGATATGCTTGGATTTACTGCACTCACTTGCAAGTCACACAGCATCGTGATTTGGACAGTTATCACCGCTCGCTCACTTTTTTGGAGCAAAAGCAAGGACCTTCATTCGCAACTATATCTGATTTCTTCCATTACAAAAACTGCAAAGGTTCGGGAAAAAGTCTCACAATTTCAGTAGGACCAGTCAATAATTACAGTATAGCCATTCTTGTTCAAATGTCCATGTATGAGTCACTGAATCAAAGGACACTACAGCATGGAAGTCGAACTGCTATTCTGCCTACTCCCATCAACGCCAATCTGACCATAGCCCTCCGTGCCCCTCTCATCCATGTACTTGTCCAAATTTCTCTTAAATGTTGCATTAAAGTACATGAATAATGTAACTGCATTGCAAGGCATATAAGGTCAAATCTTTGAATGCGTTTGTATCAATGTGTGAAAATAACTCTATATATGAATATGTTTATGTTCAAATGCATATTAATATTATTGGAAGTATTTATTGTGTATTTTCTTTATATTTCTGTCAGGAGACTTTTCTTGTAAATACTGTATGTGAGTTACTGGAGGCATGATCAATTGAATACAGTCTTTTTAAGAATAGGGCCAGAGGATCACAGAGGTCATGATGCAGTTGCCAGTTCCCTAGTAAACAGCTACTAAGGGGAAAAAAATCACTACTGTCTGCCTTTTTACAATTTCCATCTGCAGCACAAAGTTTTCCTTGGAAGTGAAACAGTTGCCAGGACTAGGAATAAAACCATTGTCAAGGAGGGAGAATGTGCCTGTGAAATGGGGCCATTTAGAGAGCCACTTCCCACATTTCCTTTTTGTTTGAATTGATTATCCATAATCCAGAAAAAAAATGTTTAAAATTGGTCAGACAACTGTCTTTTTAACATAAAGCTCTTGAGAACACACCCAAAACATCAAAATACTACGCGGGAGCAACATTTGGAAGTAATTCCACCGTTTCTGCCTATACCACCAGAATGTGCATTGCAGTTTATGTGAAAGTTTGTGAATGTTAGTTACTACTTGCATATCCCTAATTGTCCTTGAGAAGGTGATCTGAGCTGTCTTCTTGAACCGTTGTTCTAGTGATGGTATTCCCAAAATGGTGTTGAATAGGAACTTTCTGGATTTACCTCCAATGAGAATGAGAGGTTGGAAATTTCTTTCCCAGTCAGGGCGATATGTGATTTGTAATTATTTGCATCTGACTGTATGCAATGCTTTGTGAGAACATGGATGTGAATACAACTCACTGTTAAAATATCAGTATGCTTCTGTCCTATACAAACACTGATTCTGTTTCAGAAACATCCATACATGTTTTGTAGCAGTCTTTATTCTTTATTTACATCCCTGTAAAGCAAACATATATATTTTCTGGAGGTACATCATTGAAAATTATTGTTGTTTGTTACTACATCTGTAGTTCATTGTAGCCCTCCTTGTCATCTTTAATAGTTGGTGGTCTTCCATATAAGCAATCAATGCTTCACTTTTCTTCCAATGTCCTCCTGAGGTAGTGGCTTCTTAGAGTTCCAGTCAGTTAATCTACAATGATTTTTCAATGCACTTCTATTTAGTTACCTAAAGCTTATCCCAATTTTTCAGGCAAGTTATCTACTTTTCTCATACGGAAGCTCGTCCTTAGAAACTTTACCCATAAGCCCTTTGCATGTATATGCATGTGGACGACACCAAGAGCCACTCTCCTGAAAACACATATATGATTAAAATCTCATTTACATTATAAATGAATGAAAAATCACTGAAACTGAATGCCAGGAAAGTGCCATCAACTTCCATTTCTACTGGACAACTTTGCCCATTTGTTTTCTTCTCTGTTGGTGTCTTCATCCTGTCAAACTCTAACTTACGCTGACTTTTCCATAATTTCATAGGCATTTGTACCGTAATATGCTAGAATCACAGAGTCAGAGAATCATTGAGTCACACTGCTAGAAAACAAGCACTTTGGCCCACAGTATCCATGCCAACCACAAAACACTCTGCCTATTTAAATCCTCATTCTCAAAGCTAGTACGCTCTATACCTTGTACATTGATTTCAAGATCCAAACCCGTAGGTTGTATATCTTTCCAAGGTCACACCTTACCTCTGTCTGTACTTCCAGCAATTCTGCTTCTCAGCTCAAATACACTGATAGAGCATCTGGTCCCCGGTTCACCCCATCATTGCTTTTCTCCAACAGAAGCAACTCCTCTAGTGACTTGGGAATGTCCAATATTTCCTTATTAAGCACTTCTCTTCTAATAGATTAAATTTATTTTCCTAATGCAGTTATTCTTATCTTTCTGACTTAATTTAGAGCTTTCTAATCTCCTACTCTCTGAAAGTTCTTTTGGAGTGTTATGTCTATTATGTGAGTGTGTACTTGTGTCTCCTGTATTTTGTTTGCGTGTGTGTGTGTGTGTGTGTGTGTGTGTGTGTGTGTGTGTGTGTGTGTAATTGTATCTGTGCCTATGTTTGTCTATATTTAAGTGTGAATATGTATCTGCACTGGGCTGGCCAGTCTGTGCGTGGCTACCTCTATGTGACTGTATGTTTCAATCTGTGAATGAGTGAAAATGTATCTGGGTATCTGCTTGTGTGAGGCTTTCTCAAGCTTGAATCAATCTGACTTCATTGTGTATATTGTCCTTTTTATAGCAAAAATGCCAAAATCTACCAGGCTCCTAACAATTCAAAGCGAACACCTTGGATGAATTTAAGCAATTCTAGAAAAAGTCAGATTTATCTACTGTTCAAAGGGAATTCCAGTTTATTGAGCAAGATAGGGAATCCTTTCATTGGCAATGTATACACGTTATTTATAAGGGGACGCGTGGGTTCACTGCTTGTCTCCAAGCTAATGAAATATTGGATTTAAAAACAGCTGCATGTAAAGATTTTCCTTTAAGGGAGGGGTTGGTTGCAAGGGTAGGGACTTATTAGGAAAATGATGATGATTTTAAAGTGTTTGGTTGATGAAACAATTGAATTCCCCCTCCCGTCAATGAATCTGTCAATCAAAAGGCGGTGCCCTTTGATGCTGAGGAGCCGTCGCCTTGGTCCTAAACACAAACTGCTTCAGATCTTTCTTCTCTCCCTACTGTCTTACTTTCACTGAGATTTCTTCCTCGCTTTCTTTTCCTCCCGCTCCAACTGCCTGCAACTTTACACTGCATTCCCCAGGCCGGCTGTCTGCAACAAGCGGCGCAAGTCCCGGGCAGTAACTTTGTACAGTGGAAAGTGAAGGAGTGGAGGAGAGGTGGGGTGGGGGGAGGGGGGGAAGAGGAGAAAACATCCCAAGGAAAATGCCGCAGCTGAACAGCGGCGGAGAGGATGATCTGGGGGCGAACGATGAAATGATCTCTTTTAAAGACGAAGGGGAGCAGGAGGAGAAAATCTCCGAGAACGCTCTCACCGAGAGGGACTTGGCAGACGTGAAGTCATCGCTAGTCAACGAGTCGGAGACTAACCAGAACGTGAATCCTGCATCCGATCCAGAGGTGAGTGAATGAAGGAGTTTATTCCTTGCTGCACTTCATGGATTTCCAGGCTACTAAGACATACGCGTGCATTTGCCCTAGCCAAATCAACCTCATGCAAATTCTTCTTTCACATGATCTCTTTAACAGGCGATCATACGTTCTTCGGACAGTCAAAGAATTTACCAAGATAAATCCAAAGAACACATCAATGACGGTACGCTGGCTTCTGCTCTTTATTTTCTTGGGATAGCCCCACCATTTAGAAAGTCCTCCTTCATTCGCCCTCGTTTGCAGGCAGCGTTTTGTGAATGTTAGCCGGGCAGTTAAACTTTTCCCCCGTGTTCTCTCTCGTACAGTTACAAAGCAGCGTCAAGATGGAGGTATGTTCAAAGGGACAGCCTACTCGGGGTATCCCCACTTTCTGATGCTCCAGGATCCCTACCTGGCCAACGGATCCGTCTCTCCCTCTGTAAGTGCTGGGCATTTTGTAGATATTGCACATTGGTACCTCTCGGGCTGACACCACTCTCATGTTGTTTTGTTTTGGAAGTTGGGTTGGGGAGGGGGAGGGAGAATTAGTCATATTGCAGGAAATAAACCTTCATCAACGTTTTGTCCTGAGGTTGCATTTAATCGGGGGGTGGGGGGGGGGTCGCTGATCTGTTTTTGAATTCGCTGATGCTTTATTTCGGAATGATACTTCGGCTTTTGTTTTGTATTGTAAATGTCATGGTGAAATTATATGGGAAAATATCCCAGTTATTAAAGCCTTTGGACGTATTTCCAGCCAGTAGGAATACAATTTTTTAAAAAAATCACTTGTGGTTGCAGTGTTGTGCCTTGCGAAGGTTGCTTATCAAGTGCTGGGTTCATCTGTGCTGTTATCAGTTTGAAGAAAGGACGCCAGAAATTTGTCAGTGGGGCTTCAAGTTATCCATTGTTTTTTTGTGTGTGTGTTGTGGTAGGAATGGGAGGGGGCGATGACTATTGATCTTGGACCATTCTCTGCCTGATCTGTCATTACTTGTAAAATAAACCCAACTGCCACAATTTGTGCATTTTGACATGCCAGCTGAGTGAGTGAGGTAGGAAGGAGCCTTGAAACGAGAATGATGCCATGCAGGAACTATCAATAAAACAGAAACCAGAGCAAGCCCCCACATTATTCTTCACTTGGAGAATGAGGAAACAAAAACCATTGTAATTTTAGTTTTGTATAATTTCATAATTTCTGAGCTCTAATAAATCTGAAAAATAATACTATGTTTTCAGTGTATTGTAACTAATTGTTTCTTAATATCTAATTATAGTAAAATTTAAACAATTAAAAAGTAGCGAGAGTGTTCTGTGGCATTTTAAATTATATCTGTTTGAAAATCTCTGAACAAAGAGTATAACATTAAAATTATATGGAAACGAATCTCTACCCAGTTCAGACTGTGCTGTTGAAATATACTATCCTTGTGTTGCCCAACATGATTTGCATTTCAAAGTAATATCCCACCAGTCTTTCTCCTTGATGTGTCAAAATTTAAATCAAGCAATCAGCACTTTTCTGAATAATTCTGCAAGTTTCAATCCAAGAAACAAAACACTCTGAGACCAAGGAAGTCATTTTCTGAAAAGCAATAAAAGAGTCAAGTTTTTCAAATGTATTTGCTTAGGTGATCAGTACATTAAGAAAAGGTTTCCTTTGTCGTGTTTAAGGGAGAAGGTATAATTGGAACCTGTCTTTTTTTCACTGTCTCTTCTAATGTGAAGTAACCCAACTAAGTTGTATGACAAGAGATGAACCCAACAGCTGTCAACTAGTCAGCTTTTCTTCATTTTCTTACTTTTTCAAAAAGTTTGCTATCTGATATCAGTTAAACATTCTGTTGAGCATTTCCATCCAAACAGTCAAAATCACAAAATGCTGCTGTGTTCTGAGCCTTGTACTGTTGTGCAATGTGGTTTGAGTGGTCGTTTTTTTTCCCCTCACAGCAGAGTCAAGTGGAAATCTTTTCAGTCAAGATAGGTTTGCTTGAGGGCTGGAGGGCTAGAGAGGTGATGGGCAGGTCGGAGAGGGGGTGGAATTAGATCAGACACAATCTTTGTTGTTAGCTTAGTAATACAACACAGGCACTGTTGGGAAAAATGGCATTACTGTTTAATAACTGCTTACAGGCTCAGAGTTTCCGTGAATTAGGTTCACTGTTCATTTCATACACACTGACAAGAGCTGTCAGAAATCTCATTCAAGGGGTAGTCTTGTCTTCAGTGTCCCTTTTCAAAATCATATAGTTAAACAAAAAAACTGGGAATAACTTTGACTATTTTTTCCCCTTTGATTTGTTCTGGTGTGTATTTTTTAAACTTTTTATTCAAAAAATGGATGTTGATATAGGAGTCTGATTTTAGCTGAACCCCGGAGATCAACAGAATGAAGGAAGTGGATTATTATTAGACATAGGCAATTCAAATTGAACATTTCAACTGTGTGCAGTTTGTTCAGTTTTCTCACACAATCAGTCTTGGTATCTCTACAAAGCTCATTTCCACAATAATAATGCAAATTAAACAAAAGTATCTCCAGGAAATAGCATAAAAAGTAAAGTGACTTTTTGTGCAATTTGTTTATTTTCATCTATGCAGTTCTCTCTGGGCTATGATTGTACAGCTGGAGCCCATATCAACAAAGATAAAATGGTGGTTCTCTCAGTTTAAGCCTTGAACATTGAATTAGACAATGATTTCATGCCAGTCTCTACATTCTTGGGCCAGACTTGGTTACAAACATTGCTTGCAATCCAGTTTTTATGGTAACAATTAACCTTGAATGAAATTAGTTCCAACTCCAAAATAAACATTGAGAATAAGTGAGGACAGTGATTAGACATTTACAAAAAAAATCCCCTGCAAGTTGATGAGAGTGGGAGTAGCAGAAAAAAGCAAAGATGGAAAATACTAATCAGCAAGAAATATAAGTCATTTCAAGTTTCATAAATTTATTGAATTACAAGACTACAACGTGGATAAGAGGCAAGACAAGTCAAGTAGAATCATGAATTTAATGTTTTCACTTAAATTGTATGTTCAAACTTCTTGATAGTGTAGAGCCAATAATACTGCATCCAAGACTATATTTGTCACAGCAGTATCTGTGTTAGTTTAATATTATGTTTTTGTTTCAACAATGTAGTATTGAATTTGAAAAGCTTTTTTAATAAAATGGCCAACTGAGATTTCCTAGAATTCCCCGTGACCACCAGCAGGCTTGGGAGCTAAAACAAAACATTAACAACAAAACTTCCTGTGTTCTGAAGGGCACGATCATTACATGGTAGAAAACTACATGAGTGGAAAAATAAATTCTCTGACAGCTCGTATGTCTTCCCATAAAACGGAAAGAAATACTACTTTTCTAAAAGTGGCTTACAAGACTAAGTGTATACAATTATGTTGAATTTCAATTCTGCTGAATTAATTAACTGTTGAGTAGCAATTAGCAATCGCAGTATGCATTTTAGCTTCATTCAGCATATAATAGTTACTGCCAAGCAGTGGAAAGAAAAACAGTTGTTATTCCCTTGGATTGTAAATGCTTCAAGAAAATGTTTAGTAAAAGTTTAGTAAATGTTTGTGGGTGTATCAAGGGACAAAGATCACAACTTTTCTGACCTCCAGGCTTATGTTAAGCAAACTTTGAAAGATACAATGTGAAATTAATTTGAAATATTCAAACTGATTTCTAATAGAAGCATGCCCCTGGCTCTAACTTGGCAGCCTCTTAGGGAAAGATGATGAGTGCGATGAATGGAAATATTATAGGTTGTTTTGTAGAGTTTGAGATGAAAAATTGTTGGTGCAAAAGAACACGTGATGACCAGAGAATGTTAGTTAAGAATTAACAAAAATAATTTTAGAAGTAAGTTATTCATTGGACTGAAATGTTTTATAAATAAACCTTTCAGAAGTGCCCTGTCAGGTTAATAGATAGTCAATTTGCTGTTAAAGTATTGAATATTTAAAGCAAACTAATGTTTCCTATTCCATATATAAGTACATTTTCTCTAGTCCATAATACCTCAGATGGGATAAAAATCTTCTTGTCCCTGACACTAATCGCCTACACTGGGGTAAGAGATAAGGCAAAGCAGTTCAACAACACACATTGATTTGCAATTGTCCTCCACCTCCTCAGAGCCACCCACAAATCTGCAGAAAGCATCTTGCTTTCGTTCAGCGCATCTCCAAATGCGTCCACTAAGAATGAGTGCTGAACAGGTAGATAGAACATGGTGAGGGTGGGGAAAATCACAACTTTGTTGTGCCTGAAACAGTAAAGATGGTATACAATTTGCAGACAAACATATAACGGTTTCTCATTCAATGCCAGGGCAAGATGTAGTTTAGAACAGTGCTTAATTTTAATAACGTTAAAATTATTCATTTGTTAAAAGACATTTTGCCACTCTTTAGCAGCAAGTTGACAGAACTTTGTTTGATTGACATATCTGCTGGACCAGACTTGCCATTTTAAAGTCTGAACTGTGAGCTGTAGCAGTTTTGTCCAGATAGCTACGACTGCTCTGATCCCATAAATGAATAAAACACTGGTGATACTCCCCTGCATTCAGTTATCATGCCAGCATTTTTCAGAATCTGAATCAGATTTAATATCAGTGGCATATGTCGGAAAATTTGTTGTCATGTGGCAGCAGTACAATGCAATACATAATAATGAAATCAGTGAATTGCAGTAAGAAGGATATGTATAAAAGTTAAAAAAGTAGTGAAATACTGTTCATGGGTTCAATGTCCATTCAGAAATCTGATGGCAGAGAAAAGAAGCTGTTCCTGAATTATTGAGTGTGTGCCTTCAGGTTCCTGTACCTCCTTACCGATGGACCAATGAGAAGAGAACATACCCAGGGTGATGGGGTCCTTAATGATAGCTGCTGCCTTTTTTGAGGCACTGCTCCTTGAAGATGTTCTGGCTGCTGGGAGCTTAATGCCCATGATAGAGCTGACTGAGTTTACAACTTTCTGTAACTTATTTCCATCCTTTGCAGTTCGCTTTCCTCCATACCAGGGGGTGATGCAGCCTGTTAGAATGCTCTCCATGATACCTCTATAGAAATTTGCAAGTGTCTTTGGTGACATATCAAACCTCCTCAAACTCCTAGTGAAATATAGCCACTGTCATGCCTTCTTTGTAACTTGTATGTTGGGCCGGGATAGATCCTCATTCTCTCCATTTCTGATCCTTCTGTGAGGACTGGTGTGTGCTCCTTCGTTTTACCCTTACTAAAGTCCACAATCAGTTTTTTGGTTGTACTGACATTCAGTGTAAGGTTGTTGCTGTGACACCACCCAACCAGCTGATCTATCTCACTCCTGTACACCTTCTCATCACCATCTGAGATTCTGCCAGCAATAGTTGTATCATCAGCAAATTTATGGCATTTTGAGCTGTGCCTAGCCACACAGTCGTGGGGTGTAGAGAGAGTAGAGCAGTGGGCTAATCACACACCCCTGAGGTGCAGCAACTAACGGTTTGGGCAATACAAGAGATATATCTGCTTGACATTACTTAACATCTATCTAAGTTCATTTGCATTAACCACCAGATCAAAATGTGAGACACAAACAGTTTCTTAGGAGAGGGAGAGCATTATTTACATTTTGTTTCTGAATGCAGAAACATCTTCCCAAGTCACCTCAGACATCTAGTGAATCAACTGTGTTAAAACTACAACAATGAACATTCTTTTTCCCTTAAAGAATTTTAAAACACTTTAAAATATTTTGATTGAAGAGTACTAGTATGGAGTGAAGCAAGGCACTGGAATGGGACTGAGTGGAGAACTAGCATAAGATCAGTGAGATCTGCACCAAGATACCCTTTGGGTCTTACAATCACAGAAATGGCAGCAAGATAAACCTGCTAGTCCAGACCCACTTAAAATTGCCAAGCCTAGACAACAAACCAGTCTTTGAGAAAGTCCTTTGGTGAAGGTGACTGAGGATGGGATGCACACAGGCTGACCACAATCTGTATTTTTTTTGCTACAGAGTTGGAACAATAGTCCATTTCTCTTTGGCTCCACCTTTAAATAAACAGAACACTTTCATCTCATGTCCTGTGGCCTCCAACATTCTCTTTATGTCTGCCGATAATATTCCATTGTAATGGCCCACATTCCCCTCTCTAATTAAAACAGACAATTCTGGTGTGGTGCTTATTCTGATTGTAATATTTCTGGGACTTAATGCCCAGTTCAGATACTGGTTATGTCCTGGATGATAAAAGTAACTTATCCCTAAAGGCCATGAAGCTTTGGCGTGGGAAACCTTACAATGGATTTGTGTGATTTCTTTGAATTTTTTCTTAGTGTTTTTTTTCCAAACTATCATTGATCATACACGTGAAAATGTGAAGCAAAGTTAATTTAATCAGTAAAATTTTTACCTGAGCTTTCCGTTTTTATCGGCAAAGACAATCTCATAACTTCCAATATTCCTTCATCTTTGCAAAGTATTGCCATAATGACAAGCAGACAAGTTATTACTGGCCCTAAAATTTTCTCATGAAGATTTGGAAGATTAAGCTAAAGAGAGGATCTATGCTTGAGAGGAATTTGTGGCTGCAGCTGAATTTTTAGAAGTATGGCAAGTAGGGAAAATAACCTTTCAAGCATTTTCAGATCATTGGAACTCTGTGACCTAATTCCAAATACTTTTCTCGTTACCCCCTTTAATACCTTTAATGATCAAATTTCCATTAATCTCAGATTTAACATTAATAATTAGCCCAACATTACTTGGCATTTGCTGGGGAGAGTTCCAAATTTCCTTCCCCTCTGCCTGTATAAATATTTTCTTTCTAATCCTGAAGGACGCAGCACTAATTGTAACCCCATGTCCCAGACACCCTAAACCAGCAGAAATAGTTTGCCTCTCAAATTCCATGTATTTAAATAAAGAATAAGATGGAAATTCTGAACAGGGCAAGTGGAATCTGTGAAGAGGTAACTTTCTGGCTCTGCTTCTATCTCCTGATGCTATCTCATGGTTCCAGCATCTGCATTTTTTTTGGTTTTTCTGTCCAAGTCTCCTTTGTATTTAATCTTTGGATTTCAGGTGCCATTCTTGTACACCACACATCTACCTTTTGCTGAAAACAATTCTGAAAATGAATTGATTTTATAGCCCTTAGCATTTTATAAATGGGATTATTTGCTTTAACACAGTGTTTTTCCATGTAGTTCCGCAGTTGCCATGACCTACTGCCATATTTCTTTTCTTTTGTTCTTTTAGCCTCATATTCTCTCTTTACCTCTTTGGTCACCCATGACTTCTTATAAGCAATTTGCTCTTTAGCCCTTGCCCAGTGGGAGGTTTAAACTGGTTCCCTCTGACATAAAATTTATTTTTAATACTGCTCCTAGTTCAATTTAGTTTTAGTCACAGCAGATTTGGTCAGTTGTCCAAGGATATTTTCTGCCCCGTTGTTCTGAAAATCTGTGATGTGATCTTTGCAGCTACTTTATATTTCTCTTCTCTGTCCTGAACTGGAGATTAATTATATGAAACAATTAGATGAATGTTAGTTCTAGGACATATTGTTTCGGAAATTTACCCTCTGTTCACTCCAAAAATTTATTACATTTCAGTTAGGATCTATCCAAATTTATAAAAAAGTTTAAATATCCCAATTAATGACATCATGATACACAGAATCATTCAAGACAGAAATGGGTCCTTCTGCCCACTACATTCATACTGACCTTTCTGCCCATCTACACTAATCTCATTTGCCTTCAAGAAACTGCCTGCTTCCATGCCTTGTCTATTTAAGTATCTCCGTATCTCCCTAAATGCATCGTAAACATTGTTGTTGTATTTGATTGTACCACCTCCACCGGAAGCGGTTAATATATAAACCACTCTCTAAGTAAAAAAAAATGTACTTCCCTTTAAAACTCCTTCCTTTCTCATTAATCTTATATCCTCTTGATCTTGAAACCCCAACCTGAGGAAAAGGGTATTGACCATCTACCCTATCTATGCCAATCATAAACTTATATACTTCTCTCAAGTCATCCCTCAGCGTCCTTCACTCCAGGGTAAACCAGCTCAGCCTATCTAATGTCTTCCCATAAATAAAATCCTCTATTATAGGTGATATCCCAGTGAATCTCTTCAGGGCAATGACTTCCTCCCTATTGTGTGGCAACTAGGAGAGCACACTATTCTTCGAGTGTGGACGAACCAGTGCTTTGTAAGTTTGCAACTTAATGTCCCAGCTTGTACGGTGAATTCTATGCCCTGATCTACATAGACAAGCACACTATTGGCCTTCTTCACCATCGAATTGACCTATGTTTTCACTTTCTGACAACTATGAGCTGGACTATTAGGCCACTCTGTTCATGTGCATTTTTATTGTGTTTTTTTTTATTTGCTCTATCTAAGTGCTAACATAAAGAAAACCAGATCTTTCTGAACACCAACAATTAATAGTCCCACGGCATTTAAAAATGCTCTGCCTTTTCATTACTTCTTTCAAAAAACATAACATCACGTTTCCCTTCTTTACACTCATCCATCATCTTTTTGTCCACTCTCTTAGCCTGCCGGCATCTTTCTGCAGCTTGTTTGTATCCTCACAATCATCTTCCCCACCTATTTTTGTTCTGTCAAAAGCAGGATTCCTTACACACAGTCCCTTCATTAGTCATTATTATAGATTGTAAATAGTTGAGGCCCAGCACTGATCCCTGAGGCATCTTGCTGCAGCTTGCTAACTTGCTAACTTAAACATGATATGTTTATCTTGATTCAATTTTTTCTCTTATTACAATGCTCTCAATTTGTGTGAATACACTACCATCAATCCAATGAGCCCTCATTGTCACAGTACATTTATGGGGCACATTTTGCAGATTTAAATATAAACATCCTTGTTAACTAAATGCTGAAAAATATTTCAAGAGTTCATTAAATCTGCTTTCACAAAACTCTGGACACTGCCTAATCATGTTAAGCCTTCTTAAGCACTACGTTATAACTTTGTTTAAGAATGGATTCCAAAATCCTCTTGACACCTGATGTAGGTCTGTAGTTATCTCTTACTAGCTCTTCTTTCAGTTAGTCCTGATGAAGGGTCTCAGCCCGAAATGTCTTCCTAGAGATGCTGCCTGGCCTGCTGCGTTCACCAGCAACTTTTATGCGTGTTGCTTGAAATTCCAGCATCTCCAGATTTCCTCGTGTTTGCGTTTGCAGTTAGCTGTTTTCTCTCCTTCATAATTGAAATTTAGTGTTTTTTTCAGAGCCTCAGCAATACATCCACCCTCTCTGCTACCTCCCTTTCAGCTCCGTATATACCAGCCAGCAGAACAAATGGATTTGTAAGACCTTGATACAATTAGTTGGTATAATACTTTTTTCCCAGTAGTATGGTATGTTTCAAATTCTTCATATGCTTTTCTCCTTGTTCATTTACTATTTTGGTGCATTTCTTCTGTCTTAGGATAATCAAATGTAAGAATTGTTATGCCACAGAAAGCAATAATTTATCCCACTGGAATCAGTCCTTTCTGCTTTCTCCATAGCCCTACAAAACCACTCTCCCCAATGGTTATCCAATTCTCTTTTGAAAAGTCAAGTTCTTCCATGTGTTAGATACCTCAGTCTCCAGAGAGCAGCTGTAGTCATTTGGACTTTTCATGAGCTTTATTCTGTGACATACACTCAGTAGCCACTTTATTAGGTACACCTGTATGCCAGCTCATTAATTCAGGTATCTAATCAGCCGATCATGTGGGAGCAACTCAATGCATAAAGGCCGGCAGACATGATCAAGAGGTTCAGTTGCTGTTCAGACCAAATACTGTATCAGAATAGGGAAGAAATGTGATCTAAGTGACTTTGAGTGTGGAATGATTGTTGGGGTGGTTTGAGTATCTCAAAAACTGCTGACCTTCTGGGATTTTCATGCACAACTGTCTCTAGAGTTTACAAATAATGTTGCAAAAAACAAAACAAAAAATCAGTGAGCGGCAGCTGTGTGTGCAAAATCGCCTTGGTGATGAGAGAGTTCAGAGGAGAATGGCCAGACTGGTTGAAGCTGATAACCATGGATTACAATAGTGATGTGCAGAAGACCATTTCTGAATACACAACCTCTGTGATGGGCTACAGCAGCAGAAGACCATGAACATAGACTCACTGACAACGTGAGTATCTAATAAAGGTACAGGAGTTATCTAATAAAGTGGCCACTGAGTGCGGTTGGCAGGAAATTCAGTGACTTGCAGGCTGTTGGACAGTCCATTGGGGTGTCACAGTCAGTTGAACACAGCAGGAAAAGCATACTGCCTCACTATCTCACTACCTCACTATTCCTCCTTTGCTTTGAAATGCAGGTTTCCCAGGTTATTCATCACATTCGGTCCCAAAAAATGCTTGCACTAGAATTTCACTCCCTCCTGCTTCAACCATGTTGCTCAAGGCACTGAAAAAAAACATGAAATACCCTCCCTCCATTACAACCAGTATGAGACAGATACATGTCATCTGCTGAATGTCTTTTCCATGTTCTTATTCCTGATTATTAACTCTTGGCTTTAGCTTCTAGATGACTAACAATATCTTCTACAGTACTGTGCAAAAGTCTTGAACCCAGGTACAGTCCCTTGAAAAAGTATTCAGCCCCCAACCCTTTGTTCACATAAATGAATATTATGACCACGGATTTTGATCAATTTAACTGACAATTTTTAATTGTGAATCACTTGCTCCTTTTTCACTGTAGAGTCCAAAATGCAAATAAATTTGTAAAGCATGAAAAATTAAAATTTCTGAAACTAAAATGGCAGCATTTCAAAAGTATTAATTCCCCTCTGCTCAGTATTTAGTTGTACCACCTCTCACAGCTATTTCAGCCAGTAGTCGTTTTGTATAAGTCTCTATTAGCTTTGCACAATGTGATGGGGCAAGATTTGCCCATTCCTCCTTGCAAAACTGTCCAAGCTGTGCCAGATCAGTTGGGGAGCAGCAGTTGACAGCAGTCTTGAGATCTTGCCAGAGATGTTCGGTTGGGTTAAGGTGTGAACTCTAATAGGGCCACTCAAGGACATCAGTTTTCTTCATTCGAAGCCTCTCCATGGTTGTTCTGACATTGTCCTGCTGAAAGATGAACTTCCTCCCTAGTTTCAGTTTTCTGGCAGAGGCGAGCAGATTTTTATCCAGGATCTCTCACTATTTAGCACCATTCAATCCTAACTAGATTTCCAGTCCCCGCAGCTGAAAAACATCCCCAGAACATGATGCTACATTCACCATACTTTACAGCCGGGACAATGTAACCTGGTTTATGTGCAGTGTTAGATTTACACCACTTGGTGTTGAGGCTAAGAAGTTCCACGTTGGTCTCATCCGACCACAAGACCATCTTCCACATCTTTACAGTTTCTTCTAAGTGAAATTTTGCAAAGGCTTTATGGGCAAGATGAGCTTTTTTTTAGCCAGGGTATCTTCCTTGCTACTCTTCTAGTAATACCCTTTTTGTGCAAGGCATTAGAGATTGTGGAGCCATGAACTTCATCGCTAGTTGCAGCCACTGACTTCTGCAGCTCATCAGAGTGACCGTTGGCATCACAGTAGCCTCCCTCACAAGTGCCATTCTACTCCGGTGACTAAGTTTAGAGGGGTGGCTTGACCTGGGCAGTGTGGCTGTGGTTTTCATATTTTCACTTTCACAATGGACTGCACTAAACTCTGAGGTATGTTCAGTGCTTTTGGGATGATCTTCCCCAAATTTGTGCTTCTCCATTATCCCTCAATAACCAAAAGCCCAGTTACATTCCGCAGACTCCGTCACGTGTTAACACTTCCAGTTCTTATCTTTTCCCGGTTTTACCCATTTAACCTAGATTATTTTATCAGCTTAACCACTGATCTGCAGAATTATTGAATAAGAATCAGAATCAGGTTTAATATCACCGGCATATGTTGTGAAATTTGCTGTCTTTGCAGCAGCAGTACAATGCAATACATAATAATAGAGAGAAAATGTGTATTACAGTAAATATACATATGTGTGTGTATATATATATAGGTTAAATTAAATAAGTAGTGCAAAAATAGAAATTTTAAAAAGTGAGGTAGTGTTCATGGGTTCAATATTCATTCAGAAATCAGAAGGGAGCGGGAAAGGAGCTGTTCCTGAATCATTGAGTGTGTACTGTCAGGCTTCTGTACCTCCTTCCTGATGGCAGCAATGAGAACAAGGCATGTCCTGGGTGATGGGGGTCCTTAATGATGGACGCTGCCTTTTTGCGGCATTGCTCCTTAAAGATGTCCTGGATACAACCGAGCCTTGTTGCCCATGATAGATCTGACTAAGTTTACAACTCTGTGCAGTAGCCCCTCCCCCCATACCAGGTGGTGATGCAGCCAGTTAAAATGCTGTCCACGATACATCTGTAGAAACTTGTGACTGTCTTTGGTGACGTATCAAATCTTCTCAAACTACGAATGAAGTATAGCCGCGGCCATGCCTTCTTTGTAGTTGCCTTCTGTGTATGTTGGGTCCAGGATAGATGTTGGCACCCAGGAACTTGAATTTGTTCACTCTTTCCACTACTGATCCCTCTGAGGACTGCTGTGTGTTCCCTCAAATTACTCTTTGTGAAGTCCACAGTCAGTTCTTTAGTCTTACTGATGTTGAGTGCAAAGTTGTTGCTGTGATACCACTCAACCAGCTGATAAATTCTGTACCTGTACACCCTCTTGTCACCATCTAAAATTCTGCCAAAAATAGTATTGTCGGCAAATTTATACAGGGCATTTGAGTTGTACCTAGCCACACAGTCATGGGTGTAGAGAGAGTAGAGCTGTGGACTAAGCACACATCCCTGAGATGCACCAGTGTTTATTGCTGGTGAGGAGGACATGTTGTTTCCAATCCCCACTTATTGTGGTCTCCTGGTTAGGAAGTCAAGGATCCAGTTGCAGAGGGAGGTACAGAGGCCCATTTTCTGGAGCTTCTCAATCTGAATTGTAGGAATGATTGTGCTAAACACTGAGCTGTAGTCCAATAAACAGTATCCTGACCTAAGTATTAGTATTGTCCTGGTGATCCAAGGCTGCCTGGAGAACCAATGCGATTGCATTCCTTGTAGACCTAACGTGGTGATATGTGGGTCCAGGTCCTTGCTGAGACAGGAGTTAATTCTAGCTATAACCTACCTCTGGTTATGATTCCCTTAACCTTCTCCTGACTCCCCTTTTCTCTCGTCATGATTCCTGACCCCTTACGATTACTGATCTCACCATCAGTCCTTGACATAATGCCTGACCAATGCCTTATCACCAGTAACCCTTGACATCCCTCATCTAATTGTTTCCTCTCAGCCACGGATCATTCTCACCAGCAGAACTCTCCAACTACCAGCCATCTCTGACTACTGACCAACCACCCCCTGATAACCAA
Source organism: Mobula hypostoma (assembly GCF_963921235.1). Classification (NCBI taxonomy): domain Eukaryota; kingdom Metazoa; phylum Chordata; class Chondrichthyes; order Myliobatiformes; family Myliobatidae; genus Mobula; species Mobula hypostoma. The sequence goes on from NC_086103.1 coordinate 38,502,411, forward strand.
AGTGACCTCTGATGACTAGTCACACCTAGCACAGTTGCAGATGTCAGAACATAGTTCCTGAGACTTCCCGGTATCAACAAGTAGGATTTGGATTAAACAGTAGCTTGAACACCCATTTTTAAAAAAAAGAAATGGCAAAGAATAAATCCCCCAAAAGTTCTTTTGATCAAGGCTGAAAATTCGTAAGTTCTAAAATGAGGAAGTTTGCTTAGCATCAGTGCAACACACCACAGGCTCCATCCAACTGCGAAGCAAAAACCCTGTCAAGGCTTTCTGCTACACAATCTTATTCTTAATGATTTGAGGACCAGCTTATTTACATTCTTAAATCTTCCACCTTCAAAAGAGAAGCAATTATAAATATATCATTTAGAAGATTGTAATTTGCCACAGTTTTCCTTTGAAGGGGTTAAGTTTTGTTTTGCATCATGGGAGAGCTACTAGTTTAGCTTCAATTATAGTTTAATATAGATTGGAAACATATTACATCTGTAACCAATTACATTCTTATTTCTTCAAGCGGTGAACTCGATTAAAGACCCACGTTGTGAAACATTAAATTGGAAGTACAGAACTCCCCCAACAAATCTACAAACTGTTCCAGAAGAATTCAACTGCTAGTAAAAATCCCTGTGTTAAAAAGATGATGACATCAGCGCAGCCACCTTGATTCCTTTCAATCATACGTTTTGTACATTATGAGGCGAGAGTTTCTGTAGCTCAGTAACTCGACAAGACTTGGATGAACTTTGAAAGCGAAGTTCAGTAGAGTTCCCTAATTGCCTGACATGATTTCTTTTTGGTGGATGATCAGCAAAACCCCCCCAGGAAAGCCTTGAATATGGTTGTTTTTAGCTGGTGATACATTTTCTCGGGTGTTGTGCTGATCTTTCGGCAAAGTTTTTTTCATCAAAGTTACTTCAGGACACTTGTACAAATAATCCAACCACATATGCTTTGACTTTTATGAAACAAGTGGGTGCCTTCCTGATTTGGACACATACAAGTTGCAGTGTATAGAGGAAATGTCTATTGCAAATCTCTACAAGTTTAGTCTACTTCATCTTTTATCAATCTGGTTATTGTCAATATGTTGAAAGGTTTAAGAGTCAAGCTTCTAGCGCTATGTACATGTCATCTGCACATACCTCGGAAAATTAGTGAAACCTATCTGTCTTCAAAAAGCCAGTAACTCAAAGTGATCCTCGTGACATAACAAAACCGATGTGTCAGATCTATTATGGCCAAAATGTGGAATACTGTGGTGATATCCAGCTACATACCAACCCATTCTATTCTGCTTGCCTTACTCTCCATTCATCTGTCCATCCATTTCACTATCTCTCTATTTTTTGTGAAATGTTTTTCTTTAAAATTGTCCGTATCATTGTCCTTCTAAGAAAAAAGAAATCCTCTTTCTGGCCTCTGTGCACCACTTGATGAATCTGCAGTTACTGTTTATCAGTCTTTGTGTATGTATAGTTTTTCATAAATTCCGTTGTATTTATTTTCCTGTAAATACGAGAAAATGTATCTCAAGGTAGAATATGCTGACATATAGAAACTTTGATAATAAATTAGCTTTGAATTTTGTCTTTGAATGTGTGGATATCTTTGTAGGATCAGGAACATGTGCCTTCTGTATGTATAGTCCAACTTTAGTCCACAGAAGAATAGTGGGATGAGTAGGGAATGGGCAATGATACTAAAGCATTGAGAAACAAAGTCTCCGGCATGAACTGATACTGGGAAAGGAAGTGTGAACTGTGCTGACGGAGAGAGAAGGGTGGCATTGCATTGTGACAAGAGGGGAAGATTAGCCCAAACATGAGTGGGGATGAAGGATTGAGAAGGAAAGATAAAGGGAAGGAGAGATGTGTTATAGTCTGCACTGAAGGAAACAAATGAAGAAGAAGAACGTCAAGGTGAGCTGACAAGGAAAATAAAGAGAATAAAGAGCTTTTGTGATGTTATTAAAATCTAGTAATATTTGGATAAGTGCAGAAAGTGATACTAAGGTAAAAGATCGGCTATAATCTTACCAAATGGCTGAATAGGTGACTCCTGTGTCTATTACGTACTTTAGACTGTGGAGATAAAATTTAACCTCAGACGGAGCATAATCTGACCAGTGGCTTTCAGTCACCCGCTCTAATACCTCCTGCTATGACTTGATGTTAATATTTGTTTTTTTAATGTTTCCATTAGCAGAGATGCAGATGCTTTACCATATTAAAGACATTGTATTACTATTATTTGGGTAGTGAATTGTAAATCCTGCTTACACTCCAATTAAAGCAAGCACACAAAATGCTGGAGGAACTCAGCAGGCCAGGCAGCATCTATGGAAAAGAATAAACAGTCAAGGTTTTGGGCAGAGGCCCTTTATCAGGACTGGAATAAAGGAGAAATCAGGCAAAAACCTAGTAATCTAGAGAAGTCTGACTCCTCCTCTTTCTTTCCAGTCCTGATGAAGAGTCTTGGCCCAAAACATCAACTATACTTTGTTCTTAGATGCTGCCTGGCCTGCTGATTTCCTCCAGCATTTTGTATGTGCTGCTTGAATTTCCAGCATCTGCCAATTTTCTTGTGTTTGTTGCATTCCAATTAATTCCCTTTGCCATTGACCTCTTGACCGTAGTAGCTGCCAATTTACTAATACCAGTTTCATTTTAATGGTACCTCACACACCTTAACTCCAGAACACCAACTGTCCATGTGAAGCAGAGGCAGTAGAAATGTCTGCTCACGTTGACGACAACTTGTTCAGATAATAAACTTGCCTGGAACCATTGAATGTTTTGGAGAAGTAATGGAGAATTAACATCTGTGGGGGTTTCATGAAGAGACTTGTCTCATTTACCTAAATCCAGTGAGGTTAGTTGCAAGTGTGTTCCCCTGAAGCTTAAGGAACCCAAAGTGTGCTCAGAAATATTGCTCAAATTTTTATCTGCTTAAAAAAACTTGATAAGCTACCTGCTGCTTGACATCTTATTAAGCTAGGCACTGGCTATAAGATTATTTGGATTCATAGGTGGGTGGAGAGGAATAGGGATGCAAACTGATTTATTACCCAACATTTCTCAAAGAAATCACATCGGATGTAACTGTGCCTATTTGAGAAACTGTGTCTACTTGCAAAGCCCAGGTCCTCAGACTGGTTCAGGTCTATCTGGTCTCCTAGCATCAAAATGGTCACTTTATTAGGTACACATGTAAACCTGCCTGTTATTGCAAGTATCGAATCAGCCAATCACGTGACAGCAGCTCAATGCATAAAAGCATGAAGATGTGGTCAAGCGATTCAATTGTTGTTCAGACCAAACATCAAAATGGGGAAGAAATGTGATCGAAGTGACTTTGACAATAGAATGATTGTTGGTGCCAGATGGGGTGACTTAGGTATCTCAGAAACTGCTGAAATCCTGGGATTTTCATGCACAACAGCCTCTGTAGTTTATAGAAAATAGTGCGAGAAACAAAAAACATCCAGTAAGTGACAGTTCTGTGGATGAAAACACCTTGTTAATGAGAGGGGTCAAAGAAGAATGGCCAGACTGATTCAAGCTAACAGGACGGCAACAGTAACTCAAATAGACATGCATTACAATAGTGGTGTGCAGAAGAGCATCTCTGAATGCACAACACATCAAGCATTGAAGTGGATGGATGGGCAATAGCAGCAGAAGACCATTAACGTCCACTCAGTGGACACTTTATTGGGTAAAGGACGTACCTAAAACAGTGGTCACTGAGTGTATGTTCTTAACAATTAAGTTAACAGTTAACACAAAATACTCTGCAGATGCTGGGGTCAAAGCAACACTCACAACACACTGGAGGAACTCAGCAGGTTGGGCAGCATCCGTGGAAATGATCAGTCAACGTGAAGGTGGGGGGAGGGTGGGGCCTCTGCCCCTTCCCTCTTCAGTCCTGACGAAGGGTTCCGGCCCGAAACGTTGACTGATCATTTCCATGGATGCTGCCCGACCTGCTGAGTTCCTCCGGCGTGTTGTGAGTGTTAAGTTAACAGTTAACACAGTTCTTATCCTAATTAACTTTAATGCATTCACACGTACTCAACAAATTAGGCATTAAGAGGATTTTCTCTGTCTTTAATACGAATGAAATCATGGTAACCTAATCTAGCAACCTAATTTTCCCCCCTATACTGCTCTGCTTGAATTGTAAATCTAACTGGGACTCTGACTACTCGAAGAGGAACATCAATCATATAAAATGTTGACATACATATGCAGTATTTTTTTTGTACTTAATCTCAGTCCTTTTAATGTTACTGTAAAATATTTCAGACCTTTATTAATGGTTTTACCAAAGGGAAGAATACACTTAAAGTAAAGAAGTTTGTTTCAAATTTCATAAAGATACATAAAAATTTGATGCAAACTTTGCAAGGAAGTAAGTTTATTTTTATTTCAACAAAGGTAATAAGTGCTTTGATTTATGACATAGCACATAGAATCGCTGAGGCTGCCTCATTATCTGTGTATAACCTGGGGTGGCTGGTGGGATGGGTTGAGAACAGAAGTGAACTGAAGCCATTCAGTGGTGTGGTTTTTCTTCTGAAGCCCTGAAGTTTATAAGAACCACCTTTTCCGATGTTCAAGGAAAGCTTGAATCTCATGTGTCGAGTGAGAGCAAACATAACTGAGATAAATGTTATCTGATTTTTTTTGTTTGGAGGGTTAAACAAATAGAACCTGAGAGTGTGGTTGAGATGGGAAGGCTACATCGAACAGTGAGAATATCTGTAACCACAAGAACACCTGTTATGTGTTTCTGAGCTATCTTAATAACCAGACGTAAACAAGCTGAAACCAAGCATACATTTAACTATTTAGCACGAGGGTGGCAACCTATATTATTTTCTCCTCTTTCATGTTGTGGTGCAAAGTTTTTAAAGGTATGACTTTTTTTAAAAAAAATTATAGCCTCCCTTTCTTTTCTTTCCTCACTTGGAGCCAAAAGAGTAGGACATGTTTTACCAAAGAGACATAGTGAGGTAGCCACTTCTTCCCAATGTGCCATTCCCAGTGAAGATATTTAGCAGCTGGAACCCAACAGATTTTACCTTCAGATTATACAGTTCCAGGGATTTTCTTTTCATTAATTGTAATTCAAAATTAGATTTGAGCATTTGCAGAATAATTTTAGGGCAATTGGTTTTGAAGTTCTGTGGTCCCAGTTGAGTTCTTTCTATGAATTTTTAAAATTAGTTCAGCAATCATTCAGCCAGTATTAATTGTCTGTCCTATGATGAAAATGACAATTAGTGCTGAATTACTGTTAGAGGCCATGTTAATTTCTTTATAACTTTATAGGCAGTTTATTTCATGGAAACACTCATGAGCAGTCCGCTCAGAAAATACCACTTTGCATCCTTCCAGTTGCTTAGTGGGAAAGATCGCATTCTATCAATTGTTGTGAAGACAGTTTTTATGCCTTGTTACAAACTGAGCAAAACCTGGCAAAACTGAGCTGATAATTCAAGGGTCAAAGTTCAAGAATCTTTGATTGACCCTTTGTTCCAAGCAGTGACAGTATGTGACCAGGTTCCAAGGAGGTGACCAGGTTAGTGGCAAGGGGATAACACCAACTAACAAGAGTCCAAACAGGAAGCACATAAAGATCCCCATTCGACATTGCTGACTGCCTAAGCATGGAGATGATTGCATGTTTATTGTTACATGTGGTGCATTAAGAGAAACATGAAAGGGATAAGCTCAGTCATGAAGACAGGCATCTCCAGAATGGTTATGTTAATAGAAACTGGAAATAGTCTTTGCATTTTAAATATGTTAAAACTAGCCACATCAAGTATTTTAAATTGGCTTTGAACAGCAGATTTTTTTTTCGCCTTGCTATTATGATGCATATTTGCTAATTATCTCTCAAAAGCGGATGGTATGGCTTGTGTTGCTGCCAAGGATCATCAGAGGCCCGAATACCTACCTTTGAATGCTGTTGCTGTTTTAAACCTTTTCAGAAAAAAAAATGCATGAGAAATATTTTTGAATTTAAATTTGAGAAACAGACATAATGATCACCTATCTTGTTGGGAATTCACTCAGAGAGATCCAGAAGTATGACTTCTGCCACATTTTTGAAGGTTCTTGCTGTTCTTCCTTCAGTGTGTAAGGTGTATTTTGAATTTACTCTCTGTTTACTCATTTGAACAACTCTTTGACAAATATTTATTGTACTGGGGGTACGAAGGTGGTTTGGAACAGGAGGTGGCCTGAATTATGTTTTAACAATCCTGTCAGAGCCAGAGGGCAGTGGAACTGAACAGAAAAGCAAAGTTGACATGGAAGCATTTTCTCAAGATGGTGCAAAGTGTGCCCTGTAAATACAGTTAAATATTTGTCCTGAATTGAGAGTTTGTGGACAAAGAGAAAAATAATTTATTTATTAAATTCTTGTTTGCTTTGAAATATTTGTTGGCAGCTGGAAGGATTAACTACCAGTCTGAAAGTTACTATACACTAGAAGGGGGAGATAGAAGACATTACTCTATCAACTTCTTGAACTTGGGATGATCAAAAACATGAGGAATTTAGAAGGTGCAACAATAATAAAAACATAGAAAATAGGTGCAGGAGTACGCCATTCGGCCCTTCGAGCGTGAACACTGTGGAGATGCATCAGAGTTCCGGCATCATGACAGCTAATGCTGAACTCCAACACGTGGTAGCACTTGCAGTTGTGTTCAACCATCAACACGCGTGACATTACAGTCAACGCAATTTCACCAACGACCAAGAGATCTGGACTGATGATTAGTAGAGTTCGCAATCCACTGCGGAAGCTGGAAAAATAACACTACTGTTTACCAAGACCCAGTAAAGTGAGAAATCTGCCATTCTTACTGGTCGGGTCTGGTCTGGTCGATATGTCAACAAATTATAAAGTGAGCCAATACACTGCGAGCTTGGAGTCACCTCGCCTGGGGTACATTGGCTGACTTTCAGCTATGCTTGAAAGCTCAGGTGGGGATGGACATTAAATGCCTGGAGCTGTAAAGAACACAAAGACATGGCTAACTTTGGCAATGCTGTTGGTTTTTTATTGTGATATGTACCAAGATACAGTGAAGATCTTGTCTTGCATATTATTCAAACAGATCAAATTATTACACAGTGCATTGAGTTAGAATAAGATCTAGCAATAACATGCTGAATAAAGTGTGAAAGCAATTGGAAAAAGTGCAGTGCAGGATCATAATGAGGTAGCCTGTGAGGTCAAGAGCCGATCTTACTGTATAAGAGGTCCATTCAAGATAACAGTGAGATAGAAGCTGTCTTGAGCCTGGTGTTTTTAGATTTTTGTATCTTCTGCCCCCTGAGAGAGAGAAGAAGTGAGAATGACCGGGGTGGTGGGGTCTTTGATGGTGCTGGCTGCTTTATTGAGGCAGCGGGAAGTGTAGACGCAGTCCATAGAGGGGAGGCTGCTTCTGGTGACACAGCAACAAATAGAGACAAAAAGAAATGAAGAGGACCAGTGTATCCTATTGGTACCTTGGCCAACATTTATATTTCAGTCAAATCACTAAAACAGATTAAAGGATTATTTGTCACACTGTGATAACTTTTCTCTGTGCTAATTGGCTGCCATGTATTGCTTTCAATTTACAGTGGCTGCTCTGCTTCCCAAAGTACCCAAATCTCACAAAGGGCTTCCAGGAAGGCAACTCCTGCTTTCTGAAGATATATTTATAAAAGGATAAAACGGTTATATTTCACTCCTTCTTTGAAAAATGTTCCCAGAGACAAAACTGAGTCATTTCTGAGTTACAACATTTACTTTACATAATACCACCTGATCTAGGTTGTTCATACTGTGTGTTCTACATTTATACTGGGTAGATTTTTTGGAGGTGGGTCTGTGCTATTGTGTTTAAGTAGAGCTCGACTACAAGCAGAAAATGGTTCATAATGTAAGATAGGGAAAATCAGAGGAGCTTGCAGGGGATTTCACGTTAAAATTTTATCTTAAACTTGTAGGAGTGATGAATCTGTGGAATTCTTTGCCACAGGCAGCTGTGGACGCCGAGTATATATAAGGCAGAGGTTGATAGATTCTTGATTGGTCAGGGATTGATATGAGGAGAAGGCTGGAGATTGAGGCTGAGAGAAAAATTGGATCAGCCATGATGGAGTGGCAGAGCAGATGTGATGGGCCAAATGGCCTCATTCTGCTCCTCCATCTTATGGTCTTATGGTAATGTGATCACATCAGGCATACATGGAGAAACTGGACAAGCTTTTGCTGACCAAGAGATTTGTATGAAGCTTTGCATGGGTAATAATAAAGTTATCTCATTTCAACATAATTGTGCAATTAGCCCTTCCTTAGCATGGATAGTTAATGATATACTGTATTGCCTTGAGGAGAGAGATTCAAAGTGAGTGGATGCTCTTTGGAAGAGGCAAAAAAATGATCAGTTACTAGGGAATGTGACTGTGTTCTCATGGCATTCGGCAATACCACATACCTGGAAGTTGTTATGTAGAGTATCACTGCGCAGATAAAGAAGCTAGACTATGGTTCTGTGATTCTCCCCTGCCCCAGGGCAAAGGAAGCAGGAGCGGTCCTTAATTAATACTTTGCCTCAGTTTTCACCAGGGAGGGGGACTTTGACGAATGTGAGGTCAGTGAAGAACAGGCTAAAGTACTGGAGCATGTCAAGGTTAAGAAAGAGGCTGTCCTTAAGCTTCTGAAAAACATTAGGATTGATAAGTACCCAGGGCCAGATGGGATATACCCCCAATTACAATGGAAAGTGAGGGAAGATATTGCTGGGTAATGAAGATTAACTTTGGGTCCTCACTGTCCACAGGAATAGTAGCAGAGAATTGGAGGATGATAAATGTTGTTCCTTTGTTCAAAAAAGCTAAGGGGGACATTCCTGGGAATTACAGACCAGTGAGTGTTGTGTCAGTGGTGGGTAGACTGATGGACTAGATATATGAGCATTTGGAGGAACATAATCTTAAGTAGCATGGCATTGTGAGGAGCAGGTCAGCTCTCGTGAAAGTTGTGTTTTTCAGAAGAGGAAACAAAACAAATTGATGAAGGTGGAGTGGTGGATGTGATGCATTTGGATTTTACTAAGGCATTTGACAAGGTCCCCATGGTAGACTCATCAAGAAAGTCATGAGGCATGAGATCCATGAAAACTTGGCTGCATTGATTCAGAATTAGCTTGCCCACAAAAATACGGAGCATGGTAGTAGGTGGAGCGTATTCTTTATGGAAGCCGGTGGCTAGTAGTATTCCACAGGGATCTGTTCTGGGACTCCTACTCTTTGTAATTTTTTTTTATGACTTGGATGAAGGTGGAAGGGAGGTTTAGTAAGTTTGCAGATAACTCGAAGGTTGGTGGTGTTGTGGATGGTGCAGAAGGCTGTTGTAGGTTACAATGGGATATAGGCAGGTTGCAGAGCTAGAGAGATGGAATTCAATTGAGAAAAGTGTGAATGATATATTCTGAAGGTCAAACTTGATGGCATTGTACAAAGTTAATGACAGGATTCTTAGTGCAGAGGAACAGAGGGACCTTGGTGTCCACATCAATAGATCCCTCAATGTTACCATGCCAGTTGACAGGGTGGTTAAGAAGGTGAATGGTGTGTTTGCCTTCATTAGTCTCTCTAAAACCGTGGTTAGACCACACTTAGAATGTGTTCAGTTCTGGTCACCTCATTGTCGGAAGGATGTGGAAGCTTTAGAGATGGTGCAGAGGAGATTTACCACATTGCTGCCTTGGTTAGAGAATAAGTCTTCAGAGAATACGTTGAGTGAGCTGGGGCTTTTCTCTTTTGTGCGAAGGATGATGAGAGGTGACTTGATGGAGGTGTATAAAAATATGAGAGACAGAGTGGACAGTCAGCATTATTTTCCAGGGAGACAATGGCCAGTACCAGAGGGCATCGGTTTAAGGTGAGTGGAGGAATGCTTAGGGGAGATGTCAGAGATCATTTTTTTACACAGAGAGTAGTAGGTGTAAAAGCATTTCAGGATGTATATTGCGTACATATCTCTGACATTAAATGTACCTATTGAATGCACAACTGGGGGTGGTGGTAGAGGCCAACATAACAGGGACACTTAGGTAGGCAGATGGAGGTATGAAAAATGAAAGGTAATGGGTTGTGTGGGAGGAAGGGTTAGATTGATATTGATCGGCACAACATAGTGGGCCAAACGTTCCACACGGTATTACTCTGTGTACCCGGGGTCCTGCCATTTACTACACGCCTCTTGAATTTGACCGCATAGTCTTCTCCAATAACTTCCTACCACTGATATAAGGCTCACCATCCTATAGTTTCCTGGTTTGTCTCTATTGCCACAGTCCAAATAAAATAAAAACATTTAAAAGGAAAGCCATTTTAAATCTATTTGCCACTAAGCTGGAGCATTCATCCAAAATTCTGCCCTTAGGTAAATGCAATAGTTCTTAGTTGCCACAATCTACTGTGTTGGCTGGTTGCCAGCTGGCCTATCTCCACAAAGCAATATGTCACAGAAATGGCATGATTAATACAGATTAATTAGGCTGCAGCAAATCCATAATTGTTGGCTTTGAGGCTTGGATACCAAATGCAAAATACAATCTTTATTTGGTCATTACCTAATGACCTTTATGACTTTTCTGTATTGGGAAACAGCGCTACTTGTTCCCTTGCTCAGATCAATATGAATTTGTTCAGACAATTCAATGAACCTTCATTTTGATCATTCCTTTTATTTTCCTCTTACAATCTTTCTGTCTTTGCCAATTAAAGGTAGAAGATTTGCATTGGTAGACAGATTCATGGATACTGCTTTAGAATGCTATCTCACCAACATACCCACGTTACAGGAGTACCTGTGTTGTGTTGTGTCATCACTTGGTCTAATTGTTTATGTGCTATAAAGCCACACCAGGGGACCTGTACAGAAATCCATATCAAGATCAATTACCTATGCTGCTGTGAGTTCAAGAAAGAAATGCATTTCAATGGAGTAAACTTCTTGTCAGTGGGTTGGTACCACTATATGCACTGTTTCTATCCTTCCTTTGCCTCTGCCTCTGATTGAAACGTAGTGGCGCCCATAATCTGACCCATGTGTCTCCGTAATGTGCTGTATATTCATTTTTAATAAAATGTTATATACACTCCTATGTTAAGTTTCTGCTGATTGCAGAGAATATTGTGGATTTTCAAATACAAGTTACATCAGATGCATGTTACATTTTTTAATACTGAATGTACTGACCTAAAAGTCATGAATGTGGTGCAAATGTGGCCTTTCCCCTAGCTTGAATGAATTCACTACTTACTTTGATGACGGTCATTTGACGGGTCTCTTACACTATTAGGGAAAATATACAACAGACCATGAACTACAAGCTTTTTCATCAATAAGACTAGTAAATGCTTATTTACAGTCTGCTTGAAGTTGTTTATGGTTATTTAAAATCAGAATGGTCAGTTTCAGTGTGGTAATGGATTAGAACCATTACATTTACTGTGTGATGAATTCATTTTTTGGCTTTTTAATCAAACACCAAGTTTCAACACATGCTTATCCAGGAATACTTTTAATGCAAGTTGGAAATATTAATAAATTCTATTCTAAAATGCTGCCTGATTGTATCGGTTGTCACAAGGTTTGTGATCATGCAAATGGTATAAATAGAAATCTGAACTGTATGGAACACCAGTGGAATTTGCGCTCATCCTGACTATTGCTTCCAAAGCTGAAACTATGTAGCACTAAAGGGCTAAATGTGTTTCCAACTTGTTCCTAATTGCAACAAATCAAAGCTTTACTGAGACTGTATTAAGAATCTGCTGTGAGCTAAGTTTGACCAAGGTCCTCAAGCCTATTGTAGCAAGATGAATTGCTATTTATGTAGTTACTAACAGCTGTCTTAGAGACAAATTCCTAGAATAGCACTAGAATAGAATCTTGTATAAAGGCAAAGTAAATGTCTGAATTTGTACTTGTATTTGGTAATTGTAGGCCTGCTACCTAGTATAAGAAACAGCAGGCCTAAGTCAGGTGCCCGAGAGTCCAACTACTGACTTCACTGTGATCTATATCTAAATAGATCCAGTAGCCCAAACCAATCTGCTATCTTTTCCTGACTTTTTTCAGTATAATTCTCTGTAGGCTTGTGAGTAGAAATATTTAGAAAATTCTGGAAAGAAGTGCTGTAAAGACATTTTGCAAGATCAATGAACTGTTTTTAGCGTGATCCAAGTTCTGGATATCTCTCAAGTACTTTAATGCATGCAACTTACAAAACTATTATAATATTTTGAGGCATAAAGTGATAAATGCCCTGCTATTCTGGCAACTATTCAGCATTTTCCATTTTATTTCATCAATCTGTTCTCCATGTTGATACACTGGAAACTCGGCAACAATTTCAGGAAAATGTCTATCCCTGCAAATGGCCAAGTGGATCTGCTAGCAACAAAACCACAACAAAACCAGGGTTTTCCTCCTCATGCGTCCAACCCTGTGGTCATTTATCCATCCTGATTATGTGGGAGGTTATCCTAGACTTAAAATGAAGATTATTATTGTGTGTGGACCAGCTGAGAAGTATTTATTCCAGTGAGCTGACAACATCTTTATAGACTTTTTTAAAAATGTAAGTGGGACTCATTGAAGAAAGGGAAAGAATTTGGGGAGAAAGTGATTGTTGATAAAAGGGAGACATGAATATATTAAAAAGATATTTCAGTTGTGTTTTTTTTGAATAAACAAACCGTAAACTGTGAAGCTGACATTTGCTGTTTGTAAGCCATTTGGATTCTGACCAGAAGCTGGAAGCTTTCTTAATAATTTACTGTGCCTCTCTCGGAAAGTTTTTATAGGGAGATTATTGTGATAAGAGGTCCATTATTTTTACTCTGTGAGAAAACATCAGCACATTGGCTAGAATTAAGTCCCAGATGGAAAATGTCAAAGTATTATATTCAGTGCTGTTTAAAATTTATATCAAAAGCAAAAAAAACCTATCAAATTTTACATTATCTAATGAATGCGCTGCATAGCATTTTTCTGCACACTGTTACATGCAGTGAAATAAAATCTCATTCTCGATTTCAAACAATAGATAAAATAGCAATTTATTCAAATCCTTTTGTCTTAAATTTCTAAACAAATTTCTAACTTCTAATTCAGTTAATTAAATAGGGTTAGCATAACACAGGATTCTAACCTTAGTTGTTTTTATAGCTACTGTCATACACACTCAGAGCTCAAGTTTGGGTTTGGCAGTAGCCAATTGTTAGACTCAAATCCAGACACCTGTCTCCAAAAGTTAAGCATATCTAATTTTAAATTAAAACAATAATAGTGATTAAAAAGCAGCTTTGACTTGAAAGATGTCTAACCTTTGGATATGTAGTGCAGAGAGGCCCCTAGTAAGAGTTACAACATTTTGTACCCTCAATTCCAAACATCGTATCACATCTTTGAACTACTTCACTGATCATTGGCGGAGCCTGTTTTCTGCTTGCATGCAAGTGCAAAACCGATCTTTAAACATGACCTGCACTTCTATGCCTGATTATTGCACAGTGTGAAATTCAGTTACTGACACATCCATTCCCCAACTCTGAGTGATGGGCTACCTGATTCAGACCCACAACTTGAAGCAGCTGTTCCCATTAATGAATGTGTCATGGTGGGCTGTTGAGCAGGTAAGTTTGTGTTTCCAGTATAATTCCTGCAATTACAGAGGGATCTTGTGTGTAACTTGGCTGTTGGCCCAAGAATCATGCCGTATGTCAGCATGTAAGAAAATCATTCACCCACAGTCCTGGCACAAGCTAGCACAGTTTTCCTGCTTGGCACCAGTTAAGCTGGTGTTTCTTTGTGCATTGACCAGTAGTTTGGAGAATTACTATGAAGTGAATTAAAATAAATATCTCACTGGGGCCCGGATTGAACTCAGCTGAGAGAGCCTCCAAAACTGATTAGTCTGCTGAGGTCATCTTGCAAACATGCAGGTGATGGGTTGCTCCCTCAATATGTGACAAATCGTGGAGAAGCTTGTTCTGGGAGGCCTCTCCTCTTCACCCATCTTCCCTTCCCCCACCCACACTGAACAAAATCCCTGCATCTCTGCTTTAAAAATTTTCACAGCTTGGTAGTTGCCTCTTTCTAAAAGCTCAATTAGTGAAGCTTGGCACGTTTCTCATGACAGGGTTACATTTCAGAAATGTAGAACTCTTCTCACCCATCTTCTAAATCTGTTCCATTGGTAAAGTGAAAAAATAAAAACAGTGAATTAAAGTAACTTTCCCAGTTTTTCAGTAACTTGAGAGTAAGGGTTAATGTCTTGTCAATCCCTTATTCACTACTGCTGTTCTTCCTCTTGGACGTGAACATTTGGTGAGGTAATATTACTTGGTGTGAGGCACCTTCCAAAACTTGACCCAAAGAGGCTACTCTTCGTGATTTGGTTTTAACCAGTGAGAGATGGTGCGGTGTATACCTCATAAGCTCACAGCAGTATAGAATTGTCAGTGAAAAGAAGGAGGTCAGTTGATCTGGGGTTCCTAGAACAATCAGTCTCATTGCTTCCATTCCCCTGGTGTTTCTTCATTGTGTTTCAAATAGTTTTCTCTCCAATTCCCTTCTGAAAGGCTGACTCTTGTTTCCTCCACTTACACAAGTAGTGAGTTGCAGGTTGTAACTTTAGATTTATTTATCACGTAAACACGAATCATACAGTGAAATGCAATGTTTACATGAACAACCAGCACACCCAGGGGTGTGTTGGGTGCAGCTGGCAAGTGTCACCACACATCCGGCACCAACATAATGTGCCCACGTGTTCCACAGAGCAACACGAGCAGCAGCAACAGCAATACGGCCAAACAAGGTGACAAGAACAGTAAAACCGGCCTCTTTCCCCAGATAGGCCTCCAACCCCAGGACAGGCTGCCTCTGCTTCTCCTGTCCTCATCCCCAGATTCTCAGACTCACGGACCTTGGGCCTCTAACTTCAGACGTCTCCCCAGGGCACTGATGACAGATTTGACCTTTGAGCCTTGAGTTTTGAACTTGCATGGACCTCCAATCCCAGTGACCCGGGCTTTTGTGACTCCTTTGGGCCCTCATGACTCTTGTGAGCTTCGACCTATGGCTTTGCCGAGCTCCACATTCAGGCCTCTGCTTCCAGATTTGCACAGACCTCAAATTACGAACTCGCACATAAGGAAGTTTTTTTTTCTAGGGTTCTCTGTCTAATTGGATGGTAGAAGCTGGATCATTAGTATTTAAAGTGAAGATGGATAAATATTTGATAGCGTAAGGAATAGACAAACAAAGAGAAATGGCACAGAAGAGGAGTTAAGGACAGCATAGATCAACTATAATCATATTGAAAGGCCTGGTGGCCTACTCCTAGTCCTATTTTCTTGTGATATTTCTATTGAGGTCTGGATAACTAAGGCTTAAAAATAAAATTTTCATTTACAGAATGTGGCATTCACTATAGAGCTGGAGATCTTGGAGAGAAAAGAGATTGCAGTGAGAAGTTAGAACCAGAGGTGCTGGTGTGAGAGGATTTTGGAGCAAGATGGAAGTGTTGGAGTGAGAACTCAATTATTGCTTTCAAAGATCCTCTGTGGATGGTTTAGAAAAAAACAAAGAAGCTCCAGGATGAGGAAGCTAAATTAATGAAATGTAAGAAACTATAGTGCTTGCAAGAGATGTGGGGTTTTTTTGTACCAGCAGAATTTGAGGGAAAAAAGATGTAAAATCGGAATAAGTTTGATGGAATCAAAGAGTCAAAGCAAGATCTCAATGTCATTTCTCACTGGAAATAGAAACAGAGAAAGAGAATTACAAACAAGAGAAAATCTGGAGATGCTGGAAATCTGAGCAACATGCACAAAATGCTGGAGGAACTCAGCAGGCCAGGCAGCATCTATGGAAAAGAGTACAGTTGACGTTTCGGGCCGAGACCCTTCTGCAGGACTGGAGGGAAGAAAGATGAGTAGATTTAAGAGGTGGGGGAGGGGAGAGAGAAAAACGCAAGGTGATGGGTGAAACCGGGAGGGAGAGGGATGAAGTAAAGAGCTGGGAAGTTGGTTGGTGAAAGAGATACAGGGCTGGAAAAGGGAAGGGAATGTCGACTCAGACCACGAGAGGCCTGCGTCGGGCATTTTCATGCCCTACAAGGTACAGATTGGAAGTTCATGTGGGGCGCCACTCCTCACACAGACTAGAGCAATGTGTGATTAAGTGCCTTGCTCAAGGGCACAAACACGCTGCCACAGCCGAGGCTCGAACTAGCAACCTTGAGGTAACTAGACGAACACCACGTGCCCACGTGCTGGAGAAGGGGGTGTCCAATAGAGAACTGAAGGCCATGGAAAAGGGGGGAAGAGCCCCAGAGGGAAGCAAGGGCAGGCAGGGAGATAAGATGAGAGAGGAAAAAGGGGATGGGGAATGGTGAAGGGGGGGCAGATTGGAAGTTCTTACCTTGTTTATGGAATGTTTCAATCAATGACTTAATGAGTCAAGGGGCAATTTCTGCTGTCAGAGTTGTGGTGAGGTACTTTGTATCATGCCTCTATTCTAAAACTGGCTGAGGTAAAATAACATCTCACGTCATCTGGAGCACACATGGTCTGAATCTCGCTCCGCTGCCACGGAGACCACACTTACACAAACAGGTCTAAAATGAGTAACCCTGGCCAAGCAGCTGGTTGAATGGTGAGCAGGTTACTTATGTTTTGACTAGTGCTTCAAAACTCGGAACGCTCAGTCAGGGAGAACGTATCCACCACCACATTTCTCAGGCACTCATTTCATATCTAGTACCAATCAAAGATTTGTAGCAGTTCCTTGCACCTGAGATATCACTTGCTAAGTTAGGTTCAGTCAAAACCCGAGCAGCACATACAAATGCAACATATCTTTCATCAATCAAATCTACCAGAGTTAATAATAGTTTAGCATATGACTGTGCTCTCCAGTCAACACAGGAGAATCGTTCCACAGAAGGCAAAGCAAGTTCAGGTGAATCTGTAATTAAAGGAACCTTAACGAGGCAAATGGAATTTCCCACTGCATGTTCAGATAATTAATGGGGAAGGGATTTTCCACTAAGGATTAGGAATGGTTCTGAACCCTTATATCTCAGACTAATGCTATACTTATTTAATTTAACGGATTCCATTAGGAGCTACTAGATAGCAAAAAGGAATTGGAAAAGCTGGCGACTTATCATTAAGCAGGCTAAGAACAATTACAGCAGTTTCATTGTTCATGGTCTGACTGAATGATTTCAAGGGTATATCAGACTTTAAATTTTAGATTCTTTAACATATATAAGGAGTTACTATGTAAATGTTTTAGCTGAGGTGAAAAAAAAAACCTTTTGTGCTGCAGATCCAGAGTCTTCCAGGTCTTCATTGAAAAATGTGCCTTTTTCTCTTTGTCAACAGAGATGTTGCCCTATAAATTGTAGCGATCCTTAAGGGGTGCACCAGATTAGCACAATGCTCACTTCAGTAATGTCTGAGGGCCTGTAGATGTAGCTGAACTGTGGCCTGGAGTAAGGGGTAGGGTCAACTGGGGATGGGCCAATGACCCTTGGACCACAGTGCCATGGTTCCTTATCACTGTAGTCCATCGTTCGTAGCACAATATCTACAAGGATCTTGTTCCTCTTAAATGAGTGAGGTTCAATACCACTCCATTGTGACGTACTGTGACTGGATACTTGCCCCTTCATCCTCACACTCTCCTTCATCTCTTAACCAGCCAGTTCTGTTGTGTCTAATCTAAGGAAGGGGGCTTCTTGGAGCAAAGTGTCAAATCAAACACCGCCCCCCCCCCCCAATCTCGTGCATCATTGTGTCCAAAACTTAGGCCCCACTCCATGAGTTCTGAGCTGCAATACCTACTGCGATGTGGTTGGCATGGATTCTAATGGCTTTAATCAGCTCCCACACACCATATCTGTGTCATTCTATGTCTTAATTCACCTTATTTCAATTTATTTAATGAATTATTTAAATATGAAACCATTCTGCTGTCTTGTGTTCAGTCAAGTCCCCTTTCTATCA